>NC_091022.1:30303549-30986466 GCF_041296385.1 Aphelocoma coerulescens | reverse complement strand
ACTAATAATCCACCCAGTTCATATGTTGGATAAGCAAACAAAACCCCTAATGGGACTATTTATTTTTGAACACAGATTCACACAATGTCCATATTCTTTGTGATCCCTTCAAAGGGCAGCACTGCCAGAGCAGGAGAAATGCAGGAACAAGTCACACTGCTGATATTCTTCGCTCCTTTTTTCCTTTTATTTTTTTAAAGCACCTAAATATTTTAACAAACAGCTGAGGATCCTGTGCTCAAAAAGGCGAAAAAAAAAACAAAAAAACCGAAGAAACCACAGTCAAGTCCGTACTGCTTCCAGGTTAATTTGGGTTTCTGTGGTTGGTTTCCATATTATTAAAGCCACCCATCTGATCTCTGATGGCAGCGGCGCTGCCACTGCCTGACCCAGTGTGACAATCTGCAGAGAAATCGTGGGGCTGGCGGCTCAATGGCTGTGACTTTAACAGCATTGCTCTGGGCCCGGAATCAATTCTCTCTGTTTACAGACCATTTCACAGCCCTTTACCTGCAACATCACTTGTGTCAGTCCCATAAATACTTTGGTGTATATAATGCTTGAATTAGCATAATGGTTTAGGCACAGAGCTTTAAGCACAAAGAAGGACATGTCAACATGTTCTCTTCACTTAAGCAATTAAGAGCCATTATGCTGCTTCAGTGGAAATATCATCAAGGTTAAAGACAATCCCAAACACCCCTCTAACCTTTTTATTCTAAGTCTAATAAATGAGGCATAGAAATTGAAATGTTAGTAAACAGTGCTACTTGCAAGCTCTTTTTGTATCATGTTTAATCAGAGCTCTCATTCACCACTTGTGAAGTGCGAGGGAAATGGGCACGTTCACCATGGGCACGAGTCACAGGGATTATTTAAATTATTCACCCTTTTGTGAAAGCTCACCTCTCTGCAAAGGTTTGTTTTACACCTGAAGGCAAGGCCTGGGTGCTCTGATGTGGCAGAGTAAAAAAAAAATAAAATAAATGTAGGCAAAGGCAGCAGAGACTGGGACACAGAATAATTCTTGACAAAATCTTTCTCTGTGTGTGTATCTTAGTATACTCTGGTATTTTATTCTTTTTATTTTTACTCCAGGCTTTGTATTTTTCTCTCCATATTACTTAGGAAAGTGACCCAGTGGAAATTTGTTATTATAATGGCTTTATTTTTATTTTAAGATAGCAACATTCAGCCAAGCCCAAAACAGTTGCTCGTGGGTGATTCTGGTGAAATGCAGCACCAAGGAACCCAGGCACTGAATTTTCAGGGCTTGATTTTGGGGTGTGTGCTGGTTTGTTTGTTCTGAATTCATTCCTAATGCTCAGTCCCTTGATTCTGAAGGGTTTGAAAAGTCCTAGGAAAAATTGGGAGAGAAATTGAACATCTGGAGCAGAGAGAAAGAGAGAAACCCTTGGTAGGGAAAGGCCCAAAGGGAGAGGACAGAACCCAACAGCACTCCAAGAGCTCTGTCTGTTTACCAAACGCACTCCTGAGCTAAATCCTTCTTTTTGTGCAGTATTTGGAATATTTCATGTTTGGGAAACACTTGAGCTCTGTTGTAGTTCACATAAATGTTGGAGATGATACAACTTTCTTTTATTAATGCTTTGATGAATTTTTAATTTTTTTATTAATGCTTTTATTAAATTTTTAACTAATGTTTGAGTCACTTCCCCAAATCTTGTGGAAGAAGAGAATGGGTGGGCAGTGTGGGTTGTCTGAGGGCTGCAACAATTTGGTGGCAAGCACATGTGGTGGCTAAAATCCAGGTGTTTTGGGCATCCATTGCAGCAGGTGCTCTCCAACCATTCCATGCTCCCTATTTGCTCCTCTCTCAGCTGTACAGCCTTGAGTTTTCCTGTCAGGAATCTCGCTGGACATCTTGGCTGCTAGAGGCTACACTGCTGAGTGCTCACAGGACTTGTAGTGGCAGCTCCTTCCTGTTCCCCTCAGGAAAGGGACAACGATCCCGAACCACCCATCGGGCCTCTGCTTGGCATTCCCAGTGGCCACCACACTTTGCAGAGTGTCCTCTCCAGTCTTAGAGACTTTTCCCCCTCTTTTTTTTAAAGCATATGACTTTTTTAAACTTTGAAGAGGTCAGTTTGAATCACTGATTTCACGTTCCGAGAACCTCACCGTTCCCCAGGCCTTGCTGAACTTTTGTCTGGATCATCTCATCCCTCCTGCACCTCAACTGCTGCCGTTCCAGGCTGGGGTCTGGCAGCAGCTGGAAATGGCTGTTTCACTCCAGCAGAGATGTGAACAAATCTCACCTTCATTCCAATATCGCAGCTTGAGCTGCAGACCCAGAAGCCTGGTGGGAGGGAATTGCCTCCTTATTTCTTGCTCCCCACCTCAGGAGCACCCTGAGAATGCCAAATCACAGCAGAGGCTTCCTCAGAACCAGGCAGAGCTGCAATTCAGTTTGGTCCCTTTTAAGGACACCCAGCAATGGTAACTTTGAGCCATTTTGTTCTGCCCTCGATCAGCTTCCAAAGAAAGCACAAATTGCAGAGGTTGCAGTTTAAAACCTGACAATAATAAGCAAACATTTACAGCCTGATTTGATCTGCTCTCACCCCGCTGCAATAACTTCCTTTGAAGGTTGGTTTGAGATCCAGGGCAATGCCTGGATGCTGAGAACTTGATTTTGCTCTTTTCACAAGTCCCGTGCTCTGCAATCCCTCCTGGATGTCAGAGGCTGCTTGGCAGCTTCTCTTGGCTGCCCATGAGTGTCCTCCCCATTCCTCGGGTGAGGGAATCACCGAGCGTGGCCAGGCTGTGCTGAGGCATCAGTGGTGCTCATCCATCCGTGATTCATAAATCAGTGGGTGGATAAAAAGCTGCAGATTCCTCATTCCAGGTGTACAGGAGCACCAGCATTTCTGTTCCATGTCCAGCTCTCCCGAGGCAAGTCGTGTTCCTTCCCATAAAGCGACGTTCCAAGGGTTGCTCCCCTGTTTCCTGAAGAAACCAGGCTGGAGGAGAGGCATTTGGTGGAGTTTGGAGCTTGGATGGGAAAACTCTGCAGAGATGAATCCTAGGGAAGGGACACTGTGCCCTCAGGACACGAGGCAGTACATCAGGCACTCATTCCCTGCTTCCTACAGCACCTTCCAAACCCACAGATCCTTAAGAGTCCCTTTCCTCCTCTATGTTTAGAGCTACACAGATTGTTTTTGGTATACAGCAACACTTCAGCACCTTTTGAGCATCTCAAAGCAGATATTAATTAAGCTCCCAAGCACCTGCGGGAGGGGAGTAAACAGCCCAATTGCCACTTTATGGCAAGGAAATGACTGGCCAAGGTCATCCACCCAGGCACAGGCGGGAATAGCACGCAGGCCATAAAACAAGAATTACACAGCTGCATTTCCTCCAAGGAAAGATGCCCCAAAATAAGAGCTCACCTGAACTTTTACTCAGATTTGGGGGGAAAAAAATGTGCAAAGGCATTCATGAGTATTTTCCCACTATACCATAAAGTCTCTGTTGCATTTCCCAGCCCTGGATCTGATCGCTCTCACTGCAGTCAGACAGGAGCTGTGCTTGAGGAATGAATGCAGGAGATGCTGTATTCCTGGGAGGAGGCTGTGATAGGTAATTTTATTTTATTCTTTCAGCCTGATTTCCTAAGCATCTGAACACACAGAGATAATGATAATTCTGATGTGCTTTCTGTAGCAGTGCATCAGCCTCATTTACCTCTTCCCTTTGCTAGGACCAAAACTCCTTGGCAGAAATAAGAGCCAGAGCAACTTCTGCAGCACTGTGGGAGCTGTTTCCTCTGTTGCCTCGGGCTGGGAGCAGCTCAGTGGTTACTTTGCAGGGTTGTTCTCAGCAGTGGAAATTGAGAAGGAGAAACAGAATCCAGAAAACATTTTGAAAAACTCAGCAGTTTGACATGTGCTTGTTAGAGCTTTATAACAGCAGTTGTGACTGAGATCAACTCTCCACCTCCCTGAGCCTAAATACCTGCTCTAAATTCATCTCTTCACCTTCCCTTAATAACCTGCTGTAGGTTCATCTCCTCTTCATCTCCTCCAACCTAAATTCCTGCTGCAGATTCACCACCCTCTGTTGACAGTGTGGGACCCCCCACAAGAAGGCATCCCACCCAGAAACAGAGAGCAGGCAGAGCCAGCACCATCCTCATTATTTTATCTCTCTCATTTGTCATTCCAACAGCCCTGTCCACTCTCACCCTATAAAAGAAATTATAATTGAAATCATGCTCATGTGTTTTGAGGCAAGAGCGACTCCGTGATCATTTAGCTTTATCCAGGCTGTAACAAAAGCTGCCACAGATGCTTGTTCCACTTATTTTTCTGCACAAAGAAATAAAGCACAGTTGCACAAATGACATGTATGTCAATCTTTAGGTCACAATGCTTCCTGCAGTTGGATCCCAAGTAGGAGACATCAAGCTAAAGGCATTTAAGAATTAACAGTCTGTACCCGAGACAGGAAATGGAGTTTATAAAACAGGTGGATGAAGACCAGTATTCACTTGCATCACATTAAAGCAAATCCATTTATATTTTATTTCCTATATACTGACTTGAATGTGCATTTTTACCATAATCAGGCTCTGCAGCTCATGGAGGATATGGGATATTTGCAGCTGGATTGCTTTGGCCTGGTAGAACTTCACGGCCAGGTTGGGCAGGGTTTGGAGCAACCTGGGACAGTGGAAGGTCCCTGCCCATGGCAGG
Organism: Aphelocoma coerulescens; assembly: GCF_041296385.1. NCBI lineage: Eukaryota > Metazoa > Chordata > Aves > Passeriformes > Corvidae > Aphelocoma > Aphelocoma coerulescens. The sequence goes on along the minus strand of NC_091022.1, from coordinate 30,981,745 downwards.
GGCTGGGATGAGATGGGCTTTGAGGTCCCTCCCATCCCAGAGCAGTCTGGAGTTCTGTGACCTTCCATGTGATAAACAATCCATCACAGGAGAGGAGGGAGACACCGCCCAGAAAATTCCGTAGGGATCCTCAGCTCCACCAGCCAAGGGTTTGGCTTTTCCACCCCGAATCCACGTGGAGGTCAGAGGATTCTTTTGCAATGCCATAGGTTGTGCTTAAACCCAGGGAAAAGTTAGCACCTGGTGCTCCAGGCAGCCCCAGCTCTCCAGATTTCTGTACAAGTGCTCACTTCCCTGAGCATTTCTGTCCTGGGTGCATATTAACCATGATTGAAACAACGCCCATTGGAAGTCTTAAAACCTTAACCACCGGTTTTACTTCTAAAATAAAGTAAACTGCCAAAAGTTCTGATAAAAGTGACAATTTATATTTTTAAGTAGTAGATCCGGAATTTTCCTATAGCTGTAGACAAAGGAATTCTTACCCAGATAAGTATAAGAGCACCAATAAATTTGAGGTAGCTTATGCAAGTTAGGCACTAATGAATGTCATCTTCTGTTTTGTCATGAAAAAAGATCTTTCTGCTGCTAAAGGAGACTGATTTAGATTATGAATAGCTGTAGTGATTTGCAAAAATGGCTCCAGAGAGATAGACTGAGATTCCATATACTCATGGCACTTGAGGTTTCTGCCCTTTTTGTTGAAAATTAATTTGTCCTGTGGGTTATTGGATTCTAGCTCAGCCAATGTATATTGCTCAGTCATCACAAATTTACTTAAAATTTAGTGTAGCTGAAGTTCATTCAACAAGACAAAAGTCCACAGTTGAAAGCTTCTAAAAATCTTTTTAAAAAACTGGCTGGCGGTGTAATTGAAAGCGCTGGGATGAAGGAGATTTACAGAATGTTTTGCAGGTATCAATATCTGGTTTATTATATCAGAGAGACTCTTCAGTTTCCTCTCTGGATGGTGAAAACAAAAGGATGGTTACTGTCCCCTTGGTAGGTTTGTCCCATCCTCAAACCCCAAACCTACACTCCTAAAATGAGAAGTGCCTGGTAACATTTTCTACAGCTTCCTCCACTATTTCTTTAATTTGACACATATTCTTTTTTATGGAATAGAGAAAGAAACTGACTCTAAAATGTCAAATGCTTCCTCTTACATATAATTTCTTTTTTTTCCCTTTCATTTCCTTTCTTTTCCCCCTCTCTTTCCTTTGTTTGCATTTGATGTATGAGCAGAAATTTTGTTTGTGTTCTTGGAATCCCCATCTGAATTTTCACTTCTTAGCTTAAACATTGCCTTTGCTTGTAAATTTGATGTCCCAAAGACAAATAGGTTCAGGTTAAAAAAAAAAAAATCTAATTCTGTTCAAATCGGCAAGCTTCTTGTTTGAATTAAAAGGCTGTAACTAATTTGATTGATGGGTCCAAGTCCTCTCTTAGCCCCACGCTGGTGAATTGGACTGGGAATCACCACCTAGAGGGACTGGAGGTGAAAGTTTTCAGACACAAACCAGGGGGAACTGGGGTACAAAAACCAACGTGGGCAAGGAGGGGTGATCATACAATAAGCAGGTGTTAAACCCTCACAGAAGAGTGGCTTTTCATTACCTATAGAGGACAAAAATCTTCTCGACGAGAAATAATTTTCCTTATTTTAAGCTCTATCAAAACCAGTTTCACATCTCTTTTAGATGATGAGGATTTTAAAAAAGAAAAATACGAAGGCAAATAGTGCTGGTGGCATATGGGGAAAGCTCATTTTGTGCACCACCACTGATGATGGTCCCCAAATACTGAGTCTATAAACACTTTGTTTGTATTCTGCCTACCAGGAATTATGCTTTTAAAAAGACAAACAAGAATTTAAAATTCAGTTGCAATTTAGTGATAAACCCACTTCATAAACAGCTCAGTAAAATAAGAGGAAGTCTGGAGAACAAAAATTCTCACAGTCCAGATCTCTGTTCAGGTGGCTATTTTTTATATTTCAGTTTTTTCCCCTGGCTCTGGTGATACATCTGAATACAACTGATCAAGTTTCAGCTGCGAGGCTCTCAGCTCTTCGCTTGATACACAAGGCTTATACAATTGCACGAAATGAGATACAGTGCCATAACCAAATCGTGACACAATGGACTGGAAATTTTAGATTAATAAACCTCTTTCGGAAGAGAACTAAATAACTTTTACAGTTTTATCTATGGCTATTTGTTTCTTTGAAGATTTATGGTCCTTGCAACAGATATGCATCTTATCTTTCACTCTTCAGATTACAGGAAGATGATTTTAAACAGGCTCCTGACTGGCACGATCTGGAATTGCAGATGATCTTCCTTTAAAAAAATGCTAAAAGTGAACTTGCAAGTCAAATGAGAATATCATTACACGTGTCAGAGGGGTCTGAGAGCAGAATCTGCATCCAGCTAAACAAGATCTAATCCTTATTGTGGCGACCCGGCATCCTCAGGCAGCTCTTTATCAGCCGGGAGCTTAACGAGGAATTACAACTTTTCGTGCTGCCGCTGCTTTAATTGATTGACGCTAAAAGTTTAGAAACTAAAATCCGAGGCGCTCTCACAAAGCTCCTTTAACCAAGGCTTCTCCTTTGAAAGCGGGCTCCTCGATTGAAAGTGGCAGCCCACATTTTTAGGTTTCAAGCAGCTCTGTCATTCCGGCAGGAATGTGTCTGCCACTTCACACGAAAGCTCGGGCTGAAAGACATGTACTTTGAATCAGAGAATCAATAGAACACTTAATGGACAATTAGGAGAACAGCTGTAGGACTGTCAAAGGCCCATCTGTACACAGCTCGGCTGGACAGGGCACGGAGCGCACACTCACTGCCCCGGGGCACCGCTCCATCACCAGCCCCCTTTCATTTCCCAGCCACTGCTAATGGAGGATTCCTTTTTCATTACAAATTTTAACACGTGTAGAAAATTATGGAAATTGCTCGGGCCATTTGTCAACTTATATCATGTGAATTGATCAATAAATTTCACCACTTTGTTGTTAATGTAGATAAATTTTGGCATTTAATTAAGCTACAGCGAAAATGTGGCCACTTTTAATTTCGGCAGATGCTCCCTTTTCATCTGTAATCCAGGGATACATTGGCAAACACAATTCAGTCGCTAAATATTTATAGACAACATGACAATTCCTAAAAGAGTTATCATCAATGATTTTGGTTCTGAAACAATTAGCATTGTTGCAAAGAGCTCATGTGGAAAGCTGAAATAAATTCTGAACAGCAGATCAAGTTATGGCTATGCAGGTACATTGAATGTATAAAGCACATAAATCTACACACGGTATAAACACGTGTGCCCACACTGACTATTCCAGGAATACTGCTCTGTGCACAAACATGGAAATTCTGATCAGCCAAGGTACAAATTCCCACATCCATAAATACTCATGCACTACATATAAAGCGTTTACAGGTATCTCTGAACAAGACCACTGCAGTGATATTTATCCTTAATGGAGCTGCTTTGCAAAAATATAATGGGAGAGATTGATCTCGGGAAGTAACACCACAGAAGGAAACATTTCATATACAAACACTTTATGTAGGAGAACTAAGAGTTGACAAAAGCATTGTTGCTTATAATAATAAATGTATTTAACTTCTTCTAAAATACTGAGTAAATTTCCAATCCACCATAATGAGGGATCAACCTTTAAAATTCCCCATATTTTTTAAGCACACACAGATTTGGCCAGACAATAAGAAACATAAATGAACATTTTAGGCTTTCTATATGGCCTTAGGGAGGCCGAGATGAAATCCTGCCTCTGACAGCCAGAGGCCCCAGACACAGCGCTCAGCAGCGAGGCTTGACATGATGAACTGCTGAGGCTCATCTGAGAGCGACGGGGGTTTGCCTGGTGCTGCTGCTGCCGGGGCCTCTGGGGCAGGAAAAGCCTTCAAATCCCATAGCTGGGGCTGCTAAAATCCCCCTGACCAAGCAGCTCCTGCCCTGCCCTGCAGCTTTTGGCTAAAGGACTTGTTTAGCATTTAGAGGACGCGGGTCCTGCAGGATGAACTTGGTGGGGAGAAACCCTGACCAGGGAGATCAGTGGTGCTCACACACTCCTGGTCCTCAGCAAGGACTCCCAGTGCCTTGAGCAGACAGGTTCAGCATCTCCCCACACCCCCACAGGCCTGTATCCCAGCCCCAGGCAACACCACAGGTAAAAGCCCTTTTGTTTGACTCCTTTGTGGATTTCTCTGTTTTCACTGCTGGGCAAAATCATCCAACTTGATAAGAAAAAAACAAAGAGAGCACTCAGACACACCAATCATTTTTAAAGTGGAGTCTCTGGGTTTGTGGATTTGTCACCACTGCAACATGTTTTATTTCCAGGTTTGCACAGAAACTGGTCAGCAGATTTCCTGAAGTTGTTGGGAGTGTGGGGAAGAGGACGGGAATCCTGCTCCAACTGAGACTCGCTGGCCTGCAGCTGAGGGTTTGTAATTCTCACAGAGAGAACAGGGAATGCACTTGCAGGAACTGGGTGACATTTGAACCACAGGGGAATATCTGGAGAGCACAGAACACACTCCATAAATACAGAACGTTCTAACCAAATCTTGAGTCACTGAAATTATCTCATTGGCCTTTCCTCTTGAACAGAAAGCTTTGTCTCAGCTTACCAAGGCTTTTTTTGCATTTCACAGCATTGGCATTTACTCTTCCTGGACTGGATCAGCATGAGTTCATCAGAACATGCCTAGGATTCCTGCTCCTGATGGCTCCACGATGCAGGATCTCCTCTTGCCAAGAAGGAGCCCTGCTGGAGAAGGCTTCACATCCAGGCTGCCACTGCAGTGCCACCAACCCACATGCACTGGTACCTACAGCCCCTCACCTGTGCCCAGGCACACGCAGCAGGGGATGATCCCAGGGATGAGGAGGGGTCTCTGCAGCTGCATCCCACAAACTGTAGCTTCTGCCTGACATGGCACATGGAATTAGAACAACTTTGGAAAGATAGGGAGCTTAAAGGCCTAAAAAAAATCTGTCACCTGCTGCAGTTAAATGTCTCGTGGGTCAGTGGTGGTCCTCAGTGCTGAGCTGTTTAACACTCACCCTCTCTCTGTAGCAGAGTGAGAAAGGACCCATCACACCCTGTGGCACAGCACCAAACCCCCGAATGCCAACCTGGCACCTACAGATCCATCCTGGAAGTCAGCCTTGCTGTAAAGTCTTCATGGGTGAGATGAAAGATGCTTGACAATTTGAGGCAGTGCTTGTTTCTGAGGGAATTGTGAGGAATATTTACAAAGTTTTTCATGGTGAAGACTCAAACTGTGGATAGGAGGGGATCACACTACAGCGAGCAACAAAAAAGTCTATTAAACAACCTTTGTTTTTTTAAAAAAATCTCAATAACAACAAACCCATTTATCTGTTTCACCAGTAGAGCATTTTTGTGGGAGATCCCTATTTATCTGATTTATTAGAAATGCTCCATTGAGACAGAAAGCATTTTTCTAATAAACCAAGAGGTTAGCACTATTGTTTTCAGTACAGCTGACCCTTGGATTTGCTGTAAAACCAGAATCATTAGAAATGCTCCATGGGTTATATTGGAGCATTTCTAATGAAACAGAGGGTCAGCTCTATTGAAATAATGTAAAATATCTAGATTCATGAGAAAAACTCTATTGAAATGCATGGAGTGTTTCTAATAAATCCAGATTTTAGTGGAGCTCAACCCTGAATCCATTAAAACGTTATGAAAAAATAGTTACTGAGCATGCACCTTAAGTACTTTTTTCTGTGTTAATCTCTCATTTATTCTAAAATGCGTTGTAAAAATAGCAAAAGGCATCAGTGAAAATTTGTTATTTAAAGTCTGCCATTTCCTCCCCTTCCAAGGAGCAGAGAGTCAGTGCTGCCACCAGGAGCGGGGACCTGAAATCCCATAACCTGTGCTCCAGCAGCTCCCAGGAACCGGGCTGAGCACCTCACTGCAGCCTGTCCCGTTTCAGGCACATTCCAAATGTAGCAGAGCACAAAAGGGCCCATCCCGGGCCATTCCCACGGATGGGAATGAGCGTTGGGAGAGTTACAGAGCTCCAGAGAGGAGCTGTTTGTGGAGAGCTCGCAGGAATCTCAGTCTTCTCCCAATGTGGGATTGTAGGAGGGATCATGGTGTTCCCAGGGTCACTTAGCAAGCAGCTGGAGAATCGCTGTGTTAATTCCCAGGGGAATTTTTCCTGGGTTCTGGGAGTCTGAAGTGTCTTTACTAAGAGAGGTAAAGGATCTCTGGCTTCAGGAAGAGGCATCATAAGTAAAAGCCTTGTTAGGAAATACAGGTGTGGTGTGCTTTGGGCACAAAGTGGGATGAATTCCCAGGCACCTTGAATCTTCCACAGTTTACAGGTGTGATTCTTGATGGAGAGGTTACATTGCCTGCACAGAAAGAGAAACCACAGCCTGATTTCCCCTGCAAGTTAGATATTTGTTCTTGATTTACAGTCACATGATCAGCAGTAGAATGAGATTTTTAAAATTACCACCAAGCTCAATTGTCTTTTTGTACCATTTTTAATGTACAACACTATTCAAAGCCTGGTGGATTTCCAGGTTTTATTTAAGGCAGATTAAGCTGCTGTAACCTTCTAAAAGTATGTCCTAAAGATGAGATGGTTTGGGCTTAGGGCAGTTTCAAATCACACACCCGTGGCAGTGACATCTTTAACTTCTGTGTCCATTCACCATTGTCAACTTGATAACTGCCTGAAAACTGGGGCTTAGGGCAATAAAAATTAGGTATTAGTTGCAGCATGTTATGGGCCAGAACACGTAAAAAACAAAGAAGTCTTTCTAATTTATTGTTTCACAACATAACAAGATGTAAACATTGACAGATTTATTTGAAGGGCTTGCAGGAGTCAGTGCCTCACTTGGATGATCAGACCCCTCCTCAGAGCAGAGCTGAAGTGAATTTTGTCAGTTTTGCAGATGAACTTCTTGTGAAAGTTGTTGTGGCAAGTTTTGGTGATGCTGATGATGCTAATGCTCACTTTTCTGTGGTCCTTTTAAGCTTTATTATTGCACCTCTCACCTTCCAGAACTGCTGCAGAAATGCATCTGCTGCAGACATAGAGCTGCAGGCACCAGCCAGGCACAACACAGGGGAAGAGTCTGGAGAAGGGTTTGGATCAGTCCAAACCACCCCCTGCTCTCAGGTAACACATCCCAAAAGCTCTGAAAACAAAGCAAAAGCGGTGCTGGGATTTATGGGCTCAGGAGCTGAAAGGGCTGCATTGATCAGGCCAGAACTGATGAGAGCAATGCTATATTGGGTTATTTCAGAATAATTTGCCTAAAATTAAGCATGGAAAGACAATGCACTCCTGCATGAGGCTGTTCAGGGAGCTGGGCTGGTGTGTGCTGTAGCATTTTCCAGCACTGCTCTGGCTGCAGTCCCTGTGCTTTCAGCAGACAGCAGAGGAGCTGGCTCACCTCTGTTTGTTTTATGAATGCACACACTCAGCCTGTCTGCAGCTTGTCAGCTTCTGGTGCTGCTCCGTTGGCTGCTTTGTACCCACATGTACAGAAAATGCATAGGAAAAGTATATTAATATAATTCTATCTCAACAGATTTAATTCTTAAATGCTACATATACTTGGTTAATCTCTCATTTTAGAAGTAGGAAAGGTTAGATTATAACATCAGGTTAGCTCTCTTTGAAGCAGGTAATAATTAAGTTGATTCACTGTTGCAATTACTGTCAAATCCCCCTTAATTACCACGGATTTTATAGCAGCTTCATTATACGTCTGCTGTAATGCATTGTGGCCCAAAGGAGAAGTGTTGCAGGAAATTCTGCATAGCATGTATAATTCTAACCTGCAGTTAAAGCTCCTAGTGAAAGCCTCTGCACTAAATTTATCTTTTTTTGACATTTTCGCCCCTATTATTTAAAGCAGTTGAGCTGGAGTAACACCACTAAAATATACACCTAACTTCCTAAGTGAAAATGGATCTCTTTACAGGTATGAGGAATAAAAATGGGGAAATTATAAAATTAGCAGTGAATAATCCTTGGGAACCCGCTCAGCAACAATGAAGAACACTTCTGGTCTGGTGTCAGGGGGGGAGAGAACCTCTGCCCCATAAGATGAGTCGTGCACCCCTGAACAGCCTCTGCTTGCTGGAGAAACCCTGCTGAAAACAGCTTTTGAGGCAGTAGGAATTTGCTGGAGCACTCTGCTCTCCATGGATATTGTCATCCATTGTCCCTTTTGCATTTTATAAACGGAATTTTTAAAGCAACTCTCCTTTTGGACTGACCCTCTGAGTAACTCTGGGACTGCCACAGCCTGGCGAGACTGCTGCTTCCTGGCTCACGTGTCACTGCTTGTTTCCATTGGAAAAATCTTTACAAATCAGAGTCTGTAAATTGAGCCTGCAACAGTTCAAAACAGATAACTGAATAATGTGTCCCATGGATTCCCTTGTAAGGAAGGAATTTACTCCACAGCATACATTAGATGCAGAAAGGGCTCCAGTGTCAGTGACACTATTGGCAGCTGTGTTAACAGTGAAGGAGCTGGCTTTGTACAGCAGTACAGTTATTAAATTTCTCCAGAGACCATGACTCATTAATCAAATATTCATACATCTCTGTAAATACACACTGAACAGAGAATACCCTCAGAGCTGAGCATCCCAGCACAAGTGCTCTTTCATGTGGCCCTGACAGAACCCTGAGAACATGCGGTCATGTTTTGCATTTCTAATGCCCCATGTGCTCCGGAGCACCCCAATCCCTAAAAACAGAACACAAGTGATCTTACTGATGGCAAGTGTTACACAGCCACAATTAAAATTGCTTCACTATGGCTTCATACCATCTTTTTAAAAGTGAGGACAGTGAATCAATTCTTCTGTTCTTTGTTTACCATCAGACAAGTAACTTTTTCCCATACGGATGGAGGAACCCAAGGCCATGCTCTTATTAATACAAGAATTTGTATTAGCATGAAAACAACAAACCAATGGTTGGACTGTGAAGGCCAAAAAACTTCATATATTTGCAAAGGCATGAGCTTGTTGTATTGAACAAATGCTGCATTTTGTGTTTCCTCACTGCCAGACAGAGGCACAGCTCACCTGCTCCAGATGTGAACACACCTTAAGTTTTGACCTTGGTCAGGTTGAGATCCCAGTTCAGAGCTGCAGCCTCTCTGTGAGCAGCTGAAGTTCTGCTCTCTGAGCCTTTGGAACAATTCAGTTTTCTGTTGGAACTCCCCATCCTAATCCATGGCCAGGACTTTGGGTTTGAGTGTTGCAGGTTCTGATTGATGCTCCTGCTCCAGGCTCACTGTGGGCTGAAGTAGAAAAATGCCTTTAAAGAGGGTTATTTTTAAATGGGGATAATCCCATTGCTGAATGGAGGGGTTTAAATTCTGTCCTGTTGTGCTCTGCTGGACTCAAGGGAACGGGGAATGGAAGGAATGACCTGAATCTTCAAGTCCAACTCACAGCAAGTGTGGCCAGCACAGAATCCCAAGTGGTTTTGGTAAGAGGAGGGATATGTACAGATAAATCCTGGAAAGAGGTGAGTCTCAGATTATATTCCTTTACAGTTTTTAGAGGCTGGGACATAGAATTCATCCCTGGAACCAGTCCCTAACTGCAGATTTGGAAGGGAAATTTGCATAAAATCCTTATGGCCCAGTTTGAGGATTGAGCTCCAAAAATACTTCCTTTTTAGTTCCCTTTCTAATAAATACAGATACTCTACTTAAGCACCTCCACAGTTCCTACCACATTCATTTCAGTGCATTTTAATTTTCCTTAACAAGGCTTGACATTTACATTTTAGAAAGAAAATCCTCTCCTATATTTAATTAGGGCACTGATTGAGACAGGATGGCAATAACCTCCCACACTTCTGGGTAAGACAGAACCCCCACCTTGCTCCAGGAGCCAGCACATGCCAAAAAAAGCAGGTTTGGGTATCTGCTGTGTGCCATGCAAACATCACAAGGCTGTCATCACAAACCTTTTTCCCTCCCGTCCTCCCAGTCCTGGGCATCCAAAAATGATCCCAGTCCCTTCCATGACCTTATCCACTGACCCAGCAAGCTGCTGGACATGGATAATCCCTAAAACATTGACTTTAACAACGTTCCCTTGGGGCACAGGGATTCACAGGCAGGATCAGAGTGTAGGAAAGGAGGAGATGGAGAGTAGGAATAACGTGTGGGTGCTGAGCAGAGCTCACAAAGCCTCGGCTTTAACACCCCCCTAAACACCCACCAGAGCTGGGTGAAAACAGCAAACATTTATTTGTGCATCTTCTTGCATAAATAAAACCCTGCTGATTTGCTTTGATGGCATTTACGAGCACATTTGTTCATAAACATTAGAGTGAGCAAGTTTTTATTTGCAAGAGTGTTCATGGCAAACAAAAGCCTCGTGAATTCTGGTGTGAATAAATACCAGAGAGCTCTCACTCGAGCAGGGCTGCTGCAGTCATTAAGTAAAGCTCTTTTTACTATTCACACAGTGGATTCAAACAATTACAGCTGCCCGTGGACTGCTTACAAACAGGGAAGGGAACTGTTTATGGAGCTCAGTTCATCCAATTAGGCAGCAGAAGCATCTTGTGAAGGCACCAAACTGCAGGGTCAAACCATGAGTGCCCAGGGCTGGATCCTGACCCCCTCCAACACCTCTTTGCACCTTTTTGTCAATACAAATAAGTTACCAGAATTTTCAGATCCCTTTATATGATGCTACCCAAGCTGGTGGGAGGCTGTCCCACCTCTGTGCTGCAGAATATTCTGCCAGAGGCTCCAGGCTCAGGGATCGTGTAAGGAGCTGAAATGCTGCTGGATGCTGTACCTGGCTGTGCTGCACAGCCTCCCATGCAGGGCTGGGGGATTGCACTCCAAAATTATCACTCCAAGGTGGGAAAGGGCCATGAAGTAACCTGGTCTCCTCTTGGAGGCTTCTGCTGCTGTGGCCTCCCTGGAAAAGCCCAGTGACCTTGGATGAAATGGTTGTGGAAACAGAATGTGGGGAGGGCTGGATTTCAAACCTGCTGTTTGTGTTCATCTGTGGCATTATTGACCTTTCATAACTCACTGATGGTTGCTTTTCACTCCATCATTCCCTTTAAGAGATTGTCAATAAGGCTGGAAATAAATCAGGTCTCTGGAGCAAGTCCATTTTCCTATTGGAATTAGCAGGGAACTGGAAATCCCCTCCCTGTCTCTGAACTGCTCAATTGCTTCACACTGAACAAAGCTTCAGGGTTTAGAGGGGTGAAAAAGCAAAAAAAAGCAAAAAAAAGCACAATATGCAGTAACAAATCAGGGTGGCCTCAGTTTTCCAGCTCTGCTGAAGCACAAGGGAATGGTGAGAGGGAAAAGAAGTCTTTAAAAAGAGGCATCACAAAGCCCCTGGATGGGGCTTGGAGCCACCTGGGATAGTGGAAGGTGTCCCTGCAATGGCAGGGGGTAGCACTGGATGGGCTTTAAGGTCCTTCCAACCCAGACCAGTCTGGGATTCTGGGATTCTATGAAACAAACTCAGTAATGGTTTGAGTACATTTCCATTTCCAGGCCTTCTGGAAGGTGCGCCACAATTCTCCAGGCTCTGTTCCCCTCAGCTGTCTCTACCAACATTAGTAAATAATTCCCTCTCCTAAAGGACCACTCTAGGAATTCCCATTTCAGGAGTAAACACGGGGCAAGCCCAACCTTCCGGTCCCCCCTTCCCAAGAGCCATCCCTGAGGAGCTGCTGCTTGTGCCCCACGGAGTCAGAGCAGTGCCCAAGGCTTCTCCCCAGTCTCCAGCCCAGCCTAAGCCTCCATGTTGGGAACGTGTCAGAATTCAGCTGCTGCCCTTCCTGAGTGCCTGGAGGGCGTTTTTAAAGGTCGGGAGTGTGGCTGGAGATGGGAGAGGCTGCAGAGGAAGGGGAGGTGGTGGTTTTCCCCACAGAGGAGCTGCAGAGCCAGGTCACACTGAGAGATCCCTCACCCTACACCCTTGGGCTCCCTGAGCTCCCAGGGCAGAACCAGCACCTCCAGCAGAGTTCTGGGGTGTATTGGGGTTTGGTCACTGCTAGGGAGAGCCAAGGTTTGGAAAACACAGCAAATATCCCTGCTGGAAAGGGAAGGCAGAGTCCCATGTAGCCATTGAGAGGGCTGGGCTTGTGTCAAGCTAATGTCAGATATTATAAACACAGAAAGAAATGTTCCTTGTAAGGAGAAAGGAAATGGCAGAAAGGAGTGAAAGTAAAGGTGGTGAGGTGGTAAAAAGCTCCGAGCTGCAGAGCTCATGCTTTGCCAGCTCGTGCCTGGCTCCGTCAGGCAGGTGAGGAGCCAGTGATTTGTGGAAGTCCTTTAAGAGACTCGGCCACTGCTGGGTGTGTGAGTAACTAATGCTCCTCGGGTTTGTGTTTGAAGGCAGCAGCAGCAACACTGATGACACGAATTAATTGCCTGGTTTTCAGCAGCTAATGCAGACGAGGTAAAGAGAATTACTACACGATTAACATAGTTTCCAATTAAAGTCCCCTGTAGTTACCCAAAAACATTAATTTCTAGCAACTTGGTAATTTAACTTGTGTCACCCCTGTATACAAGTGCACCAGGGCATTCTGTGGGCTTGTCTGTGCTTAAACCTTGTACAAAAAACACGATAAAAACCCCTGAAAATAGCCATGCATTTTAAACAATTATTTGTAGCAGGCTTTAAAGAAAACCCCACAGTGGTGAACTAAAGGATTTGCTACAAATTAAAGGAGCACAACCCAGATGCTGTTCTAGCACTGATACTTTTTTTTCCCTTAGAAAGGGGAAAAAAATTTCAATATTTAACAAGTTCAGAGGTGTTTCAACCATTACATTTTTAGCCAGTTGGAAAAAGACCGGGAGGAGTGAAACCATTTCACCCTTCCAGCAAAGACTGCTGTTGGAATGGCAGAGCTACATTTTCCTTTTTAACATTTCTGTGCTACAGCTCTTGTAATTCCATGTGAGCATTTCCATCCCAAGAATTCTGAGCCAAAGGCCTTTGAAGAGCAGCTCCTTTCTGCAGACACAGCTGGCTTAGGTGGGTCTGTGTACATGGGATTTTTTGAAGGTACCTGAATTCAGGTGGTGGAGATGTGGAAGAAGGAAAATTCATCCTTCAGTTCCCATCTCAGCTACAGCTCCTGCCCTGCAGTGGAAGGGTGGTCCATGATGGAATCTGCAGCACACAGGGAGGCACAAAGGCTCCTGGACATGGAATATTCCCTCAGCTCCTCTCCCCCTTCCCAGTGCACATCCATTGCACATTTGTGTCCTGCAGAGCTTCCCTCCCTCTCCAGCTGCACTGTAACAAAGCCACCGAGCTCCAAGGTAAATCTTCCCTAAATCCATCCCTGCAGGCTCCTGATGGTTCTCCCTGTTCTTCTGAGCACTTAATGCCTTTCTGGTGGAAAGGGAAGCAGAGAGGAGAGCACCAGTGGAACCAGATTAGACCAATTACACCCCTCTGCTCTGTGACAGAAGCTGTTAATGATGCAGCAGCTGATTGCTTTGCTTCTTTTAAACGTGAAAGCAAAGCACAACTTCGTGTCTCATTTCCTGTCCACTGTCACCCAAAGGAACCACTCTGAGGCTCTGCCTCATCTTTGCTAAAGCTGCATTTCCTTGTGCTTCACTCACCAGGAGTCTTCTTCTCTCTTCCAGCTCTGACAGCCACAATTCTCCTCATTTTGACATCTAAATTCCATAACTATGTTGTTTACTCCCTCTTCTGGGCTATTAATGAAAAATATGAAGATCAAGCCAAACATCCTCACACACCTGTTAGTAAAGAGTCGTATTATGCCCAATATTAGCAGGATGCAGCAGTCCACAGGTTACTAATTCAGACAAATAATGTGTGGGGTTTTTTTTCTTGAAAACAAATGAATATTTCGGCTTTTTGGAATATTAATTAACACATGCAAATGCACTCTCCAACCCTGACACAGACACAAACCTGGTCTAGTTCTGCCTGAAATCTATCCATTAGTCACTTCTTGCTCATAAAAGGCAAAAGGTGCTTTAATGAACAAACATGATGCTTATTATTTGCATCAGCAACACTTGTGCCTCTGTGCCTGAGCAGCACTTAGAACAGGTAACATTTGGTTTACAACACAACAATAAAATCTGCCTTTATTGCAAATAAACAGAGTATTCACACCTTACAATATTGTTTTAGATGCAGGATTATATTCACTCTTAGAGGATCTAATATTAATATAAAAGGCACATGCACTTCGTGTTTTCACACCTCTTTTATTTCCCAAGCAGCGTTAATATGGTTTTTAAATATTGCATTTACTTTGTTAAAACATGAAACTATTTCTGTACATTTGTTTGCAATCTGAGAACACACACCATCAAGTAATCATTTGTACAGTAACAACACGTATCAAAACAAAAAATCATCACAGCCCAGAATTTTCCACATTCACCCCCCTTTGCTTTGATTTAAAAGCTGCTCTGGCAGGAGAAGCCTCACCATTATGGTAGTTGAAACAGGAAACAAACACTGCTCTCTTCTAATAATTGTCTCCAGCTGCTTTGATTGGTTGCAGTTAATATTAATAGTATAACCTTTAAAAATTGTAGGGAAAGGTAATACTTTATCTTCACTCCTCATATTAAGGCTCCAAAGCAAGCTTAATGAGAAACCATTAGAAAGTCATACTGCTAAAGAGTACCTTAACTCACAATTCAGCCTATATAATTATGGCAGGATTGCAAGTGACACTGACTCCTGATCCATCAACCTCACCTTTCCAGCAGGGAGCTGCTCGGGATGTGTGGCAGGATGGCAGCAGAACTTCTGCTGGGGCCACACAGCTGAGACTTCTGCCCTTCCCACACGAACAACTCCAGCTGTGCTGCAGACAGGAAAAACGGGATCTCCACACCTCTGGATGTGCATCCCTGGCAGCCCTGCTCAGGAGGTGGCCTGGAATGGCAGGACAGGAGGGCACAGGGTGGGATTTAGGGACTGGCCAGGCATTGCAGGCACACCTGGCTCTGAGCAAAGCCGCTCCCTTCGCTACCACGACGGCACGGACACTCCTCCAGCCAGCAGTGAGCAAAAATAATTAGTACATACAGTAGTAACTGACATCTTAAGGACTTTTAACATATAAAACATTATCATCTTTATGAAAATAGACCCATTTCAGTACAGGCTTGCCTTTTGGGGGAGGAATTCAGGTACATTTTTTATATTTAAAAGGCAAGTGTTGTCCTGGACAGCTGCCGATGCTCTTGTGTAAAATGTCCTCAAAGCAAGACAAACTCCTCTGTACTAAATCTCTTTAGTCTTTTCTTTTCATCCTCGGAGAATAGGTCATTTTCTTCATGGAGTGGACTGGAAGCAAAGTCATAGTCTCTAGAATGACCCTTGACAAAAGTAAACAGGGGATACTTCTCCTTGGA
Organism: Aphelocoma coerulescens; assembly: GCF_041296385.1. Lineage (NCBI taxonomy): Eukaryota > Metazoa > Chordata > Aves > Passeriformes > Corvidae > Aphelocoma > Aphelocoma coerulescens. The sequence goes on along the minus strand of NC_091022.1, from coordinate 30,966,257 downwards.
TGAAGATTTCAGCATCTACAATGTAAAACACAAATCAGATGAAACATTAATTGGAAATGAAAAAATACAGCAAGGCACTGATATATTCACCTGATGATAACTGCCAAGTAAAAAGTGCATTGTTTATCTTTATTATCTCATTAAAACCAAAGCACTGCACAATCCAAACATCTCCTCCTCCTCTTAGATATTTACTTCCCTTTCTCAGGTAGCTGCTAATTTCATGCCTATCCCTGTTTCTGTCCCACACAGATCACCTGTATGTGCTGTTAGACTCAGTGCAACAAAGATAAAAGGATAAAAGACAGAAGATAAAAACCTCTACAAAATAATTAATAGCCATAAGGGTCTCCTCAAGCACAGGTATGAATTCTGCAGCAACTGAGCATCCTGGGGAGGGATTTTTGTTGTAGAATCAGCACATGCAAAAATCAGTGTTTTATTACAAGTTAAAACTCAATCATCAATGTAAATAAGGCAGTCAGGAGCACGTGGCTCAAACCAGATTGGTGACAGTCACAGGGAACCAGGGTGCCCAAAATCTACTTATAAATCTATTTATCAATAAGAAAACTGAGCATGAGAAAAAGAGGATGGTGGGGAATGATAAATACAGAAACAGATCAGCAAAACACCTTTAACAGCAGATAAAACCCCACCAAATACTGAAAGACCTTTCAGGGTGTTTTTTCCACTGATCTATTTTTTATTTTGTTTTACTTTTTCTTACTTGCTTGGAAAAAACCAGTGCACTGTTGCAGTGACATGCAGAACTACATCAGGCTAGAGATACACACCATGCAGAACTAAAAATCACTGAACACGAGTTCGGGAGAACAATCAGTCTCAAACAGTAAAAAAGCCCTAAACAGATCTTTAAACAGTAAGAAGTATTTCAAAAAAGACAGTTAGGAGTTGAGGGGGCATTTAAAAAAATAAGAAAGAAATAAATCAATCCCAGTAAAATCCTGGGATTCCATTGCCTTGTGTGTGTTCAGCTTTACTGAAACTTCCTTCTCCACAACATCTCCTTCCATGCATTGAGGGAGGTGAGGAAACCCTAAACACAGGAACTGGGCAAGGAAATGCCTTAACAAAGTCCAGGGGAACCTGGTCCAGATTTGTGTAACTCTCACCAAGCCACACCCCAACAGTGACCACAGATAATCTGAAATTCTGAACAATTTGCAGTTTTCCTCGAGACACCATTACAGTGATGGCTAAAGGAGTTTATTGATAAAGGTCAATATTTTCAGTATTTCCATGTTAGAGTGTCACTGCTGCCACTGCAACAGGAATTCTTTGTGCTGAACTGAATCCATGTTCAACCCCCCCTCAGGTCCAGTTCTTCTCTCATTTCTGTTACCTTTGGGCCACAAACAGGCAAATGCAGCTCTGTAACAATCCCAAGGGATTATTTATTTTCTGGCATGGGTTTGGATAGGGAAACAATTCCCAGAGGGGAGCCTGACTGTGGTTTGGAGGGAGTTTCACCCATCACTCCACTTGGGCCTCAATTCTGATGCCCTGATTTCTCTCTCTCTAAACATGTAAGGCCCATAAGGTTTATCCTCAAGTAAGCTAAATATTTTCTTTCACCTCTTATTACCCAAAAAAGCAATGAGAACCTGGATTTTTTAGTCCAGCCTCCGCAGGGCGCATTGGGAATACACTGAGCTTTATAGTTCAGGAGTTACCACACTAGAATTGCAAACAAAGGGAAAAATAATGGAAGAGGAGGGAAACACAAAGGAAGTGAAGGAAAGATTGAAAGATCAATTGATAGAATGTTTCTGACATTGTACCTCTATCCAAACTTTCCTCTGCTTTCAAACTGACACTGCCTGAACTGTATTTATATCAAATAATGTCACTAGTATTAAAGAGCTCCTATCTAAAGCACCAGGATAATAACTCCAAAACTTGGATCAGCTAAGAGTATGTTCACAAATTGTGTTCAGGAAAAAACTGCACTTAATCCCAAACTTGAAAGAAGAGAAATAAGGAAATAGGAAAAAGAAAACTTCCACAGGAACCAATTTTGTAATGAGATTTGTTTATATTACGTTATTACATTCTTTCTTCTATGTGACAGAATAGGAAAACAAGGAAGAACAGAAACGTCACTATTTAAACTTTCCATGGATCTGCTGCTTAGGAACTTCTTTAAATCTATTTTACACTTCTCTGGGTAAGAGTCAAAAAAACAACTTCAGCATCAATCCGTATCTATTTATTATAAACAGTATTAAGTTTTAAAAAATGCTTCTTTGGCTGTAGTTCTAATACCACTTATCAGGACATTCCAAATGCTGGACAAACATTAATTCCTTGTGCTGCTGTGGTAACTGCTATGGTTGGAATATTTACATTGTGCCCATCTGCTGCTGCTGCATCCTTTTCACAGAGTGTTTTTTGAACCCACCAAACACAGAGCAGCTCAAAGGACACATTGATGATGCTGCATTTCATATCCTCACACACTGGAATAACCAAGGAGAACAAAACTTGATTCCAACTGGACCTAAATGAAGGCAGAGCAGAGTTTTTCCAGGGGAAGGTTGGGGTCAGACAGATTTGCTGGGTGGCACCTGCTCCGTGGAGCTCAAACCAGAGCCCTGCACTTCCCACCAGAAAAAGCCACTTGTGCTAAGGAGAAATAATGACCAATTTGGGTTTGCTCCAACACTTCCCTTCCAGCCCCAATCCCTGCCCAGGGCCGGGCTGCTCCCCAGCATCCCCCCGGGCCGGGGCAGCCCAGCTCGCCGGGCTGCCAGGGACATTCCCACTTCACGAGTGCCACCTCGTGGGCCCGCCCGGCGCCAGCCCCGCATCCCGCTCTGCCGGACACCTCCCGCAGCACAGCACAGCCCCGGCTCGGCCTTACACAGGGGAAAAAAGGATGGAATTAACAACAATCTGCATTTCCGACAATGGTAAAAGCAGTCATAAATGCCACAAAAAGAATTATGTCTGCTTAGAAGGGCGAGGCTGACTCTCTTCCTCTCCCCACACCCCCCTGTTCTGGCTGACAGAGGGATTTGGGAACTCCAGCACCTACCTTGGTGATTTCTTCAGAAGCCTTCTCAAAGTCCTGCACAGTCCTACAGTAAAATCCTATTGTGCAGCTCGGATCCATTTTTTTGAATGACATCTTTTTGGGAGAAGGACAGTGGAATGACTGCAAGTTTCCCGATTAAAAAACATGAAACACACGGTTACGGTCGGGCATGGCACAGATCCATGCATTTACTTCTGTCCCCACCAACAGCTTTAAAACATCCAATCCCCTGCATCACCTGAATTAAACCCCAGCACACACTTTGGAAGGCATTTCTCCCACTCCTCCAAATATTCAAGTGATTCCACCCTTCCCCAGCCGTGTAAAATCTCCTGCTGTTGAGGCTGCATTCCCCAAACTTCCCCACACCACCAGGTTAGTTTGGAATCTGTCAAAGCTCTGCTGCTCCCAGCAATACTTTATGAATATTCCCAAGGCAGAGAAGGTGAATGCTCTTCTGCAAATTGAATTTGTAACAGCTTTTGCACTATCTTACTGCTTTACTACCACTGCCCAGTGCCCCTTCCCTCCCCCAGCCTCTATAAAAGAGACATAATGGAATAAACCAACCTCATGCATTTTCCTTCAGTAAATGAAATGGGTTCAAAAACCCACAAAACACACAAAAGCAAAACCATATTACAGTGATTCACAAGTAGGGGAAAACCAAACATGCCCTGCTTTACAAATGGGTTTTTCCTAACGTGAAATCTCTTTCCCTGACAGATGATGCCCCAACAGTGCTGTGAACTGATACTTTCAGCAGCCCTGCTGTAAGAGAAAACAAACACAAAACCCCCTTCCCCACGCTCCTCACTCAGTTTATCAGAGGAAAAATAAGTATATCCCATCTACCCCGATTCTGTGGTTATTTATTACAGGAACTGCAGTTTTGGTGAAGCTCATTGTCCAGTAAGTGCAATTATTTCCTCACTTGCTCTCAAAGGGAGCCGGTCCCCTCTATTCTGCCTCTAATGCAGAGGATGACCCATCATCCTCCCTCTATTAAATCCCTTTTTTTGCCAATCACAAAAATCAACCCACAGAAGACAGCACTGGTTCCCAAATCCGAGTGTAACCATCCCTGCAGCAGTTTTACAGAATAAAATACATTGTTCTTTCCTGGTGATTACAAACCTGAGAGGTATTTCTGTAAAACCTCTGCTAAAAAATATCTGCAAAGATGATTAGGGCTATTCCTGCTAGATTCATTTCAGTCACTGCTTTTTCTCCTCACTGTTCCTATTTCATAAACAGCAATTGTATTTTTAATATTAATTCCTGAGTCATCAAATGCATAAATCAAACCCTGCCTTCCACATCCCATTCCAGCACCAACCCTGTCCCTCCAGTCGTGCTGCACGGGCAGGGCAGGAGGTTTAATGCTGCACAAATCACTGCACAACAAAGAGAGAGAAGTGGGGAGGATTTTTTTTTTCCCACTCCTCCAAACAAATGGATGCTGGAAGCCAATACAGAGTGGATTGATTTCCAGCTTATTCTGGACAATTTGTCAATTTTGAAAATACTCCCCACAGATAAATCTAACAAGCAACTATCCACACTAAGAAAGCAATTTCTGTTTACTTTTGACATTTCTGGACAAAGATATAATACTATTAAATGCACCAAGCATTAAATTGCAATCTATTTTCCGTCTGCAGGAAAGCATTAGGATGCGATCAAGCCAAGCTGGCAGCTTGCATACCTTCCAAACACAGCTTAAAACCTTGGGATTATTTGGAAATTCAGATTAATGCCAGTCTGCAGCACAATTTGGAGGCTGAGTCATAGGAACAGAACCCAAAAAGATGTGTATTTTTTGTAGCTTGGCCACTGCACCACGGCAGGACCTTCAGGAAGTCACTTCAGCTCTGCTGCTTTGTGCTCTTCCCACCTTTTGTCTGGTTTTTCCCAAACTGTAAAATCTTCAGAGGCACTGGAGCAAAACACAGTTATTAGGATAAAGGGGAAGGATCTGGGTAATCATCCCAGGCAGAGTTGGCACTCACCAACTCTTCCTTCAAATATCTCAACGGGGCAAACCTAAAGGCATCTCTAAATACAACCAAACTGCCTGGGTAGGATGTTTGCTTCATTCAGAACCCTGTCATTTCCTAGAGAATCTTCCACTTCTGTGTTATGTAATATGCTAATTCAAGCATTTTGTTAAATAATGAAAAATAGGAAAGGTTTGCTTGAAGGACTTGACATCAGCCCTGTGTAGGTCCTTTGAGATGGTATATGTGTATATAGATATTTATATAAGTAGTTTTCCTAAACACTATTTGATGGTATTTTGCTCCAGCTCTTTCCTGAAGCACCCCCAGGCTATTCCTACTGAACCAAGAGCTGCTGGAAGTTCCTGTGGAAGCTGGGCACAAGACCAAGGTGAGTTTTTGTGGGTGGCCCTGAGGATGTGACTGTGAGTACTGAGGCCACTGAGCACTTCCTTGCAGCTGATAATGTTTTCCCAGGGTATCTGTAAACTGAGTTCTCTAATCAGCTCCTTTAGCTCCATCTATTCTCCTTTAGCTCCACGTATTTCCAGGCTCCTACTATTGAATACAACAGGAATTCTCTCCCTGATGTTGGTTACAATTTGAATTAAAAAAAAAAATTAAATGACCAAAAAGACAAACTTATCAACCCCAATTCCAAACAGGTTTAAGATCTACAAATATCATCTATTTTCTTTGATGGAAAATTACTTAAATAAAGTGATCATCTATTCTGGAGATTTTATGATCATTAAAAAGAAAACAGATGAAGATTAATGAAGTAAAAATTAAACCCCCATATTGAAATTTAACCTCTGGTCATTTTTGTTGATTATAGGCCTATAAAGAAGGGCAGGACATTGATAAATAACATGTAACTGTAAAACCATAAAGCTGCAGCTAGCTAGAACATCTCTAAATAATTAGTGTTTGATTCATATGGGAAGAAAACAGTGCCAGGTCTATATCCATAGTACCTCAAGAGGGAAATCCTTTATGCTGACATCTACAAAAGATTGGCAGTAATGAGGATCCATGTAAATCAAACTGTCATCTGCAAGGACAAAACAGAAGACAAGTAATTCAAAAAAACACCTTATTATTACACTGCTTACAATCCAATTTCTATGCAGAACAGCTGGAAAAAAAGCCAGTGAGTAACTGCTTGCCAGGCTGATACTCATTGACTGAAGCACAGGTTTTTGCAGGACAGATTAACTTTTGCATAATCAAATATGCTTGTATAAGCAGAATTTTTATAAAGTGATGAAACTGTCATTTAATTTTTGGTGATAAAATTACTTTTACAAACACACAATTATATTCTGGAGTTTGCATATGAAAAATGTATCGCCCTGCTTCATCCTGACAGCAAGAATATATTGCTTGTCATTTAGGCATCAACTAACACCACTTAAAGCAGGAGAGAGTAAATACCTAAATAAGAACTGCCAGGCAGGAACAGCAAACGCTCCTCAAGTTTGGTGAAACAGATAAATTATGCCTTGTTTATGCAACAAGGGAAATTAAATGTACATTTTACAGAATCCAATTACTCCGTGGGGTAAATGACAAATGGCTGGACTTGGGGAGATGTGATGAATTAATAAGGTACTCATTTTGCTATTTTAATCACGCTATTTCCCACTGCTTCGATATTAACTTCCTAACTCTGAGGGAAAAAAATATTGAGGAGACATAACACATTAAAATACTAACCTTGGAATCCAGCAAAGTAATAGGACTGCTTGGGTTTGCCACCAATAATGCCCACACAGTACTCCAGGCTTAGAATTCCCTGAAACAAGAACAGGAAATCATTAGGACAGCGTTAACCAAAGTATTAAACTGAATTAATATATTTGCTCTTTTAGGCAAATGGCTTTGGTTTTTTTTTAAAGACTGACTCCATGACTTCCTGGGGCTTGACCAAAGTGAACCCACACCAGCAGCTATTCCAGAGAAAGTCCTCCCTTCCCATGAGATACCCACACGTTTTTGGGGAGGAGGCAAAACATCACTCCACAAATTGAGCACCAGTCCCACAGCCCAAATATACCAAAGTATTGAGATTTCCAGCCTCCACACACATTTACATTCTGTGCCCTTGGGGACTCTCTTCTTTTTGCACTCAAATGGAGAAGTCTGGCCAGAGCATCAGCTTCTACATCTTGGGGAGAAATGCCAGTTGAAGTACGACAAATTACAAGGTCCAGCTCTAAAAAGAGTTGCCCCAAATCCAGGGAGGAGAGACACACAACTGACAGGCCCCATAAATCTCCCTGGAGGCTGCCTGGGAGGGCAGAGGAACCAGAACCATCTGAAGGCAGAACTTCTGGGAAAGGGACATTACTAAGTGTAAGTAGGGAACTTTTCTCTCAACAAAATGATTGATATTGTCATACTACTAATACCAAGGCTTCTCAAGATAAAATTTTCCCTGCTTAGATAAGGATAAAGTCACTCAAAAACCTCCCCTGAGATGCTACAAAGTCAAATCCAGCAAGGTTTATACAGGTTAAGGAAGAGATGCTCATTTAAAATACAAATGAGAAGGTTTCCTTAGAAAACTTATTTTAAATACAAACGAGGAGGTTTCCTTAGAAAATGCTCTGAACATCACAGAACATTCAGGCAGATCAGAGGCAAAGGCTCCAAGAGCCAAGGAGGGCAGAACAGAGAGGGAGCAAAGCTCCTCAGAGTAATGGATAACTGTTTAATCTATGGCAAGCTTCTTGTAAAAGTGAATTATAAAAAATTTATCAATTTTCACCCATAAATATAAAATCCTTTGTAGAAATTACCTCTTGTGCTACATTCTAAAATCTGCATTTTTAACTTAAAGCCAGACTCCAAGAAATGTGGTCACTTCTTGAGAACAGTCAGGCAGACACTGGAGTGACTGATTCAGGCAATTGAAAGCCCTCTTATCACAGCCTCCATCAGGCTGCAAAGGGCAGGAACAGCCCTGGGAAGGGAGCAGCAGGAATCACACAGTGGAGCCAGCTGAAAACTAAAACTTTCCCAAACCAACTGTCTGAAAATACAAGGAAAATAATCAGGGAAGAAGAACAATTTAAGTCCATCACTTAAAAGCCTTCACCAGTCTGTCTCCCCATGCCAGTGAAAATCAAAATGTTTTCCTGAAATGTTGCAGTGAACAGCCAGCCACAAAAATAAGTCATGTTACAGACTCTCAGCTTTGGTTCACGCTACTGCACTGGGGTAACTAAAAATGAACCCAAACTTTAAAGACAGATAAAGAGGAGCATGGAAAATGAAATAAAAGCAGCAGGGCTAAGAGAAGAAGCTCTTCCCTAAGAGGAGCGAGAGGCAGGATTACAGCACATCCTCAGGTGTCTGCAGAACCTCTGCTGAAAAAACCACAGCACAGACCTTCCCCCCTCTGCTTTCTCCTTGAGTTTTCCTTTTTTCCAGCTCATTTTTATATGGGATAACTGCTTGCTACTCCTGCATCACTGTCCTCAGAAACATTCATCCAGGCAGGGAAAAAACAATTAAGTAATGACTAAAGGTATCAAATAATTGCATGGGAACAAATAGACAAAAGAAAATGGGAAGAACAGACAAGCAACAACTTTAAACCATTTGAACCATTTTCTTATTTAAGAAAATAAGGAACAGAGTAAGGGAAGGAGTGTATTTGTATTTTAAAATGCTGCCTGATCCTTAGTTACATATGCTGTTAGAGTCCTGCTATATTAAATTACCATTTGTAATTTGAGCCACTGCATTAATGTCTTTTCAGGTGGCTGCTGGAGGAGCAGGACAGTTATCACTGCTTTACCAAGGGACATCATGTGCTCTGCAATTATGTCTGATCTTGTAATAGGGAAATTTAAAATCTGTAAAGTCAAACTTTACAACCTTCAACTGTAAAATCCCCACCACACGTTTAATGGGGAGAATTACCCTCGTGAAGTCGCTTTTCATATCCCCTTGTGCTACTCTTTGAAAAATGATTGAACTCTCATTTCATACCTTTACAAACTCCAAGTAGTCTGTGTTTGTTCTCTCTCCACCGAGTCTCACAGGAACCAATATAATTACAGCTTTTGTGCCTGCTTTCCCAGAATCCATAAAAGAACACTGTCTGTCAATAACATCTGAGCTGTAGACTGAGAGACACAGGAACATTAAAATTTCAAATATAACCTCTAGTTTTTGGAGACACACCTCCAACGTGGCATCACAGCGTGACAAACTGAAACTGCAGCCCTTCCAAACCTTGCTGTCCTCCTAAAACACAACCCAGGTGACTCAGAACCAGTGCTCTGCCTCCTCACTCCCAGCAACATTCTGTGGGATGGGAATTGCTGCTGCTGAGCTGCAGTGCCAAGGAAATGCAGAAAGGGTAGGTTAGGAGAAAGCCAATAAATATTTATTGCTGCAGATAAATTTCTGAAAGGAATAATTAAAACTTGAAAGCCTCCAACTAACAGAAACATCTCCATGTAAAAGGAGAAGAGGCAATAATTGATTTGCTGATTTGGAATTGCACTGTAAGATACCAAGCAAGCAATGCACAATCTGCACATATCAAGAACCCCTTTGTCTACGTAGTCTCAATTTTGTGGATCCATTTCAGAGGGACTTTTTTTTTCCTTTAAAGCTCTATTGTTAAGTGCTAACTGAAAGGCAGAAAAAGCATCTAAAATGTTTGCAAAAATCTACAAAATCACAGTTACCTGTACAATCCTGAGCAACATAGACTGTTACTCCTTGCAGCTCAGGGTCTCTTGCTTCTTCAACAGCTTTTCTAAGTGCAAACACAAAAATATTTAACTTAGCTTTCATTTAAAAAAATTAACAATAAACAAACAAATTATTTTGGTTTTGAGATGTAGGAACCCAGAGTCCCAAGAATATTTCTCTGCCTGTTCTTAAGGGTTTTTACTGGTTTTTAACAAACAGGTTGATTTTAATTGTTTGGGATTTCTGAGGAGGGGTTATTTTGTTTAATTCAAGACACCTTCCCTTCCTGGTAAATGCAGGTGGTGGGGTGGGGATTTTTTATTTGTTTTTAAACACTGGACACCCAGATCCAGCCTGTATGGCACCATGTTTTTCCCAAGCCAAAATGACAATGTCTGGCTATTTAGAAGAAAAAATGAAAACCACAAAAAGGCCCCAAATCCCAAATTAACTTACAATTAAATTCATATTGACTACTTTATTTCTTTCTAATGATTTTCTGTCATGTATATTGAAGATAAAGGCTAAGTTTGCTGACAAAAATACTATTTTCAACTCATCAGATCTCTTTATTTGACCTTAGTTCATATAACAAGCCACAAATTAGCACCTGGAAATAAAAAGCTGCAAAGTTTCACCAAAACTTTCAAAAAGATAATTACAATATTAGACTCTCCTCAAAAGACTAAGAGTAACAGACCTAAAAGTAAAAAGAAAATAAATGTTGACAGTCAGAACCATGGTCATCAATCAGGGGCAATATTTGTAAAGAAAGGAAACTGTTCAAAATTGAGGATTTGCCTTTGAGTTCAACACACACCTGCATTAAAGGGCCACTATCCCTTTATTCCCCACTATATTTTGAGGAATGGTTTAATACAGTCATTCCGAAGTTATGAGGGAGCTGTACATTGTTAGTGCTGCTGTAAGAGAGAAAGAGGCAGGAAAGGAAACCTCTGCCAGGCTGGAAATCACCCCTGGGGCTGTGGGGAGTGTAACTCTGCACCAAATCCCCCCTGCTCCCATTAGGAGACAAATAATTTAATAGAGAATTTATTAAAGCAAGCAAAAAGAATTCTGACAGCTTCCACCATCAGAAAAAAGTAGAATAAACCACGTTAATAATGCTTAACTCCTACATCCCTGTTTGCATCTGCATGGATGCACAGCTGATTATTCCAGTACAGCTGCACTTCAGATTAATGTAACATTTACATTAAATATCAAAGTCTTCTATTTATATATGTATATAAAAATATATAAGTGCATGAACTTTGCCTTCTGCTGCCTAAACGATTTACTAGTGATTCAGTTTATAGGTAAACAGGAATCCACTAAATAAATAAACATATAAGAGTACAAAAAGACCCCAAAAACATTCACAGAATTGGATATCAAGCCTCACAGCATGGGGAAATTTGACTTTCGACTTTTTTTTTTAACCATGCTGAATGTCACAGACCCTTTACTTTTACTGGGATATAATTATAATATTAATAGTCCCATACATTTACAGTTTCACAAGAATTTGATGTGTGCAAAGAAATGCTGAAAACATCAATTTTAGCTCTGACATTTCATTACACTATCAGTACATTACAGCCCCCAGGTTACAGTATTAAAAAAAAAAAATCTCTAATGTTATGCATGTTCCAAGGTTGAAAGAGTGGTTAGTTTTTAGAACATTTCATTAAATGCAGCTCTACTTAAAAAGGTTTGGGAGAGATACTTGGGATCCTACAAGAAAACAGGAATGTTGTCTTTTTTCTTGAAATAAGATTGACAAAAGCTCAGCGTTCAGTTCTTGCACCTGCTGCTATTTCCCTTCCTGCCTGTGAAAAAGCTCTGGAATTGCTCCTGATACGGGTGTTTTACAAAGCTAACAATGAACAGTTTGCTGCTCAATTAGGCTGAAGTAATCTCAGGACACTCAGAAATGCTTCTCTGTGATGTAACACAGGAAAGGAACAGAGAATTGAAGGTGTTTTACCTCAAAATGTGTGCGACCACGGCGGGCCCGTACCAATCCCCCGCGATCTTCCCGGACTTCTTCCCGTATTCTATCAGCTGGTGCAGCCCAAAGGCTGCCACTGGGGAGTCACCAAACCAGGAGATGATTTTCCTGTGATAAACTTCATTCCTCATCTCGGTGACATCCCAGCTCCTCCTCGCTGGGCCGCGCTGGGGCTGGGGCAGGATCTTGGGGTCCCTCTCGGCCGTGAGCGATGCCTCGAAGGAGGCCGTGAGCTTCCTCACGGTGTTGCTGGTCCAGGACTCCAAGTCAGAGCTGTCCATGTCCAGTGCATCTGGCCACACCCAGGCTGCAGCAGGAAAGGGGAAAAACCATATTAACCTTAATATTAATTAACTTTATGGCGTAATAAGCAAAGCACTTCTCTTTGTGCCCCATGCTCCTTAAAGCAACACTGTGTATTTTACATGTCACTGTTAACAGGTCAACAAAGAATTCCAGTAGAGTAGGATTTGCTTTGATTTTCTGGTGACCATCCCAGTCAGCTGAATAAACAAGATACACCTGATCACAGGTTAGAGCTCTCTTACATATTAAATACATGAACATCACTTCAGTACTATCCAAAAGCCTTTTATCTGTGTCAAACAAGGAGTTTCAAAAGCTCTTAATTCTTCTTATTTTTCAGTTATTTAAAAAACAGGCAGACCTGAGGAATTACTGATGTAAAAGCAAACATTTCTCCCTGGCAAAATGGCAAAGTAGATCAGCAAAGAAACAGGCAGGATTTTTTTATTCTCTAAAGTAATTAATTCTTTTAGATTACAAGGCAAACTTGTTTAAATATCATTCAGCACAATATCTTCAATCTGCTTTTCCAGCTGAATGTTTCCCCCATGGATGATGCATCCCACACAGCATTCCTCCTACAGAATGAGGTTCAGCAGGCCCAGGGATGATGCCTGGAATTCTCCCACAATTCCAGCAAGTACTCCCAACACAGACCCAGCTCAGTGTAACATCCTCACAGGCCTTGCTGTTCTGGACTCTCAGCTTCACATTTCAGTCAGTGTCTCAAGCACAGGCATTTCAAAATAAAACTTCATATTTAAAATCAAAACTCATTCACAACATCATTCAGCGATATCTGGAACATTCCACATGGCAGTGGAAGTGTAAATACCTCACCTAGAAACTTCAGGCAAGTTTTGCTTCCTAACAGAAACAACACCATTAAAGCAGAATGAAAACATCTCTGGGAAAAGAGTTAACAGCCATGAAAAACTTCCTGTAAACACCTAAATGTGTTTCCAAAGCTGTCCAGACCTCATAAGCGCTTTTCAAAAGATAATTCACCAGCTGTCAGAAGACCAGGTGAGGAGCAAAGTAGTCCAGAAAGACCATCCCTACTCCATCTTTCTGTGGATTTGGATTGCCACAGAAACAAGAGCACTCTGGAATCACCCCATCACTTTCCAAATTAGGATGCAAGGGGGACATGCAAGGAATTCTTTGGAACCATGGATTTTAAAGATAGAAACCTGGGGCTATTTTGTTTGGGATTACTTCCAAACGAGCCATTACACACTCCTGCTCACAGGGAGTCTTCTGGGCAGGTCTTGAATTTCTTTTAAATGTATGTATAAGAAAAGTGATATTTAAGGGATTTGTGTTCTCAGCAGAAGTATTTACACACTTTTGGATATCTGCAGTTAGTTGAAAAGGATAATGAATGTTTTATGACTTAAATATCTACAGCCAAAGGAACATTCAGCGAGCCAATCCCACAGTTCAGTCCTGACACTGCCGGGAATGGAGACTTTGTGGTGCAGCTGGGTTGGGACTTTGTTCCCAGCTTACATCAGAGCTGCAAGGCAAGAGCAAAGTGTTATCAAAACAGGCTTTCAGAAGGATCTTCTGCTGAAGTATTCCTGGGATCCCACAAATGGCTGAGGAAACAATGCACTGTGTTCTCTCAACGCAGCCGGGCGGCTTCAGGCCTGTGCCTTGGGTCATTCTGACACCAAGCAATGGATGATTGTTATGAAAGGGATTGGGAATGGGATGGAAAGAAAAGGTGTTTAACTCTGAGAACCTAAAATACCTCTCTGCAGGACATGGACACTTAGCCTGTGACAGCAGAGTGTCCCACAGCTCCTAAAGCTTCAGCTGGCTGTGACTGTGGGAGGACTGAGACAGACAATGGTAAGGAAAAAAGGGAAGTTTCTCTCTAAGTACATGGGGGAAGGGAAGAAATGACATAGTGAATGTTTCAACACAGAGCATGATGTATTGAAGTTAGATTAGAATCCTTCTAGGAACTCAATATATTAAGACCAGAAGAAATTCAATAATGGACAACTTTAAAACTGATGAAAGAACATCACTTCTGCCATAGCCCACAGCTATGGGCTGGGGAACTCACTTCTACATCTTGAGTTCAAGAAACAATCAAATTTCAAGAGAACTGGGCATGTGCATGGGTAAGAATACCCAGGCAGAGGGATCACACTTGGATACTGGAAAATCCCCAGAAGTTCACTCGGGCACACTTTGGTTCTCAGAAATGGAAGGATAGGACAGCTCAATCTCTGATGCAATGGGACAATTCCAACAGTAATGAGAAGCCCACAACCAAACCCAGCTGGCCCTTCAGATCTGGGATAAAAAAGGCCACTTTGGTCTCTACAGAACGCCTGTGCTGATGCAAACACAGAGATCTTCTCTCGTAACTCACCTCTCCCAAGGAAATGAAGCATCAGGCCCTGAGCCAGCAGCATCTGCCCCGTTCTCAGCGTGCAGCCCCAGCCACAGTCTGTGGTTAAAGCAGAGCCCTTGATCTGAGGGAATTCCTCTCTGTACGTCAGCCAGATTCTAGAAATGAAATCTCTGCGGAACTCCTCAACGTTCCCTGAAATCTCGGTGTTGATTTTATCAAAATTGGACCCATCTGTAGAGAGCTCCCCAGATTCTGCAAGGCAAAGCACAGTTTAAGTTCTCATTTGTTATGGCACTTCTGTTACCAGAAAGCAAGCAACAAACACACAATCTATCAGAAAAACAGGGCAAATTTACAAAACCTAACAATTGCCTCAAATACAACAAAGGAAAATTGGAAGACAAACATAACAGAAATGTGTCAGATTAAAAAAAAAAACGAAAAATCCAAAGAGCAATGCAGACATCACTGTGCCAGTGGAACCACTGACCTGCAAGTAAGTGCTTAATTCACCCAACTGTGAATGGTCAAATAGAGAGAGAGACTTAAGGAACTGCACACTGGAAAGTGATAATGAAGGTGTTGGTGTAGTGACCCTGATCAGGTATTGCCATTATTTCCATCAGGAGCTTTTAGAAAGAAAATCTCCAGCTGATGGTAAATGAAGTGCAAATTACAACACAAATATTTACAGAAAGCACACGGTTTTGGTGTAAAATCTGAAAAGATCAGGTCAGGATTGGCTGCATCAGAGGTGGACATTTATGTGAGTATTTTCTAACCTTTTCATATTTACATTATGGATTTGGTAATTGTTAATGCCAGTCTTTCTGGAAGATTAAAAATATCTCCCCAGAGCTCCAGCTGAGGAAAACTGGAATGAGTGAAGTGCTCTGTACTCACCCTCAGTTTTGAAGTGGTAACATTTTCCCAGGAGAAAGACTGGAGAGTTTCTACTGAAGTAAGTTTTTGTTTTCAACACCCAACCTAGAACAGATGCAGAACAAATACAAATCTGGGACTGAAGTATTCCAAAAGGAAATGCTAACAGCATCTGGCTAAGCCAAAGGTAACTCTTGAAAGGGGAATAAAAACAAAGTAATGAAATTGGGATTTGGTCTCATAAAAAATCCTATATAAGGTGCAATGGCTACTATTTCCTTTCAATCATGTGATAGTCTTAAAGAAAGCAGAAAAGAAAGTATCTTCTCATCTTTCCAGACATCTCCAAAGCTCAGTTATGACAATTAACATTTATCAGAAACCTGGAGGTAAATCTGAGCAACCTCAGTCCTAAAAGGAAAGCAGAAAAATCAAGGACAGATTAGTAAAGGGCACACGTGAAAATGTGACTGCTCATAAACAAATTACTGTTCAACTGTGGAGAAAATCTTACTCAAGGGTAAATTCTTCAGCAGAACTTGTATTCACACACCATCCTATTTTTTTTCCATAAAAATACATTTATAAACAAATAAAATCTTTGTGCAGATGATTCCATATTATCCCCATTTAAAAGCCTATGCAAATCTAGAGTAATTCTCATAATATATTTACTGTTTCCAAAAGAAGTAATTTAAAATGAAATTATGCAAGATTTATCTGAAAAAATGAAAAGCTAAGAATTTTTTTAGTGGGGCTAGTTTATAATATCAAAGAAAAAATTGTTGCAAGGGCCATATTGCATTTTTAGTATTAATTAGTTATGATTCCATTCATGTCAACCAGAAACATTCCATTCCTTTTAATGAGGACAGATCTTACCACACTCTGTTCCACTTACTGTATTTCATGTTGTGCCATGCAGACATAAACTTTGATTTGATCTTTTCTACTTCATCTGTCCCTGTGGCCTCCATATTCAAATTCTAGAGGAAAAGCCATCGCTGTCTTGTAAGGCTTTCAGTTCTGCTGCTGCAAAAACCAAAATATAAACACTCAGCATCCCCACTTAAGCCCAACATGGCCAGAAACAGCAATAAACTCACAGAACCCTCCACCACCAGGCACTGAGAAGCAATCCCGTGTCCCATGAATAAGTAATAAAATAATTTAATTCCAAATATACACCAATAAAAGCACTACACAAAGCTAAATAAAAGATAATGTTCTCCAGCAGCTCTGCCTTGCACCACAAACTGCTCTAGAGCACAAAACCTGTGCTGGCACATGAGCACACTCGTTTTATCAGCCGTGAGGTGGAGAGGTATGATGCAGCTCACTAAATAAAAAAGATGCTGCTCTTTTCTGCTGAAAACAAAAACCACTTTTTGTGTTAAAATCCACCAGACTGCAGGCTGATTTTGTAAAAACTCCTTATAAATTTAGCAAGGAAATGCATCTTTACTGGCTTTTTCTGTTCTGCAAGATAAGACAGATTTCACCTTAAAGCAACCTGAACTGGTAACAACACAAAAAGAATATCTACTACCTTTATCCCTGTTCCTAAGAAATCTGGGAAAATGGGACAGAACCCCCTCCACAGTCCAGCTGCCCCATTTGTAACAGGAAGTTTGCTATTCCTCCACCACGTGTATTCTGTCAGTGGTTCACCTTGAAATACCTGACACACAAAGTTTTCCTGATGGTATTTGGTGGCCCAAACCCTTGCACAGGCAGGTGAAAGGTTAAGAGCTCCTGCTTCAACAGCAGCTCTTGTGGGACATCACTGAAACCTTCACAGCATTTTTAGCTTAAGTTCTGATAGCACCAGCTGATGATGTAAGCAACAGTGAACTTCTTCATTTAATTAAAAAACGTGGGCCAGGAGAAAGCCTCCTTTCTTTAAAAGGAGAATCTAGAACTGTATTTACCTTTCCATGTGCTATTCTCCACTGAATTGGGATCAAAATCAGGACAAAGACTAAACCGTGTCACTTCTCTCCACTGGGAACATATTTTAAGGAAACCTAATCACTGACAGTGTAATTAAGGAGAGGGTGAAGAAGTCAGGGTGACAGCATCACCTGAGCCTGAGGGTACTCACACAGATCTACTTTTTGGGGATCTGCAATCTGCTGCTCAAACCACCCCTAGCACATCTTGCCACTATTCCCTAGTATTATTTCATAAAAATCTGCTTCTTGACAGAATAAGAAGCAATGCCAATTCACAAACATGAGGGAAGACTGACTTTTTTCTGGTGAAAATAATAAGTGTCTACATCCCTGCTATGGTTAGCCTTGTGTCAAGCTGGGGAAGGAAGAAAAGGAGAATTTCAAGCTGGGTTTTAACTTCCTGCCTTTTCCCCCCTCTTTTTCCTTTAGGAAAAAAAGGAAAGCCTGACTGTCTCACCAGCTCTAGACAGCAAAGCTGGTAAGATGAACTTCTTCAGGAGGTGTGTTTGGTCCTGCCTTTCCTAACATGATCCATCAGCAACAACCATTTATACAGACACCCACTGATTGCCTTAAAAACCAATTCTTATAAAAGCTTCCTCTGACTAAAATTAGAACTGAAAGAAACTCTACAGTTCTGAAAGGGCTCGAAGACAAAATTATGTAAATGAGAAAGGAGCTCATTTTCTTTTACAAGACAATGGTCACCACAGCACATTTATCTTTTCTCCAGGTACATTTCTTCTCTGATATTATGCTAAAGATGCAGAAGGGGTTTCCAAGAATGCTAAGGCAAACCAGATATATTTTTTTTCAGTAGGAAAACGCAGGTTCTTCCCATCAATGCAAGAAAGCATCAGTAAGAGCTCCACCGAAATTAATGTAACAGCACGAGGAGAAGGTCCCAGGGAATACAGATTCGAGCCCAATGGGCTTTAATATCAAATTATCAAATCTAAATATAATGGTTTTATCCCGAAGTTGCCTCATTTATGAAGTTCTTTAGATACACGTCACGAGGATGATGTTCCCTCAGGGAGCAGCAGGACACGGCTGGAATTGAAACCCCAAGAGGGATCAATAGCGGGAAGCGGCTGTTTGTTCACAAGGATGGAAAAACACCCCAAACTCCCCCAAAACCAGCGTTTGTTTTCATAAAACAGCGGAAAAGCAACGCGAGCTGCCGGTGAGACCTCAGCGGGAAAGATGAATGAAGCCTCAATGGGATAATTGTAAGATAAATTATCTCTTATTAACTAAGACTTCCCTGGTTTTCAGTTGTACCTTGAAGGAGCCCGGAGCGGCAGCGGCGACAGTCAGCGAAACCCACACGGAACAACGACGGCGAGCAGTGGCCGGAGGTCATTTTTAAGGAGCTGCAAACACATACGAGGACAATTAGAAACGATACTTTGAAGCCGGCTCGGAAAGAAAACCAGATTATTCCTTAATCCTGCAGCAAGGACGGAACGCTTCGCCCAGGCAGGACTCGCAACCAAGCAGGAGCCCACACACACCGCGGGAACGGGATCGGCGGCTCCCGGCCCCACAGGACGCGGCGGCACCCGAGCCGCCGCCGCCAAGGGCCCGTCCCGCCGCTCCCGCCCGCCGCTCAGCCCTCACCCCTCACGGAGCCGCCTCCGCCATGCCCGGGGCCACCCGGGCAGCGCGCGGCCTCCCGGCGCGACTCCGGCCGCGGCGCAGCGGCGCGCGAACTACAACTCCCGGCGGGCGCCGCGGCTGGGGCGCAGAGGGACGGGCTGCGGATGCGCGCGGAGCACGCTGGGAAGTGTAGTCCGGTGGGAGTGCGGTGGGGAGGCGGGAGGGAGGAAGAGGGCGGAGGAAGAGAAGGGAAGGAGGGAGGAAGAGGATGGAGGGAGGCGGCGGGGCCGGGCTGCGGCTGGAAGCGAAATCTCGGGAAGAGGAGCGGGAGCAGAAAGCCCAGTCCCTTCCCAGGGTCTGCGGCTGTCCTTCAACAGCATTTCTCCCTTTGCTTGGTTTTTTTTTTGTTTTGTTTTGTTTTTTGTTGGGGGGGGGGGGGGAGGGTGTGGTTTTGTTTGATTTTTTTTTTCTTTGTGGTTTTGTTTGGGGGTGGTTTTTTTTTTTGTGCGTGTGGTTTTTTGTGTGTGGTTTATCTTTCTTTGGTTTAGGTGGGGTTTTGGCTTTTTCCCTTCTTTTTTTTTTCTGTTTTTGTTTTTTGTTTTGTTCTTGGGGTTTTTTTGTGGCGTTATTTGTTTGTTTGTTTCTGGTTTTGTTTTTTAATTCTGTGTATTTTGACTTCTCCACAGTAAAACGCCTCCCAAATCTCCAACCTCTTGAGGATTTCAATTTCCAGCCTGAACACCCAGCTGAGTGTGTTCCGATTCAACTCTGCTTTATTTCCTCTCTGAAAGTTCTATCAAAACCACTGCATCTCCTCGCACTCTCCTGAGGGATTTTTTGGGGTTTCTAAAAGTGTAAAGTAGGTTCTTCATTAATCTGTTTGTCTTAAGCTGCTTAAAAATACTCATTGGCTGTATCAGGAGCCAAGGGCTTAAAAAAAAAAGTGCAGGATTTGTGGAGGATTGAGTTGAATTTCTCAATTGTCTGGAACTGGCATTATTGCTCAACATCCTAAGAAGGGTGATATTCCTGCTTTCCCTGGTACTCACCAGCCCAATTTTGGCTTCATGAAGCAAAGTCATGTGGGGTTTGTTTCCATTTTGTGATTTTACTGCCTTCTGCTGGTCAGAGATGATCAGGCTGAGCTTAATTTTTTATAATCAGCACATGATCTAAAATTTTGCTTCAGTGCAAATGCCAACAATAGATGCTTTGTGTATTTCCTGGAGGGTTTTTTTCTGCAGCCTCATGGATATATTTCACATGGTAGGGTTGATCAGTAAAGAGGATTGTAGGTTTTAATGTGCAGACTACATCTTGTTCCAAAAGTCTGGCTGTTAGCTGGAAGTGGGGATGTAGCAGATCACCTTTCTAATTCTTCCCTGCCTTTCAGCTCCCTGCTTGCCCTTTGCTTCCAAGATAAAGATAAGAGATTTAAAAATAAAAACCCTGTTGCTGTTTGCGTAAACTCATGAAACTATGGCCCCATGACAGTGGGTGATCTGTCAGTGCAGAAAGAAAGGGGCCTCCTGCCTCCAGAATTTCATGATCTGTTTTAGGAATAATAGTTGTTTAAAGTTTTATCTTTGCTTTTATTCCCCAAGACAGAGATGGATGTGCTTGTCTGTGTAGGGGCTCGAAGGTGGAGAGCTGAGGAGCTGACAGGGCTTGGATCATCCTAAATGTTGTACAAAGAATTATCCACCTGATCAAAGGCAATGGCTGTTCTGCTGCCTGGAATTAGTTGCCTTCACCTTCCTGCTCTCAAATATAATAGCCATGCCCTGAATTGATAGGCCACACAAGGTGCCATCTGGATATACACTGTAAATCCCCTGGGCAGGCAGGTTATGAGAAGGAAGATGCTTATTTTCTGCTTTTTTTTCCCCCACAAAACAAAGCTTTGATTGCCAAATAACCACGCAGGCAACCATAAATAACAGTCTGTAAAGAGAAAGTTTTCTTCACATCCACCAGTTCCTATTTCTGTAGGAAAGGTTTGCAGAGGGAGTGGGAGAGAACTGAGTTCAATAGACTTATAACAAATGTCACAGAGTTCACACTTTCAACATATTAATGGCATGAAACCATCTCTGAGCTCCATTTGAATGTAGTAAGGAGATTTTAAAAATCTGTGTTCATGGAAAATATCATTTGTCTCTGCTTTTTTTGAATAGGTGAACCAGGTGGGTAGCAGACACCAAGTGGCAGTGGCAAGACTAAAAATTAGAGGAGGTACTCTCTGATTTATGGAAATACACGACATTTATCCACCAAACACTGCAGAAGGGTAAGAGAGCACTGGGCAGTGGGGAATGAAGCTTCTGCTCCTGTTGCTACCACTGTTCCATCATCAGTAATCCACAATATATTTAGAAAAGCTCATTAAACATTTGGCCAAATATGCTTTCCCAAACGCTGTTGTCTGAAGAGAGCAGACCTTGGGTCAAGGAGATCAAGAGAAGGGAATTTTTCCTCGTTTATTTTTAGTTTCATTTCCTAGGGAAGTAAGCCATCTGTGATCTGTTTCCCTCTGGAAAGTTTTGAATCTGCTCTGCCATTCAAGTTTGCAGAACCTCAGAGATGTTAAATACCTCCAGTTTTTGTAGGAGGAGCTGCTCAAGTAAAAAGAGACTCTAGAATAGGAAAAAGGGGGAAACATGGGAATTCAGACTGTGTGAATTTGTGCATCCTTTCAGGCAGCAATGAGGCTGAAAGGGGGCAGCAGGAGCTGGATTGCTCTGACATGGTTGTCTCCCCCAAATTAACCAGCAAACTTCTGCTTGTACCACTCAGTTCCACCAAAACCAGATTTCCTTCCTCTATCCCAGGATTAGGGTAAGGAAGAGGAGGCTTCAGTAGGATACTTGGAAGAGTCTGTGCCCAAGCCACCCTTAATGTAAGATCTTAGTTATGCAGGAGGAAATGAAACACATTAGTGGCATTTATAGAGTGTTGAACTGGGGGAGGTTGTGAGCTGTGCTCGGGGTAGAAACAAACTACAGAAATTATGAGCAGGAATTCACAGAAGCTCAGTTGGGAAGACTTGAGTCCTTCTCTGAGTGGATTTAACTTCAGCAGCCCACCTTTTGAAGTGAAGAAATCTCAAAGTAAATGTGCCAGGAGACAATAAAGCAGAAGTGAAGCTGCCATCAAATACCACCATAGGAAGAAGGCTCTGGAAAGGCTGGTACAGTTCTGTGGGTCTGTGAAGGAAATAACAGGGATGTGAGGGATGTAGTGAAGGCTGCAAGCATTCAGAGAATCCTCACTCATCCTTAAATCTCCTGGTTTCTCATTAATCCAGCAGAATCTGGGCACTGGCCAGACTGAGAACGACAGCACATTCTGTCTTGCCAGAGGTGTCCAGAGAAAATCACAGTTTATGTGACACGTGGAGTTCTTTGCATTTCAACATTTGCTGAGACAGGCAGGGATTTGGCCCTTGCCGAGTGCTCCTCGTTCCCCGCAGCTGCCAGGAGGTGGCTCTCTGCATTTGCAGTCCCTATTTACTACTTTGTTTATGGAATTAGCTGGATGCGTTTTCCGTGGAAAATGTTTTCCCTGCGTTTGCCCCGAGGAAGTTTACGTCAGGAGAACAAGGAAGCCCTGGGCTGAGTAAATAATCTGCTAACAAGCAAGGCATGGATCAGTTCACTTTCGTCCAAATGTTTTCTGGCTGTGATCCAAAGGGAATTTTCTTGTGCAGGACCTAATCTTTTAAGGTTGTATCTATCAGGCTCAAGGAGTTCCATCTGTATTTGTAGGATGCATTTACCAAATTTGATTATCGTCCAGTAGAAGTCATTCTAAATTTTAAAAAAAAAGCGCATTTTAGCCACTTGCTTTAAAGGATGCAGGTAGTTCATGGGCAGGTACCCTGGTGAATTGATTAAAATGCTCCTTCAGTCCCCCTTTTCAGTGTGAGAGTGGAAGAGACAGCCCCGTGTCCAGGCCATGGACTCCTTTTTGGAGGCAGTGATGTCTCTCCAAGGCTGATGTGTTCTGTTGGAATCCAGAGTGGAACAAGCCAGGTTCCTTCTGTGCTTCCTAAAACCTGGTGAGGAGTTACAGTGTGTTAAAGAGGAGTAACTATTCAGTATCCTTGTCATGCTGGTAAAGTTCTAGGTTTAAAATTGGTTACTAGGAAAATGTAGCCTCTATTCAAACATTAATTTAAATTAATTTGGGCTGTCTGGAGGTATTAATTGCAGGTACACAGCCCTTCCACTCCTGATTTGTCTTCACCCTCATTCTAAGATACCAGGCACCCTTGAGGACGATACATGGGCACGAACAACAACAGTGTAACACTCCAAGTACATCATGAGTCACATACAATTTCACCCTATATTAAAAGAAAATGGTTCCATCTTCTGCTGCAGGCAAAACTTGCCACACAACAGTTGTTTCTGAATCAGGGAGCGCTGCTAGTTCCTAAAAAAGTATTTTTTTTGCAGACTGTAATTCTATGTTACAGGTTTCTCTGTCCAGCTGGTTGGTCACAGTCTCCTCTTTGCAAAGCTTGAGTTTGTTTCTTCAGACCAAGCATTTCCTTCGTTAATTCACTTCTAGGATGAGGAAACAAGAGACAGAAGGGTTGTGACTGTGCCTGTCAGGGGCTACACTCACCTTAGTACCCCAAATAGCACCACGACACCACCACATCAACCCCCCCCCCCCCCATGTTGTTACCGTGACTTTTAGTGTTTGGCATTATTGAATTTATAATGGTCAAAACCTGCAATTTTTTCCCCTCTTATTTCTTCACTTTTTCCTTGACGTCTCTTGGTTAATGCTGCATGCACTGCAAAATTTAGAGCCAATCTACAGAAGCTTCTGGGTTTTTTTACAAGGTCTCATGTACATTTCTGCCAATGTCAGTGAGCTCTTACTGTTTGAACTCACAGACTTTGTAGACTTTTGCTGGGCTGTCACTATCTGAAAACTGATGAGGAATCTGTTTTTCTTAAACTCATTGGGTGTTGACTATTAATTGAGGGATTTTGCTCGTATTTAACCCAGCTATATTGAGAAAACCTATTTATCTGCAAAGCAATGCCCTCCTGATGTGAGAACATAATATATGCTGTGTTTGATAGAGATCCATTTTATACCCAGATAGGATGGCTGGAGCTCCTCTGGCCCAGCTCTCAGCTACAGAAAAAGTCAAGGAAAAGCAAAGCTGCCATCAAAACTCAGCAAGTAGTGCCCAGAACCTAACCCAGGTCCTTTCTCTGTGGTAATGACTGACAGGAGGGGAAAATGAAACCTAAAATCCAAGAGGTCTCTGGTGGACCTTGGATACTCCGTGCTCTGTGTGTCAGGGCTGCTGGGGCTGGGCTGCTCTTTGCACCCTCTGGCAGCAGGAAGAGTTTCCCTTTCAGAACTGCAGGATTCCCAGTTTTGGTCTCAGAGTTTGAGTTAGGCAGGAATATTTTGCCCTCCTGCATTCCAGATTGGTGCCATTTTGGGAAGAAAAAAGAGGGGGAAAGAGGTGGTCCATGATGCTTTGGTCTGTTCTTGTGAGCACATACACTCATATGTGAGACTTTGCTCATAGAATCCCAGACTGGTTTGGGTTGGAAGGAACCTTAAACCTCATCCAGTTCCACCTCTGCCAGGGGCAGGGACACCTTCCACTGTCCCAGGGTGCTCCAAGCCCTGTCCAACCTGGCCTTGGACACTTCCAGAGATGGGGCAGCCACAATTTCTATGGATGTAAGGAGGTCAGTAGCTTATCCCACTCACACTGTGTGAGGGACTTCCCTGGTGTGCAATTCCACACGCAGGCAGCAACTCCAGAGCAAAAGTCTTTTGTCTTGGCAGGCGTTTGTGGGATATTTCCTCCCCTCCCCCTTGGAGAAGAACATCCCTTTCTCAGTGCCTACAATAGGTCTTTGCTTCCCAGGATCTCCATCTGTGTGCACGTGTGTGCCACATGACAGCACCTTTGTGTCGTGGGGCACAGCCTCACCCACACGGGATTCACTTGGTGGCTGCACAGAGCCTGATTAAATCCACTGGGATCACTCACACACGGAGATCTTTGCAGATTTTGGGGCATTCCCTGTGTAAACACATGCAAACAGCAAAGCAGAGGAATTCCACACAGCTGGAAATCAGTGGCTCCTGTGAGGGGAAGGACTTGTGTCCTCAGTGTGTGGGAAACGTTCACACAATGCAAACAGATGGAGTGGGGGGAATTAACACTCCTGCTTTTGGACACTTCCTGCATGACTATTAATAGTTCCCTGGTTTGGATTAATGGACAGCATATGTCGGGTAACAGGGACTTGGAGTTATCTGCTAGATTGTGTCCTAGGCTCAGTCTTTTTTTGAAGTTGCAAAACAGTAATTTTTTTTTTCAACTCCCCACCTTCTACTCCCTCCTCTTCCCATTAGGATAACCCCCAAACCATCACATGGTGGGAGACACTGGTAGTGATGGCATGTTTGGATGGGAAGATGGATGGTACCGTCTTCCTCTGAAGACACTGAATCATCGTTAGGGACAATTTTTAGCCTTTCTGAAGGAAAAGATGGTGTGATATGGGGCAGGATTGACTGAGAGCCCAGTTTGTCCATGCAGGTGGGGCTGTGGTGGTCAGTGGTGTGTCCTAGTGCCATGTTGGAGAGGGATGAGGTGGCCAAGGGACCCCTGGCCATTCCATGACACTCAGTGAGGTCTTTAGGAGGGACATGAGGAAGAATTCCTTCACAGAAGGGGTGATGAGACATTGGAAGGAGCTGCCCAGGGCTGTTTGGGGTCCCCACCCCTGGAGGTGTCCAAGGAGGGACTGGAGGTGGCACTCAGTGCTCTGGGCTGGTGTCGGGGTGGGGGGGGGAACTGGGCACAGGTTGGATTTGATGGTCTTGGAGGGCTTTTCCAACCCCAGTGATCCTGAGATTCTGGTGCTCGAGGGGTCGGCACACACGTGACTTTGGCAGCAGTTTTGGGCTGAGGGCCGGGGAGCGATGCTGAGGAGCCTTTTCCCCAAACCACCGGCGGATCCCCTTCAGCGCCAAGAACAACCCCAACCACTCCGTTTTCACATGGGAATAAAGCGGCACCGCGGCGGGGACGGGACGCGCTCGGCGTGGGAAACCGAGGCTGGTGGGGGTCACGACCCTGGGGATGGGGATGGGGGCAGAGACAGAGACAGGGATGGGGACAGGGATGGGGACAGGGATAGGGATGGGGACGGGGACAGGGATGGGGACAGAGATAGAGACAGGGATAGGGATGGGGACGGGGACAGAGATAGAGACAGGGACAGGGATGGGGACGGGGACAGGGATGGGGACAGAGATAGAGACAGGGACAGGGATGGGGACGGGGACAGGGATGGGGACGGGGACAGGGATGGGGACAGAGATAGAGACAGGGATGGGGACGGGGACAGGGATGGGGACAGAGATAGAGACAGGGACAGGGATGGGGACGGGGACAGGGATGGGGACGGGGACAGGGATGGGGACAGAGATAGAGACAGGGATAGGGACGGGGACAGGGATGGGGACAGAGATAGAGACAGGGACAGGGATGGGGACGGGGACAGGGATGGGGACAGAGATAGAGACAGGGACAGGGATAGGGATGGGGACAGAGATAGGGACAGGGATGGGGACGGGGACAGGGATGGGGACAGAGATAGAGACAGGGATGGGGACAGAGATGGGGACAGAGACAGGGATGGGGACGGGGACAGGGACGGGGACAGGGATAGGAACAGGGACAGGGATGGGGACAGAGATAGAGACAGGGATGGGGACGGGGACAGGGATGGGGACAGGGATGGGGACAGGGATGGGGACAGGGACAGGGATGGGGACAGGGATGGGGACAGGACCGGGCCGGCCGCGGTCACGCCCCGCCGGCCGCCCGCCCCGCCGTATATCTGCGAGGAGCGGCCCCCTGGCGGGAAGGGGGAGGAGGCGGCGGGCGCGGCGAGCGCCGGGGGTGGGAGCTGCGCCGCTCAAGTGCGCGGCTCGGCGGAGCATTACGGCGGCCGAGCGCTGCCCGGGCCGGCAGCGCGGAGCCCGCAGCGCGGCCATGGCCGAGCGCCGCGCCTTCGCCCAGAAGATCAGCAGGTACCGGGGGCGGCCGGGCTGGCGGCGGCACCGGCACCGCGCGTGGGGACGGGCGGGCCCGGCCGCGGGGGCTCCGCCGCTGCCGCGCCCCGGGGGCGAGCGGGCCCGGCGCGGCCCGCGGGCGTCCGCGCCCTGCCGGCCTCCGGGGGCGCCGGGCAGGGTCCGCCCAGCGCGGCCGCGGAGCTGCGCGGGCCCCCCCGCCCGCCACAAAGGGCCCGGAGCGGGCGCGGCGGGCGCCGAGCGCGGGGCCGCTCCCCCGGGGGAGCTCCCGCGGGGAAGCGGGGGAGGGAGAAAGAGGAGGAAAAGAGCCGTGGAATTCCGCTCCCGCGAACAAAGGCCGGCCGGGCGCTTTGTGCAGCCCCTCTCGCCGCACAATGGGCGGCCCGGCGCTTTCCTGCCGGAGCCGGCCCTGCCCCGGCCGCCTCCCGGCGCTGCCCCGGCCCCGCACCTGGGAGGGGAGCGCCCACCTCCCCCCGGCTGGAAAATGGAGAGAGAGCTCCCTTCCAGCGCCTTCCTTTTGTGTGTGAGCAGGGCTGCTTCGCGGGGGCACCGCTCCTTGGACGCGCAGAGCTACGTGAGGCTCGCGGTGCTGAGCATCCTTGGATTTCTCAAAGTTTTGTTATTTTTTAAAGAGGAGCGTTTATAGAAATTTACCTGCCAGTAGCAGGTTTCTGCAGATTTACATTCTGAGTTAGGCGTGTGGTTCCAGGTAGGAACAGTTTTTCTGTCTGCAGGTCTGACCAGGTAACCTTTGGTGACCGTGGTACCTCTCCTACCTGTAACCAGCAGTGGAGTGAAAGCGAGAACCCATCAGTTCTGCCAGAACTGTTCAGGAGGCTGTGGACAGTAGCAAAAGGAGTATCATTTTCATGCCTTTGAGTGAGAAGCTGTAGGTACAAATAGTTGCAGTTAGAGAAACTGTGATGGAGAAGGGTCATGGACAAAGAAAAAGGAGGTCAAAGGAAAAGGCTGGAGAGGAGGTGGAGGAGTGACATCAGTCCTACCCCACTCATGATCTGGAAACAGGTGAAAGCACTGCTCTTCCCTTCAGGTTCTCTGCACGTTTTGATGTGCACTAGCCAGGGGTTAATGTGACAGATCAAGGAATAGGGAGAGATGGATTTGCTGCCAGACCGTTTTTCCTGCTTCTTGATTGTAGTCATAGAAATAGTCACATGAGAGACAAGCACTAGGAGTCGGAGTGTCAGAGTTGTGCAGCCCTAGCAGGAAGTTAACTAAAATGGCCCTGGGGTGACCACTGTGGTGCTCAGTGCTCCTGCCTGGTGCAGAGGGTTCATCGGGTTGTAGCACAGATGTGCCACCTCTGTGCACCTTTTGGGCTAATCTGATCCTCTCCATGTGTTTCCCAGTGTGTGTGTGTGGGTAGAGGTGGTCTTTAAGCAGGTCGGGTTCATCTGTGCCTATGGAAGGACCCAGGTGCTTTGCAGTGAGGTCAGGGCTGTTGCATGTCCAGCTGTCTTTTACACTTGGAAGATTATTGTGTTTTCTCTGGGGTTTCCCATGTTGTAGTGTCATATTCTGAGAAATCTCATGTTCCTGGTTCGTGGCCTGCACATCCAGTGCACGTGATGGCAAAAGCTTGTGGGCAGAATGTTGCACCTGGGGATGCCCAGCCTGGGCTGTTGCCCTTCTCCTGCTGGCACAGAACGTGCTGCTGGGAATGTTGCTGTTTCAGGGGATGAGAGATTGGAGCAAGAGGTGCACAGAAATCCCAAAGCTGTGCTGGTGGCTGCTGGAAGCCCTCCCCAGTTCCATTGTTTCGAGAAGAATAGATCCCTCACATTTTCACACTCTGCCCTCCGGTTTGGCTGACTCACCGAGGTAGAAGTAGCATTTGTCTTATTCACAGGAAATAGCCATGCTGCTCTTGCCTTGCCTCAGAGCCCGGGCTTCAAATGGATGTCACTCAGATCCACCAAGGCAATCCTTTAGCCCAGCTGCAAGGTTCTAAACTAAACTAAACTAAAAACAAACATGAGATGGGCTGAGCTGTTTCTTGGAAAGCCCAGGGATGTGGTCCCACAGTTCTGATTTATCTGCTATGCTTTCTTCAGCCACTGTGATGCCTCTCAAGGGCATGTGCAGAATGCCGGTGCCATGCCCTGCCTGGTCATTGCCTCCAAGTCTTTAAATGTTGGGCAGAGGCTATCAGTAATTGCCCAGCAATTTCAAAATATCTTTTAAGACTATGTTATAAGGTATCTCCATGATTAGGTCCTGCTGCATTTTTGTGGGATGGATTTAAACAAGAATTTGGCCACCACAGGTACTTACTAACTCTTCTTGACTCCATCAGAAGAAACTCCCGAGTTAAACTTACTATAATGCATTAATAATACATAAGATCTTGCCTGATATTGCTGCTAATTTTTAATTGGAGATATATTGTTAGGAAATTTTTTATTAAACTGTAGTGGATCACATCCTTCTGCAGCATCACGATGCTTCTCTAGTGGCACAGAGGCTGTTGCTTCCATCTCAGTGTAGAAGCAGAGGAACTCCAGTGCCACCTGTGTCCAGTTCATGTTCCCAGTTGTGTTATCCCAGTACATTTTCTGGATATGGGGCTGCTTGGCAAAGAAGCAGGATGTGGAAACACCCCCCCCCCCAAAAAGGTCAGTTCTGAGTTCCTGAATGCCCCAGTAACTGGAGCATGTTGTATCCCAGCACTGCAGTGTTTCCTGGGGCAGGCAGAGGAAAAGGTGTGCAGGCTTTTTAGAGTTCAGAAGGAAAGAAAAACTCCCCCTTTAAACCTCACACAGCAAAAACATTACAGGGATAAACCCATGTAGCCTTTCATGTGAGCCCCTGACTCAGGGCCTTGTCAGTGCTCTTGGACTGTCCTGAAGCTGGGTTATCTGGGGAATTCAGAGCTGCTGCTTCAGTCAGACCATCACCGTGGAAGTGTCTTTGCTTGGAAAGAGTTTTGATCTTCCTTTCCTGCTCCCATGATGAGAGAGGCTCCCTGTGACTTGGAACAACACACCTGCCTTGCCCTCTGTTTTACAGTGCATATCAGCCTCACACAAACCCCACAGTGTCATTTTTACCACTGCTCTGCATTCTCTTGCTGAGAATTTTCAGTTTTCCTGTGCCCAGCTGTCAATGGGGTCCAGAGAAAAATGTTTTCACCTTGTGGGTCCAGCCCCTTCCCAGGTGCCTCCATGTGAACAGGAACCCTGTGAGGTGCTGCTCTCTAGGGCTGGGGGGTCTTCAGCAGGGGCTGATCCTGCTTTCAGACATTCAGTGACTTGGAAATTCCCCATCATCCAGGGCTCTTACATTGTATGGGACTCCTGGAGTAATCACAGCTTGTCTTTATGGATTTGAATTGAGGGGAAAACACTTGTGTTCACTACATTCAGAGCATCTTATTTCTGCTGCAGCTCCCTTTACAGCGATGGGGTGCTGTAAAACGGGGACTTGGGAAGGCTGAATTTGCATTTGTGTTTTTTACATTGCCTGAAGGATGTGTCAGGGGGGGCTGACAGCCTCCTGTGCCCAGCCCTAGGGTAAAGAGGGATGGTGTGAAACCTGCACCCACTGAAATCAATAGCAGAGCTGTCACTGGCTCCCAGGAGCACCAAATTGGGCCAGAAACGTGGTCACAGCAGAATATTCATCACAGTTTATTCTCTTCCCACATCCAGCTGCCATTTGCATTGTCAAAACACTGTCATGGATAACTGAAAGGATTTTTAACAGGAATTTCAGAGCATCCCTTTCCCATCCTCTCCAAAAGTCCCATTGGCTGTCCCTATTCAGCCTCTGTGGATGTCTCGTGTGGGAGTTGGCAGCGCTCTGGGAAGCCCAAGAAAATCCCTGACTGCTTCAAGCAAGGGAGACGGCAGGGACAACACTTCATCTCCAGGGCTGTGCTACAGAGCTGCATCTCTGGCCAAGGCTTCCTTCTTTGGTTGGGTGTTTTTAGGGTGAGGTGTGACTTTGCTCTCCTGCAGGATCCGCTGCTGGGGTGATTTCCACAGTCAGGTGTCCTGGGAGCTCGTTCCCTCGACTGCAGCTCAGGGGTGAAGTTTCAGCCTCAATAATCAAATATTATCAGAAGAACACCACAGGCAGCGTTGTGTGATGTTTTCTCTTTTAATCAATGGTGAGGAAAAAGGGAACATGTTGTTGCTCATCTGTGTTAATTTAGGAACCCACACGCACCCTGCAGTGGTCGGGATCAGGCTGGGCATTTCCTCAGCTGTAAATCAAACCCATTTCACTCCCAGGGGAAGGAGTTCACTCAGAAGGAAACAGGACCTGGGGTTTAGGAGGAAGGCTGGGTGCAGGGCTGAACTGGCAGAGTGGCTCCAGGCCAGAGCTCTCCCTGGATCCCTGGAGCAGGTTCCCTCATCCAGCAGGACGCTTCCCTGGATGGTGACTCACACCTGGATGGGGCTGCAGGCAGGACAGCCCAGCCTGGAGCACGTGGGCACAGAGGGCCAGGCCCTCTCTCTGCAGAGGTGGCACACACAGCCAGTGCCACTGGGCTTTGGGAACTCAGATCCAAGCACAGTGAGTCAGTGGGATGGATGCCTCCAGCCCGTGCTGGCTGAACAGAGGGTGATGCTTTCACTTGAAGAAGTAAATGATGTGTAAATGCAGTTTTCTCTCTCTGAGGGAGAACAGGCAGCTTTGCTGGGGCTGCAGATGCCTCACTGTGCCAGGCTGCCTTTCTCAGAGGCTCCCTTGGTGTAGAGTCCCTGCACGTGACACCCAGGGTGAAGAACAGGCAGGAGGAACAGTTCTGTAATTAGCAGGATGGGGAGAAGCAATTTACCTTGTCCTTTCCCAGTGGATAGGGCTGTGGAAAAGAGAGGCTTCCTCACATCACCCGAGGCTGTCCTGACCCACCTTTGCTGGGAAAAGGGAGAGTTCCTAACCTTGCTTGGCATCACCAGGCATGACTTGTGGAGTCTTTTTTTGGGAAGGCAAAAAGAAGAACTGATATTTCCAGTTCGCTGCTTAAGCTAAAAAAAATGTTAAAAAAAAAAAAGGAACAGTTTTTGGGGTTGACCAGGCAGGGCACATAGAAACAGAAATTATTTTTTGTGTAGTAAAGAACCCTGGGAGTGCAAACAAATGGTTTCATTTTGTTATTTGCAGCTTGGAGTACTTTGAGAATGACCAGTTTTGTTTTGCTTTAGGAGCCAGTTCCAAGGGGAATTTTCTTCCTCTTCTTTGTGTGTTTTTTTTTTTTTTTTCCTTTTTCTGTGTGAACCACATGCACACACAATAATTAACCAGTGAAGAAGGTCAGAAAGGAAGTGACTGGGGAAGATGTACTTTAAACACAGACGTTCATGAGGCTGTGGGCTGTAATTAACTGGAATGTTTGCCTGAGGTTCCCAGGTTACGTGTTGAATGTTAGATAAGTTATTAAAGAGGCAGTTTTTTATTTGTCCTTTTAATTATCAAAGCTTTAATGGCTCTTCAGCTCTACCAAATTAATTTTTTTTTTTTTACATTTGGAGAATATTTATTTCTCTTTTCTGATAGGGTTTGGTGTAACCCCAGCGTTGCTTTAGGTTAGAACTGGTGTTCAGGGTTATAGTGTAACATGAACTGCTGGTCGTGAACAGTTTGTCATGGACAAACAGCCTTTGGGAATGCAGGAGGAGGAGAAGGCAAGTGTGTTCACAGAGTGGTGGAATGGTTTGGGTTGGAAGGGACCTTAAAGCTCATCCCGTGGGCAGGGACACTTCCACTAGACCAGGTCTTATTTGTTGTAGGGAAACTGGGAACCTCTGTGAGGAAACAGTGAGGAAGCAGCCCTAAAAGTACTAAGCTGAGGTGTTATCTCAATGGGGAAATACTCATTGGGCTCTCCAAAGGTCCCACTCCTTCTCTGGAGGGAGTGATCGGGATGAAGCACATCTGCTAAAAGATGGGATTCCCAACTGGAGCAGCTCTAGAAAAGCCATTGGGTGATCAAGGGAGCCCAAAGGCTGGGAGGGGATACCTGGCAGGTAGAAAGGAGTGGGAGAGGGCTGTTGAGCCTGATCCTGCTGCCACAAACCCAGATGGGCTAGATCACCTGTAAATACATTTGGAGATGAGGTTACCTTAGGAGATGGTTTCTAAGTGTCAGAGGCAGGATGCTTTCCAGTAGGGAAGTGGTGTCCAGAACCTCTGCAAAGCAGGGATACAGGAAGGAGTCAGCCTGAGCTGTGATGGACTGCAGGCTTGGAAAGAATAGCAGTAACTCCTGCAGACTCCAGTCAGGAATTCTGAGGTTCAGACAGTATTTACTTCACATGGGGAGAGTTTTGATGGGTGCTTGTGAAAGCTGGAGAGGCAGGAGTGCTTCAGACTTGAGAGTACTGGTGATTTCTTGGTGAAACCCATTGGAGGTTCTGACTTTCTGTGGTTGGGCTTTGGGGGAATTTTGGGGAATTTTCAATATCCAGTGAGGTATTAATGGAGCAGCAACACAGCTGATCAGTGCCACCCTTTTGTGGCACCACCCTTCTTCCCCTGTTGGACCATGGAGGTGCCTCTGGTTCCTGAGGATCCACGGATTCAGGAGGAGCCAGGCACAGCTGAGGACAGGTTCCCTTCTCTGGCTGTACTTCCCATCTGGAAACAATGCCTCTAGAAAATGGGGAAGGGTTTTTAGTCTTTCCTGTGTTGTGCTGGGCTCTGATTTTTCCTGCCAGGGCTCTGTGCCTCATCAGGAGTGACAAAAAACACACAGAGTGAGAGCCTGGTTTAAGGCAGAGCCCGTCTGCATCCTGGGGATAAGCTTCTCAGTCCTCAGCCACAGATGCATGGTGTGTTCTCCATGCCAAGCAGCCGTTTTAATCCATTCCAAATTTCCTTATGAAAGCAGGCAGCATGCATGGTTTGCTCTCACGGGTGTCTGTGTGCACACGTGGTGGGAGCAGGGAGAGGGCTTTTCCTGGATGTTCCCTGTCCCCAGCAGGAGCTGCTTGGTCTTCTTCCAGAAGCCACCCTCCAGAAGTGAAAACATCAGCTCCTGTGGATAAAGGCAAACATGAAGGAAATGACTTCTTGCAGATAGAATACATAAAACTTTATTTTTTTTCCTCCTGCAGTCTACTTTTTAAAAAAGACAAAATGATGCTTCCTCTAGCTAATCTTACGTCCATCCTCTGGCCTGAGGAAACATCTGCTCTCCATGGTAGCCTCAATTGTCCCAGCCAGTTCCCTCTTAGAGTTCCCTTCTCTTCCACTGACAGCAGTTGCCTCCAGCTGCCTTCATTCCTGCCCACCAGCAGTCCCAAAGCCAGGAGCCCATCCTGATGTCCAGGTTTAGCTCAGGGCAGGTTTAACCATCTCCTTGGCAGGATTCTAGCAGCTCGTGCTGATACACAGCACAGTCCCCCTGGTGAGATCAGGAGTCTCTTAGCCATGAGGATGCTCAAGGATCACTGATGGAGCAGAAAAAAGCCACCCCTGTCCTTGCAGCCTCTTCATCTACCTTAGGGGCTGGTTAGTGTCTCCTTGGAGCTGGGAATTTGCTCTGGGAGCCAGAGCTGCCAGCAGTGCTGTGATGTGGTGAATGACACTTGGGGTGGGTTTGTCACTAATAAATTGGGTGTTGACTCCTAGAGAGGAGCATTCATGTTGGTGAGGTCCTGTAGGCCAGGGGTACACAGCAGCTTTTCAGCAAAACTGTTTGTTTGTGGAAGGAATCTGGGTTTTTGGTTTACCTTTGGAACAAAACCATTTCCACCCTACTCTGAAGTTTGGCTATCCCTGCTGAGAGGAGCTGCAGCTTCCTGCTGGGATACAGGATGGAGAGCTGTGGATGGCTGTGGTAGGGCTGGACCCATGGCTTTGTTTAGACAGTCCCTGGCCATCAGCATTTCCCTCTCTGCCATGCTCTTCCTTCCCCCTCCTGGTGGCTTTACCTACCTGTTGTGTTTTCAGCCTTAGCAGTGACAATGTGGCTCTTTAGCCAAAACAGAAAACCCTGGAGGGTCACAGCTGTCACCCTCCAGGCATGGAAGGGCTGTTCTGTGTTTTCCATTCCTGGTGAGAAAATTACCCCGTGGTGGAATTTCTCTCTGGCAGAGACACATGGCATTGTGCCAGTGTTTCCTCTCCTTGTCACTGTCATCCCACCTTTACCTTTCCTACGTGGAAAGGGAAACACCTTTTTGTTCTGACCCAGTCGTTTGTTTCCTGGTCCTTTGTCTGACTGGGATTGCAAACCCCCAAAATGAAAATGCAGAGTACAGGAGCAGCTGTGTGACCAGGAACTGCTGAAGGGTGAGGAGAACTTTGGAGAAGAGCTTTCCTTGGAAGAGCCTGCTGGGAACAAGTTAATTTGTGCATGGGGTCACGTGCATTTTATTGCCACAGATGTGCACAGAAGAGCAGTTCACAACAGGAGAAAAAAAATTAATTGCTGTTAAAAATGTGTATCTGCAGCCTTGTGAGAGCTTTGTGATTCCTGGGAATCCATTATGCAGGATCTGTTCCCAGCAGGTGGTGACACCCTTATTCCAGTGAGCAGTGTCTGCTTTCATTCCAGCAGCACAGGGAGGTGGATCTGATCCATCCCCATGTCCCTCTCAGAGATAACTCTGTCCCTGTCTCATTCCAGGACCGTGGCAGCCGAGGTCAGGAAGCAGATCTCGGGGCAGTATGGAGGCTCCCCTCAGCTCCTCAAGAACCTCAACATCGGAGGCAGCGTCTCTCATCACACCACTGTAAGTCATGCCTGGAGCAGGGATTGCTGAGGATGCTGTCCACAGTCATGTTACCATTTGGGAAGAGACTCAGTGCTGACAGGTTGTTGATGTGAGCGGCCCTGATAACACCGAGGAAAAAATTCCATGCAAAACCCACTAATTTTGGGGATTTCTGTGTTGCAAATCAGTTGGTGTGGCTGGGAGTTTGTGTTTCTGCAGCATCTTTGTAGGACAAGGAGCTCTCTTGAGCAGGTATTCGTTGTTTTATCCCCAAACAGCCTGGATTAAATTCCATGTGTGTGTGGTTCTCTGCATGGAGAGCTCTTTGCAAGCTCCTGCACTTCAGGTTGCTGTTTTCCTGTCCTTCTTGTCACTCTTGAGAGCAGGACCAAAGCGACTCATCTACTCTTCTGAAGTATTTTAAATATTATTGTGCAAGTTGAGTGTGGGGTTATTCCTCAGGAATGTGTATTTACTTACAAGTTTACAGCCCACTTTGAAGAGCTGCATTGTCAGAATCACCCTTTCTGAAGTCAGACTTTCTTGCATGGCCTGTCAGTAACCTTCCAGATTTATTGTGGTCAACATTTCAAGAGTGCAGCAAACTTTTTCAGGCTGGAAATGTTTGATCTGGGGTCTTGCTTCAGGTCACAGCAGTTCCTTTTGCAGAAGTCAACTTGGAAAACAAATATTAGAGCATCTTGTTTTCTTCAGAGAGGGGTGGTTAGGTCAGGCAGGACTGGAAATGTGCCCTGAATTCGATTGTGCAAGTGTTGTGAGTTTACAAGAGTTCTTCTATTTGGAGTAGGGTCCTGTAGTGTTTCCTCAGTTCCTGGGGTTGTGGGAATGAGTTCATGGGAATTCCCTCTGCTTCATGTCCAATGTAACCTGTTAAAGCTTCCTCCTGTGGAGCACAAATGCGTCCTCAGAGCTGAGTGTCACCTCAAAAGGGATCTCCAGGCTGACCTCTAGCTCAGAAAAGTGACTTCACTGCAGGCACAAACTTCATCTCTGAGGAGATCTGGCTGTGCCAGAGGCACTGGGGATGGAGGAGGGCTGGAATTCCTGTCATTCCCAGGAACACAGGGAGAGCAGAAGGCTGATCTGTCAGCTGGTGCCCAGCGTGGTGGGGACTGAGCACGGAGGAGGATTAATGAGAAGGGTTAATGATAGAAGGGTTAATGAGAGCTGCTGCTCAGGCTAATGCCTTATCTCAGTGGCTCTGCTGGGCTGTGCAGTGATAATGCAAAGCCCTGACTTGGCAGTTCTGGATGGTCTTTTGCATAATCCAGCATTAGAATAGGGAGGGACCCCTGCTATTAGCGGTGTGTGGAGCACTCAGGGTCACTGACTGCACTTCCCTGCAGCACTGCACAGCTGAGGATTGCACTCCCATGGGATGTCCATCCCAGCAGCTGCTGTGCCTCACTTGTCTCACCCGTGGTTTCATCTTGGAAGGAGTTGGCTGAATTGCCTTTCTACTCCCATAAAGTGAGATGTCTTCTCTGAACTTCTCCAGGCTGCTCCTCACCCAGCCATGTTTTTGATCAGTTTTTCCTTGTGTCACCTCCTTTCACTCTGAATTGTCTCTTTCACTTTTTCCTCCTGTTTTTAAGGTTTTTCCATTCTGCCTCAACCAAATTCATGCTCAAAGCTTCAGTCCTGTTGATCTTCACATGCAATTTTTTGATACAGCATCAGACTTGTTGGTCATGGTATTGTCAGCAGCTCTCATTATCCTCTTGCTGTGCTGTTTGCTAGTAAATATATGCAAGAATCTATAAAAAAGCTGGAAAAGGTCATGCTGGCTGGAAGCAGGCTCTGAGCTTTTCCTATCAAACTGCATTGTGTGATGGCTGCTGTGATAAGCTCCCAGTTTGTCACATGAAATTCGGTGTTGAGCAGAGATGCTCTGCAGAGGCCTGATTAACACGGGGTGATGGTTTGTAGGAGATAGTCTGTAGGAAAAGTCTATTTAGTTAAGTCATGAGTCTGTATCCTGAGGCTGCAGAATACGACAGAGGTTTGCTTGTCTGAATTTTGGGTTAATTTCTCTCCCCGAGGCATCCATCAGGATCTGCTGTGCCTGCCTGGCCTGGTTTGATAATCAGCATTATGCAGAGGGAAAGCATCGCTGTGTGAAGCTGTGTTTGCTCTGGAAAAGTTCAGTTCTGTGTAGCCACACTGGTTTAAAAGCCTGAAGTAGGGCATATAGTATGGGAGTGAATAGGAAATTCCTGCTAAAATGTTGTGTGATTGAGTTTCAGTATCTCCACAATGGCAGCACCTTGGGACTGGGGGGGCTCCAGCCTGCCAGAGATTCAAGAAATATTTGGCCAACGCTCTCAGGCACGGGGTGGGATTGTTGGGGTTGTCCTGTGCAGGGCCAGGAGTTGGATTGGATGATCCTTGTGGATCCCTTCCAGCTCAGGATATTCCATGGTTCTACAACTCAAGTGATTGTGCAGATGTGGTCTCTCATGCCCATCTTGCTCGTTGTGGTGAGGTAATTCTGGTCCAGACAAGGTCAGCACTGATTCTCTGATGGTTGCCAACAGCAGCTGCTTATGATAGTTTGTCTGAGAGTCTTATCAGTGGAGATATTTTTATGGGAAAATGGAGGTTTTTGTGAATGAAGAGTCCTCAGCTCTGTGCTTGCTTGGGCCTTTTGTTTCTTGTCAGCTGAAGCCAGTGCAGGGATGTTCCTCACTCCACAGATTTGCCCGTGGTTGAACCTGGGATAAATGCAAAAACCTGTCAGCTGAATTTTAGCGAGTCTCTTCCTTT
Source organism: Aphelocoma coerulescens (assembly GCF_041296385.1). Lineage (NCBI taxonomy): Eukaryota > Metazoa > Chordata > Aves > Passeriformes > Corvidae > Aphelocoma > Aphelocoma coerulescens. The sequence goes on along the minus strand of NC_091022.1, from coordinate 30,927,779 downwards.
TTGCCTCACAAGCAGCAGACAAAATGCTGCCAGAACTGTTTCTAATTTGGTAACTGGTAGAGCTGGGGAGAAGACACTGCTTTCAAATGAGTTTATTATTGTCAGCCTCCACCCTTCTGCCACTTTAGGAGCAGCTGATTTTAATTGCACATTCCTCAAACCCCAGACACAGGTCCAAGGCCCTCAGAGGCTTTTCCTGTGTAACCCAACGTGCCAGGCTGGGACTCCTGGCAGGATGCAGTCCCTGCAGCTCTGAGCTTTTATTTTTGCAACCCACAACAGAAGGCACTGACAGTTTGCTGTTGGGGAGTAGGAGCTGTGAGCTCAGAGAGTTCCATGAAGGAGGGTTGATTTTTTGGAAGTGATTTTTGCAAGTCTCTCCAAGCCCACTGGTGAATGGAGTGTGCATTTGCACCTTGCTGGGTGTGCTCTGGGTTGGAAGCCATGTGTCCTGCTCATCCTGGGTTCCTCCAGAGGTTCAGTATTCCCTGCTGGGAGCTGGTGCTTCTCACCACCAGCCCCACTGGGTGAAAGCACAGAGCCTGCACCTCCTCTGGGAGAATTCCCCAGCATCTTGCAGGATGGGGAATTTGCTCTGTTTGTTTGATGAACTGGACTGTTTACTATGGGCCATAATGATCCCTCGTGACTAACCACTTTCTTTTCTTCCCGAGTTTGTTTTTTCTGTGGAGCAGCTCCTTGTGCCAGTTAACTCTGTCTGCTAAAAGTAGATAAAGACTTATAAAATCTTGGACTTTTTTTTCACTTTTGACTGCCAAGGATAATTGTTGAAATGTTTTTGGCTGTTGTCCAAAACTTGACTTTTTTTTTTCTTCCTCCAAGAAAAAGTTCTCTTAATTTAAAAAAAAAATCTTTACAGGTCTCTTTTTTCTATTTCTTTACATCTTTAGATGTATATTTTAATAGTTGGACCATGGCACTCAGTGCAATGGTCTGGTTGACCAGGTGGTGTTCAGTCAAAGTTTGGACTTGATCTTGGAGGACATTTCCAACCTTAATGATTCTGTGATTTAATTAGAAGAGCAGCTTTTTACAAAACTTGCAGATAAGCAGAATGAATGTACATTCAGTTGTTTTATAGAAAAATCACAGCTTTTTCCAAGGGATTGGGCTAATATTTCCTGTCTGTTGATGTATGTTACAGCAGAGAGGATTGTTAGTATTTAAAGGAACACTGTTACAAGATATACTAATTAGTCTGGGAATAAAGGGATCTGGATTCTTGGATGTGATGTGATCTGACCATGTCTGCTCTCAGCACTCCATTTTCTCCCTGTGAAATGAAGGTGCTGACATTTACATATCTTTGTAAAGCACTGCTGGCTTTATGGGCATTATCTGGGCTAATTGAGGCTTTGTCTTGGATTTATTGGATGTCAGACTTTGGCCATGTATTCAAAGATAGCATCTAATTATTCAATAAGAGAATATAGGTTCCTTTGTATATTTCCATTGTTTATTTTAATGTAATTTAGGAGAAGAAGAAAAGGTGATTTGTGCAAATGAATGGGAAGCCCAGCAAGGGAAAACATGACAATGTCCTATGTGGCACAGAAAAGGGCGTTTTGGAGCGTTCAGAGCCAAGTAATTTTATCACCAAAAATTGAAAAGGAAAATGAGCCAAGTCTTTCTGCTGTCTCAGGGCTGATGAAGGCTGAAGAGTGCCTCCCATTATATGTGTTTCCTGGAGGTTTTGCCCTGCCTGGCTCAGTGGTCTATCCTCATCAGACGGGGGAGGATGGGAGAGGCATCCACATCCTCTTCCCTGCCTCCTCCCCTTGGGGACTGCTCACAGTTAGCTCTGCTCTGGTGCAGGCACTTTCTGTAGGACATTAAAACTGCTCCCATTCTATTGCTGAAGTCAGCAGTGAGCCCTGTTGCAAAGATCAGGAGTGTTTTATCTGTTCTGGTGAGTCTGGTGTCCACTGGAAGTTGCCGAGTCTCTGCAATGTATCAGTTCACAGTATCAGAACTTAAACAGTTCACATGCTAGCAGAGATAAATACTCTTAACTCAATGATATTATACCAAGTAATTGTTAATAAATAGGCTGGGAGAGCTGGGGGTGCTCACCTGGAGAGGAGAAGGCTCCAGGGAGAGCTCAGAGCCCCTGGCAGGGCCTGAAGGGGCTCCAGGAGAGCTGGAGAGGGACTGGGGACAAGGCATGGAGGGACAGGACACAGGGAATGGCTTCCCAGTGCCAGAGGTTAGATGTTAGGAGAATTTCTCCCCTCAGAGGGTGATGAGGCCCTGGCACAGGCTGCCCTGAGGCTGCCCCATCCCTGGCAGTGTCCATGGGCACTGAACAGCCTGGGCAGCTCTGTGTGATGCCGGCGCTGGCTCCTTGCGTGTCTCTTGGTTAATCCATCCATGCAGGGGATAAATTGTCCCCTGGGAATTGAGAGGTGGCTGTGCCAAGTATTTCCCACTCAGGAGAGCGTGTCCGTGGTTGCCAGGGCTCAGAGCCACCAGGGCTCAGAGCCACCAGGGTCTGCCTGTGTGAGCGCCGAGGGTCCGGAGGGGTCCGTCTCCACTGAGCTGATGTGACATTTCTGCCAAAAGTGAGAAGTTGTGATTTTTCTGCAGTCTCTGGTCAAACTGTTTGGCTTTTTCATTTCTCTGTTGCTGTCTCAGTTTTTGCTTTCAGTTTTGTCACAGTTTATCAGAGGGAAACTCTTTGAGATGAGTCTCAGCACTCGCATTTTCTATATCAATCTTTGTGTTCTCCAGATACTCCTGGTGAAATTGCTCAATTCTTAATCATCAAAGATCTTGTCTTCTTACCCGTCCTTGGAGGCATAACTCGTGTCTTTCTAGGTTTGGTAAGAAATTGCTTTAGTATTCCCAGATAACTCATTAATCTCTGATTAATATTAATATTTCTATACCCAGATGGCTTTCTACATTAGCAACCAGTTATCATAGCAAATAACCTGGCAGTATTTGTACATAAAGCATCTCACTGGTTTTGGGACTGGCTGTTACTTGTTCCATGTAGGATCCTTCTTTAGGTAGGTGTATTTGTAATTATTTCAGAGAATCCCACACTGGTTTGGGTTGGAAGGACCTTGAAGCTCATCCTATTCCACTCCCTGCCATGGGCAGGGACACCTTCCCCTATCCCAGGTTGCTCCAAGCCCCATCCAGCCTGGCCTCAGACACTTCCAGGGATGGGGAATCCATTTCCTTTCATTAGAGGCTTTTCTAACTCAAGCATTGTGGTAGAACTTGACACACACTGCAGATCTCACAGAATCCAGAGCTTAATACTGAATATTCTCACATGCTAAAGATGGAGGTTTCAGACACAGAGAATGCTTACAGCAATTTTGGGGGCACAATTGCAGTTTGAAATAAAGGACTTTAATCAGCTGCTCTCTATGGTAATGGCATCTCACAGAACATGATGCAAAAGAAGGAGTAAGAGCCAGAGCAAAGCAGGAGATAGGGAACTGCATTCCTGAGGCAGTGGGGAGGTAATGACTGCACTTATGGCTGGGGAGGTGTCCTCCTTGGTGAAGCTTGGGAGCTGTATGTGGTTGATGGAAAGCAGAGATTGCCTAGGAATCTCCTTGGTTCATTTGAATATTTCCATGTATTATAAATGCAGCCAAGAAATGAAAGGCAGGAGTTCTCTGGGCTCACCAGTCATCAGGCTAAGGAAATCAGGAGTATGGGTTTTCTGAAATGCAGGGATGGCAGTAGACAGATATGTGAGTCTTTGAATTTGGATCCATTTGGATTATTTTTGGAGTGCTTAGTTGAAAGAAAATGTCATTTTTGCAAGTAAAACATGTTTTTTCATGACTTGAGTGTTGTCAGTGGTTAATATTACAATGCTCATGTTTCAAAACCTCTTAGAGTGACTTGCCTGTAGTTCACACTTAAAAATAAATCTAATGCCTCTGATTAGCAAGCTTATTTCTTTAAACTGTTACCTTCTTTAACCTGCCTGCAAATTGTCATATTTTTTTTTTTAGCATATTACATTTCCTTCATTCTCAGATTTATTCTGAGTCCTTCCAGTACATCAGATTTGACTCCTGTTCCCTGAGATACCAGTATCCCTTTAAGGGTGACAGGGTTTTGCTACAGCAAGAAGAGGCCATCTGCATTCCTGACTGCTCAGCAAGGGAAGTGACTGTTTGCCCTGGAGACCCAGAGATAGCTGAGAGAAGGCTGGGGCTCAGCTTTGAAATGTTAATCTGCTGCTTCTGGCCTTCCAAGATTTTGCCCAGGGAAGATAGTGGGTGGGAAGTCGGTATTAATTTAGAATTTGGAGCTTTGGCACAATCTGTTGCAGTTTTAGCACGTTATAAATTGCTTAATATTTAAGGAGGTATTGAAGTTAAGATGGAACTTTGTCCTGATTTCAAAATTGGCAAGAAATATCACCCTGATTTTGAAGAAGTGCTTTAGCTGCCAAGTAAAAATAGCAGTCAGGATCCGCCCTGTGATGAGGAGCTCTCTACAAGGTTAATTTTTCAAGGTCCCTTATCGGATCCTCACAGGGAGTTTTACTCCCACACAGGAGGCAGGAGGTACAACCTTCCACACTTTGCCATTGTCATTTTTACAGAGCCCTCAATTGTGCTGTGATCCTCACAGGGGCTGGGTCTCTGCCCTTGGGAATTATGCATCTCATTTGAGATAAAAGGAAAATTGGGCTTGGATCGGGCCACAGCAGCTTGGGTTCAAATCCTTGTTGTGCCAGATGCATCCTGCCAAGCTGCCCCATCATAACCTCTCAGTGCTGTTGGGGCTCCCTGTGAGATTGGGCATCTTGGGAGGGCAGAGGTGAGGGAGGGAGAAGGAAATGTGAGGGAATGTTGTTTTCCATGGCTGTGCTGTCATACACAGGCTGGAAAAGTCTACAGAATCACAGCTGGCATTTGAGTGTGTTGCTTCCAGGGTGTCCCACTCGTGGTGCTCAGGACAGCATGTGTGAGCTGGGCAAATATCCCCTGTGCCCAGCTGTTTGTTTAGGGAAGGGATGGGCTAAAGTCCTCCAGGCAAAACTGGGAATGCCTGTGGATGTCAGGGAACTGTGCTTCGCTCAGTCCCTGTGAGATGGAGATAATAATTGTCCCTTTTTCTGCCCTAGTTGTTACTGAGCTCCAGTACTGAGCTGCTGTGCAGTGCCCAGGAGAGCAGATCTTGAGTCTTCAGGTACCTGCACAGGTGTAAGTGGCTCAGGAAGGCAGGGAACGAGGGGCAGGCTGTCCAGGCTGTTCCCAGGAATGCCACAACAGAGCAGCTCTTGTACAAACCTGACCTCTGCATTGTATTTTTTGTTTCCTTGTGTGAACTTTGCAGCGTGGTGCCCTAGGTGTAGCTTCCCCTGCAAGTTATCCCTTTGTTCCCAAGTCCTTGGGATGCTTGGCTGAAGTGAATGCAAGTTTGTGTTACCCTCCATGGAGTGATGCCACATCCCCTCACTGAGGCTCCTGCAGATTTGTGCAGGTGCTTTTGTAAGTGATGATGATGATCCAGGTAGGTGCTCAAAAGAAGGAAATAAATAGGAGAGAGACATGTGCACTAAAACTCCACAAAAATACAATGTTTGCTGTCTGGAGAAGAGCAAAGTCAATAGGGAATGCAGTTTTATTTTCCAGCTTTTAAGGGGATGTAACAGTGAAGAATAACACAACCTTAAAGAAGAAAGCTTGAGTGTCCCTGTTGTAGGAGAGCTGTAAACCTTTGAAATAAGGGTTTGTCCTGCAGGTGCTGAGAGCCAGAACTGCAGCAACACAGGTGCACCTCTAGAAAGAAACTGCCTGTTCAATGGGTTAGAGAAGCCAAATCAAACAGCCTGATGCCTGAGTTAACTGATTGAACATGTCTGTGGTCATGTTAAGGACATGCAGAATTGTTATTTCCAGGTGAGGGGTTCGATTTGGGTAATTGTAAGTCTGAGAGAGGGAGTCCTGTTTGATTTCTTCCGTACTTTCAGTGTATCAGTACTGTGATAAACACAGTGTTTATGTTGGCAGGGAGCAGGTTATCCCCCTCTTACTCATCCTGAGCTGCCCTTTCTGCCTATGTAGTCTTCCTGTGGACTTTAATAGCACCAGGACAGTGGCATGAGTGAGGCAGCAGTGCCTGATCCTGGGATAAACACTGAGTGAAAACCGTGTTAGGGAATTGTCTGAAAGGTTGTCCAAAATTTCATCTGTAATTACAGCCTGCACAAAATCAAAGAGTATTTTTTTAAAAGAGCAGCAATTCTGGGAGCAGGTTTCCTTTACATATTTTTAGCATGTATTTGCCATTAATTTACATTACTCTCTAGTCCTAGTGGGGAAAATGCTCAGGGCTCTCGCAGAGTTTGTTTTCTGGAGGGTCTTAATAAACCCAACAGAAATGGACCCCCTGGCAAGGATTTCTTGCAGTAACACTCCAGAATTCCCCTTTAGGTTTATTAGGGGAGACCACACTGAGGCCTCTCAGTACTTCAAGGGGACTTATAAAAAACAAGGAGAGTGACTTTTTACACAGGCAGACAGTGATAGGGAGGATGGTTTCAAACTAAGAGAGGAGAAATTCAGATGAGATACTAAGAAGAAATTCCTGACTCTGAGAGTGGTGAGGCCCTGGCACAGGGTGCCCAGAGAAGCTGTGGCTGCCCCTGGATCCCTGGAAGTGTCCAAGGCCAGGTTGGATGGGGCTTGGAGCAACGTGGGCTTGTGGAAGATGTCAGGGTTGAAACAGGATGAGCTTTAAGGTCCCTTGCAGCACAAACCACTCTGGGATTCTGTGATTAGCCAGTTGGTAGGTGGACTGCATCTTTGCAAATACTTGACTGGAATTGTTCTTCTGCCTCTGAAAGTCCAGTGAAGAAAAACTGTCTGTGTTTTGTGGAGGAGACACCTGCTGTTACTTCCACAGAGCTGTCAGGAGGAAGGGAGAAGGCTTTTCCTGGGAGCAGGATGAAGATGCACTGAAGATGGCTGTGTCTGCAGGCTGCCAGCATGCAGGGCTGTGGGAGAGCACAGCTTTCTCCTGCTCAGCTGTTCCCCCTTCCTGCTGCAGCACATTTCAAACCTTTTCACGTGCAGCTGCTGGGACTGGCAATTCTTTGATAGTTGAGATCAGCTGTCCCAAAGTGTCACCATCCTGCAGGCCAGGGGAAACAGCTGTTGGGTGCCTCCTTGTTTTTCCTGGTGCCACAGGAGGTCAGCTGGGCTGGAGGTGAGATGACAGAGCAGGTTCTGCCTCTCCAGCAGCAGTGAGGTTGGGATGATGAGGTTGGGATGATGAGATTGGGTAACCTGGTGTTTATCTGGGCTTGTCCAACTCCTCCAGTGTGCACGTTTCACCTGATGGGTTTGTGGCAATTTCAGGTGACTGATGCTTTGGCCAGGTGACACAGGAACAGCCCTTGGTATTTTGTGTCCTTGTCCCCATCCACACCTTTGGAGCGATGCTGGAGCATGGAGCAGGACAGGGGAAAGGTTAAACCATTGACAGAGCTGTGAGAGGAGCTCTTGTGGTTCTGCTCACACATGGGGACATCTTTTAGGTTAATTTTCCTTCTGGTGCATTTATTCATCCTTCTTTCCTCCTCCTCCTCTTCCATCACTTCTTCCCCCACAAATATCTGAAGCCTAAAATAATGTGCTTGCCTTTTATCTGCCAATAGTCTGACACCAAGTAGTTCTTCTCCATACCCATGAATTTATGTTTGGCCTGTTTACTCAGGTGCTAGACAGTATTTCTGGCTGCACAGATGGTGAATCTAACACAGGCCTCTGGGTTTGACTTTTATGTTTGTTTACATCTTCATGGTACAATAGTTACCCGAAGAGACAAACTGGAAAATTGTGAAGTGCAACCTTGGGCCTAATCCTGAGATGTGTGAAGGGCTCGGAAACCCCCGGAGCGCACGGAGAGCCCCTAAGCACTGCCTGCCTGTCTGGATTGGGTGATTTTCAACTGGCATAGCCAGTTCATTCATCTCCTGGCCAACACATTACAATGCTCCTGTTGGACAAGGGGAATTTGAGATGTGACATGCCAGGGATGAGGAGACATAGCGTGTTTTGGGCTGTGACAGTCTCACGCCCTTGCTCCTGCATGTCCCCCTCAGCTCTGCTGTGATACAGGGCTTTTTCCTCATCTTTTTGTAGTTCTGTTGATCAGGATGAGTGGAGTGGAAAGATTGGAAGGGAGGAGGGAAAGGTTCCTGTGTGTTAGAGAATCACAGGTAAATGAGTTTGTGCAGATTAAAACACAACACTTGGACGAGCAGCTCACTTTTTGGAAGATCCCTCAGCTTTGGAGCTGCCAGTGTGGAAGGGAGGTCAGAAGGAAGAATAAAAGTAAGTTCTTAAAATGTTAGGGCTTAAAAATAGGGTCAGCTAAGCAGCTTTAAGTCACCCTCTGAGGCTTCCTTACCCTTCTGGGAGGTGCTGCCAGTATCCAGCATGGAGCAGCATTGCTGCATGGATGGAGCTCTGGACTGGCCACGGGAGGATGCGAAGGGGCTGCTTTTCCCAGCACTTCTGGACATCCACTGCCTCTGGGGCTTTTGCCCAGTGATTTTGTTACTTTTATCTTCATTTGCAAGGAGTGTCCATTCCTGGGTGGTTCCTCCCCTTTGGTTCTGAGGTTTGTCAGTGGAAGGGGCGACGTGACACAGAGCAGCAGTGGAAGTTTGCAGCAGTTGTGAACAAACAGGCACTTGTAGCAATTCCTTAAGGAAAAGCTGTCACCCCTCAGTGCTGTACATTTGTCAGGGATCTCATGCCAAATGGAGCTGGTCTGTGTGTTTGTAAGGAACTGGGTGAGGTGGTGATGTGTCAGCTGTGATGTGGGAAGGAGCAGCGACAAGTTCTGCTCATCGTGAGCGTTGCAGCGATGAAAACAGGGAAAAGTATTTGGTTTGTATTTTCAAAAGTTCTCTAAAATCACATACTCTGAGTCCATTTCAAGAGTTCAGGATTAGAAGGGGGAGAAAAGGTTATGGGGTCAGAGTTAAATACATAATGGTCATTTTCTAGTGAGAATGCCCATGGCAGAGGTTTGGAACTTGCTGGCCTTTAAGGTCCCTTCCAACCTTTCTATGACTCTTTTGATGTTTCTTTATACAGAAATTAGTTTGTTTATTTTACCTAAATTGCAGAACCAAATACCAAGTTTTTAGACATCACATGTTTTTTGGTGAACCAGATTCTTACCTGGCAAAAAGTCATCTGGTTCAACTCCCCTGTCTTCCTTGGAGTCACGCTGGTTTCCTGCTGAAGGGATTTGCCTTCTAAGAAAATTGCAGTATTCATTGAGGTTGGCTGTGGTGGGGAGATTCTTTCAGTACCCTCTGTGTTAGCCAAGTCTTTTTCCTTGAATAAAAAGTTGATTCATTTCAGAACTCATTGGCAATAGTTTTAAAACTGGAATTTGGGATTTGTGTAGCAATATTTTCGAGAAGCACTTTTAAAACTGAAGTACTAAGTGTTCTTTTTAAAGTCATCTTCAACACAAGCTACAGGGTAGTTCCCTGTCCCACAGAAATCATCTGGATGACAGGAATGGGGAAGTTAGTAGAGAAAACTGCTGAATTTGGATGTGTTTTTGTGACTCTTGTTAAAACACTCAGCCTTGCTGGCATGTGCCAGGGAATTCTAGGAAATCTGTCAGTTGCTGTAGAGACAGCTTCCTCCAAACTTGTTTTTGGTGTTTCATTTTCTTAATGTCTATGTTTATGTATAGCCTCATAGCATAATGATCTCATATCAGAATATTTATATGTATTTATATAATGTAATATGTAAAAATACAAGTTATGCAATGTGAGTATGTATCCAGTTTATGCAAATTTTCCTTTCATGTATCTAAAAAAAGCTCAGGATGGTGAGATCAGCACTGCCAGTGAAATCTACTGTTTTCCTGCACGTGTTCAGTCATTCCTTGTGCTTCAGGTAAGGGCTTTATGCCCAGTAAAGATGATTTTTAAGCATCCATTTTATTGAGGGCAGAGTCCCTTCCTGGCATGGACAGAGTCATCGTGGCACTAAAGGCTCTAATATCAGGGAGAAGAGGTGGTTAAACTTGTACCTGCCATAGGTGAACATTGTGTTTTGTGTTCCTCAGAGAGGTGGTTTAATTCAAAATAATGTTAGTGTTCAGGGTGGTGTGGCTGCCTGAGTTCCTGGTAAATCAGGCCTTGCTCTGGATTCCTGGCTGGGGGCCGTGCCTGAGGGAGGAGGGGTTCCTGCATCTTGGATCAGGGTCAAGGTTCCCTTTCTGATCAGAGCCTGGTAAAAACAAATCCAGGGTCAGATAGATACATGGGAAATAAAGTACTAAGTTTTCTTTTGTTGAATTTCATGAAAATAGATGTAGCCTTTTCTGGCTCTAGTTGTATTTTTTAGGTGGTGATGGTATGCACCACAGAAATATGCAGAGGAATATCAGATAAAAGATAAGACATGAAAACCAGCTCTGTGATGTGTGTTAGCTGAGGTTAACACCACTGGGGTTAATCACCTGATGTTGCATCAAACTCCTCAACGAGGCAGAAGAACTGGTTTAAAAAAGAGAGCAGAAGATGCGCGTGTGATTTTTCTTTATTCTTTCACCTCGGTTTAAGACCCTGTGGTGGTTTGTGTGTTCCCAGGTGCCTCTCACAGAAGCTGTGGACCCCGTGGACCTGGAGGACTATCTCATCACCCACCCTCTGGCCGTGGAGTCGGGGCCCCTGCGGGACCTGCTGGAGTTTCCCCCCGATGACATCGAGGTGGTTTACACCCCACGGGAGTGCCGGACGCTGGTGTCGGCCGTGCCCGAGGAGAGGTGGGATAGGAGGTGACGTGGTGATGCTCCAGGGAATTACATGTGTGTTTAGGAAATCTTCATGATCTCTGTGATTCTTGTCTTTTATTGTTTTCACAGCGAGATGGACCCTCACGTGAGGGACTGTGTCAGGAGTTACACGGAGGACTGGGCGATCGTGAACAGGAAGTGAGTTCCCCTGTGGTGTTCGTCACCTTCAGTTCATATTTAAATTGTGGCTTAGTGCTGTAAGGAGGCTCAAAAATATCATCCTGACTGCTGATTACATGTGCTCTGGCTTTTCATTGCCTGGTTCAACTGAACTGATGCTTTCTGTTTGGAAAATTGGATCTTGGATGTCAAAACCCCTTGGGGCATTTTGGAAAATCTAGGCCATTTCAGTCCCCAGTTGCTCCTTTACCATGGTAGAGCGATGAGGGAATGTGGACAAGTAAAATTACTTTCAGCATTTGTTTCTTTCTTTGTTCCATCTGTTTTGAGTTCTTTTTAGAGTGAAGTTGCATTAATTTTGCAATGATGTAAGATTTATATGCAGTCACAACCATCTGATAGACAAGGTGCCCTCTGCAGCTTCCACTGGTTCCCGAAGAGACTTGGGGAGAGTACATCATTCAAACAAATAATTGTTAATATTTGAACCATCACAACATTTACCTAATGAGTTAACAGTTCAGAGGATGGGCATGCATTGATTATTCCATGCAAATTAGCAGGAAGATTTCTGAGAGGCTTTAGTTGGAGCATAGGCTCTCTCGGATGATTGGAAGTCTGATGACTTCAAGAGCTGCTGTCAAGGAGTAAGTGATCCATGTGATGTGTATCACCTACAAATGACTCCACTGCAGCTCCAGCTCTGCCCTTGTGGCAGTTGCTACAATTCACTGGTTTAATGTTGTCCTGAGAGCCACTTCAGGGGATGCTCAGGATATGCTTGGCACTGCTAACGTGACCTAATAAAAAAGTGTTTTGTAATCTCATACCAAAAAAAAAAAACAACCCACCCAGAAAGGAACCCAAGAGGGAGGAGATGCTTTATTAACTCCCAGCCTTTGCAGCAGAGTCTTGGATGCACCACAGACCTGGACAGTGTGACCCACCCAGCCACTCACTCTTGGCTTTTCAGTGGCTTTCATTAGTACCTGGAAGTCCTGGCTGTGATTCCTGCTCTGATGAGGTTTATTTGGTGGGCTTTTGTCCTCTGAGAGTCATAGCACTTTTTGCTTGGATAAAATCACGGCAGTGGACTGGGTAGAAATAAAAAGAGTTACTGCTGGAGCAGGGGAAGAATCCAAAAGCTCAGTTGGGAAGGACTGAATTGTTTTTCAAGTAAGGATGCCAACAATTTCCTCTTAAACCATCCCATTGGATGGTTCCAAGTGTTCTGGCTAGCTCCAGGGGCACAAACCCCAGCTCTTTTGGATTAGAAGAACATGACTTGGGACATTCCATCCTTCTCTTCCCCACTGCAGGGGAAATAATCTTCATGCCCATCTCTGCATGCAGTTCTTTGTAACTAAAATGTTTTTGGGGCAGGGAAATCCACCGTTCAGTAATTCCTCCAATGATACTGGAAAAGGTGAGTAAGTTCTCTTGAAAAAAGCCCACTGGCATATCCTGATTTCAAGCTTATGGCATAATTTCTGTGTGCCAGACTGAGGAAGTCAGGTGTGAATTAAAATGGATTTACACTTGTTGGTGGAGCTGTGATGGAAATGCAGACATGCAGGTGAAGATTATACAGATCCTATTGTTCAGCTCTCAGGAATTACAGCCTAGCAAGGAAAATGCATTCCTCCTTTTTCATTTCCCTTCCTGTACTCACTGCTAGCATATCCATGTTTTTCCCATGTCTGGAGCATCCCTCTGTGGTAACTTTAGTACCAGGGCATGGTAAAAACAACTAATTCTAGATGTGATCCCAGGAACTGACTTAGAGTAAGTATTGTAAGGAGGCTGTGGCTCTGTCCATGTGTGTGTAAATACAGATGTGGTGACATATGGCACCCAAAAATTTGTTAGTCAAAGAGATCTGCTCCTGTCAGCACAGCAGGCAGACTGTTCACTTGCAAGAGCTCTTACACCCTGGAAAGCTCTGGAGGACCCACTTTCCCTACAAAGATGCTATGGGAAGATGCTGGTTTTAGTCAGAGTTGGAAAGTTGTTCTCCAGAGGTGCTCAGGACTTTGCTGAGTTGCTGTTTTGGTTTTCCAGTTAATCATTTTATCTGCTCCAAGTCAGTTTGTGCTCCAGCAGAACCACTGGCCTTCAGCCCTCGTGTTCCCGGCCTGTTTTTAGCTTGGCATCACAATGGCACGTTTTGCAATGACTTTAATTGGCCCTTGATAATCCTCCTTTTGACATCACCCAGAGTGGCTTTATAGATGAACAGAGTGACATTGTAGTGCTGGAATAGTGGCTGCTGGATTATGCCCCAGCTCCAGTGGAGCTGACTGGAAATTGTGTTTGCAGAGAGCAGCTCCTGCCTCGGGAGGGTTCACGCTGATAATGCTGGGTTTGTTCCGGGGTGCTGCTTCTGGCCTCGGGGTCAAAAGGGCTCCTGAGAACGCATTTGAAATACTCTGTTTGCAGATACCACAAGCTGGGAACTGGGTTCAATCCCAACACCTTGGACAAACAGAAGGAGAGGCAAAAAGGGCTCCCCAAACAGATCTTCGAGTCTGACGAAGCTCCCGATGGCAACAGCTACCAGGATGAACAAGTAATGTGCCTTTAAAACCTCGCTACATAAAACCTAATTTATAGTCCTGCTTTAAAAGTGCAGTCCTTTTCCCATTATAAGTTGCTTTTAATTTGTTGGCTCTCAGGATGACCTTAAGCGACGCTCAATGTCGATCGACGACACTCCCCGGGGCAGCTGGGCCTGCAGCATCTTCGATCTGAAGAACTCCCTGCCTGATGCCCTTCTCCCAAACCTTCTAGACAGAACCCCAAACGAGGAGATTGACCACCACAACGAGGACCAGAGGAAGTCCAGTAGGCATAAGGAGCTTTTTGCACTACACCCAGCACCAGATGAGGTATTTTTATATGCGTGTGGGTGAGACTAAAAAAGTGAAGGGTGTAGGGAATATGAAAGCTGTCAGTCTGCCACGGATTTAAAGGATTTAAGGTCACCTGTGTTTAACATCCATGAGAACTGGAGCTATTTTGTGGTTTTCAGCATTTTGTCTTGCCCATAGATATTCCTTTCTGAAGATTGGGTTTCCCTTAGTTTATGCAATCCCCAGTAATGTAGAAACATTAAAGGGCTTTAATTTAGCATATTTATAGCTGCTGATGAATGCACCATGCTGGGAAGCCTTGGATTAAATTGGTGCTGTGTCTTAGAGGAAGAAAGTGATACATGTGTTTGTCTCTTAATTCTGCTGGTGGTTTGTACAGGGGTTGTGTCTCTGATTCCAGGAGGAGCCCATAGAGAGACTCAGTGTCCCTGAAGTACCCAAAGAACACTTTGGCCAAAGACTCCTGGTGAAGTGTTTGTCCCTGAAGTGAGTACCACTCCAACAGACAGCTGCACTGCAGAAATTCAGCATTTAAATCTGCTGCTGTACCCACGTGCACCTGGAATAACTCCACTGCCTTGCTTATTGCCCTGGAAGGGTCATTGCATTGTTTGGTCATAGGCTCCCAGGTTAATTTTATAAAGGTTGAGTTACACAGTTGTATCTTCAAGACTTCCTGCAGGTTGGTGTGGCAGGAAATATCCACCTCCCTTGGCTTTTCTTCCTGCTGCTTTCCAGCTCTACCTGTTCCATGCCACTGGCACGTGACATGAGGCTTCTCCACACTCCTCCAGGGCTCTGAAGTTGGCCAGTCACTGGTGTTCCCCTCCCTGATGAGGACATTTAAGATAAATTTAAAGATTAAAAATGCTTGAGCCTTAAAAACATAAAGACAACCAAAGATTTGCCAAAGTTTAGGCTCAACAACCTTGACTGTGTCCCTTTAAGAGTGAAGACTTTATATACTTAGTAAGCATTAACTGGAGGAATAGAAACCTGTTAAACAAGTTTAATGAAGTGGAGCTCCTGAATATAGGGTTACCTGCAGCTGGTTCATTGCCTATAACTCTTCTCTAATAACACAAGGTAAAATTTTACTGTTATTCCCTTGGAGAAATAAAGTACAAAACTGATTTTCCACACTGCTGTATTCATCTTCTGTGTCCTCAGTTAGGTCAACCCTTCTTATTAGAGAGCTCCAGTTGCTGCTCATAACTGAGATATATGTGTGGGACATATCTCCTGCTCGTAGAGTACTCCAGGACCTAATATAGCCATAGAGATGAACTGATTTTGCAGCCTTTTATGAACTGGAACAACATAATATGCAGTAGCAGTGCAGCTTTCTCTCCAAAGGAGGGTGTCTTTAGCATAAATAAGTTAGATGCTGGAAATTAATGTTTTCTGCTCTTTAAGCATCTCTTGCTGACTGCAAATTTATAGCAAATCTGCCCAGCTACATGTTTGCTTGTGTACCTGGGAATCTCTGAGCCTGTGCTCAGGGTTGTAATCCAAGATTGTGCCATCCCAGTGGCACAAAACAAGGACATCTTCCCCGGGGAGAAGGCTCAGATGACCTAAGCAGGGTCATTTCCAGGTTAATCTCAGCTTTGTTGCAAAACTAGAGAAAACACCTTGTTTGGTGGTGTTCTCCCTGTTGAAAGAAGGAGTTCCAGGCTGAGAAGCTGAGAGCTCTGTGCAAGGGCTGGGTGTGAAGGGGATCCCAGCATGGATGAGGCATGAATTTTGTGGGCAGGCTGTGCAGAAAAGAGAATGTCATTTGAACCCCTGCTTGCTTTGGTGCAGGGACAGGTTTTGAGTGTTTTTAAATTCCTTTAAGTCTCCAGGTGCTCTAACAATAAGTTCAGCTCTGTTTGGTGGGTCAGTGTTCTTGTTGGGAGTGTTGGAACTTGCATAAACGCTGATAACACTTGCTGCAAAAAGCTGACACTTTTCTGTGTCAGTTTCTGAGGAAATCTTTGAGCTGTTGGCATTTTCTGACAACAGTTAACTGTTGAAAATTGCCAAAATAGCTGTCCCTGAGTGTCCAGAGGCAGGAGCCCTCTGGTCAGTAATGCTGAGAGGAGCAGTTGGCCATTTACCCATAGAGCACAGGAAATGAGCCTCTCCAGGGAGCCACGGGAGCTGAGTGCTCCAGTTATCCCAGTTATCCCAGTTAATAACTCCTCTCACTTTGAGGAAGGCTGCTTTGCTGGGCTTTCAATGAGTCAGTGGCTTCAAATGGCTTTTAGAAAGTCCAGGGAGCACTGGTATGGTCCTGGTGGGAGGGACCAGGACAGGAGTGGGGTGGAAATTGGGAAACAAGATCCCTTTGGAGCAGGAGGCAGCCCTTAGGTTGGCTCAGCTGTTCCTGACATCTCGGTCCCCATCACCCAGGGAGGATCTGGGGACAGGGTTGGTTATTCCTTCTGACAAAATTCAAGTCAACTGATTTTATGTTTCTTTCTTTCAAGATTTGAAATAGAAATTGAGCCCATTTTTGCGAGTTTGGCTTTGTATGATGTTAAAGAAAAGAAGAAGGTAGGTTTTTAATTACTTGAGTGTGACATTTCCACTGAAGCTGTGTTTAAAAACAAAAATGGAGGAATTAATTGTGGTGGCAAAACTTGAAGAAGACAGTGACATAGAGGTTGCAAGAATGATTTCATTTCATGAACCATCTTGTGTGTTCTTCTTCTGCTTGGTAAAGCAGTTGAGGTATAACCACTCTTCTAAAAATACCATCTAATAATATGTGACTGCCTGAAATCAGAATATATATATATATATAGGCCAATTTTGGCTTTCAAAAGTCTCTTCCCCAGAGAGATCTTAGGTAACTGAAACCTTTTTATTTAGATTAGGTTTTTATGACTTTCTTAATCTCTTTTTGGTGATTCAGTGTGGCATGGGTCCAAGCAACACTTCAATAATGCACAAGAAAGTCACGCATGCTAAAAGTGCTAAAATCAAAACAAAACTGAGGAGTCTTTTCAAGATCTAAGTTATAGGGAATGCAAAATACATTTATTCGCCTATTTATGTTCTGTATTTAATATTTAAAGAGTCTCTTAGTTTTCCTTATTCAAGATATTAGCAGTAGTGGAGAGAAAAATGTTAAAAATATGCATTTTGACATTTATCTCTTTAAGGCTTGAATTTAATGCATTGAGATTTAAGTTATGTAGATGAGAGTATGTGGAATATTATGTGAACTTTGTTTAATATTTAAATCACATTTCATAAGCCAATTTTATCATCTCATTACTCCTTTCTTTTTTGGCTCTAACATAGTAAGTTCTTTAGTGACCTCTGGTGTTGGTAACCTGCTCACATCCTTTTTGGCTCTGAAGCTTTGCAGTCAAAGATTTGGTGTTTCAGGGTAGAAAACTCAGTGTCTGTCTTTCAAGAGGTGTTGTGTTTTTCTTTCTCTGTTTCTGTTTTGATATGTTGGTATTTTTAGTTCAGCTAACAATGGTAATTCCTAATCCTGTGATGGAGCTGCACACCTTAGAGGAGCTGAGAAAATTTTATAGGTGGTTTGTGTTGTTTCCTCCATTTTCTCTCTCATTGTCCTGTCTTGATTTCTTAATCAAAAAGGCTTTTTTTTCCTTTTTATACATGATTTGAAATGGGGAGATTTTTACACATCTTTTAAAACTGCATTAATGAAGAAGTCACAAAAAAAGGGATATAACTAATGCTTGAAACTACCCAATTTCTTCCTTAGATTTCAGAGAATTTCTACTTTGATTTAAACTCTGAACAAATGAAGGGAATGCTCCGGCCTCATGTCCCCCCTGCTGCTATTTCCACCCTGGCCAGATCTGCCATCTTTTCTATCACCTACCCTTCTCAAGATGTCTTTCTGGTAATAAAGGTAAGAAATGCCAGGGAAGTGGAAATTATTGTGGTCTCTTGGTTTTTATTTAAAATAAAATAGAAATTCTGTTCTCAAAAGTGTAAACAGTGCTGCTTTATTTCAGATAGTTTCACTTAAGTTCCTTTTTTAACAGAACCAGTTCAATGCATTGGAAGTGGAAAGAGCACAAAGGTTTGCTTGATGATATAAATCAGTTTTCTGGGACTTGACCTTGGTTTTCCTATAAACCAATGTGCTGACTCCTTAAAATGACAAATAAGTCAGTTATTTAAAAATACCTATTGATCTGAATCTCATTTCAAAAAGGATACACCCCTCAGCCAGATTTTCAGATGTATTTAAGGGTTGAAATTGTTAAGAGAGTGAGATCCATAAGTGAAATAAAATGCAACATTGGTCACTCCTGGGATAAAGTACACAAAGATAAAAGTTATTCTCTCTTCTCTCCTTTGATTCAGTGAGTGCACAAATGTTGCTCGTTCAGGTGGGTGTTTCAGCCAGGATTTTAACTCTGGGTAAAAATCATCCTGTGCTCAAAAGGGGAGTTCAAGATGTATTTTCAGTTCACAGGCAGTGTGCAAATTCTGCAGGAAATGCTTCTCACACGAGGACTCACCAGGCTTTTGCTCTTGTGAAAGAATTTTTTCCTTCCTTGTGTTTGTTCAATTTATCAGTCCTTGCTGGATACACGTCCTTATAATGGTTCATTTTCCCTTCTCAGCTGGAAAAAGTATTACAGCAGGGAGATATTGGGGAGTGTGCAGAGCCTTATATGATTTTTAAAGAATCTGATGCAGCAAAGGTAAGAATTTTTTTTGGTGTTTTGTTAAAAAATTAAACGTATTTTCTTCTACCTTGGACTGTTGATACTGTTCCTGTCTTTAAAAGGATCCATTTTTAATTAAGAATCTAATCCCATTCTAAAGGCCAAAAAAGAGCCAAAGACCTTTGAGTCTTGATGCCTTATTGGGGTAGAGTAGTTAAAGGTCACCAGTTTTTGTGGCTGTCAGGGGAGATTTGTGGTTCCCATCAAGCTCAGTCATCTGTGATTCCCTGTCCCAAAGGATCAGCTGGGTCAAGGGAAGGCAGCTTTTGATGGGAATTTGCAGTAAAAATTTTAACTTTTCCACTGCTTCTGCAGCTTAACCCCATCCCTTCTGCCTGATTCTAGAAGAGCCTCAAAAATGGTTCCTAATTTCATGTGCAGTTGGGTTGAGCCAAGTGGAGATCAGAGTAATAATGAGGGCTGGGTGAAGGGCAAAGCAGAGGTTCCAGCCCTTCTTGTGATCCCAGCCTCTCCATTAGGCTTTCTCAAAGGAGCTTGGATGGTTTGTTAGTTTTAATAAACCTCTTAATAAAATATTTCCTCCCCAAAGCTCTAAAAATTGCTCTTTAATATGCAGAGTTATGGAAAAATCCTCTTTTATTCCCTTGTTTTCCTCAACAAAATGAGTATGATACTACTTATTTGAGGAGTGCTTTGAGTTTCCCACACAACTTCAGATGATCTGGGCACCTGCTGCATGAAACCACATTAGGAAAGGCCATTCCAGACTTCACAGGGGAAAATTCAGATTTTCTTGAAGGAGCAGTGGGCAGATGAGCTCACTGAGATTTTTCAGGCTGTTCAGAAGGGTTAAGAACATAAAAGACTGTTCTGACTGTCCTCTGGTGGCCTTTTTTGGGAAGCAGAAGTTGCATTTTCCCAACACTTGGTGATCCTCCTCTGGAAGGTGCTACTGAAACACACAATCATTGGGAGTTAGAAAAGACACCATCATTCCTGACTGGTGCTAAATGAACCTCTGATCTTGTTCCTCTCCTTTTAACCTCTTGGACTGAATATTTTCTTCACAGAATAAGGAAAAGTTGGAAAAACTGAAAGGCCAGGCAGAACAGTTTTGCCAAAGACTCGGGAAGTACCGGATGCCTTTTGCCTGGACAGCCATTCACCTCATGAACATTGTGAGCAGTGCTGGCAGCTTGGAAAGAGATTCCACAGAAGTTGAAGTTGGCACAGGAGGTACAGGACTTGGCATCTGCATGAGGGAATGTGGTTTTGATCCAGAGGTTTTGATTCATATCCTGGAGCTGCTGTTGCTCCTTTTATCACTTCCCTCCCCCTGCCCTGATAGTCTGGGGTCGTGGTTGAACTAAAACAGAGAAGTCCATGATAACAAATAGATTTATCTTTCAAGGATTTTACAAGCAAACCATCTGTTATATTATTTAAAACCAGGCTTGTGAGACTGAGGGAGCGTTACAGGCTGATGAACATTTTCCAAAGGAGTGGATTAATCTTTGCGAGCCACATAGCTCATCCGAAACTGCTCTTCAGCATCCCCAAACCTGCCAACTTCATCATCTTTCAGAGCAAGGGGAATACATAAATCTCAGCATGATAAAGACTTTTATAACAGCAGGAAGGCACTGGGGTGAGGTGGCTGTGAGGGGAGCAGGAGTCAGCTGTGCTCCACAGCCTCCCGATGCCTCTGGAATGGGATTGCCTGAGCATAACCACCTCTTCTGTCACCTCATGGCATCATTCCCTCTCCTCCTGTGTAGAAATCCTGCTTGGAGCAAAAGTAGGCTCTTGGACTGTAGTTTTTCTTCTTTATTTTCTAATTCCTTCCCCTTCTCCCTGATGTATTTTGCAGAACGTAAAGGGTCGTGGTCGGAGAGGCGGAATTCCAGCATCGTGGGGAGGCGTTCCTTGGAGAGAACCACGAGTGGGGATGAGGCCTGCAACCTGACCAGCTTCAGACCAGCCACCCTGACTGTGACAAACTTCTTCAAACAGGTATGGCATGAAAAGGTCTCACTAAGGAGTTGTTCCTTGGACAGAAGGGTTGGATCGTGTGAGATCACTGAGGGATTAGTTTGCATTTAATGTCTGTTCCCCGATCACAGGGAATCTTTGAACAGCATTCAGTGGGTTTATTGTGTTACAGATCAATTATCATGGAATAGCAGAGTGGATTGGGTTGGAAGGGAGCTTAAAGCTCATCCAGTGCCATCCCTGCCACGGGCAGGGACACCTTCCACTATCCCAGAGTGCTCCAGCCTGGCCTTGGGCACTGCCAGGGATCCAGGGGCAGCCACAGCTGCTCTGGGCACCCTGTGCCAGGGCCTGCCCACCCTCCCAGGGAACAATTTCTCCCTAATATCCAATCTAAACCTCTTCTCTTTCAGTGATATGTTACATAATTTTACATCATATATTAATTCTGGCAGTAGTGAATCCAGTTCCTCAGAGTGATTTGAGGTTGGCATCAGTTCCCTGGGTACATCCAGGGATCCCTGGGCACATCCAGGATCCCTGAGCAAAACAAAGCATTCTACTTCTGATGCTGCTTTGCTGAGTGGCAGCTCCTCTTAGCCAGAGCTTGGGATTTTCCTGAGACGTGGAAAACATGATTAAGGGGAACAAAATTTTTAGTTAAGCTTAGCAAAAAGTAATGAGCTGAAACCATTTCCTAATATTTGCTTAATGGCCACATCTAGTTAAGGAAAAACTGGTCACTAAGTTAGTAATGATTCACAAAAGCACGTATTTGCTTACTTTGTTGAGGTTATTTTTACTTGGAAGCAGCTCATTGTATTTAATTTGTCCTTTGAAACGTTAATTTAAGATTTAAAATTTTTGATCCTTTATTTTTTTATCTTCCTTTTCTCCTGTTAAGTTTATCCTGTTAAGTATGATTAGTTGAATACTACCCAGGGCTTTTCTCCTTCCATCTGTTTTTTTTTTTTTTCCAGTGTTGTGATTTCTTACCTTTAAAATCAGATACCTTCTGCTTTTGGGGTGGCAGAGTCACATTTTCTGTAATGTTTCCAAAATTAGCAAAGCTCGGAGCTAATAGAATGTGGCACAAGGAAAACTGACTGCAGACTCCTTGTACTTCCTACTTTTCCTGAAAAATAAAGCTCTTCTGGGCTCATCCCAAAGGAAAGGCAGAGGAGAAGGAATGAGGATCACCTGCTGAATGACAGATACTTTTTCAAACTATTACACTTGCTAAAAAATGGGTATTTTTGGGAAATCTTTTAGCAGCCTTTTCCAGTTTGGAAAAAGATAATATTGATGGGGAGAGAAAAGGCTTTCAATTAAAAGTCCCTGCAGCTGTCAGGATGATTAATGAGGGATGAAGGAAGGGGAAAGGATGGAGAAATGAAGTGTAATTTAACACGATAATGTTAACACCTTGCTCTGGGAAGGGATATTTTGATGTCAGAGGGATGAGAAGGTTTGTTCACTCTCTGGCAGCCCTGGAGGGTGGTTTGGGTAACCAAATTCTTGCACCCTGAGCAGGAGGGGGATCGCCTGAGCGATGAGGACCTGTACAAGTTCCTGGCTGACATGAGACGTCCCTCGTCGGTGCTGCGCAGGCTCAGACCCATCACAGGTATCTAGCCAGCCCCTTTGGGCTCAAAAGTTCAGGTATTTGGGTAGTTCCTCACCCAGGCACCCCAAAGAAGTTCTCCCCAGCAGCAGGAGCTGGGCAGCAGGAGCACTGAAGGTGTTACAGGGCAGGTTTGTTACTGGCACACTGAGGGTGGTGTCTGTGAGGAGAAGATGCAAATCCCAAAGCCCAAAAACCAGGAACCTCTGTTTCCCACTTTCTGTCCCAAAGGAGATCTCTCTGCTGGCTCCCACTCCTGGTTAACAGGAACAGGCTCCACCTCTGTTTGAGAAAGGGGAATAGAAACCCTGGCACACCTCAGTGAAGCTGGTCCCTGACTTGTGCTATTCCTGACAATATTTGCTTAACCTGCTCTTAAAACTTTCCAGGGACAGCAATCCTGCCTCTTTCTTGGATCATCTGCCCAGCACTCAGCTGGCCTTGCAGCCATGTTAGGTGTTAAGGAAACTTTGCAAAATTACCTTCCTTGCAAATTAATCTGAATCTGGTGTGCCACAACCTCAGGCAGCGACCTCAACCTTCCAAGCACTTGAGTATTGTCAGTGGTTCACTCAATTCACCTCTGTTTTGTAGCCTGACCAATCTCGGGGTTTTTCAACCCTTCTTTTGATGGAGTTTTGTTTGTAACTATAATTAGGCCTCAGAGGTGCATTATCTGGACTGTATTTCCCCAGTTTTCCTATGAAAAAAGCATCTGTGACATGCTAAGATGCCTATTTTCTGTTGGTTCTTATTATCTGGTCCCCCAGTTGCCTTAGATACAAGCTTGATCCACTGATACTTGTTAACAAATCCACTTTGGCTGTAATTTATCATTTGTTGATTTATTAAATTCATATATAGGATATTAACCTGAAGAAACAAAGCATGATTATGCTTTAAAAAACTAATTTCTATTTGTTAATAAATTCTATTTATTAATTAGTAAAATCCCTTTCTTCTTGCAGCTCAGTTGAAGATAGACATATCTCCAGCTCCAGAGAACCCCCACTACTGCCTAACCCCAGAGCTGCTGCAAGTCAAGCTTTACCCAGACAGCAGAGTCAGGCCTACAAGAGAAATCCTGGAGTTCCCTGCCAGGGATGTCTACGTCCCAAACACCACATACAGGTCAGAGTTTGGAAATACTTTTCACTTTTCAGGGCCTGAGCCTGGCAAGTGTAGAAATTCCTCCCTTATCAGCAGGGTTGTTGCAAAATTTGGTGCATGGGCAGATGTGCTGTGCCAGAGGCATGGGAAGGGTTCAGGCTGACACAGCAGAAAAGGCTCAGCTGGGGAGGGACAAACAGGTCTGCATCAAACTTGGCTGTGAATAAGAACACAGGAGAGGTTTCTCCCAGAATTCGTGGTGGAGTTTGGTTGAATTATTTTCAGTTTTATGTAGGGTTTTTCACCATTCTCCTACTGGTTTTATTATTTTATATCACTTTCAGTGACACTTTTTTCTTTAAAGTGAGGGATAGAAATAGAGAAAATGCATAATCCCTTCGTTCACATTTCCATTTTGATTTCAAAGCAATTTCTTTGTTTGAAATTCTTGGAAAAAATCTTCTGAAGCCCTGAAAAATAGGAAATTTTTCTAACTATCTTGGGAAACACTAACCTTTCTGTAACAACACTTAGGCTGGGACCAGATTTCTTTTCATTATGTACCGTTATTAATTTAAAGCTTTTTCACAGTATCTTTGAAGACATTACTTGTCTGAGTGGAATTGTCTTCACCAGCTGAGTAATTTCACCAACTTACCAAATCCTTTACTTCTTGTTGGAACTTTAGATACAAACCAGGTTTTTATAAATCAAAGCTTACAAGAAGGGTTTAGTCAAATTTCGTATCCTGTATTTTGGAAAGTTTTAGCCATTTATTTATTTGTCTATTTGTTTATTGGACAGGTAATTTAACATTACAGTAAACCAGTACAAATAAGCAACACTGCATGATCTCATCTCTGCTATAAACCCATGAGAAATAAAAGGATTTTTTTTCAGTGTTTCTGTAGTTAACACATTCTCTTCACTGGGTTTCACTCTGACAAATTACAACCAAAACCATTTCCTGTGCGACTGCAAGTGTTGAGATAAAAAATCCACAGATAAAAAGGGGTTGGGTAAAATAAACAAGTCAATATGACTCAGTGGAACTGCAGGGTTGGGGGCTTTGTCAGTCAGCCCTTCCAGGGCCAGCCCAAGGCTGTCACTCAGTGTTCTGCAGCTGAAGTTCAACACGTGGGTGACCCCAGGAGCTGGACCAGCACTGTCCCATGGGTTGTGCCTACTGGGTTTGTGGGTTGGCACCCTTGACCCCATTGGAGCAGCTGTTCCCTAAGAGGAAGGTGTTCTGTTGTGTGCTCACTTAATTGTTTATTTAATTCCTTAGTTAGTTGGACTGAAAGGTCACAAAGGCTTGGCTCTGATTCATTTCAGGTGAGGAGAGCAGATCTCTTCCTCATTTCAGTGAGTTTGAAGTTTGGCTCTTAACTTTCAGTGAGCAGCCAGAGTTGTGCACTTACTCTGCAGAGTGTGGGATCCAGGGGACCAGGACTGCTCTGACTCCCTGTGTGTGCTCACACCTGCAGCAGTGTGAGGACAGTGCTCCAAAGAGGATGGATTGGCCTCAGCTGCACTCCTGGAAAATTGTCTGGAAATACCCAGAGCCCTAAAACGAAGAATTACCCACCTTTCATTTGCTCCTAGAAGCATTCCACAACAAAAACATGAACCAAACATCCACTTAGTTACTTCAAGAAACAAAATTTTTTTCTTTCCCTAAATGTTTTCTGTAGGGTTTTGCCAGCCCTTTGTTCCCAGAAAACACTTTTTGTTTTCCCTACTACACAACCCAAAGAGGAATGCACAGCCTGAAAACCCATTCCCCCAAACAGTATTACCAATATATGACAGGTTGGCTCCTAGGCATTAGAATTTCATCCTGGGGAGGGAAAAGCTCCATGAAAAGTTGCAGCACGTTGACATTGAGTCTTGAGGGAATGGCAATGCTCACCAAACATTTTGTAAGACCATCTCAGATGCCTCAGGTTTATGTTTTGGAGAAATTCCATGCAGGGCATGGATTGGGACATGCATCTGTTGGCAAACACAGCATCAAGGCCTTTGGTGTGGTAAAGTTCAGTGTTTGTTCTGAGTTAAAATGCAGCACTCAGTCAAAGCTTTTTAGATCTGTTGGCTGGATCATTATTTTGGTGGACTTGAGCAGGTAGTGTCTTCCTTTCTTAGGCTTCCAGTATAAGCCTTTTCCTCTGTCCAGCCTTCCCCTGGACCTTGGCGTGACGTATTTGCCGTTCAGGTTGGTTTCCTCACACTCGCTGTGCCACCAGCCTCCTGAGGAGCAATGTGGGAATGTCAGGCACTCTTGGTTGTGCTCTAACACACTGTGCTCTGTGGCAGAGCAAACAGCTCCTCTTTGCAACAGAAATCTGCTTTAGACCCTAAATTCCAGCTAAATTGGCATTTACCCAGGATTCCCAAATCACTGAATTGTTTGGGTTGGGAAGGTCCTTCAAAGACACTGCCTGCAGCCATTCCCCAGCACTGCCCAGGCCACCACTGCCCCGTGTCCCCAGGTGCCACATGCACACAGCTTTTAAATCCCTCCAGGGATGGGGACTCACCCCTGCCCTGGGCAGCTGTGCCAGGGCTGGACAGGCCTTTCCATGAAGAAATTCTCCCTCATATCAATTTAAGTCTCCTCTGATATGACTTTGGGCTGTTCCCTCTCCTCCTGTCCCTGTTCCTGGGAGCAGAGCCCGACCCCCCCGGCTGCCCCCTCCTGTCAGGGACTTGTGCAGAGCCACAAGGTCCCCCCTGAGCCTCCTTTTCTCCAGGCTGAGCCCCTTCCCAGCTCCCTCAGGAATTCTCCTGGGGCTCCAGCCCCTTCCCAGCTCCCTCAGGAATTGTCCTGGGGCTCCAGCCCCTTCCCAGCTCCCTCAGCCTCTCCTGGGGCTCCAGCCCCTTCCCAGCTCCCTCAGCCTCTCCTGGTGCTCCAGACCCTTCCCCAGCCCCGTTCCCTGCCCTGGACCCACTCCAGCCCCTTAATGTCCTTGTCCTGAGGGGTCCTTCCCTGGACACGAGATGACACTCTTGGCATTGTTTCAGGCATTCACAAATTCAAGCTGAGGATGTTGTACAAAGTGTTTGTTGCATGAAGCAGGTGGCTGGAGGGCAGTTCTGTTATTCTGTGGTTTAGTCATTTAATTGCTTTTTCAATTGTTTGCTTTCTGCTATAAACTGGCAAACATAAAAGCTTTAAAAAAATCAAAGCGTTAAGAACCTTTTAACCCAATTATCTCCAAGGAGAAATGGCCTCAGCCCTACATCTCTTGCTCTTTTGAGAGTGATTCTGTTGGGTGTATTTGACAAACAGCTAAAATCTGCCTTTGAGTGGAAACTCACTGTCATTCTTACCTTTCAGGTTGTAGCCTAAATGGACTTAGGAGTCAGTTTGTCTTTGGGTTTTTTGCAAAAAGGGATCAAACAATCCAACCTGGGGCTGCCACACCAGACCAGGCATCAGAGGAGGGACAGCCCTTTGCTTCAGAGCTCAGAATCTGATCCTGAGGGTTATTTCAACCTGTGCTGCTCATTCTGTTTCTGGTGTTGGTTGTTTGCACAGGAGGGCAGGGTTAGATGGGATATTGGGAAAAAATTCTTCCCTGTGAGGGTGCTGAGGCCCTAACTCAGGTTGTCTGGAGGGACTGTGGATTCCCCATCCCTGGGAGTGTCCAAGGCCAGGCTGGACAGGGCTTGGAACAGCCTGGGATAGTGGAAGGTGTCAGGAGTGGAACAGCATGAGCTTTAATCTCCCTCCCAACCCAAACCATCCCGTGATTCCCTGATGCTGTAATTCGTGGAGCAGAGGAGTGGCCCTGCGCACATTCCCAGCGTACCTAGGTGGTTCTCTGGGCAGTTGAAGTCGCTGGCCGTGTCCTCGGCGCGGTCTGCGGTGGAGAAGCGCAGCTCCGTGTGCTCCGGGAGCGCGTTGGGAATGCTCCCGGACATCCTGGAGAGCTGCAGGCTGTATCTGGTGCTGGGGCCCCCCAGGCTGAAGGTGTACTCGATGTGCCTCCTGTTCCCCCTCCAGTCCTGCAGCTCAATCCGCAGGATGTAATTCCCTTGGTTGGTGATGGAGTAGATCTTCTTCAGGCCCAGCCAGAATTCCTCTGCAAAGTTGAAGGGAAGAGATGCTGAATTTGCTTTTAGGGATAACCTGCAGGTAGTGTGTGTGAAAATACAGTATTTAAAAGGCTTTATTAATTGCTTTAATTAAATCAGTGATTTGAGTCTTGGGGACTGTTGATCTTTGCAGAGGTCTGCTGCTACATTCTTTTTGTTTACCTCTGCTTAATTACACTCTGATGATCAATAAAAGCAAGAGATCTAAATGAACTGGAGCTTCTCCCTTTAAGTTTCCCACCTCGGGTGAAACTCTGAGAGGGAGCTGGAGACATTTAAAAGGTGTGCAATTGGAAGTGTGTGACAAATGAAGCGAGTGACATACATAAAACCTAATGGCAATTGTTGCATTTTGTGGGGGAAGAGCTGCAGAACTGAACTGGGGCTTCTACGCCTTCCTGTACAAAGGGAATTTTTCTTTTGCTGGAATTTCTGATAATTAGTTTAATTGGTTTCATATATTATATTCATTAAGTAGCTTATTATCAGTGCAGGTAATTACCCCATGTAGAAAGCGGGGCTGAATGTGAGTGCCACGCACACAGCTGGCATTTAAAGCCATAGAAGACAAGAAGATTGAGGAAAATACTCCCTGATTTCCAGGTTAGGAGCTGTAACCTGGTTTATTTAATCACCTCAGAAGATGCAGCAGAGCACTGGATAGGACATAGCTGAGAGCAGTGAGATTCTCTGCAAAACCCAGCACTGAAAACATGTGGCTGCACCTTGGTTCAGTATTTGGGAGTTGGAGACTAATCAAGGAGCCAGTAAAGCATCCAGCAGGATCAGACAAACTTTACAGGTGGAAGTCTACTTCAGCTGTGAGCTCCTGTCCCAAAACTGAGGGAAAGGTTGAGACACAGCAGCTCTTCATTGTAAAAGATGTGGGAATAAGTCCATGTTGCTGCCCACCATGGTGAGGTTTAGGTCTGTGCCATGCCTAGAAAGTCAAAATATTTCCTAAACAAGAGGAGACTCATCTCACTGTATGAGAAAAACAAGGAAAATGTTCTGGATGAGAAAGCTGTTGGGCAGCACTTGGTGCTACAAATTCTTTGGAGCTGATGATTAACAGGGGAACGTGGGTGTTTCCTCACCCTATCCAGCCATGGAGGGGATTGGCCACTCTGGGGATGCCTGAGGTGTTTGCTCAGGGGAGCACACGCAGCCTCGGGCTCTCTTGAGGAAAAATTGCTGTGGTGGTTTCAAGGGAAACAGGATTGCAGGAAGGCTGAGAGAAAGTAGTGACAGCAACTTCATGAGGTTTTGCCTTTGTGTATGTCTGAAAGGCTTTGGGAGGTGCTTTTATAAATAGTAAAATCTTGATAAAATAGTGTTTAAAGCATTTTGGTCTTGGTTCAGTTTCTAAATAGACATTTGAAGGCATGTCTTTGAGAATTTTATGAGTTACGTGTTCTAGGAAGCACTTTCTGGTACTCCAATAAATCAGTCAGCTGTTACTTGCAGGTTTAGTCTGCTCTTATGGGAACACCTTTCCATAAGAAGATTCAGCTTCTCAAATCAATTTTTACCAAGAGACACACAAAAAAGGCCTATTTACCATTGAGGTCACCAAAACCATTTGTGTAGGCATCCCAAGTTTGGTTGAAATCCAGCGATCCATCCACTCTCTTCTGGATTACAGTCCAGGATGTGCCTGTGAAAAGGGGAAATAAGTCACAACTTGGCCATGGTCTCATTATCTGTTCCTGAGTGTGCTCTGGGATGCTCCCATTTTGAGGCAGAATGAGTTAATTAAAATCTTTGTGAGGGGAATTGAAATGAGCCCAACTGGAGAGAACCCGGGGCTGTTCGAGTGTCCTTGGCCACACTCGGGGTGACTCCACTCACGGAATTGTTTTGTTAGGCTGCCTTGACTGAGTTTGATTTGTTTATGAGGGCTGAGAGACTGAGAAATTGATAAAGAATAGATATGAAAAGCCCCAGACATTGGATCAGAGGGTCAGACTCTCTGCTGATAGTGCCTGGCTGCTGGCACAGCTCTGGGGCAGGGATGAGGTGCTGGGACCGTGTCCACGCTGGAGCTGCAGGGGGGTCTTTCTGCTGAGCCCAGGTCATGACACCCTCACTTCACCATCTCCACCAAATGTAAGCAGAGGAGCTTTTTGCAGAGGGCAGCCCCGTGAGTTCTGTTAGCACATCCAAACACGTGAGGTGGCCCCGCGTGTTCCCCGGCACTCCGGAGGCAGTGGGAAAGGGGCTGGGCAGGGAAGCCAGGCAGGACAGGCACAGAGCAGCTCTGGGGCATGCAGAGAAGTCAGGGAATGAGGGAACTGGCCAAGCTGTGTGAGGTCTTGGTGGCAAAAGGATCAGACATGGATTCCTTGGGAAGGTGGAGCTCGGGTGGGTGACATGACAGTTGTGTGCCTGGATGATGCCTTGCTGCTGAGCCACCCAAACATGGCACGGGAATCCTGTCCCCAGCACTCACTTCTCTGGGTTAGTTTGGCACAGCTAAGTCTAAAGCAAGCCCTGTTAATAGAACAAAATTTTACTAAGGTATTTACTGTTTGCTTTTCTTTGGGAAATCTGTTCATGGTTGCCCTATAATGGCTTTTATAATGACCATTTTCATTACCCACAGCTAAAGGGGCTTGGGTTTTGGGTATAATTAATGTCACATAATTGAATGTCCTTTCCTCAGTATAAACAAGAGGGGAGTAAAGAATGAGAGCAGTGATAAGAAAATTTCAGGGTATGGGAAATCTGAGTTCAGGGCAGACAGGCCAGTAAGAGAAGTCCAGAAGATGCTACATAAATCATAAGTTTTTGTGTACTTTGGGATGAGACAAAGTTGTTTGGCTTAGAGGAAGATATTTCTGTGAAAATTAGACTATTGTTGGCACAGCTCTTACCAAATTTCATTTCACAGTAGACATTGAAAGCTTCTGAGCCATTGGGCTTAATAGTGTAGACCCCACTGGCCTGCACCCCGGTGTGGTAGAGAGCAGTGCAGTCAGCAGCAGCACCTGGGAAAGCAGACAGCCTGTTAGAAATCCTGCCTGGGGTGTGCTGAGCTGAGAGCCAAAGAAAAAAAAGGAGAATGACCATATTGGTAATTTTATTTTACAATAAATGTCATAGAATGGGCAGACTGCTTTGAGCTTAATAGTACAGCTGCCAAGGTGTACATAGGTTGGACTGCCTTAAAAAAACATAGTTTTTTAAGTTAGGCAAGGTTTCAATTTGGAGGATTTTGGAAAGCTTCCAAGGCCTAAGACTAGACTCTGGCAAATGGGCTTTCCTACCTCTTTAAAGTTCCCAGTAAATACCATTCCCACTGCTGCACTTCACCAATGCCTTTCAACCTCAAAGAAAGGTCTTCTAAATCTTATAATTAGCCAGTGTGAAGTAAATTAGTTCTCTCTTCAGGCTCTACAAGGCAGGCATCAATAAAAGGATGGTCACAGCATATTTACAAGGGAGGAATGGATCCCATTACTGTGTTTTTGGACATTGGTCCTGTGTGTCACCCCAGGGACAAGTACAGCTGGAGTGGGGCTAAATAGATAATGACATTTTGCCAAAGAAGGAAATCTAGCTCCTTCCCACAGCCCAGTGTATAACATAAAAATCTACTTTTAGTCTTTGATGCCTAAAAACCAATCCAAGGCTTTCCCAGAGGGTTCTGGGAACACAGTGTGTGCTGTGGTCACATCTCAGGGATGGGGTCTCACCATCAGCTCTGTCTGTCCCAGCAGTGGGCCTGTGCACAGCAGAGGGGATGGTCTCTGGTTCCTGGTACTCCTCCGTGAAGGAATTCTCCAGGAGTTCCTGGAGCTCTATGTGGTTTAGCTGCAAGAGCCATAATTACACTGTTAATTTCCCAAGGCTCTGGAATGATGAGATTCATGGATCAAGCTGAACCGTGTCATGCAGAGAATAATTTTTCTTATGAGTGTAATCCTGTAGAATACCCAATTTACCACATAAAAATAACTTCAGCTCCACGCTAGTGGATTTTAGGTGTGAGAATGCCAACACTGCCACTGCTCAGACAGGGTAGGATTCATGAGGGGAGGAAATGACCCATTCTTGTGTGGTGCACCTTAATGGACAAACAGATTTAACTTATTTCCTCAGGTGACATCACTTAGACAAATAATGCCAGCAGCTAAGGAGCACAGAACCCACAGTTCCTTAGGCTGAAATGCATTTTCCTCTCAGAATAAATTAAATATGAACATGTTGGTTGTACTGTATTACAGTGACACATGTTGGACTTCCACTCTGGAAGTGGATGTTGGAAATGAAGGAAGAGGTAGAAAACAATGAGACTTCCAGACCAGTGGAAGAACAATAATATGATAGGTAATAAGAGAAAAACCCCAACATTAGCAGTCAGAAAATGCAGCAGCCTGGTGTTGAGGGACAAGATCTCAAAGCTGTTGTTGGATAAAGCTCCTGCCTGGCAGCACAGCGGCCTCTCCCCCAAACAGGTACCTCAAAATGGTCCCCACCCTTCTCACCACCCCAAACTGAGCAAGGGATACCTGACCCCAAGGGATGGCTGGACCCTCGACTCCCTCAGTGTCAGGAGAGATGGAAGGAGAAGCAGAGGTGGTTCCTGTACCTTGTCCTCCAGCTCCATGATCTGGTTGTGCTGCCTGTCCAGCTGCAGGTGCTGGTCCTCCACAATTTTGAGGAGCTGCTTGATGTCGTTGTCCTGCTGCTCCATGAAAGCCTGAGGACAGGGAGGGAAGGGTGGAGGAAGGTCAGGAGCAGCAAAAGACCTTCACAGTGGTGCTGCCTCTGTAACTCTTGTCCTGGGGCTAGTTTTAAGAGGCACGAACCATTGAACATTGCCCTTCCTTTTCCAGAGAATCCTAGAATATCCTTAGCTGGAAGGGACCCACAAGGATCATCAAGGTCTGCTTGCTTTGCCTCTAAATTGAAAAATTTCTTTGCTTCTGGAGTGAACACCCATTTTTTTGAGACAAACTACTGGCAGCTTTGTAGACTTCTTTCTAATTGCTATTTCCCTTCCATTTTCCCATCAAGAACAATTATGTTCTGTGGAATTGGCCCTTGCTTCAAACTGGATATATGGCACTGATCAAAAAAGGGAAAAATTCCCAGCATTTAGGGTATTAGCTTGGGGTTTGAGAGATCAGGATTCATCTTTCTGCTTCGACACAAACATCCAGTATTTTCTCATACAAATTGCTTGGCCTTTCAATGCTTCTGCAAAATACAGTTAATATTTCCTTTTCCATAGAAAACCTTATACCCACCTAACTACTTGCATGATTAACATATTTATTTTGTTAAGACTTGTAAGGTTCTTTGGTTCTGGAGGTCCTACAGGTGCTGCAAATGCCCCTCTCTAAAGGTTTAAGCTCCCTGTTTCTGCACTGAGCAGGCAGTTCCCACTGCATTGATTTGGGATGAGCTGATGACGTACAAACCCATGGGCTTGTGAATCTCATCATTTTCCCGATTGCAAAACTTTCTTATCATTGTGATTACAAAATTTCTTAAAATTGGCTTGCAGAAAATTACTGAAAATGATACAGAGCTTTATAATTTCCCAATTTCTCACTGATTTCACTGGGGAATTTTACTGCAAAATTAGCACCGTGTCAGAGTAAGACAGTGATTTTTTTTTTTAAAGGTTATTACAGTGATTTATTTCCCAAAATGCACACTAGTAGCCCAGTGAGGAGCAAGGGAAAGCATGAGCTTCTATTGCATAATTACTGATAATGGCTTTGCAGTGTGTTTTGGCTCAGTGTGTCAGGGCCTTTCACAAGTCACTTACTTTGAGTGAAGAAATTTCTTTTGTCTCTTGCGTCGTCGAAGGCTGGATAATGGCCAGTTTGGTGACCTTGTCCTCCAGTCCCCACACTTTCTCCTGCAGCTGGATTTTGTTTTGTATGAGGCCTTCAATCTTCAGGTTCATCTCCTGTGAGAGATTCTTTATCTCCTCATTGTTGATTTGCAGCCTGGCCGTGGTTTGCCGGAGCTGTTCTTCTTCCTCCTTGATTTCGGTGGTTTGCAGGGAGAGCTCATAAAAGGACCTGTCAAAAATGTAGAGTTTCTGAAAGATGTCATTCATCTGCCCCTTAGTCTTGTGGACAAAGTCTTTGAGGCCGTGCCCCAGCTGGAGAAGTCCATTGGCCAAAATTCGGACATCATCCAACATTGCAAATCTTGATTTTGTTTCAGGAGATCCGGCAGAACCAACAGAGAAAAAATCCTTGTCAGCTCCAGCTGGGAGAGCCAGGGGGGCCAGGATTAGTAAAACTGGAATGAGCTTCATGTTTCCTGCTCCTGGTTCTCTTTGCTCAGGATGCAGAGACTTTTCCCAGTGATAGTTTTTGCTGCGTGGCTTTTGTGGGTTGCAGAACTTGGTCTATTTATACCCCTCTTCATTTTAGGAGAGGCAGAGCAGTGGGTTGATCATTAAACTGTGTGTGTTTGAACGAGTGTAACCCCTCCTGAATGTAGGTTGATACCTGGGAAGATAAAATTGAGAGATGGCCATGTTGCTGATTAAACGGGTTCTGAACTTTTCCATCTGCCAGACCTTCTGGTGTAAAATGTTATTGATGACACAGTGTTTTTCACACCACTCTTTTTAATAGATTAATTTGGGGTCATAATCTTGGTAAGGGCTTAAACTGCTCCTTGTTTGTGTTGTTTGGTTCCCTTTATTGCCTCAGGAGTGGGAAAGGATTTCACACTGGACGTTCAGGTTGTGAAGCTCCTTGATAAGCTGTGGAAGGGCAGAATATTCCCAGATGATTCACACAACTTGATTTTCATCTTGGGCTGTTTCCTGATGTAACTCATTGTGCTGCAGTGGATTTACTTGTCATGTAGCCCAGATTAAGTGAGAAAGAGGGAATTAGGTCCAGAGATTGCCTGGATGTGATTCTACTGTGTTAAGGTTTGTGCAGTAATTTACACCATATAAAACTTATATTTTAAGAGCTGCTTTCCAGAGGGGGGGTGAGATAAATAATACCTCGCTTGCATTTCTCACCTTACCATTCTTTTTGCTGTTTGAGATTCACACTACATAAAGAAAGGCTGCAAGTGCTCTGAAATAAATGCCCAGTTCTGCAGTGGGCCCCTGCATAGAAACATGGATTTTTTTGGGTAGTATTGCAGTGTGAGTGAAAGGTATTTCTTTTTCTGGATTCATTCATAGCAATCCAAGAAATCAAAATCAAGCATTGCATAATGTACTTTGGAGAGTGTTCAGGTTTTTGCTAAATTCCTGTCTGCTTAGGAATTTTTCCCCTGGACTTTTTGTTGTGTTGTTCAGGTGCACATGCACCTATGAAATTAAGCATCCATAGGAAAAAAACATTTAAAAAATGAAGTTGTTACCTCTTATGTTGAACTTTTTGTGTCTTCAAGGCTTGGTAATATGCAAGTAACCTCCCCACTCGCAATTAAATACTGTGAAAGTATTTTAGATCTCAAATTAATTGCTGGGGGATATTTTGTGCCAGTATGATTGGGATGAGACTTACTGGAGTATCCAAAGTATGGAAAAACAGCAGGAGCAGGGAGATGATCAAGCCCAGCTCTGGGCAAAATGGGGATTCCTTCAAAGAAACAATTCTAAATTGTTTCTCTGGCATCTGACAGGGATTTTGGGCTGCAAAACTTTGAAGAACTGGTTGTAAAATTAAAAAAAAAAACCAACCAAACCAAGTGTATAGACTTTCTTCAGTCCACTTCACAGTACTTAAGTGGCTTTGGTTTTATGAATAATTTTCTGTTTTAACTGTTTCATGCAAGAAATCTTTCTGGTTTGTTTTGAATTCTTCCTAACCCCATCACTCCCCAAAATCTTCATTCTTGGCTTCTTAGTCTTTAGAAAATTATAGGAAGTTACTCAAGAAGTAGCAATGACCAAGCAACTGGGCATCAGGCACTTTACCAGGTTTCTGCAGCTTATGTCCCATGTGCTGCTGGTGCTGCTCAGACATGACACCACCTATGGAAAAGATTTGTTTTCCAAGGGGAAACAGCAGTCAAAAGGCCCTGCTGGCAAATCCCAATAAAGCACAAATAACTGCCAAGCACGCTTCCATATTAATGCCAAGGCCAGTGAAGTCAGGCAGTGCTAAACTCATTACAAAACACCCCTAGATGTCACAACAGCCCCAGAGTCCAGAAGAAAAGTGAGACACGGGAAAGCAGAGAGGAGAAAAGCTTCTGGCATGATTAAATCATAAAATTCAGGAGCTGTGGAAACCCTAAAAGGGAATCCTGCCTCTGAGAGTTGTCAGCCCAGTCAGGAAAAGATGTATATAGGAAACATGATCCTGAAGATCTTTTGTGCACCTGGGTGACCCTGATTATATGGGCTTTAAATGATTTTTATAGTAGGAATAAAGCAAAGAAAAAGGTCTCTGGGTTTTACTGAAAAGGGAAATTTTCATAAGAGTTAGAAATTCCCTCTAAGAGTTAGGAGCAGCTCTTAATGTTTTAATACCTTGGTGAAGGATTTTGCAAAATGGCTACAATCATATTACATAAATATTTAGGGGAGTGCCTGGTGCCATTATTTCCATGGCTTGGGAAGCCTTTGCACTTTAGCAATTTATTTTATGGAAGTAAAAGTACTTTTGAGATGTGTTTGAGATAATAGGATAAGCTTTGCATATACTTGGCGTAGCATTTTAATAAAAGCTCCAAACACAAGCCCTTGGGTTTAAAGCTCCTGCCTGAAACTTTTATTGATAGAAATCAAGACATTTATAATGTTCCTGTCAGTTTTTCAGCCATCAGACCCTTTCCATGGCTCCTGTAACTGTGTTTAGACAGGAAGAGCTGAGGTTTTTAGTTATGTAGGGTAGAAGGGAGGCTGGGAGAGCTGGGGATGGAGAAGAGAAAGCTCTGGGGAGAGCTCAGAGCCCCTTCCAGTGCCTAAAGGGGCTCCAAGAGAGATGGAGAGGGACTGGTGACAATGGCCTGGAGTGACAGGACAAGAGGTGATGGTTTTAACCTGAAGGACAGTAGGTTTAGATTAGGTTAGATACTGGGAATAAATTCTGTGTGGGTGGGGAGGCCCAGGCACAGCTTGTCCAGAGCAGCTGTGGCTGACCCTGGATCCCTGGCAGTGTCCAAGGCCAGGTTGGACGGGGCTTGGAGCAACCTGGGATAGTGGAAGGTGTCCCTGCCCATGGCAGGGGTGGAATGAGGTGATCTTTAACATCCCTTCCGACCCAAACCAGTCTGGGATTCTGCAGTAAGGTAAAGCAGGGTCACATTCTGATTTGGGGTCACATTCTGATTTGCAAGCTGGGCGTTTTTCCCCCTCTTTCCATGTAAGTTTTCCACAAAGAGAAGATGCCTGTAATAGGAAACCCTCTGGAGAGAGGCTTCCTGAACAAGGGGGAGCAGCCCCCTGTCCCCTATTACAGTGGGAGCTGTGCATCTGAAATCCCATAAGCAACCAGAGCTGCTTCCCAGTGAAATGTACTTAATGAGGGCTTGAAAAGCAGTGGAGAGGGAAACAACCTGTCCCTTTCCTCAGCATAAATCAGTCCTATGCATAAGACTGCCTTTAATATAGGGTTCCTGTAGCCTGGCTTCACAAATACCTTAAATCCTTCTCTTAAGTGCTAATAATACTTAATAAAAGTTTTATGAGCAAGGTACATTTTAGAGTAAATTTTCATATCCATTTTCATTTTAAAAAGAACATCAAGCAGCAAATGTATTCATGGCAGAACAAAGTAATTTAGGAGAGTCACAAAAATGGCCCAGGCCCCCTCTGAAATAGTAGGAGAGCGTTGATTTGGCAAAGTGACCAGTGGGGATGGGATTCAAAAACTTAATTCACCATGAAGGACTTGAGAGGGAAGAAATTCCCACTTGCCAGCTAAGCTTATTTCTCTGCCTGCAGGGGTGAAGCAGAGCCTGATTCACAAGGCTGCCTCAAATATCCCTGGAGCTGGGCTGCTCATAGGGAATTCCTTAGGAACAGTGTTAGCTGTGTCTAGAAATGGGACTATTTGGGGGAGCAAATGGAATTGCCTTCAGAACCAAGTCCTTGGGTGGGATTCATTGGCCAAAATATTGACATCAGTGCCATTTCAGGCAGCCAAGGGTAGCCCCCCCCTTTGCAGCTGCTGCTCCAGGAGTGTGTCCCACCAGTGCAGGTGTTTTGGAAGCTCCTGGCAGCTAAAAGGCACCAGGTACCTTCCCTGAGTTACTGCCCTCCTGAGGATCCAAAAAAGAGTCTTTTTGTTATCAGCCTCCTGCTGCCAGCACTCGACAGCAGCTGCTTTATTATGCCTTAAATGTTGTCCTGCTGTGCTCCTCACTTCACTTTTCTGAGCCCATCTGGTGTCTGTTGTCTCTCTGGGACAAGGAACAGTTGGAAACTACTTACAAATTGTGTTCAGACCCACTGAATAGTTCCCAGAGGGAAGAGAACCTCTTTTTCCTCTTGCCTCACAAGCCAGGGGTGTTACAGGGCTGGTTCTGCAGTGTTTGGGCAGAATGCAGTGTGCCAGTCCTTTATCCCTGGGAGCTGGAGGCAGCACTTGAAGCTCTCACTGAGCTTCCATGTGAGCATCCCTCCTGGATCCTCTGGTCAGAGCTGCAGGAACCAGGCTGTCCAAGGAGGAATGATGCTGGTGTGGTGGGCAGGGCTGTGTGGGAGATGGACTGGGGATTTCCAGGCTGGGTTTTTAAAGATGGATAACAATTCGTACATTTTCACTTGTTTGGCAGCAAAACAATGTTCATTTCCTTGGAGTAACTGAGTGTTGAGGGGAAAAGTCTGGGGGGGATGTTGCTATTTTTTTGTCTCTAAAAGAATATCAAGGGACTTTGTGTAGGTCTAAATTACTTGCACAAAGGACAGATAGGGGTTTGTAGTGGACAGTTCTGCTGATGAAGTGGGAATCCAACTTTCACCTTGTTGGCAAAGGGCCCAGCAGGGCTCAGAGGACAGAAAATACTGCAGAATTTTGCATCTCATGGCTGTTAAAGTAATCACAGACGTGGAGAAACGGGGCCGGAAGGGGTTTCCAGAATGTGTCCCCTGCCCAGCAAAGGTTGAGGTTGTCTTTAAACCCATCTGGAGGGTGTCTGCCTCACCTGTCCTCAGAAACCACCAGAAAATGGAGATTTCACACCATCCAAGACAATTTGTTTTACTGCTTTAACTCTCCTTACAGCCAGAACATTTTCTCTTGTGCCTAACCTAAATCTCCTGTGCCTATTTTCCTCCCATTACGTCCTGCCACCTTCCCTGTGGATGTGATGAGCACTTTATTACATCAGTCTTTGAAGAGTTATTTAGATACCTGGGAGTATTGTCATTACCTGAAGCTACACATATCCATTTTGTTTAATCCATTCTCAGAGGAGAAATGTAACTTGAAGTCATCCTGATGTCAGAAGATTTAAAAAAGAAAGGAAATAAAAAAATAAAGGACAGGCCACAAGAAGGAAGGTATTTAACAGAAACCAGCTGCTCTGTGTTGAGGAAATAAAGTATGTAAAGTAGGAGTAAATAAAGCTGCTGGATTCACATGTTTTCTTTCCACCTGAACTTCTCAGTTTGTAGAATCGCTGGGAAAGTTTTAGAAGGATTTTTCAAGTACCCTTCTAAACAGGAGCTGTTTCTAAATATGATGAGGGTTTAAGAATGATGTCTTTTGATGTCTGCAAGAAGGGGTCATTATCAAATTGTTTGTCTGGGTGTGCACTGCATTGGAGAGAATGGAAAATGCCAAACCCTTCACTTTGAATGTTTCCACAGAGGTTTAAATAACAGCATTAATGGAGGTGTGACCCCTCTCATCACCTGATGCCTTTGTCTCTTGCAGGAATCTCCTTTATGTGTATCCACAGAGCCTTAACTTTGCCAACCGCCAGGGATCTGCCAGGAATATCACAGTGAAAGTGCAGTTCATGTATGGAGAGGATCCCAGCAATGCCATGCCGGTGAGGGAAGTGCTTTGTGCTCCATGGGAAGGGCAGAGCACTCCTTGCAGTCAGGAAACCCCTGTGTTAAAACCTCGGTGAAATGCATTTCAAAATAACAAGTTCAGAGGAATATAAAATTATACTTCAGAGCAAAGGGTGCATTTGGGTAGAGTTTGCAAGGTAGCAGTGGAGCAGCTGGAATTTTGAACATGAGATTATTTAATATAAAGGTGGTGAGGCCCTGGCAGAGGTTGCCCAGAAAGGTGGATTCTCCATCCCTGGAAGTGTCCAAGGCCAGGCTGGATGGGTCTTGGAGCAACCTGGGATAGTGGAAGGTGTCCCTGCTCTTGCAGGGGGTGGAATGGGATGGGATTTAAGGTCCCTTTCAACCCAACCCGTTCTGGGATTCTTTGTTTGCAGTGGACACTGCTTGTGGTGGGAACAGAAGCTTTGCTTCCATGCCAGAAGAATTAAAGGTGACAGCCTTGTGTTCAGGGCCAGCAGTGACCTCACTCAGAGAGGATTTGTGTAGGAGTGGTTACATCCATCAGTTCTTCTGCCATGTCTGTGTCCATGTGTCACTGGGGTTGTTAAAACTGTGCCTTCTCAGTGACTGAGTAAAGTGCAGGGAACAAGCAGGTGTAACTACAGGTGCACAGTAAATGGAGCTCTAAATGCCTCTGCAGGGTTAGGGAACAAATTCTTGGCACAGTTTTATAGAGGGTGTCTGTGTTTTTTTCTCTTTTTGCAGGTCATCTTTGGCAAATCCAGCTGTCCTGAGTTTTCCAAAGAAGCCTACACAGCTGTGGTGTATCACAACAGGTAAAACACAGTGTGGAAGTGGAGTTACTCGCCAGTGACTGCTGTTAATCATTTAACAATCAGCGTCTGGACAGCACTCACAGTGACTGCAGTGCCAGTTGATGTTGTCCTTAGAGTTTTGTGACAACTGGGAGACAGAGTCTTTGTTTGCTGTGGTACAAATCAGCTTTGTGTGATCCTGAGCACGTAGCCCAGCTCAGCAGATGCTCCAAGTACAACTTCCAGTCAGCAGTCATGAGGGTTTATGTTCCAAACTCACCGTAGCAGGTGCCCCATTGTTTTGTTGGAGTATTTTAGACTTTAGTTACAAATTGGAACTACTTGGTCTTGAAAATAATTCCATTGCAGCTGGGGTGAGGAGTGCTGAATTCAGCAGGAACATTTTCATGGCTTTGCAGCTGTGCCAAGGAGAGATGTTCCAGGGGAGATTCCTGTCCTGCAGGTCGGGGTTGTGGCAGTGTCCACATTGAGAGCAGAGTTTATTGCTCATGTGGTCCAGAGTACCTTGTGAAGAGGGGGCTGCTGCCCATTTTTTGTGGATTAGAAAAGTTTTTCCAGTCCTTGGTGATGAGAAAGTGAACTTTAATCCCTTGGGATCATCCATATACTCCCTTCCCTGCAGATCCTTTAACTCACAGGGTTCAGTCTCAAGCACAAAGTAGCAAACTACTGTGGGTGAGTCAGCTGAGGCTCTGCTCTCTGCACAGGTCACCTGATTTCCACGAGGAAATCAAGATTAAGCTTCCAGCCACTTTGACAGACCACCACCACCTGCTTTTTACTTTCTACCACGTCAGTTGCCAACAGAAACAAAACACACCCCTGGAGACTCCAGTCGGCTACACCGTGAGTGCCTTTCCATCTTTACATTTTTCAGCACAGGATGCATTCAAATGCATTTGCTGGCACTTCGTTTAGCATCCCTGTCAGCTCATATCCCATTGGAGAGCTTGAGAAACTGGCAAATGCTCAAAGAAAGCCTTAAGTAATGTGTGTTTTTGTTGTTTCCCTCTCATTCCAGTGGATCCCGATGCTTCAGAATGGCCGGCTAAAGACGGGTCAGTTCTGTCTTCCTGTTTCATTGGAAAAGCCACCACAGGCTTATTCAGTGCTTTCTCCAGAGGTGAGCTGAGTTCTGCATGCTGAAAACCAGAATATATGTGAGAAAAAGTGAGAGGATGGATGTGTACATATCTCTGTGTGTGCATTTATTTATTTCTTAAATACCGTTAAATTTAGACAGAATTTTAGTGTTTGTGTGTGGGTATGTGTGTGTGATCTGACCAAAATAACTGAAAATAAATGGTAAATGTAATTAGCAGAACTAGCTCTGCTCTCTGCCACGTCCTCTCATTCTTCTCTCAACCTGCAGGTTCCTCTTCCCGGGATGAAGTGGGTGGATAACCACAAAGGGGTTTTCAACGTGGAAGTTGTTGCTGTGTCATCCCTCCACACTCAGGTAGATGTCAAGAGCAGTCACTGTAATAAAATAATTTTCTGACAGTTGAAACACTGTCAGAGTTGATGTTGTGAGGGGTGTAACAATCCCCTGTAGTGAAATTACAATCTCATTTTCAGTTCTGAGCCAGCACACCTGTTTTTCCACATTGTGCCGTGAGTATATTTGAGAAATTCTGCTTAAAAATATGAGTGGCTTGGCCTTTATTCACAGGAAGGTGAATGGCCACCAGTGTTTTCAGACCTCAGACTGTTGTGTTTGATACAACAGCTCTAACACAGCCCAGCAAATGATGTTTTCTTGTTCTTGTTTTCTTGTTTTTCCCTTTCCCCTCCTCCTCTTTTGTTTCTCCCTGTATTTTCCCTCTTTCTTTGATCTGAAAAGAAAGATGACAGTCACTTTGTTTAATCGTTTCAGCTTTTGTTTTATTAATTCCCACTGTGTCGTGCTGATGGGGTTTGTGTATTTTTATTTGTGCTGTAAATAGTAATGTGATTTTAGTGCATTTTTGTCTGGTTTTCTAAGAATACACAGTCTCAAGTTTTGCCCTGATAACTTCTAAACTAGAATTAGTATGAAATTGAATCAGATATATGGGCACATCTCTCAAAGATGTTGAATTTCTGCTAATTTTGTGAGATTAAGTGGCCAGATAGAAAAATGAGGGCAAGAACCCATCCATGAGGCACAAATCCACAGAAAATGGAGATATTTTGGAGATTCTTTGCTGATGATTGGCTTTTTGCTTGTTGTAGGACCCTTACCTTGACAAGTTCTTTGCACTTGTCCATGCTCTGGATGAGCACATGTTCCCTGTGCGAATAGGAGACATGAGAATCATGGAAAACAACTTGGAAAATGAACTGAAGAGCAGCATTTCAGCTTTAAATTCCTCTCAACTGGAGCCGGTAGTGCGATTTCTTCATCTCCTGCTTGACAAACTGATCCTTCTGGTAGTAAGACCTCCTGTCATTGCAGGCCAAATAGGTATTTTATTTAAGTTTTATAGAGAATTACATAGCTGAAAGTTTGACACTTCCAATTTTGTCATATTTATGTAGAAATAGAGAAGTCCATTTTTATGCTTTATTTTAGTGCCACTAATATACCATGTGTCTCCCAAATAAAACATGCTGGCATCCAGATCTGGGGTGATATACACAGGAGCAATATTTAATATTTAATATGAAGCTTCCAAGAAGGACTGGTAATTTGGTGTCCAAGTTGAGGGACCAGAAGGGAGCCTGATTTTCCTGGATGCTCAGCATGTTTTTAGCACTGGAGCTTTTTAAGGTGTCTCCATCCTGACAGAAAGTAGGGATTTCAACCTTATTAGTCACCTTGGGAAATCTGGAAGTAGGTAAAGTAGGAAAATACAGATGCTGCATGTTCCTGTTGTGGATCTGATACTGTCAGCATGAATAATCCCTCCTTTTGCCCCCTGTGAAAGGCTGTGCTCTAGTAGTCC
This sequence comes from Aphelocoma coerulescens, assembly GCF_041296385.1. NCBI lineage: Eukaryota > Metazoa > Chordata > Aves > Passeriformes > Corvidae > Aphelocoma > Aphelocoma coerulescens. The sequence goes on along the minus strand of NC_091022.1, from coordinate 30,884,770 downwards.
AAAAAATCTCAAGTTTAAGTCTGGATTAGATCCTTAGTATTTAAAATAATAGTTTTATGCTGATTTTTTTTTAGGAAATCTGACTTTGGACATGGTGGAATATAAGTATCTAAGACTGCGTTAAAAATACTTGTAAAAATATTTTCTTAGCTCTAGCAATTATTTATTTATTTATTTATTTAATCTTTCTGGGAAAGAATTTACTTGCATTTTGATTTTATATTTTAAAGTTCTTTCACTCTTTCAGTGTTCTGTACTGGTTCAGGTGGTTTGGATGGAACACTGAGGACATTAGTGACTGGGTTTTTTTAAAATAAATTTTTCTTCTCTAGCTACTGTTTACTTCATCTTTAATTTGTCTAGAATATCTGTCTCAGTCTGTGTGTAGATTTTTGTGCTCATTTTCAGAGCAGCTTTTTTCTCAAAACAAAATGAAATTGTACTTTTTAATACAGTTTGTATTTTGGCTAAGGCTTAAATAGAGGAAATAATTAAGTGAGAAAAGCATGATAAATATCTGAAGGATATTTATTTATTATTTATTATTTATATATTATATATTATATATTATATATTATATATTATATATTATATATTATATATTTATTATGTATTATTTATTTTATATATTATATATTATTTATTTATTTAAATTAAACAAAGACTTGATCTTGTTACCATTGCAGTTGATGACCAAAGTTGGGCTGGTTCTAGAAATGGAGCCTAAATTCATTAAATTTATTGTTAATAAAAGTGGCAGCTGATCACTGGAACAGTTGTCCTGCTGTCAGGCTGATTGTTAGACCTGGTTCAAACACCAGGCTCATTTTGGGATGAGAAATGCATGCTAGGCTCTAACAGGCTCCACCATTTACCCTTGAGGAGGTGGACGAACAGCACATTTAGGATTTCCCCCGGGCTCCTGCTGCAGTCTAAAACAAACTCCTCACTTTTTGCTTTTAGTTAACCTGGGCCAAGCATCTTTTGAAGCGATGGCATCGATCATAAACAGACTTCACAAGAATTTGGATGGGAACCAGGACCAGCATGGCAGGAACAGCCTTCTTGCTTCCTATATTTATTATGTTTTTCGCCTACCCAACACCTATCCCAACTCACCATCACCAGGTAGCTCTTTTTGTTTTCTTTTTATTTCAAGTTTGTTAAAAGAAGGCAGAAGCCACTTGCTGGCAGGTGCTTCTGAGCTCCACCTGCGTGGCTGCTTCCCTGCAGGGCCCTGTTGTTAATTTACCAGTGTAGCCACTGAAAAGATGACTTTAATTATTGGTAGTCATGTCAGAGACTTAATTATCTGACGATTTTAAATAACAGTGTCACTGCTGAAGGACCATGATTATGGCAAAATATTGGGTTTTAGGGTTTTTTCTGTGAGACAGATGTGGTGCACTCTTGGCCTGTCATGTTTCCCAGTCTTCTTTACAGGAGCTTTTATACTTTTAATCCAGTTCCAGCAAAAGTTTAAACACTGGCTGGATGTAATATACATCCAAAGGGTATTATCCATCAATTAAACTAAGACTTGATCTTTTTACCATTGCAATTGATGACCAAAGTTGTGCTGATTCCAGAAATAGAACCTAAATTAATTAAATTTATTATTTATATAGTGTTTTACATACTTAATGTATGTATGTATATCTGTAGATATATATGCATAGAAATATATGTATATATAAACATGACATATTTTTATTTCTATGTGTATATCCAAAACTATAAACATTATAGATTTAAAGCAGGAGTGTCAAATACTAGAAAACACGTCTGGGTACAGGAGGGAAACAAATTAATCCCAGCCCTGCTGAGAACAAGGGATGGGAAAGAGGTGGTGTGAGTGACAGCCATGGAAAACCAGACTTTGGAAAGAATGTTCTTGCATGGAGTGGGAAAAAGCTCTGGGAGGTGTTGGGAAGACTTTGTACCTAAAACTGTGCCCACCTTTGGTGGGTTGTGAGTGTGAGGTCTGGAAAACATCCTGTTAGCTAAAGACAAACCCACAGGGAGCCTTCTGCTTCCCAGTGGACAAAACAGCTTTTTATTCCCATCCTGGAGAGCCGGGCTGGGTGTCCTGAGGGGGTCTGGATGTCCTGAGGGGTCTGGGTGAGGGATGGCCAGACTGAGTGGTCAGAGAAGGCCTGGGGGGACAGGGTGTTTTGAGGGGGTCTGGGTGTCCTGAGGGGGTCTGGGTGAGGGATGGCCGGAGTGACCGGGCAGGGGAGGCCTGGGTGTCCTGAGGGGGTTTGGGTGAGGGACGGCCAGAGTGACTGGACAAGGGAGGCCTGGGTGTCCTGAGGGGGTCTGGGTGAGGGATGGCCGGAGTGACCAGGCAGGGGAGGCCTGGGTGTCCTGAGGGGGTCTGGGTGAGGGATGGCCGGAGTGACCAGGCAGGGGAGGCCTGGGTGTCCTGAGGGGGTCTGGGTGAGGGATGGCCGGAGTGACCGGGCAGGGCAGGCCTGGGTGTCCTGAGGGGGTCTGGGTGAGGGATGGCCGGAGTGACCGGGCAGGGCAGGCCTGGGTGTCCTGAGGGGGTTTGGGTGAGGGATGGCCGGAGTGACTGGGCAGGGGAGGCCTGGGTGTCCTGAGGGGGTCTGGGTGAGGGATGGCCGGACTGACCAGACGTCCCCACAGGTCCCGGCGGCCTGGGGGGGTCAGTGCACTACGCCACTATGGCCAGGTCGGCCGTGCGCCCCGCCAGCCTCAACCTGAACCGCTCGCGCAGCCTCAGCAACAGCAACCCCGACATCTCCGGCACCCCCACGTCGCCCGACGACGAGGTGCGCTCCATCATCGGCACCAAGGTACGTGTGTCCTGCCAGGGACCCCTCAGAGCCCCGGCCAGTCCTTCCTGAATGCCAGGGAAGGGCTTGGGGGTTGTCCCAGCCCCTCCTCAGCCCTTTCCCAGCAGTTGTTGTTGGCACCGCAGGAATGCCACTCCTTGGAAATGGTTCTGGTTCCACAAGTGTGGGGGCTGAGGGCAGGAGTCCTTCTGGATTTGTCTCCCCCTCACTTTTTGCATGGCCAGCAGCCGAATCCTGTGCCCAGCTCTACTGTGTCTCCCCAAACCTTGCACCCTCTGACCCTACTCTTCCTTCCCAATCCCAAGCTCTCCTCTCCTCTGCGTTCAGCTGCTCAGATTTCTCTACTCCTTGTGTCCAGAGCAGGTATCTTGCACACAGCAGGAATATTCCTGGTCCCTGTGTGGCCCAGAGAGGATTTGGGATGGTTGGTGAGAGGCACAGTCTGGCCAGCTGAGGCACAGGGGGGCTGACTCCCACACCAAGAAGTGACATTGCAGTGTGGATGCAGAGCATCCAGCATGGTTATACTCTGGCTTTTGAGGTATCAGTAAAACCATCTCTTCCTGCTGGTGGCTTCTGAGTACACAGAACCACCACAGTCCCAGTCTGAGCCCTTCATTTTGTGCCTAAAATACGTGGAATGAGCCAGGACAAGGCAGTGTTGGTAATTTCCTCCCCTCAGAGGGGTGCCTGAGCTGCTTTGGGGTTCTCTCTTTTTTTTTTTTTTTTTTTGTGTTCTTCAAACTTTGATCACTTCACCAAGGTGAGACTCTTTCCCACCATGACCTTTCACTCTTCCAGCACAGGTGAATTCCTGAGCCCTTTCAGGGAGCTGTTAAATTCCTTTGGAAGTTTAAAGAGCAAGATTGTTACCAAAGCCACCACCCTGACCAGACAGGCTTGACATGGCTGGTGCTGGGTTTTATAAGAGCAAGAAAACCACAGTTTGAGGAAGAGGTTACCAATTTTAAATGAATAACAACATCATTTGCTGACCAAATAAGAGGCTGAGGAATTGTGGGTAGGCAAATGATTATTTCTTACATCAAAGTCTGGACTTAGAAGTCTTAAAATATTTTAAAGACCACTTCAGTATCTTGCTAATTAAACAAGCCTGACCTTTTGTGAAATGCCACAGGCACTGATGTGCATATGGAATTTACCCAGGCTATCAGAAGTTTAACGTGTGCTGGCTTGGTGAATAATGTCACAATACAAAATGAAGAGAGATTTTCTTCCAGAGGTGTACTCCAGGCTTTAAAGGAAAATCTGTTCCATGGATAATTGTTGAGGGAAGAGTTTCCTTTAGGGTAGTCTGAGCATCAGGAATTAACCTCAGTCTGGCTATACAGACTTTTAGTTGATTATAATTATTTTTACTTCTTAGTATCAGTAGACAAAAATGAGACACTTCTTGAGATGCTGACATGAGTCAAAGGGTGCAAAAATTCCTATTGTTTTTCCAAGTAATGGTTTAAGGAATATTCCCAGCTAGATTCTAATCTGAAATGCAGGTTCCCTATCACAGGAGGTTTTCTGCTTTAAAACAACTCAAATAGTGGAGGTTTTGTTGTTTGAGGGAAGTGTTCAAGTCTTGTGTTATTTTTTATTCTAATGTAAGATATTTAGAGGTGTGGTACAAGTGCTTTAAGTCTCCCATACCACCTTCTTACTTCATTTTGAAAACCCTTTACAAGATTTGGAAGATTTCTGTTTATTGTCACAGCAGAGGAGGTTTTAGGTCTGTCACTTGTTTAGCTGTCATTTGTGAATTGAAACCATGTAAATTTTATTCCCTACTAAAGAAAATCTATGAAATGTCTAAAAAGACATGTTTAAGATGATCCTGAAATGTTGGAGATGTGCTGGGAAAAACCCAGAAAACATTGTGGAGTTTCATTGCTCTGCCAGTGGATTTTCACAGGTGTGGGTTATGTTCCTGCACAGACCCAGCTGCAGGTTGAGCCCCAGGGGCAGACCAGAATTTAACAGCAGCTTTGTGAACTTTGGAGGGACTGTGCCAAGCAATGAGAAGCTCTCGTACTCTTTTGTTTTCTGAAGAGGAAAGAATCCTTCCCTTTCCAGATTTTTGCAAAATGACTTTTGCTTCTGCAAACACAGTATGTGTTTAATTGTTATCCTCAGAACCAGAGCAACAAGATTAGGAAGCCTGAGAGAGAAGTTTGAGGGGGATAAAGGCATTTTCAAAATTACGCCTGATTTTACAAAACACGAGCTTAGTTCAGCATTCTGCAAAGTCCTTTCGACTTTAAATCACTGCGAGCAAAATAAAACATGTTTATGGGGCTGAGCAGGGCACAGGGCTTTGATTTATTCCTGCCAAAAAGTAATTGAGATTAAAACACTCTCCTTATGTGTTCAGTATTTTTTTTTATTGGACATCTTAAGCAAAATTACAGCACTGCTGAGCTCTGCCTAGAGGAGCTCGGTGGATTAATGGTTTGAATCCCAGGTTACAGCTCTCACGCCAAGTTCAACCTTGAGGTGGATTTTAGTTTGCTGAGAGAAACAGATGATTGGGCTTGGTGGACTTTGCAGCTGATGCTGATCACGGGGATGAAATGGGCTGCACCTTCGCTTTATGTATTGGGAAAAAGCCCTAAGTTGGCACAGAAATGAGGATAAAAGCTCTTGCTCAGGTGAGGGTTGTCAAAATCAATGTGTGGCATTTATAAGGAGTTGTCTCTGTCAGAGCTGCTTCCTGGGACCCAGGAAAGCCCACTGCATCCCCCTGAATACTCCTGACTTGGGAGCAGCCTGGGTGACTACACAAGTTTAAATTTTTCCTTCTTTCTGAGTGTCTCAAGAAAAAGAGAGCAGAGATCCACAGTAATTTTGCCAAAATGATCCATTGCAATAGAATCTGGAGTACAAGCTAGATTAAGCTTTTGAAAAGCAGGTTGATTTTTCAAATATTTTGCTTGGCAAAGCAGGCTGGTTCCAGAAAAGGTATGTGCTCTTTCCTCTCTTTGCCACAGTGCCCAGAGGAAATGCCTGAGCATCCATGTGAAATCCTGTTCACAGGGTTATTCTGCCAGCAGGGCTGGATTTTTATTCCATAGACAGGAAACCTGTGAGGGTTGACAGTCAGCCTCTTCAGTTCCTCAGCATTTCTGTAAGAGTTGTAGAGCTTGTGAATTCTGGACTGCCCTGAAAGTGCTGGAAACCTCAGCGAGCATCCTCCCATCTGAGCACCATTTTTTCTCTGCCACAGTGTAAATCTCACCTGGCTCCATGGGAATGGGTTTAAACTGAGCAAAGGATAAGTGGGATTTTTCAGGAGGAGGAGAGTTTTTGAATGTCAGGCATTCCAGATAGCACAGGCCAGACCAGAGCTGTGGCCAGGATTATTGTGCTGTATGTACATGAGATATAAAACAATCCTCTGGAGTCAATGTCTCGACAGGCACCTGAGAATTCAGGCTGCCCCAACAGTTCTCAGTGATGATGTGTTTGCAGTGTACCCACTTTGATTGCTTGTAAGGACTGAACTTTGACTACTGTATGGCATGCAACATGTAATATTTCTTTCCTTTCCCAACTGCTTTCTGTTACATGCCCAGGGCTTAGACCGCTCCAATTCCTGGGTAAACACTGGTGGTCCAAAAGCAGCCCCATGGGGATCCAACCCCAGCCCAAGTGCAGAGTCAACACAGGTGGTGTCTTCGGTAGAGGTTTTTCTGCCTTTGTTTTCCCTGATGTTTCCCTGTAGAATATCTTCCTTTCAGTGCATATTCCAGTTTGGTGGTTTCTTTTTTTTTTTAATGATTATTTATTTATTTGAAAACTTTTGAGTTTGATTTTATAAATTTTCATCTTTTCCCCCACCACCCCACCACACTGCATGAAAAACCTCCGATCGCGTGAACGTGTCCCCTCCTTTCATTTCAGTGGTTGCTGGTCTGTGAAATGTAAATGCTGTGACTGCTTTTGTTTTCTTTTTTTTCTCTCTCTCTCACACTAGTTTCAGCTTCAGGTGGAGCACATTTCTAAGTGGGAACATTAATCACAGCTTCATCGTTTTGTCCATGTTTGCCATTCCTTTCGATGTTGTGAACCATTTTGCCATTTTCATCAAGCATTTAGTACTCATCGTCCAGTAATCCTTCATGACTTGTTTGAGTGGAATACTGTGAACCCAAATTGATTGCCACATGTGGAATTCTCTCTTAAAACATGTCAATTTGAGTGCTGGAGGCAGTGATTTGCCAGGGCCAATTGTATTGTTCTGTGTTGCAAAGTATGAAAACTTTACAGCAGCTTCAGTCAGAAAGAGTTTATTTAGCTCCCATTGCCTGCTGCTCTCCACTGCATGGTTGCCTTGAACGTACCTCTCAACTTCTCCTCCTTCCCAGTTTATCAGCCTTCCCAAAATCTTTAGTCCAAGTTCACTTGCTCTCATGGCAAATTATTTCCATCAGAAGCAGAACTTGAGTGATTTTCTCCTTGCCTGTGGCAGCAGCAGCGTGGCTGTGGGTACATCCCCCTGTGCTTGGCCTCTGGTAGATTGAGAGGTATGGGCTGAAATTTCAAGTATTACCTGTGCATGTTGATAAAATGCAACGATGGAAAAGTTTCATGCTTTGCAGCATTGTCTTTGTGCATCAGAACATGCAGTTCTTTAAATAACCTGTTTGTCTTAAAACCAATCAAAATTGCTGTCGTTTTGTTTAGACCCAATCTGTAAACGGCTCAGAGTTTGAGAATGCTTAAAAAGCTATAAAAACCTACAGTTGGAAGAGTCTTTTTGTAAACGTTCGTTGTCCTTGAGCTGCAAAACCCATCCACGGCAAACTTTAATGTCCTGTCATCATTCATTCATCTCCACTCCGTAGGCTACGGATCGAAGTTGTAATCGTATGTCTTCGCACACTGAGACGTCAAGTTTCTTACAAACATTAACAGGACGATTACCAACCAAAAAGGTAGATTTCAGTGGAGACAATTGATATTGTGGGGCAGGGAGGTCAAGTCATTCTGAAAACATGATGCAATTTATTCTTTTATTTATAGCCTGATTTTTTTTTTTTTCCCCCCCGCCCGAGGTCATTAGGAACTGCTGGTGCTTAACACCTCTGAATATCCAGGCTGCAGGGAATGTGAAGTATTTGGAGTTGAATTGGGAAGAATTAAATGATCAGGAGTAGCTTGTCTGATTTAATGGTAGTGTTTGGGGCCAGTTTTTTACTGGCTTTCAAAAAATATGAATAGCACTGTCTAGACACGTAAATGATACATTTTGTGTGCAAAATGAAAATGTGTTGGATGGCTCAGTGTGCTGAGCACAGTTATCCAGGTGTTAATGCAAAGAGACTCCAGAAAGGGAATGGGAGTCACCTTGAAAGTGAACTCCCTTAGAGGAGAGGAGAGGAGATCCTCTTATGCTATGTCAGAAAGGCAAAATGCCTGAGTTTTTGTGTAATGAAAATGTGGCCACTGCCACCGTCAGTCTGTGGGTTGGTCATCCTGAGAAAAGAAATCCAAGAGCTGTTTGAGCCCCATGTTTCTTTCTTACTGTTTTAAGTCCTTTCTCACAGTAAATATACATCTTTGTACAAATCACTTTATATGTCCACTTTTTACTCCTTTTTCCTGCGAAAATCAGACCAGGCAGAAAGGTAGACTTTTTAAATTAAACTAATTTGAGCACCAAACTTTTTTTTTAATTATTGTTTCTTGGGGGTGGGCGGAAAATTCTTTTGACACTTGAGATTCAATCCTGGAGCGAGATGCTGTGAAACGTTTCTCACATCACATGTCATAACCTCATCCCTCATTGTTAGCTGGGGATTTCTTTATGGGATGCCACCACTGCTGTCATGTCCTCAGTTATTTAGTTTGCTTAACTCATTGTTTGCCATACTTGCCATGGACCGTGCTGACATTTCTCATGGGGGCTGTGCTGGGAGCTGCTCTGGAGGCTCGGGCTGACTCTGGGTTTGACTCTGTGCAGCTTTTCCACGAGGAGCTGGCCCTGCAGTGGGTTGTGTGCAGCGGGAGCGTGCGCGAGGCGGCCCTGCAGCAGGCTTGGTTCTTCTTCGAGCTGATGGTGAGCAAACCCCAAACGCCTCCCTGATGTCTCCCAGCCCCTGCTTTCAAACAGAAACAGCAGCAACTGCAAGTGGCTGTGCTGTAATTTATATCCCCATAGGTGAAGAGCATGGTGCATCATCTGTATTTTGCTGACAAACTGGATGCGCCGAGGAAGAATCGTTTCCCGGAGCGCTTCATGGATGACGTGACTGCGCTGGTCAGCACAATCGCCGGTGATATAGTCTCCCGCTTCCAGAAGGTGATGGCAAACAATTACACTGAGCCCAGCTCAGGCACCAGCCCTCCTGCCTCTTGTTTGCTTGAAAACACACAGGGTTCTTCATCTGCTTTCTGTTTTTCTCTTCCTTCTCTCCAGGACACGGAAATGGTTGAGCGGCTCAACACCAGTCTCGCGTTTTTCCTCAATGATCTCTTGTCCATCATGGACAGAGGATTTGTTTTTGCTCTTATTAAGACCTGCTACAAGCAGGTAAATGCAGATAAACATTGTGGCTTAACTGAACCATGGCAGAGCCTATTACTGTTAAATTTCTCTGAACAGATGTTAAAATATGGACACAGAATTCCACTGTTCAGGTCTTCTTAGAGTGGGGCATTCTCAGAGGTGATTTAGGGTTTACGCCTCTCTGATTACACTGTTAACTGTGAATTAGGAGTCACTCCCCGGAGTGAATGGACATGCAGCAGGAAGAGAGAATTATTTCCTCTCCTCACCACGTTCAGAGTAATTGAATCAAAAATTAGTGGGAGGTTCTGTGAGGGAGCTCAGACTGTTGTGGTCTCTCAAGGGCACAGTGACCCTGGATGATCATACTGATCACTGAGTTCCTCTTCCATCCTTTGGGGGATGCATGGTGTCTTCCCCCATTTGCAGTGTGACAAGGGAAATCACCCTGAACCACCAAGTTTTGTTTGACTACAAACATCCACTCTGACACTGTGTACAGAGGAGATAACGAGGGATCAGTGAGACTAAGCTTAGACTCATTTTCCCTGTGGAGTCTAAAATACTCTATAGGGGGCAAAAGAACAGCAAGAGCATTTAAGATTTTAAGTTGCCTACCTGTATGTTACATACATTATGTGTCATTAATTATATTTTTTATATATAAAAGATGCTGTATAAAACAGTATCTTGGAGCTGTTAATGCATCACACTGTGGTCCTCACAACTCCCTGCTGAAATCAATAGGATGTGGGAATTACAGAATCAAGGAATGGTTTAGGTTGGAAAGGACCTTAAAAGTCACCTTGTTCCAACCCCCCAATATGTGAAGTCCACAGTTCTTCATTTGATTATTTAAATATGACTGGTTTATAGATCTTGTGTTGAGAGATATGTCTGGGATCTGTATGGCTCCTGCACATCAGGAATTTAATCTCTGGCACAAAGAAGTGATATGGACATGGGTGTGACCATTTAATGATACCAAGCTCTCCAGTTCTTGCTTTGGGAGTGATTTTGGGGAGCAATGGTGGGACAGGGGGGCTCACCCTGCAGTTACACTCTCTTTTGGTGCTGACTGCAATGCAATGGGCTGGACTTTGCAGGTGTCTTCAAAGCTGTATTCCTTAACAAATCCAAGCAACCTGGCATCTCTGAGGCTGGACTTCCTGCGCATCATTTGCAGCCATGAGCACTATGTCACCTTGAATTTACCCTGCAGCTTGCTCACACCGCCTGCATCTCCATCACCATCCGTGTCTTCAGCCACCTCCCAGGTACTGAGAAGGATCCTGTGGCCAGGATCCTCTGGGAATACAAGTTGAGCTCGGTGCTGAGAATTAAATCTTATGAGGCAGTTGTATCACTGTATCTTCAGACCCTCTTGCTAATATTTTTGGAAGAGTTTAGCTAGAAGTCAGCTTTTCCTGCCATGTAGGTTCTGATTTCTTTTGATCTTTTATTATTGGAAAAAAAGTGGCCATATCCTTCTCCTGGTGGTGACCACACACTGTCCTTAGGGACCTGGTCCTCTCTTATGTTGGACAAACACAAATGAGCCATCAAAGAAAACACTTCGCCTGGTGTTACCCTTTTCTGGCAACACAAGGGACTTCTGAGCTCACTGCAGCTTAGTCCTAGCCTGCTCAGAAGGAGTAATTTGAATTAGTGTGTCATTCAAGTGGATTAATTAGTTGCAAAATCACATAAACTAAATCAAATTAAAGCCTTCTTCAGCCTGAATAAGAGCATCCTTGAGTTAAAAGTTTAACTAATCCACTTAGAAAGGTTATTTGGTTTAACTTTCCTTACAGGGGAAGACAGTAACAACGAACAGAATTAATGAAAGGGTTACTGAGCTGGGGTGGAATTTACGTGTAGATGTGCCTAGATCCAAACAAAAAATGGGAAAAGGTGTGAGGTTGTCTTTAATTCTGAAAACTGCTTCTGATGTATTTCCTAAGCTTTGTCTCTGTTTGTGATGCAGCTTCTGAAACTTGATTTTTTCAGAGTTCTGGGTTCTCCACAAATGTCCAAGACCAGAAGATTGCAAACATGTTTGAGTTGTCTGTGCCTTTCCGCCAGCAGCATTACCTGGCTGGGCTGGTGCTCACAGAACTGGCTGTCATTCTAGATCCTGATGCAGAAGGGTAAGTCTTTACAAAGTTTTGTTTTCCAAGAGTTTTCTGTGATTTCAAGCAAATGGTGGATGCAAAGAAAGTCCTGGCATAGCCAGAAGTTAGTTAAATTTGTAAGCTACGATAAGAAAACAGCTGTTGAAGAATCTTCTTTCTTCTTGCCCCTTGTGTTTCTTCCTCATCCCAGACTCTGTAAACCTGATTTCAGTCCTGTTTTTCCAGCTGAGAAGAAGGAAGGAGGTTCCTGCTGGAACCCCCAGGTGCCACAGGGGCACTGCTGGAGCTCTGAAAGGAAAATAGCTTTTCTCAATTGTAGCAAGAAAATAATTTCCAACATTTAGGAAGCTTCTCTTGCTGGTGGTTTTAAATGTTACAGTGTATTTTGCCTGTGGTTCTCCCAATTCTTTTTAACTGTAAATTATGCATTGATGAGGCCCCTGTGGGTTACATAAATTGACAAATAGAGTCAAGCATGCAGAGTTTGTCACTGACTTGCCTGGCTTGTGCAGCAAACAATTTTCTGCTGTAGTCCTGACATCCAGTCTGTTCCTTATGTTATTTAGGGCTGTTTTCTGCCTTGCCTCTTTAAAATGGGTTGCAATGGAAATTATTGATTGCTTCCACAGTCCTCAGTTCCCTCACAGGCATTTTTCTCAAGGTGGACTCAGAAATATCAGCCGAGTCGACAAATGCTGATGATTCATGGCTAATTCTGCCCCTTTGCCAAGAGGTCTCTGGAGGTAAACATTCATTCTGTTTCCTCTTGGAGAAGAAAGTGATGCCATAAACTGGAATATTTTCCCGTATATATACATAACACACTGCAGTCCCATTTGTTTGGCCTGAAATGGAAAAAGCAGCAAATCTTTACCCATATGTGCTGTCTGCAGAAATCCTTTTTGTGCCAGAGGAGCATCCTGCTCACTGGTTAGAAATCAGGCCCTGTCTCTGACTGTATCTGCCCTTGTTCTTCACAAACTCTCTGTGCTCTACCTGCCTACCAAGCCCTTAAGCCTGGCCCAGGATGGTAATCTCTGCACAAAGGAGCTTGCGGGTGCCTGCTGGGGAGACAGCTCCTCTCTCAAACCTTGTCTAGGCAGAGAAAGCCCCCTGATAGCTGCTCAGCTCTGGAGATGCATTTTGATCAAAGCTCCTGAATTTGGGGGAGATATATACCTGTAAAACGTTTATTTTTTTATTGTTTTCCAGAATAACTTGCAGTTTCAGGTTTGTTGACTTCTCAAGCTCAAACCCTCTGCATTTGCCCTGGTAGATCTATCAGACAAAGTAAACCAAGTCTGTCCAGCTCTGCTCTTCCCTTGGTGTGAAGACTTTTAACAGTCATACAGTATCACCAGCAGAGAGTTCAGACTTGCCTTCCATAAAATATTGGAGAAATGGAAAAAGCTCAGAATCGTTCCCAGTTCATTATCCTGTAGCAGAAGTGGAGAGGGATATTCATCTAGTTTGTTATTGTGTTAGAGACCTGCTTTAGGCCTTGATAGGTGATCCAGAGCCTTAAATGTGTTCTATCCTTGCTCTTTTTGCTCCAGTAACAAGGTATGTTCAATTTTAGCTCATTTTATAAGAACTCTTTGGATTGAGTTGGACAGAAAGGGCGTCAGTTCCCTGGTGCCTGGAGGTGTGTGTTGGATACATCCCTCAGTGTGCCAGGGCATGGTGCAGCCCTGCAGAGCACCTGCAGCCTGAAAACAGGACAAACAAAGCGTGCAGGGGAAGGGATCCAGCTGAATGTGATGCTCCAAGCAGCTGGCCCCTGCCCAGTTATCTCTGCAAACACTGCAGGGTGCTTTGGCCATCACACGCAGTGCCCACACTGCCCATCTTGGCCGATGGTGCAGGCCAGAAGTGCGAAAATCAGAATTGAGCCCTCAGAGCTCAGTGCCAGAGTCAGTTTTTTGGAAGCGTGGGTGGGTGTTGACAGAGATCCAGGCCAGGACTGAGATAATGAAGGGGACGGTGGGAGGGCGGTGAGATCAATTCGCTGCCTTATCAGGCAGGAAGAGCAGGGGGCTGCATTTCCTCCTCTCCACTATGGATCAATCCACCACAGTGGCCACTCAGCTCTGGAAAAGTGACAAAGAAATCCGTGGATCCCTAGGTTGGAATTACACTGTGTTGCTTGGATGTTTTCCCTATCTGCAGTTTTATGGCCTGCGGGATAGTTTCCCTTGAATTTTTAAAAACATGATTTAGGTTTCAAAATAATTCCTTCAAAATAGTACAAAGACTTTTCTTTATCCTTAATCTGAAGGAACCAGTCACTTAAATAAGTGTTTCCTTCCTAGTTGTTAAGGCTCTCACTAATTACACAAACAAGCAATTGTAGGATCTCATTATGGCTTGATTAAAAGCCACAGGGAGGACGTGCAGCTCCAATAGCTAATGTCCTCCCAAGCTGTACTGCTGCCTTTTAGTCACTTCAAACCCCCCAAAATCCAGTCAAAGCCTCTTTTTTTAACCAGAACTCACCTCTACTTTTCAGGTAAAGTGGATACTGCCTGAAATTCAGCACTTGTTTTAATACCTCAGGTCTGAACATTGCAGCTTATGTTTTGCTACTGCCTAATGTCTGAGCTTCCTTGGCTGCTTCATGCATGGGGTAAAGTGTCTTCTTGGCTGGTTTGCCTTCAGAAGCAAATAGCTGCAGAGAGAACCTGCTATTTGCTCTGGGAGAGTTTTGCCTCTGCGTGGTGGCTGAGGGGATTGAAAGAAGCAGTGTCTTTGAGAGATTCATGGAAGTTTTTGTGTTTTCCAGGAGGGTCACACCTGGTGCCCTATAGAAGGGCTCTGCCAGTGTTTTCATCTAAATAATGAGAGAGGCCATTTTGGCTATTTTTCCTTCTATCCCTTCATGTCTTTGCCACTTTTTATTCAGAGTTACGGATCTGTAGTCTCCTGTTTTGGTTCAGTAATTGCATGGGGTAGGGTGGGCAGCTGAAGCAGAAACTTCCTGATCATTTGATTAAAGCAATGTTCTGGCTTAGGAGGGTTTGTCTCTCTGTAAATGGTGCTAAATAGAAACAAAAAAAGAATGCAACAAATAGTTTTACTAAACCCACTGTCCTCTCAAGTTTCTCTCCCTGTTTTCCATATTCCATAAGTTTTTCTAATAGTTTTTAGTAGGCTCAATGCTTCAGCACAGCAGTAGCTGGGACTTTGGGGGTGTGTAATGGAAAATATGAGTGTCCACATTATATTGGGTGTACGTTCCACAAGATACTTTTGCCCTTTTTACAAGGCACAGTGAAAAACCAGCCATCTGTAAAATCCATGGGAGATCAAAAAAACACATGCAGTGGCAGTTCGTGTGAAGTTAAAAATAAAAAACGGGATTTTTTTTTTTCCTTTTTGAAGCCCCTTAGTTACAAAAGAGAGTTTGCTTTGAAAATATTAACTGATGTGCATGACCCAACTGCCTTTTAACAGTTTATTTGGATTGCATAAGAAGGTCATCAACATGGTACACAACCTGCTGTCCAGCCACGACTCGGACCCGCGGTACGCTGACCCCCAGGTAAAGGCCCGGGTGGCAATGCTGTATCTACCTCTGATTGGCGTGATCATGGAAACTGTGCCTCAGCTCTATGACTTCACAGGTATTTGATATTCTCTGCCTTGGCTATCTGCTCATCTGCTCACCAGACTTGGGTGTTTGGGTTCTAAAATTGAGTTATGAACGCCTTTGGTGTCAGACGAGGTTGTTTCTGAATTGTGACTTTGACAGTTTTTCATGTTTGTTTTTGCTTGCAAAATATGCCTTCAATGCCTGCTAACACTCAAAAGTTGTGTTTGCCCACTTGGCCTGAAGTGAAAAATCAGCAGTGCATTTTAGTTTACATCCCACTGGATGCTGTAGATGCACAGGCAGCTTCCCTTCATGTCTCTGACCTACTTAAAAGTCACCCCTCATACTGTACTCGAGTTCCTAATTCCAATAGATAAGCAGAGTTCCTCTCCTTCGTCCTATCATGTGTTCCGTCAGCAGTTCATCTTCAGGGGTTCTTTGCAATGTCTCCCAAAGAGCAGCAGAGGTTATTTCAAATCAGGGCAGGGAGTCCAATCAGGAATAGTTTGGAATTTAGAGTTATCTTCTACATCCTTTTAGTTTAATGACACAATAAAGCTTTGAGAAAGGATTTGGAGTATTCAGAGGGACAAAAGGTCTGGTATTAGAAGGGTTTTAGGTACTGAGGTTGTGTAGGTTGCATTCAGGAATTGCTTTCTTTGCTTTCGTGCCCTCAAATCATTGTCCTGTTCTTTGTAGGATGCCTCGAGTGGGATGGTTTTTAGTTTGCATTCCCAGTTCAGTGAGACCAGCACTGTGGAGGGAGTCTGGGGGGTGAAACCCTAGATTTGGGGCTTGACTATACTCCTGTATTTCTCTGCAGAGAGTCACAACCAGCGGGGGAGGCCGAGCTGTGTCGCCGTGGACGATTACGAGAGCGAGGGTGGCAGCATGATCAGCCAGACAGTGGCCATGGCCATTGCAGGGACATCTGTCCCCCAGCTCACCAGGCCCAGCAGTTTTCTACTCCCTTCCTCGGTACAAATCCATCCCTCTCCATTTCCTGACCCTCAGTCTGTGCCAACCAGCAAATACTCAGCAGCTTCTGTGGGGACCCACATCAGTTTGCACCTGGGTGTTGCAGAGGGGCAACAAGGAGGACAAAGCACTGTTTGCACATTGCTGTGTGTCTCAGAGGGGCATGAGAAAATGCCAAGGATGGATAAAAATCAGCAAACCTCAGAAAATGGAAGAATTGTCTTTCCTGATAAAGATTCTCTTGTTCTGAAACAGTCTTATAAAAGCTTTGTGAGGTGCAATAGTCACTGTGAGCTTTAAGCCCTAAGCACAAATTCTACCCCAGCTAAATCCCACCTAGCTGAAGAGACAGAGGGCCATTTTCCCTGTTCTCTGCTCAGAGAGGGAATCCTGATTCTGGCAGCAGGCAGACCCTTCCATTTCTGCCTTCTCTTGCCTTTACTCCAGGACCATGACCCCATTTTGCTGGGATTTAGGTGCACTCTTAGTGAGACACTGACAGATGCATGAGATAATGAGTGGAGCCCCTCTGCTTAACTCCTAAGCTGCTGGAGGTTTTTAGAGACATCTCAAGGGAAGAAACTCATCCATGGTGGTGATGGGAATGTGTGGGTGTGAAGCACTCTGTCCTGACCTGTGTTTCAGAGTGGCAGGCAGCACTCCACCTTCTCAACAGAGTCCAGCCGCAGCCTCCTCATCTGCCTGCTCTGGGTGCTGAAGAACGCAGACGAGAGCGTCCTGCAGAAGTGGTTCACAGACCTGTCAGTGCTGCAGCTCAACCGCCTGCTGGACCTGCTCTATCTCTGTGTGTCCTGCTTTGAGTACAAGGTACTGCCAAGCTGAAACCTCCTGCAGTCCCTGCTGGGCCCTGCTGCGGACCTTTACACTCCCATCCTTTAAACGACTGCAGAAAGGCATTTCCTGCTCTCTCCAAAGTATTTCCTGTATTCACAATCCCAAGGCCAGGCTTTTCCCGTGTTTACTTCTCAGCCATGTGAATGTCTCTGCCTTGTTCCACTTCTCAAGCAGTTTGTGCTGCTTGCCCCTCATCTGGGAGCTGCTGCAGTATCACTTTGAAAAGAGAATTTTCTGTAGCAATGCTGGAATCTGAGTGATTTATCTGCCTACCACCTTAATCTGTATTCCTTTCTTGCTGCATGTTTTTAACAGGAAACATATTTTCAGTTGATAATTCTCAGAAAATATCCCAATTTGAAAGAATCTTCCCTCATGGTTTTTTTTGAAACTTGCAGGGCAAGAAAGTGTTTGAAAGAATGAATAGTCTGACATTTAAGAAGTCAAAAGACATGAGAGCCAAACTTGAAGAAGCAATTTTGGGCAGCATAGGGGCAAGGCAGGAAATGGTCCGAAGAAGTAGAGGACAGCTGGGTAAGTAAAGGAGTCCTCTGTGCCATCCCATTTTTTCCAAAATCTTCTCCTCCCATCCCTAACAATTATTTTCACCCATCTGTGGTGTGGGATACAGGCGAAGAGGCCCCTAGGAAAGCTGTTTGCAGTTTGCAGCATCTTTCCCTGGGTCTGCTAAATCTCTGCACTTTTCCTAAATTGAGATGATTTATTTATTACTTGACTGCCTTTTTAAGTGAGATCACATCTCATTTATGGGATGTTCTTGCCTTAATTTTTTCCAGTGTAGCATCTTCTAGAGTGTCCTGTTTAAGGATCAGAGAGGAAAACAAGCTGCCTGATCTTGCTTTGATAGCTCTGAAAAGGCCTGGATGTTTCTGCTGACTTAAGGAGATGTGAAATAACTGTAGTTGGGCTAACAGGCACCTTCTGATGATTTTTACTGTTTGTAAAACCCAGTAATTTTTATGAACACTCAAATTCAAAGGGTGGCCCAGGGGTTAGGACAAGAATCAGAACTGTGGTTTTGTCTCCTGCTCTGCCATACACGAGCCTGTCACTGTGGGCTAAGATGGATAGGTAGTTTAGAGTCATAATTAAGGAATCACTTCAGAGAGATGAGAACATTTATTTTTTTCTTAATGTGGACAGATTGTCTGTATTACTTGAAATTCCCCTGCCCTCCCAGCAATGAGAACAAAAGATTGTGAGGGGGCCTTGGAACACTCTTAGAACATTTCTGGGTGCCAGCTGAGGAAAGCAGTGTTGGAATGCTGAGGATTGGCACACTCAGGCTCCTTGTGCAGTCCAAGGAAGGGACTCCTCTTACCAGTGAGGGTCTCAGCTGCCTCTCTGTGTCTCATGCCACTCAGCAGTGATAGAATTAGGGCCATGTAAACATCCTGGGTGAGTGCCACAGCCTCAGGCTCTAGCAGGTCATCTTTGCTGCCACCTGCCACTTGTGAGCAGATCTGGAGCTGCTGCTCGTGCAGCAGAAATGAGCATCAGCTGACTGCTGTTGTTTTGCTGTTCTCCTGCAGAGAGGAGCCCTTCTGGGAGTGCCTTTGGAAGTCAAGAGAATCTGAGGTGGAGAAAGGATATGACTCACTGGCGGCAGAACACAGAGAAGCTTGACAAGTAACTCTGCATTATCCTTCTGCTCTACCCATGGGCCAGGGCCTGTGAGAGCAGGGCCCCCCTCCCCACAGAAGGTCACTGCCAGCAGCCACTCAGCCCTTGTGCCACTGGGTTGGACAGGGCTGGCATTGTGAAAAATAAAAGCAAAGAGCTTTTACTCCGACACTGCCCTCCCAACTCTTTGCCTTTCCACTGTCCCTTGCTTCCTTAGACTTTCAAATGAGATTTAAAGAGATTTATGCAATCCATTCCTTTCTTAAAACCCTGCCCTAAGCTGTAATTTAGAGGGAAGATCCATTAACAGTTTCCACAGATAGCATATATATCTCATGTCATATTTCCTTTATTCCATAAGAGCATTCTGGAGTTCACAAAGCTCGCTTTCCTTTCCTGTCCTAATCCATCACTTTGATTGTTTTTCCACATGTGCTGTGCTTTTAGAAGCCACAAACCAGCCAGGTACTGTAGCATTGGTGTGCAGTTCTTATAAATTGCCATTTTGTACATCTGCAGACTCAATCATCACAGCGTTGTTTGTGATGCTTGGCAGAACTTCTCAGTGTGTGTGTGCAACTGACTGGAATGAGCTCTTTTGGCTTATTACACCCATTTCCTTGAAAATTCCCTCTCTTGGTGTGGTTTAATCTGGAGGGCTCAGGAGTTGTGTTTGAGCTTTGCTGTGCACGTTTTCTGTCTCCTCAAATTGCAAACTGCAGTCTCCATCCTCCCAGCAAAAGAATTGTTCCTTATCCTAGGAAAGCAATCTCAGCCCAAGTGAAGCTCTGAAGAAACTGAGGAATGGGATCCTCAGAGTGCAGATGGAGATCAGGCCAAATTTTACTCTTGCAGACACTGACTCTCCCTGGAGTAGAAAGCAGTTCTTCACAGCTTTTAGTTGCTTTGCCCCACACAAAAATGTAGTTTCTCCTTATGACAAGTAGTGGCTTTTTGTCCAAGGCTCCAGTCCTGTTGAGTCATTGGGAAAGACCAGGGTGTTTCAACCTGCTGATAAAATGGTGTAGATACAAATTCCAGAGTCATGTCAGTTTAAAATTTGGCCTGAAGAACTCATCAGTTCACTGCCAACACTGGGTCTGAGCCCTCCCCTTCCCTGAAGGACCTCATGGACACGTTTAACAGCTGTGGAATTCCTTGATGGTCAAAGGATGGTGTCTCACCTCACAAAATGAGCTGCTTAGATAAAACTCTCTAGAGCTGCTTTCTAACCCCTGCTTGCTGTGACTGGGTCTGCTGTGTCCTGTGTGTGTAGGTAGAGCCTGGCCCTTTGAAACCCCATAAACAAGACTTTTCACCCCAAGAACTGTGCACAGCTTGCAGCTACTATCATTTTATGCAGGTGGAATTATTTTATGTGGGGCCAGGTCCCAAAACTTCCTATCCTGGAGATGTTGGGTGTGTGACCCAGCTCCCAGAGGACATGAAGTGTGGTGGGAAGGGCTGCTGCAATACAGCTCCAAGAGCCAAATAGTTCCTCTCTGTGTATTTTTCTGGGATTTTGGTCACCCTTCTGCTGGGATTTGGCCTGGTATGAGTCTGTCAGAGATGGCACCTGTGGCAGGGCAGGGCAGGCCAGGGTTGGGCTCTTTCAGTACAGCACTGGATCTCTGCCCAGTGCAGCTGGTGCTACTGGAAAGGGCTGGCTTCTGCTGAATTCCTGGAGCCACAGGTGTGAGTGGGTGTCTGGACTTTGCAAAGCTTTCCAGGAAAGCGAGTGCCTGGCATGGAACAGCAAAACCGAGACCTTCTCCTCAGAGAGGGAGTTATGCTTTGAGGATTAAATGCAGTGTAGCTTGGAGAGATAAGATTGCACCCTGGCAGGCTGCACTGGGCTGCTCCCAGCGTGCGTGCAGGTTCCCAGCTCGCGTAGCACCACCGTGTGTCCACAGCCTGCAGCATAAAGCCACATGTCCTGTTCCTGGTTGTGCTGTCGCATGCCTAATGATGCTGCTGAGCCACTTTGGAGTGGGACTTGGGGTCTAAACTGTTGTTGTGTTCCTGGGAGAGTAATGAAGTGTCAGAGAGCAGTGTGAGCTCTCCTAGCATGATGAACGTGAAGCCTCTGTAAGTCTGTACTTGTAAAAAACTGAGTTTTCCTTCCTGTCTTCTCAGTGGGTGCACTGAAATACCCTTGTAGTGTTGTCCAGTGATAATATACAAACAGTAAGTGGGAGTTTCCTGCTAGTGAGAGAACATTTTTGACTGGAAAATACAGAGATCTGTTTCTTAATCAGGAAGTAATTTTACTGCTTTGTTTTCTCTGATTAGGTCAAGGGCAGAGATAGAACATGAGGCTCTCATTGATGGGAATCTTGCAACAGAAGCCAACCTGATCATTTTGGATACTCTAGAGATAGTTGTACAGGTGAGGTTGATAAGAAAATGCAGATATAATGGCATTACAGTCACCTGGCCAGGCAGTGCTTTGTTAAACAAAACCTCCCTGCTGCTCCTCGCTGCCTGAGTGCTGAGAGAGCTGTTCAGCTGCAGCAAGAAGGGGGGTTCCCAAACCTGCCTCAGATCATTGGGTTCCAGGTCAGCCTCTTGGGTCTGTGCTCAGCTCACTTTGTCCCTTGATTTCCTGGGCATGGGCTGGGAGCAGGCAGGAGGATACTTCCCAAATCTACCTCTGAGCTGCAGAGAGAGATCCAGGAATCACAAGGATTGTACTTTGTGCCTGAACAACCCAGCTAGAGCCCAGCTATGGGCTTGTCCTCTAGTAGAACAATGTCCCCAAAGGTCAGAGCCTCACTGGGAACAGAGAATCCCCATTCCACCTGCTTTATCCACGAATCAGGTGTTGCTCACCTGGGGGCTGGCTCAGAACGGGGCTGTTTCGCAGGCCCAGCTGAGTGGGTAATTTCCCTGTGCAAAGAGCATTTGGTCAGAGCTGTTTGCTCTCTCCCCCACACACAGGAGGTTCATTTTTCTCATGGAATCTTGGTTTCCCTTTGCAGACCGTGTCTGTGACGGAGTCCAAGGAGAGCATCCTCGGCGGGGTGCTCAAAGTGCTGCTGCACAGCATGGCCTGCAACCAAAGTGCCCTTTACCTCCAGCACTGCTTTGCCACACAGAGAGCTTTGGTCTCAAAGGTGAATCCCCTGGGGGGGCTGAAATCCACCCTGAGGGAGGAAGGCGCTGTTTCTTCTTTTGTATGGGCTCCCCTCCCCAAGCTGTTGTTATTTTGGGCAGTATCAATTTTCAGGCAGGGTAGCCTGGCTGGGTTTTCATGGGCAGTACCTGCATTTCTGCATTTTGGGGTTGGCTGCACCAAAAAGTGCAGCTCTCACAACCTGGGTGGGGTGTGGGTTCCTGCTGGCTGGCACTGAGTGGGAAGAGGCACCTGCTCAGTGGAGAGCACAAGGTACAGGTGGGGTTTAAGCTGGACAAATCTCACTTCAAATGGATTTGTTTCCCAGTTTCTGTAGGTGTGCTGGGAGAAGCTCTTAAGTTTTAAGCTTGAGTTTTTGGGAGTGATGTAAATCAGTGTGAGGGTGTAGATGTAGGAGCAAGTTGTGGGGGGAGGTAAAATGTGTTGCCTTCCAGTGCTGCCAGTTTTGCCTTACTGTAAAATGATTCACAGGAACATCACTCCCCTCAAAACAGGGATTGGGCTCCCTCTCATTCCAGTGTACCCTCATTGCTGCCTGTTTGTCCGAGTGTTCATTCCTGCCTGTCCAAGCACTGATTTCCTCCTGTGCTGTTTTCCAGTTCCCTGAGCTGCTGTTTGAGGAGGAGACAGAGCAATGTGCAGACCTGTGCCTGAGGCTCCTGAGGCACTGCAGCAGCAGCATCAGCACCATCAGGTCACATGCCAGTGCATCCCTGTACCTCCTCATGAGGCAGAACTTCGAGATTGGGAATGTGAGTCCCGCTGCTCTCCACTGGGTTGTTGCAGATAATGGGGTTGGGGGCTACTGGCTTTGGGTACTGTCCCCCACAGAACTGGGAGACACCTTGGTTCTGGGCCCAGGGATTGTGGGGGGATTGACAGCACCAAAGATAACGGGAATCCAGTTTTTAGACTTGACCAAACCAAAAGCAGCTGTCTGGGATCAAGGCTGTATCATGAGAGCATCATCCTGTCCAGGGTGTGTGAGAGGAGACCATGTGGAAGGAGATAACACTAACATATTTGCAGGAGAACCTTTACCTGGAACTAAATAATCATCAGGTTATGAAGTTTGGCAGCACCAGGTTTATTCTAATCACTGCTCTGAGACAGCCTTTCTAGCAAAACTTCAGTTTTCTTTTCTCTGTCAGGTCAGGAGGAGGGTGCCATGACCAAAGCACTGATACTGCACTGTCTCCAGGCTGCTGAAATACCATAACAACATCTCTGTTGCAGAACTTTGCCAGAGTGAAGATGCAGGTGACCATGTCCCTCTCATCCCTGGTGGGGACATCCCAGAACTTCAATGAAGAATTTCTGCGACGTTCCCTTAAGACTATTCTGACGTATGCTGAAGAAGATCTGGAACTTAGGGAGACAACATTTCCTGACCAGGTAAAAGACATAAACCACAAGACAAGTAATATGTAATTCATTAACAGGCTGTGCCTAAACCTCCATCTAGAACTGGAATTTGCATGCATTCCTTGAAAAGAGTTTGTTTTTTGTTTTTTTTAATCTTTTAGTCACATAAAACTCAGGTCTTTGATTACTTCTGACAAGATACAAACACTCAAAGATTCAGTGACCACGTTCCTCACATACCAGTGTGTAGCTCAATTCCCACTGCCAGTTCTTCACAACAGCTTGTTTTTCACAGGTCCAGGATTTAGTGTTCAACCTCCATATGATCCTGTCAGACACAGTTAAAATGAAGGAGCACCAGGAAGATCCAGAAATGCTGATTGACCTGATGTACAGGTAGAGTTGGCACTGTAGGCAGAGGAGATGTCAGTGTTCCATTTGCTTGAGCAAGGCTTGGTGCCTCCTGCACTCCTGGAGGTCTTGTGTTGCTGTGAGCTTTGATTGCTTGTTTTTCATTAGCAATTATTTTACTTTGAACTTAATCCTGTTTTAAACTGCTTGCCATGATCCCGTGTCACCTGAAAACAGCACAGCTACTGGCTGTTTAGATTTGGGGTCAGATGCTGCACATTTGGGCACTTGAAGGACTTGATTTTGGAGCAGTTTTGGGTCTCACTGCTCACAGACCCATATGTGACTGTCTATTGTGTTTGAATGTGGTGTTGATAGGTTTTGTTTGGCATCTAGGCAGCTTACCTTGGATAAAAGTAGTTTCATTCCCCAGCCATCCCTGGAAATCTCTTCCTGCACCTGAGTAGAGAGAACTCTCCCTGCTTGCTTCAGAGAAAACTTGGGGATCTTCCAGCACCTGCTTGCCCAAAAGGCTTTCTGGTGGTACATTCAATGGTCTCCCTATGCAAAAGATATTCCAGAGCCATATTAAGCTCCCAAGTGCCAAATTTCTGCACAAATGGCTCTGAAAGGCTTCTTAGAAGTCAGCAGAGGTTTTGTTGTAGGGAACCAGCCAGGTGTGCTCTGACTGTCCCACACCTTTGGATTGTTACCAGTCTCAGGTGAAACATGGGCTTTGGTCAAGAGCTTCAGCATCCCCCACTGCTCCCCCACCACTGACTGGCTCAAAAATCTGTAATTTAGGGTGACTTCCCATCTGTAGAGCTTCTTGTCTCAGGAAGAGACAGCACCGAGGGGGGTTGGTGTTTAAGCAGAAGGGACCAAATGTGGTGTGAAAAAACCATGCTGAAGGGCTGTGCTGGTTCAGAAGGAAAGGGAATGCAGTCACAGAGGGTTTCTCTTCCTTTAGGATTGCCAAGGGCTACCAGAATTCCCCCGACCTGCGGCTGACGTGGCTGCAGAACATGGCAGGGAAACACTCCGAGAGGAGCAACCACGCCGAGTCCGCCCAGTGCCTGGTGCACTCTGCAGCCCTGGTGGCCGAGTACCTGAGCATGCTGGAGGACAGGAAATACCTCCCTGTGGGCTGTGTTACATTTCAGGTGGGGATTATCCTCTCCAAGGGATTTTTGGGGTTTGCTGCTGAGGTACAAAGTGTCTCCATGTGCTGGGTGTTCTGTGCTTACATCCTGAAACCGTGCTCACTCTGTTGTGTGAATGAAATGCTGCTCTGTGAGAATAGAAATGTGTATTTTATTTATATGCTCTACAAAAATAGATGTATTTTATGTATATATACACACACTACAAAAATAGAAAGCTATATTTTACATATATACTCTACAAAAATAGAAAGCTGTATTTTATATATATATACTTCATGAAAATAGAAGGCCACCTTGGTAAAAATTCCAGGATTTGACTGCAAATCAGCTGGCTTTCAAAGTACTGAAAGTGTTGAGTGTTGTTTAAATTGAGTAAATGTATTTTAATCTCTCTCCTCAGAACATATCTTCCAATGTTTTGGAAGAGTCAGCAGTTTCTGATGATGTTGTGTCCCCAGACGAAGAAGGAATCTGTTCTGGGAAGTATTTTACAGAAGCTGGTCTGGTGGGATTGCTGGAACAGGCTGCAGCATCTTTCTCCATGGTAGAAGACTTTAATTTCTTTACCTCCCTTCTCCAGCAGCCTCACACTGCTGGGCAGTAGGAAGGAAAATGTTTTTTTCTCTTGAGTGTGTAATTGTATTGTAGATGCTTAATTTGCACTTGGAGTTCTGATTTAAGGCCTGTGGAGTAAACTGTGCCAAGGGTGGGATCTGGGAGCAAGAGGCCTTGATGTGTTCCCAGTGCCTTTCACCTCCTCACTGCACGTTTGGGAGTTCACAATGGGAAAAAAGACCATGGTGGTTTTCCCTCTCTTCAAAAAGAGTGGGATGAGAGCTCTGTGTGAGCAGAGTGGATGCACTGCCACCAGTGCATCCATCAGAGGCCAAGGAAAACAAGTGAATTAATTCCCACTACACAGTATGAAGTGTCATTCAGTGGGCTTAAGCACAAGCAGCAATAATTCCAGGGCAAAAACCAGGAATTCCTGCTAAACCACTCTGTACAGTGACTGCCCACATTGGGCTGGACCCACTCCATGAGAGAGATCCTAAGGATTTTCCAAAGTCCATCTCTCCTGGAGTGCCAGAAGTGGATGCAGAAGTCACACAGGCTGAAGATGTCCTGCACAGAAAAAGCTGTACTGTGCACTTAATCTTTTCCATATTTAATTCCCATAGATTTGGTTAGGATCCTGTTTAGCTTGTTGTGCTTTTGTGCCTGCATCCATCCAAAATATCCCAGGACTGGTTGTGTTAATGATCCTAATTACTAATAGCAAGGTGTAACACAGCAGGCTCTTGGTCTCAGGGGTAACTGAGGATTTTATTCCGTTTATCTCTGGGTACATTTTAAGAAAAGATGTGATTGCCCCACAATGGTGTCTCAGCCACCTTTTCATTTTGCAGTTTGATCATTTAAATGCTGTGTGTGTAATTCTGGCTGTTGAATTGATGGAGCAATCTGATGGGCCTTATTTTTGTAGGCTGGCATGTATGAAGCAGTTAATGAGGTTTACAAAGTCCTTATTCCTATTCATGAAGCCAACAGAGATGCCAAGAAGTTGTCTACAATTCATGGTAAACTGCAGGAAGCATTCAGCAAGATTGTTCACCAGGTAATGGCTTGAATTTTCAGCTGCAGGGTGAATTGTGAAGGGACTTCAAATGCTCAGTGCAAGGAAAATGATTCCAGGAGAATTGTCAAATGATGATCCACAGTAAATACAGGGATCATTAACAGGAGGTTTTATCCCTCTGGAATTTACCACGAGAGAACATCACATACCAAGTTTCGTTGTAACTTCAGAACTATCCAAGAGTTAAAAATTCCAGTTTATCCTTTCAGATGTTCTTTTAAACTGTGTTTTGCATGCTGGGAAAACCCACTGTACCTTGCCTTTAGCCTGGTAGGTAACATCCAGAAATGCTGGGGGGTTTATTTGTTTGTTCATGTGGTGGTTAAATAATTGAAAGAAGCTTTCTGAACTTGGATGGTGCAAAAGCCACCAGCTTTTAAGAGCTGGTGAGAGCCTGTCTGTGCTGGGCCAGAGGAGGCTGCTTTGGATGCATGATGACTTAGAACCATTGCAACCATTGCAGGGTTATTGCTGGTCATGTTTTGGCCTTTGAAACTCTTTTTTTGGTTTCTGTGACATGCCCTTTTTACTTTTTATCACACAGAGTACTGGCTGGGAGGTAGGTAACTCCATCTTAGTTAGCAAAGAACACTAATTGAGTTTCCAGATGACTCACGCCAACGCTTGCCCACATGTGCTAGTTGTGGGTATTTCTGTTGCTGTCTGCTGTTTAAAACAATTCATTAACCAAAGAAATACCAATAAACCATGGTTGTAGTAGGAATTTCTTCATAAGCAGCTGTAGGTAGTGCATGGATGCTGACGTGTTCCACTAATGAGGTTCTTTGGTGAATGAGCCACTGTATCATCACTAGTTTGTTTTTACAATTTGTTTATATTTCTTTCCATCAGCATTGACACAGAAAATCATCCCTCCATACCATATTTTCACCCCACCCACAGGGGTCGATTTAAGCACCAATGCTCAGAGGTACCAAACACAAACCTGGTTTGCTGCAGGTGCACCTTTGATCTCAGAGGAGAAACTCTTTCCTTCTGTTCTCAGTCAATTTATGTAGGGGTTTATCTGGCAGGAAAAGGGCTCAGTTGTGTTAACTGGGGCCAGATTTTCTGCCTGGGTTTTTGAGAAGGCTGTCTGCTCACAGTTCTGCAACACACACCATGAGAACCACGCTTTTGGGTTAAAAATGGACAAAGCAATTGATTAATCTGCAGGGCCAGTTTGACTCCAGCCCTAGTCCAGTTGGCACAGTGGGTACATGAGCATGGAGAAGTCTCAGAAAGCACTAAAAAGCTCTGTGAATATGATGTTATTTGTTTAGGCTTCATCTTTCCAGTTTCTCTCTGCTTTCTGTGGATCAGGCAGCTCATTTTGGGCCACCTCCTTCCAGGTTTCCACCACACACTGACTGAACTGAGGCTGCAACCAAACACCTTTGGTGTTGTGGGACATAATTTGGGCTGGTGATGTTTGCATGTCAGTTTTAATTCCAGCCTAGCAAAAAAAGGAAATGGAGCAGCTTAAAATAAACCCTGACACTTCAGGGCTGGCCCTGGAACTCGTCCCCTTGTCCCCACGGAAGGTCCAGGCAGACACAGCAGCACAGCAGAGAACCTGTCCTAGGTGTGGAAATTATGTAAATGTGTTCAAGCCAACAAGGCCTGTGAGCATCTATTTTATTATTCTGCCCCTAAATCGACCCCTGGAGAGACTCCTGCCATTGGTTATGATTCTAACACCACTTGGTCATGTTTTACTGCATGGTAAAAGACACCGTGGGTTCAGCTCTCGTCTGTCATCGTGCTCCTTCATTGCCACACTTTTTCTGACCTTTGTGCTTTGTAGCTTTCAGGTTTGTTGCATGTTTTGCCCTTTTTTTCTCCCTTATTTGAAATATTTTAATGGATGCTCACCCTTTTTTTTTTAATTTTAAAATTTATTTGCTGCCAATTTGCTGCTTGTTTGTTTTATGGAATTTCCCTAATTAAATACTTTCTGTTTTCTCCTCTATCGCCCTGGTTGCTGACCCTCCTCCCCACTCTTACTATTGTCTGTTGTGGTAAGTTCCTACTTGTGGAATTTTTTTTCCCTTTCTCTGCCCCTTTTCCCCCCACCTCCCCTTTTTGTTTTTTTTTTGTTTTGTTTTGTTTTACACTGTGGAACCCCCAATTTCATTTTAACAAAGAGCTATGCCAACAGCAGCACCCCCCTCATGGCACAACAAGTGTGGTGTTGCCAACTACAAGCATTGCAGTGTCCTGAGTCTGGCACCAAAGCATTCCTGAGCTCTCCTTAAACACACCAAGTGAAAGGCTTTGTGTGTTTATTCATGGAATAAATATTAAATTCATTCTGTTGGTTTGCTTTCCAGTTAAGAAAATTAAGAAAAAAATCTTTTCATACCACACCATAAGTATTTAAAAATGCTTTTTGAGCTGTGCAGGGGGAGGTTGTCAGTGAATAACAGGACTCAAGGAGCTGATGCTTTCCCAGAAAAAATCAGTATTGGAAAAACTTGTAGTAGTTGGCAGCACTGCAAAGGACCTTGGGTTAAAATTGAGCAGGAAAACAACAGTGCTGAGTTTGGTAAAGATGGTTGGATTCTGCATTTGGAAGGTGTTGCTTTTATTCCTACACCCCTCAGGCAGCTGCTGCTGTCTTGATGAAGGAAGCAGATGATCCCTCTTGCATCTGATTTATTTTTTTTTCCCCAAATCTTGTTGGCAAAGCTTTTTGTGTGCGTGCAAGAAATAACCCCAAAACTTTATTCCCAGCAATTTGGAAAGGTATTTACCATGCATAATAACAAATCATGAACCTTCATAAGTCATGGTGGCTGTTACCTGCTCTGCCAGTTGTGTGATGGCTATTCAGTGTTCACCTTCATTCTCTTCTCCTCCCAAAGTCCTATTATTTTTGATAAAATAATAGGAGATACGATGCTTTTAATAATTCCTCCCTCATACCTGCATTTTTAGCTCTTGCCAGAAACAAGACTATGGAGCATTAAGTTACTTGTTCAGTTTCCACTGCTGTGGTTGGGAGGTGGTTTGGTGTTGGCTGAGTTTCAGAGATCCCAGTACGGAGCCATCCCCTACCCCTAATGCCAGGCATGGAGCTGGGCTCTGCTCATCCCAGGGAACTGGCAGCTCCTGAGTGTCCCTGGGAGGCTTGGAGTGGTCTGGAGGTGTTTCTCCCAAATGGATTTGCTTCCATTCCCTTGCTTCCAGGCACAGCTTCCCAGCATGAGTCACATCAGGGGCTGACAGTGCTCCTCACTGCTGGCTCTTCTCCCTGGGATCCCTTTAACTGGGGTTCAGCATCTGGATTTACCAGGGAAAGCCAGGGTCTGCATGGGAATGACCTGGGAGCTGCCCTCACACAGGGACAGGGAATCTCACAGGGCTTCCCTGCAGCTCTGCCACTCCTGGGGCTCCCCAATACTCCAAAACTATTATTTTATGGATTTAGTAAAGGCCAGCAGAACTCCTTAGTGATTTATCCTGATCATCAGGCAGCATCCTCTTCCTCCCTTGTTATTTCTACCCTGCCTGTAACAAGGAGCTGCCTGGGCAGGTGTCCATGGCAAAAACTCAACCTGTAGGGATCTGGTTCTGCAGATGCTTCACACCCTGAAAACCCCTGGCCAAGGAAGAAGGAAAAAGCTCATTGATTAGAAATCAGTGTGTCCTCCACCCACCCTGTGCCAGGGTTGGGGCAGGATCCCACAAACTTCCCCGTGGAGCATGCCCAAACCTTGTGCTGGGTCTGGGGAGCTGATCCATGTGGCAGTTCCCCCCAGGCAGACAGGGAGTCATGGAATGGTTTGGGTTGGAAAGGATCTTAAAGAGCATCAGGTTCCAACCCCACCTTCTACCAGGTGCTGCCTTGGGAAGGACTTTGAGAAAGGAGCCCTGGAGTCAGAGCCTTTGGCCCGTGACAGTGAGATGGAAGCTGGAAATGCTGGGCATTGAGGGATTTTAGTGTGGATGATGTTATCCAGGCTTGTGGCTTTGAAAAGGTAGTGATGAGGAAAAAGGGTTCAGTAGCTCAATCCTGCATGGATCCAGAGGGAGGGGCCCTGGGCAAAGACAGGGAATCCAGGGAAATGGCCACATCCAGTAAAATAGCAATAGCTCTGCAGCTGGAGTTCCCACCCTGGGAGGGGCTCCTGGGATCCTGTGGTGAGATGAAACCCCTGGCAGTGGGGCTGGAGAAGAGCCCCTCTCTGGAAGAGGATTCCCAGAGGGACAGGCTAGAGCAGGGTCCAGGGAGCCTGGGCACAGCCAAGTGTTGCTTTTTTGGGATGAGGGCTGCTACTCACCCCAGGTGCCTTCAGGAGGGCAGAGCTCAGCTGTGAAGTGGAAGTTTTTGGACCTCAGGCACGTCCAGTGAGATGCTCCAGAATTTCCTCCAGCCAGGCCAAGGCAGTGGCTGGCCATGCCAGTGCTTTTTTCAGTCTGGAGTTTGCCTGAAGGGTTTTTTTAATTTTAGTTTGGTTTATTTGTCCTCTTTGCCTTCCATAGATTGTGTTCACCATCACCACAAGAGATCAGTTTTGCCATAGCAAAATACTAAAATAAAACCTGGCAGCCAGGACACCTGTAAGGGCTGTTTGAAGCCAAAATCTAGCCCAGCTCAGGGGCACTGAGTGTCCTAAACTGCATCCCACTTTGTCACGAGAGTAAAGGTGAACATTTTGGAGTTTCTTGCTGAAAGGCATCCCTGGTTTGTGCATGCAGCGTGAGTTCTTTAACAAAAGCAAGGTGTGTTTAATTTTTAAAGCATTTTTCTTCTCTCTGTTTCTCTCTCTTGATCAGATTTTCTCCGTTGCCTTTCCAGCAAAAAATCTTTCTTGTTTCTCTACTTTTGTTGCGTTTTGGGGCCAAATTCACCACTGGCTCCCCTGGAAGCAGGTACATGGCACAGGATTGCATCTGCTTTCACCAGGAGTGACTTTGGCCCTCTCTCCTAGACAGTTCCTAGAGAGTGTAACACCTCCCAGCTGAAATGCTGGTTAAAAAGCACTCGTGTGTGTGTGTGAGTGAACTGGTCATTGACTTGGGCCCAACCCTGCAATTCCTGGAGGGTGGATTTGGGGGGAATTGATGCTGGGTGATTCCAGGGGTGTCTGACCCCCCTGCAGGGTCTCTGCACAGGCTTTGGAGAGCCTCAGATAATGATCCCAACAGGGATTTACCTTTGGCTGCCTCTCAGAGACATCTGATGCTTCTTAAACTGAAAGAGAATAGATTTAGATGGGATATTGGGAAGGAATTCTTCCCTGTGAGGGTGGTGAGTCTCAGGTTCCCAGAGAAGCTGTGGCTGCCCCTGGATCCCTGGCAGTGCCCTAAGCCAGGCTGGATGGGGCTTGGAGCACCCTGGGATAGTGGAAGGTGTCCCTGCCCATGGCAGGGGTGGCACTGGATGGGCTTTAAGGTCCCTTCCAACCCAAACCATTCCATAATTCCATGCTGGCACCTCCAGGCTCCTCCTGGGTTGGGAGAAGTCATTGCAGGGTTGGGCTAATGGTCGTAACTGATCCATGTAATTCCATGTTAGTTTATAATTCTGTTGTGGTGTTTGCTGCTAAATGCATCCATGCTGAGTTCCAGGTGTGTTTTTTTCTTTCTCTTCTTTCTTTCTGATTTTTTTCCCTTGTTTTTTAATTTCTTTTCATTTTGCATAAATTCAGGAGCCTGCCTGCAGCTGTGCTTGGGGGTGTGCATGTCCCCACCCTGAAATAACCTCTTGTTTCTCCATCCCTAGGATGGAAAGAGGATGTTTGGCACCTACTTCCGAGTTGGTTTTTATGGAACTAAGTTTGGAGACCTGGATGAGCAAGAGTTTGTTTACAAGGAGCCTGCAATAACCAAGTTGGCTGAAATCTCCCATCGGCTGGAGGTGAGAGGGTTTAACTGGAAGTTTAACTGGTTTCCATCAGTTGTTTCACAGGAGCAGCCCCTTGGAAAAGCAGTTTGGGTGTCCCAGAGCTGGGGCTAGTATCTCCTGTCCTCCTGCTGCTGCCACCTCTGCGGGAGGAGAGGAATTCTCTGATCAGGGAAAGGTTCTTCTTGAGAACTTGTGGTGTTTCCAGTATCTTCTTCATCCAGTAGGGTCTTTCCAAGGCATAAGCTGAGTCTGTGTTAGTCTCTTCTTTATCTTCTGGTTTCTGCAAAATGTCCTTGTGGTCCATAAATTCTACATTCCAGATGTCCAACCTCAACAATCCCTCTCTCTCTCCCAGGCTTGTTCATTGAAGCATAGCAGAGTTAGTTTATCAAAACTTAAAGCTTCATTAATTTTCCCAGGCTGTGCTCCCACAGAAGTAGGTTATGACATCTTTGCAAAATGCTAGCTAAGAGTAATTTAAGAATAACACACTATTTATAATTAATATATATATATGTTATGCTTAAACCAATTCATTTCAAAGTTAATTAAAACCATTAACTAAAATGATTACAAAGTTCTATCATTTCCAGCACCAGTGGATGCCAAACTGACCCATTTTAGTTGCTCACAGACACAAAACAAACCCAAATGCCTTGTTCAGAACCAGGCACTGTTGGAAAGCTCTCCTGCTTTCCAGGACTTGTTTTCTCTCGTTGCCTCTGGAATGTGACTGTTGGAATTTTCCTGGGCTCAGCAGATCACATTCAGTGAAAGGCATGTGGAGCTTCGCCTCCCCTGAATGTGCCTTTGTCCCCCAGCCTCCATCAGGGCTGCATTTGATGTTTGCTTTCAGTTGCTTTCTTCTTGATTGTAGGGATTTTATGGAGAACGGTTTGGGGAAGATGTTCTGGAAGTGATCAAGGACTCAAACCCTGTGGACAAATGTAAACTTGATCCCAACAAGGTAATGGCACAAGTGCAGGTGTAGAACAGGTCCTGAATGGGTGAAAATGTAGTGGGACAAAATCTCCCTTGAATTTCACCACGTGGGCAACAAAATCCATGTGCTGAGCATCTTGTGGCTGCTTGGGAGGAGAGTTTGGGAAGATCCAGCACAGGGATGGAGAATTGGCCACTCCCTTCCCTGCCGTGGTAGTGGTGGGTGGGAAGGAAGGGAGGAGGTTGAAGGACAGAGGCCTGGGCTGTGTTGGCCTTTCTCTGCTGGGTGCAAGGAAGGAGGGGCTGTGCCATTCCCTGGCTTTTGTGCAGCTCCAGCATTTTGTCACCCTTGTGCCACGTGCTTTATGTGTAGCAGGAAGAGCAGGAGCAGGCCTGGGAAACAGGACTGTGGCTTGGGGCAGGAAAGGGTTTAGATTGGATATTGGGAAGAAATTCTTCATTGTGAGGTGGCAAGGCCCTGGCACAGGTTGCCCAAAGAAGCTGTGGCTGCCCATCCCTGGAAGTGTCCCAGGCTAGGTTGGAGCAACCTGGGACAGTGGAAGGTGTCCCTGTCCGTGGTGGGGGTGGACTGGATGGGCTTTAAGCTCCCTTCCAACCCAAAGCATTCCATGATGTGAAGGGCAGGAGAGGGGAAGGACAGCGAGCTGTGCTTTACCCAGCCCACAAACTGAGCGTTCCCAGCACCGCGCTCCCTCCGGTGTCAGTGGGGTCCTCAAAGGCAAAACCCAGCCGTAGCTGGTTTGTCCAGTGGTGGCGTTGGGAAGACACAGATCCAGCAGGGACAGTGCAGCTGAGGAGCACATTCCCTGCTGTCCCTGCAGGCCTACATCCAGATCACATACGTGGAGCCCTACTTCGACACGTACGAGATGAAGGACAGGATCACCTACTTCGACAAGAACTACAACCTGCGGCGCTTCATGTACTGCACGCCCTTCACGCTGGACGGCCGCGCCCACGGCGACCTGCACGAGCAGTTCAAGCGCAAGACCATCCTCACCACCTCCCACGCCTTCCCCTACATCAAAACCAGGATCAACGTCATCCATAAGGAGGAGGTGAGGCCGGAGCCTGGGGGGGAGCAGTGCCCAGCGCTGCACGGTGCAGGAGGCTCCTTCAGCTCCAGTTCAAGCATGCCCTAGGAGCTTCGGAGTTCCTAGGAACTTCTCGCTGTTCCTGTTCAAGCCAAACTAAGCCCAGACTGATCTAAGGATGCATCTGCCCCACCACCTCCAGACCTGGTACATGCAGGGTTCTTGGAGAGCTCTGCAGGCTGGGTTGGATTGGGCTTGGAGCAGCCTGGTCTAGGGAAGGTGTGTCCTGCCTGTGGTGAGGGTGGAGTGGGGGGAGCTTTAACATCCCTTCCAACCCAACCATTCCATGATTCTTTGATAATGGAGGTTGTGTTCATTTCCCAAGGGTGGACAGGGTGGGCAGATGTGGTCACTGGGACGCTGTGAACGGTGCTCAGGGACTGGCAGTGCTGGAGTCCTGCAGTGACCCAAAGGGGCACAAGTGCCACTCAGAAAAATCTCAGACAGCTCTGGAGCACCCAGAAACACTTTTAAAAATCAAACCTTTTCTTGATGCCACTGAACCAAGATGATGCATTTCTGAAGTCCTGTCAGTCCTGTTGGTGTCCTCCACCTCTTTGTGGTGCCACCCCACTGGGACCTGGGTGTTCCTTAAGATCTGTGCCCGGTTGCCAAGCTCAGACATAATAAAAATCCTGTTCTGGCTTCTTGCTTAGATCATTTTGACCCCCATCGAAGTTGCCATCGAGGACATGCAGAAGAAAACACAGGAATTGGCTTTTGCCACCCACCAAGACCCTGCAGACCCCAAGATGCTGCAGATGGTGCTGCAGGGATCAGTAGGTACCACAGTGAATCAGGTGAGGATCACTGTCCCAGCTGGATCTCTGGGAGCGCACAGCCTCGGGCCCTGTTTCTTAATTCCCTTGGAATTTTTTCCCTGTTGAGTCTGTGGGATGTTTAAGGTCACTGGTAGGTCCAGGCCAGCTGTCCTCAGTGATTTTGCTGTATGAGTCCAGAAAATGTGGAAAGTGGCTGGGAAGAAACATCCCTCCCTCAGTTACTGCTCCTTCCTGGCACTTGCAATTGTTTCTGCCTGCTCCTCTTCCCTCCAAGTTTCATTGCCTTCCTTTTGTTAGCCAG
Organism: Aphelocoma coerulescens; assembly: GCF_041296385.1. Taxonomy (NCBI): domain Eukaryota; kingdom Metazoa; phylum Chordata; class Aves; order Passeriformes; family Corvidae; genus Aphelocoma; species Aphelocoma coerulescens. The sequence goes on along the minus strand of NC_091022.1, from coordinate 30,849,576 downwards.
GCTCTGCAGGATTGTGTCCTGCTGTGGGTTTCCAACAAAATGGAAAGCAGTGGAGAAAAACTGAGGAAAAGCTGAAGGAGCCTGAGTGAAGCACAGTGCACAAGCTGGAAAAAAATCAGCTGGAGTTCTGAGTGCTGGGTTGAGTTTGCAGTGCTGGCAAACACTCCCTGGCTCCATCTGCATTGTTTAAACTTTGCCGTAGTAGTGAGTTGAGCAAACGTTGTCAGGAGTCCTTATAAAGGCAAACAAATGGAGAATCTGTGCAGTTTCTCACACTGCTTTCCAAAAGCAGAGTTTTAAATAAAACAAAGCAAGGCCTGAAAGAGACTCAGTTGTCACTGAGGTTGGTGATTTACATCAGATTTCCCAGCTGCAGCTCTTCAGGATGTTTTGTGTAAGGAAATGTGTTTTGTGGATGTTTTCTATGTGGCTGAACTTTCTCCAGCGATTGGATATGACAGACAGTTTCCAGAAACTCACTTTGCCCCTTCTTCTCCTAAAGGGACCATTAGAAGTTGCACAAGTTTTCTTGTCTGAAATCCCCAACGACCCAAAGCTCTTCAGACACCACAACAAACTCCGGCTCTGTTTCAAGGACTTCACAAAAAGGTATGGAAAGGGTCCCCAAGGCACCTGCCAGCTGCAGTGGCTGCTGCCACCCCAGGCAGGGGCACGTGCAGTGACACTGGGCTGTCCTGGTGTCCCCCACCTGCCCAGGTTCCATGTGCAGCTCATTCCTCCATGTGAAGCCCAGTCCTTCCCTGTTGGTGCTGCTGCTCCGTGGCTGCAGGGGCTTTGCTGTTTATCAGGAAGGAATTGGTGATCCTAGCTCAGTTGTGAAGTGTCCCAGGAATCACAACAGGCTACGCTGGCACAGTGAACTCCCAGCCTGGCAGGGTCAGGAGGATCTGCTGGACTGACCAGGAGATGAAATTTCCTTCTGAAGTGAATTTCTCCAAGCAGAGTGGAGAGGTGCTGGCACAATTCCCCAGAGAAATGTGCTGGCTGCTCTACTTTCCTGGAGTCATGCAAACTGCAGGCTCAGTCCAGCATCTTTCACAAGCACCAAGAAATTAAAATAAACACCAAAACAATTGAAATTAAAATGTTGTAAGCAAATAGATCCAGTGGCAGCATAGTTTTCCCCTATGAAATAAATGGCTTTGCTGATACAGTTGTTTTCGTACCCTTTATTTAAATTGCATCTTTGCAAGCAGAAGAGTTCCTGACGAACATCCCAGGCTGCTATTTCTTAATCCCTCCTGATTCCATCCATCTTTAAATCCACTGGGACTGGAAGTGGCTCTGTGGAGATGGGCTTTTCATTTCTCTTCAGAGAGGATAAATGTAACTGGACAGTAAAGGACAATAACAAAGGAGTTGTCACTCTGGGAGTGAAATGGAAGTTGGAGATGTGACTCCCTCTCCTTGCCCCTGGACACCAGGTGGTTCAGCTGAGCCTTGATTACCAAAAGACACGATAAAGGATATTCCCTGTGATCCCAGAGGGACAGCATGGATGTTTTTGTACTATTGGAGTAACAAACCTGGAGCAAGGGCGTGTTTCTGTGTGCCCAGCTCTCACAGGGTTTTTGTTTTCCAGGTGTGAGGATGCCCTGAGGAAGAACAAGAGCCTGATCGGGCCGGACCAGAAGGAATATCAGCGGGAGCTGGAGCGCAACTACCACCGGCTCAAGGAGGCTCTGCAGCCCCTGATCAACAGGAAGATCCCGCAGCTCTACAAGGCAGTGCTGCCCGTCACGTGCCACAGGTGCATATTTGGGGTTCCTCTCGGGGCACAGAGAAGGAGGGTGTGAAACTGTGGGGTCTGAACTTCTCAGGATCCTGCGCCATCCGTTTGTTTTCAGTCCTGGCTCTTTTGGCTGAGCCCATCCCTTTTCCCTTCTGTCCCTCCTGAGAGCACATTCCCTTCCCAGCAGCTGTGGTAGGTGGTGTTTGCAATGTTCCTTTTGTTCCTCAGCTGTGACAGTTGGTTTTTTTATTTGTTTCCATCCTGCATCCCATTCTTTTTAGATGCAAAACCACCCTCAGTGTGGCAGGACTTTATTCCCAGTGAAACTGGGATCAGACACTCCAGGGGGAAAAATTGTTGGTGTCTTCTGTGCTGAAAGACCGGGAAGCTGGAGACTGGGTTTTGTGTAAAAACTCCAGTGGGGATCACAGGATCACAGAAGGGTTTGGGTTGGAAAGACCTTAAACATCACCTAGTCCCACCCCCTGCCGTGGGCAGGGACACCTTCCACCAGAGCTGGGTGCTCCAACCTGGTCTGGAAAAATTCCAGGGATGGGGCGACCAAAACCTCCCTGGGCAGGTCGTGGATGAGCAGGTGGAATTTGGGTACAGCCACTTTCCAGCCAGGCTGTGGCTCCCGGGACAGGAACAGAGGTGGTTCCCTGCAGGAACCCTCCATGGAATCTGTGACTTGGGCACCCCTGTGGAGTTCCCTGGCAGCAGGGCAAGGCTGGATGTCTGTGGAGCTGACCTGAGGTGGTTTCTGGCTGTGAGTGCTGCAGGGAGGTGCCCTTCCTTCCCTGCCCAGCATTGGGATGCTCTGAGCTCTCCCCAGGTCATGCACTGTGTCCCAGCTGTTCCCTGGCAGCTTTTCCTGGCTGGGATGGTGGGAATAGCAGTACTTTCCTCCCCACCAGTGCCTGTGGTGTGGTAATTCTTACCTAATCTTGTGAAAATCAGCCTGTGCAGGCAGCCTAATACAGGTATGACATAAAATATCCTGAAAGTCATAGAATATCCTGAGCTGGAAGGGGCCCACAAGGATCATCGAGTCCAACTCCAAGTATTCCTGGCAAAATCCACTTTAGGGATGTATTTGAAATTCAGATTTAAATAGGATTTCAGTTGTGCAGATGGTTTGTGCTGCTTCTCCGTGTACTTTTATCAGTTTTCTGGGCAGTTGGATGATCCCAAACCCAAACCCAAACCCAAACCCAATCCACTGGAAAAACAACGAGTTTTAATGCCAGTGGACTTAGTTTTTGTAGTAACCAGCTCTAGGAGATACTGGAAATCAATTCAGAGTCATTCATCTGCTGAGGCTTCTTATTTCACCATGGAAAATCTGAGCTCATCATTGTATTTTCTCTCCCTCAGAGACTCCTTCAGCAGGATGAGCCTTCGCAAAATGGAAATCTAAACGAGTTAAAAACCAAAAAAAAAAAAAAAAAGCACTTAAAAAATTAAGGTTTTGAAAAGAAAAAGAGCCTTGTTATCAGCGCTGGGAATCAAAGAAGTTTTATTGTGAAATAAAACTTGGACTTCATCCTGGACATCCCACACACCTCTTCCTCCATCAAAGTGTTCAGTGGCCAAAAAATCATTCTGAATTGTCAAATGTAGACTTCTCAATGTTTGGAAAAAAAAAAAAAATCATGGCAGTGGTATCCAGAGTATTGGTGATGAGCTGTAAACTTATCCTGTTTTTTAAGGCATTTTTATGACTCAAAGGTACACTAAACGCATTTACCTTTATTTATAGCATTACCTAATGTTAAATTTATTTACTTTTAGTTCCTATATTTAATTTATATTAGGAGCATACGCAAATGCATTTTGGAAGTTTTTAATGTAGTGATGATGATGGTTATTTTGATGGTACTATTAAATATGTGAATGTTTACACTTTAATTCCCTGTGCATTGGACTTCAGGGCTCAGCATCCTTGGGGAAAAGGTTCAGAGCAAGGTAAGTCATGGTAACATTAATTAACCAAGTGGTGATTGTTTATTATCCCTGTTCTTTTGCTGCAAACAAAAATAACTCCATCTGCAGCCAGCAGCAGATGGAGGGACAGCTTGGTACCTCTTCAGCTCCTTCAGTCCATGAGGTGGTTTCAGCTTCACTTCTGTGTGTTCATGGCCATCTCCAGCAGCTGGGAAGTCCCAGCATCTCCTCATCCTTTGGAATTAGCAGTGTCCATGGAACTAAACTGATCTAGTGTCCATTTTTTAATTTAAAGCCTAATTTTGTGGGGAAAAAGAACCTAAAATGGTACCACAGTTTAAAAGGGTGCATAGAAAACATTCTTTGCATTGCTGTTTATGTGAAGAAAGATGTGTTTTGCAGCAGATATTTTGGGGTCTTAACACAGAACTTCGAGGAAACATCAGATTTGGAGCTGAGTCCACAACTCCTAAATCTTCTCCTTAATAGTTTTCCTCTCTGTGGTGAATGAAGTCCCCTGGAAGAGGTGGTATGTGATTAAACACACTTATTCTCTCTCCATAAATAGCTAATCTGCATAAAAATACAGATATACACACAAAACCTGAATTTGATAAACATACTCTATAAAAAGGAGGAAAAATGGGTTTATACATGAAGTGCCCCCCCCTTCTGCAGCAGCACTGAGGGTTTAGGCTGGGGAGGGTCTCTTTTTTTCTTCCTGATACTTATTTTAGGTTATTGGAGACTTCTCCCATGCTCTGTTATCCCAACAGCTCCACAGGGGTGTGTTTTGTGTGCCAGGCTCTGTTTCCCTGGAACAGAATAATCCTGAATTAGTTCTGTGTCACGGGATAGAACATGGGAACACCTGCATGGAGTTTCCTGCAGAAAGAAAAACTCCAACCTTTTTAGGGATGGTCCAAGGCCTCTTGCAAAGCCCAGGGGTGTTGACAAGGCCTTGGAAGTGCTACAAGAGTCAGGGAATCTCATAATGGAAAATACTAAGGAAGGAAGGAATGGCTTTGGAAGAGATTTACAGGAAGAGGCATTAAAAATATTTACGCAGTGAAAACAAATCCCAGTAGCCATGAGAGGATGAAAATTTAATTTACAGCAGTCTTGCTCCAGGACAGGAGTTACAAGCAACAAGTTCAGCAGGGGGGGCAAGTGGTGCTCAAGTAAATATCCCAAAAACCCACCCCCAGTCCCTCTCCCTGTGCCAGAGGAGAGGCTTTCATTCAGCATCTTCCAGCCGAGGCTGTTTTCAGCTGCCACAAAGAACCTCCTCCCAAGCTGTATTGGGATGATGGAAGGCAGCTAGGTCTTCCTTACATCCTGTTTTGGTGAAAATAATGGTATTTTGTTTCCTTGGAACATTCCTGATCCCGCAGTTGAATGAAAAAGATAAAAGTCTTTGCCAGGTGTGGAAAAATAAACTTTCATTTGCAGGCTGAAATTCAGCAAAACCTAAAAAATTGCATTCTGTAATGAGATTGGGCTGCCCTTGCAAGGTAAGATTACTGATACTTTTGTAATGTAGCTATTTCTTGGTTTAGACTCTGAAATAATTTATTATGGTGCAATGCTTTGGAAAAGGGAAAGTGTATTTTGTCACTGCAGATTTTTTATGCTGCAAAATCACGGCCTGCACAACAATCAGAGGTCAAACCTAACATGGAAAATACACTGAAAGAGATTTTTCCTGACTTACCTCAGTGTTTATACAACATTATAATAAAAGACAGCAAGAATTTAAGTATTGCAGAATTAACTAGGCAGAGGGTTTTAGGGCTGTTCCTGTAAATCAATTAATTTGTAGTGGAAAAAGATTAAATCTATCCAGGGTCTCCTCACAGCCTGCAGCAACACTTGGTGCCATTCCATCCATCCTGGGACAGACTGAACAATCCCCCTTGTTTGAGTTGGATTTGTTAAGATTTTAATTACAAGTTTTTAGGAGTCACCTCCAGTTCTCTGACAGACAATCTGGGATTTTCATCTCTAGTACTTACTGCAAATGGTTTTGGTTTTGCAGTATGTTTCCCTTGAACCTCACTAGTCAAAAAGTGCCTTCAAATTAGGAGATACTGTACAAGAATCAGCTGAAACCCACAGAATGTTATTCTGAAAGCACTTTAAAACTTCTGGGTTTTTAAGATGATTTCCCAACCTTTTTGTAACTCTTCCCAAACCTCTCTCCCTTTCTGCTTTCCCCTTTCCAAACACAACAGGCCGAGCTGCTTGTCGCAGATGTGGATCATAACTTTTTTATTTCATATATACATTCTTAACAAAGCATCAAAGCCAAATGCTCTCTTCTTCCCCACGTTTCACTGAGCTCCAGGTACAAATGAACTGTTAGAAGGTCACCACTAAGTTCCCAACTCCCCCAAACAGAGATGCAGATTAGAGGGCTTCACTCTTCAAAGTACAAAATTATTTTAATTACACTACACTGCCCCTGCTTTGAAGTATTAATCACACCTATTTACACTTTGCTCATTCACACCTATGCACCAAGATGCAAATTAGACCAGTCAAACACTTCCATCAAGTTTAGTTCCCTCCAATGCACTGGACAAGGTTCCAAGACCCCTTTTCCTTGTGCTTCAAGTTGCAAGGAACAGGAAAGAACTGGAACAGGAGAATAAGCCACATCGATTACCCAAAGACTAAATATGAAGTGTTACTTCCCAAGTTACAAAAATACACAACTTCTGATGAAATTTGCTAGTTAATATACATTTACTCCAAGGTATGAATACAAATAACTTTTATTTAAAAAAAAAAAAAGGAAGAAAAAAAAGCTAATAATACAATAGGCATGTCTGAGACCTAGAGCTGCATTAAAACCACTACTGGGTGCTGTAGGCATCGCTTGTGATCTATACAAACTGGTATTTCTAAAAGGTCATAGCACTATTCTCCAGCAGAAAAATTATGGTGTGAGTCAAGTCCTATGTCATGTTTTGTTATTTCAAGTTGAGCCACTTGACACCCAAGGAAAAAAGAGCAGAAAGATGAAGAATCAGTAGCTTCAAAAAACAAACAGCCGTTCCTTCCAGGTAGTTTGATGCAAATCAGAGCAAGGGGTGTATGCAAATCCCGAATATTTACAGTCAAAGTACAGCATCACTCTACAATTTTCTTATAAAACAGTAGGTAAGGAGTTGATGTAGATGACGATGTCGGAGAAAGAGAATTCAGAAAGTCCTTTTCCTCTGTGACCTTCACTTCGGAATCATCGAAGAGCAGCCACTTCCCCTCGTACTCCTTGAGGCTCTGGAGCACGTAGAGAGCTTTGTTTTCCAGTCCTTGTGCTGCCAGCCCCGGGGGCTCGCCCTGCTCTGCCCTGGGCTCGGCGTTGCCGCTGGGCTCGGCGCTGCGGGGCTCGGGAGCCGTGCTGAGGAACTTCTCGGGGTTGGGCTGTTTGCTGACGTACAGCTCGCAGTCAGCCTTGCTCTTCTGCCCCCCGAGCAGTCCCACGGCCTCCACGTTCTTCTTGCTGAGCACCTTCCCCGGCGGCGCGGCGCCGCTGAGCCTGAAGGAGACCTCTCCGTCGTCGTAGTCCTCGGCCACGGCCCGCGCCTCCTCCTCGTTGAGCGGCTCCGGCTTGAGCGCGGCGTAGCCGGGCTCGGGGAGGAAGTTGCCCCTGTCCAGCTCCAGGCTCTGCAGGTCTGTGACCTTCACTGAGGCCGTGTAGTGACCGCTGCTGATGGTGATGCCGCTGTGCATGACCACGGCAAAGAGCCCGTAGGTGTCGTTGGTGGGCCGGGTGCTCCACTCCTCCAGGGACAGCCGCAGGGGTGTCAGCAGGGGCGTGTTGATCTTGGACAGGCCCCCATAGCAGTCAAACCTGGCAAGGGACACACACAGGTTACACCTTGTGCCACAGCAGCTCCCAAAAAACCCACTTTAGGTGGCCCAGAGGTGTATCCATAGCCTTCTCCTCTAAGGTATGGATGATGGGAACTGCTCCCTGGCTCAGCACCAGCATCCCAAGCACCCCAGATCAGGAAAGGCATTTTTATGACTGTAATGTTAAATCTTACAGCCCAGAAATGGTAAACTTTAACTATTTAAGAGATCCCCTTTTTCTAGTATCAGCTGAAAATAAATTTTTAAATAGGGATGATAAAAGTTCAGCTGATTGTTATCATTCATGCTTCTACCTCTGCACAACCACCTCCTTTCTCTCTCTCACCCTCCTGTTTAAAAACAAACTGAAAACTCTTCAACAGCCAAGGCTGAACCAAGCAGGCTTGGGTTTGGTTTTTCCCCTCCTGAAAGAGTCATTTACTAAATAAAGCATTACTTATTTTACTTTCAAGTAGCTTTAATACCACTCAGAGATTGTGACTAATTTTCCTCAGCTCTCAGTGCACTGTAGCAGTGCCAGTGGTGCTCTCGTGGGATTCTTCACTAGCTGTCCTATGGTATTCTGTTTTTTCAAACAATTCTGTAGCTGATTTACTTTGGAAAAGCCTCTAGTATTCTATAAATATTCAGTATTTTGTTCACAGCACACAAATTTACCAGGAGGGGAAAAGTCCTTTCGTTACAAGGATCTTCTACAGAGTTGGAAGAGGCTCAGTGTTGGGATTTCATTATTGTGCATCAGCCTCCTTGAATGATTGTGCTCTTGCTGACTTACACATTGCATCAGCCCAGATCAATTAACCCCTTTATTGAACTATAAGTTGTGATGTCCTAATAAATTCCAGGGATGACTCAGTCTTACTCAACTGTGAGGGTGTTGTAGGGAAAAATACTGGGGAGTACAGACAAGCCCTGTAAAACTGAGGTTCCAAAGAGCTCACTGCTATTATTCAGCAAAGAATAGCTCTTAAATCCAAGGAAACTGCAGCCATGGCATAACTGCAGTGACAGATTATTGTTTTCCTGGATTTAATTTTGATTCTGCTTCATTCCTGTTCAGAACCACAGAAATAAATACATTGACACCACACACAGATCCTCAGTCACTCCATTTAAGTGAAACCTCACTTCAGACCTCTCTTACCATACACGTTTCACTCCAGCAAAAGGAACACAGAAGAGCACAGAATCAGGAATAACAGAACTTAAATCTTCTGAAAATCCCTATTGTCAGCAGCCAGAAATAGAGATATTCAGAAGAGAGTCAAGAAACACAGAACTGCTGGCTGATACCCTGGATCAGAAATCCAGTTCCACTCAAGCACACTGGGACACTCATATTCACAGAAAACAGGAAAAAGCAGGCTCTACCTTTCTTCTCAATGACATCCAGCATCAGAAAGATTTGGAGAGGAGGAAATAAGAGAGGAAATCTTTTCCTATAGCTTTTTGTTCTTCTTAATGATAAGAATCTGAAGACAGAAAAATTGCATGCCAAGTACTCTGCCTGCTCTGGCTGATGCACTTCAAACACAGCAAACCTGATTTCTGCAGCCACATCTTTTGAGACCATAAATTAGTGACATTTTACCCACTGCAGTGAATTTCACAAGACAAAAAGCTGATTTTCTCACAAATTGTTAAATTTCTAGAGTGGAAATGCTTAATTACATGTTAGGAAGTAACAAATTCCTTCTGAACAGCTTCACAGCCTGCTCACACATGGCCTGGCATTTTTACACACACACACACACACACACACACACACACACACACACTTGCCAAAGAGAATTACTCTTCTCCAGGCAAGGAGATTTTCACACTGGCTGCTTTATTTTAAACCAAAACACTTTGCAAAGCAGCATCTAGAAAAAGATGAATAAAATCCCTATTAACTGTAAATATTTACATTACCCTTCATTTCTCATTTATTTACAACTCAGTCACCAGAGAACTCAGTAGAGCACAACTGAGCAGATAAGATTTCTAAATTTTTATGGGAGCTAAAAGTTGTCTGAAGATTCTTGTCTTATTTAAGTTTAAAGCCACTAGAAGAGTTTGTTGCTACTTTTAGCAAGGACAGGGTTTTGTCCAAGATAAAACATCCAACCCAGAAATCAGGAAACTCTTTAGAAGGGTTTCTGCTTCACCACAGGTTTCTACATCAGGTTTTCCACTCTGACTTCCTTAATCTCTGGCTGGTAGCCCTTGGCAGAAAATGTATGGCATGACTGAGAGGACACATGAGGAAAACCACAAGAGGCTGGATTCACTCTGACCTGGAAATTGGTCTGAGTGGTTTGGAGCAATAACCTGAAGCTGGCCAGGACAGAAGAGGTCAGTGAGGCAGGAGAGGGATGATTAATTAACCTGCCAATCCTTCCTCATGGAAACAAGTAGGAAATACAGGAGTAAATGGAAGATAATTTTCATGTTTCCTACTCAACAATGACGATTTTTAAGTGTGCAGCTGTAAGTCAATACATACAAATCAATATTTAAGTCAAATATTGTGGAGCTCAATGGAAAGACAATTTTGTATGCTAGGATTCTGGACTTGTATGGAAAGACATTGCAGAGACAGAGAAAATTTCCTTTCTGCTTTGTCAGAAACCTGGATATTCCTGTACAGTACAAGGATGGATTTTTCTTTGTTTCCTCTCATCCCAGAGAAAATCCCTAAATTCTTAAGTATGAAAAAAAAGATAAAGAACACTCTCACAATTTCTTTCAAAACATAAGGATTGCTACAAGTAACATTAAACTGATTACTCAGTAATTGAATATCAGTGATGCTGGTACTATGGTGTTTTAAAAGTAATTGATATTTTTTTGGTGTATTAGCTCTTTAAAATGTTTATCTGATAATTTTTTCCCCCAAAATTTTAGTATTCACATTCAGGTACACACCACAGTATTTTTAAAGGAATTGGTTAGTTTTGGGGTAATGAATGTTGGCTATTTAAAAAGTGTCTCATCTCCTGATTATGTTTTTTTCCCCACTCACATTCATCTTTTTAGTACTCACATTCAGGTAGAAACAACCTGACCATAAAATACAGATTTGTTCCATTACTTGTTCTGGTAAAGCACTTACAGCTGCCTCTGAGCTCACAGGGGATATTTAAAATGAATAAAGTTTTAAGAAATATCAGGATATCAGGTTGTTGTAAGAGTAGAGCTAAAAATTTTTTGTTCAGGAGTCTCCTAAAAGTCACTTTTTCTGGAGGTAATTTCTGCCACTACCTGTAACAACACAAAGACATTGGGGGCTGCATCCCAGCAATTTAAGTTAATTCCAATCTGGAAATCTTTTGGAAACATTACATAGCATTTCCAGCTCTTGAGATAAGACTTCCCTTGCTGCAGGACCCTGTTTTGTAAGGCAGGCAATGCATACTCACTCCAAGCCACTGGCAGCAAAGCACTTCAAGTGAATTGTGATCACTTCGGGCATTTTATCGAACAAAAGGCTGCGCTCGGCTTCCGTGTAGTGGTGGCAGTTCTCACAGAAATACTTGTCCTCTCCCACAATCCTCTCCACTGAGGCAAACTGGGAAATTGCCCATTTCAGACTCTTCATTTCTGTTTTTGGCTCTGGAGAAACTAGAAAAGAGAATCGCTGCATTCACAGAGATGCCAATATTTACATTTCCAATGCATCCCGCCAGAAGAGCAACAAAACAAAATATGGCAAGTTCAGACCACTGCAAACCTGCAACACTGCAAGGAACACCCAGTATGTGTGAAATATGTGATGTACTTCAATCTTTGGAGCATTTCAGGAAGGGATGAAAATGTTGCTTAATGAATCTCGTTACCCAAAATTAGGATTTTTCCAACGCTTGTTTCAGATCACAGAATTTTGTTGCCATGTCTAGAAATGGAGAGCTTGTATGAGACCAGAATTTCACTTATTAAGGCAAATCCCCAAAATAACCAGAAAGTTCCCTCTCACTTCTTGCGTTTTGCCTCCCCTGCCACCCTCACACTGCTGACAGGAACACCCGCTGTCGGCAGCACTTCACGTATGAACATCACCCCACACATTTTCATTTGAATCCTTCAGCAAAATGGGGAGTAAAAGCAGGAAAAGCTGCTCCAAATTAAGTCCATGGCAACTAAAATTAATTCCCCTAAAATTCTGAATTTCAATATGTGTTTTTGCCAGGCTTCCTTTTGAAAATATCTAAAAAACTACACAGAGATCAATAAAATTTGTGGGAGAGACCACAGGATTAACACAAACATAATACAAATGTTATTAAGGTAACAACAATCAAAAATACTAAATATTTTTTTTTAGAATAATTAAGGAAAAAAAGCTGGATTCTTGTTTATTTTTTTTTTTAAAAAGTATTTCTTGTAAAATTAAGGAAAAGCAGGATTTCTTATCCAGGAAGAAAGAGAAGACTCAAATCAAAGAAAATACCTGTTCATAAGCAAGAAAACAGGTGCCTAAGTGAAGGACTGTAGGCAGTCTATGCTATGTGTTAAGATCTGGAACAATCTGAATATTATCTGGATCTGTCAACATTATCAGCACCGCGTTTCCAAAGTCTAAAGTTAATCAAGACAGGAGATAACAGCCCCTAATTTTAGCCAGCACAAAGAGGAGCTGTGTTCCTTCCCAACTACAGCACTGTCCTTCCCCACAGCTGGCTGAGGCAGGAACACACCTCACAACCCTTTTTGAGGGAAATTACTTACTTTCAGAACTCTCTTCAGTTTTAGAAAGTTCATCTTCTTGCACTGGGACGCTGATGTCCTGAAAATCTTCCCTCCTTTCCGTGAAGCACTCGCACTCCAAGCACCTCGTCCTCAGCACTAACTGGCCCTGGAAGAGTTTCTCCACCAGCTCAAAGACAGCCAGCTCTGTACCTGGAGAAAGTACATGGCACATCCCTGAGCAAGGTGCACTTTATTCCAGAGGCACTTCAGAACCTGGTTATTCTTGGAAAATCACTGTTCCAGCCATGGCCTTTTAGGGATCTCAGTTAGGAATCAAAAGGCAAAACAGATCACATGCAGTTTTCATGGTATCACCTGCTTGTAAGGAAATGAGGACCCCTCTGTCTTGTGGCCCTCAAACTTTAATTTCTGTTCTAAGATTGGGCTCTTGTTTTATACTTCAAGTGTGACAGTGTCACATTCTGGAATACTGGATTGCCATCAATGCTCTGACTCCTTAGCATGGACCACTGGCCTCCTCAAGGAGCACCACACTGTGGGTTTGCCTGGCTTTATTTATTCTTAGTCCTCCTTTCTAAATTTAGTGGCCAGTTTTGGCCAAATCTACAGAAGAAATGCAGAACTCAAAAGACTCTTCATTCCTTCAATTTTTTATAAAAACTGCTAGGTGGAAAGTTTCGAATCACTAAGTACTGGATTCCAACTGAAGCCCTTCCCTGAACAGACAATCTTGTTTCATTGACATAAACAAAACCCAGACCTGCCAGCCAATTAGCATTTCTAATTGGTATCTATTAGATCTAAATAGATTAGACCTTTAATACATCCTGAGTCCTTCCTAGTTCTTGGGAAGGTTGGGAATATGGAAAGATTAAGGCACTGGAAGGGAAAAAGAGGATATTGTTTGTAAAGCCACAGCCAGTGGGGTTTGGTTCTGTTTGCTCCTCACAGAAATATCCCTTTACATCTTGGATCCACTTGATCTTTCTATGGATGACAAAAACTAGTGGTAAATACAAACCTGGTAATATTCTGCCTTTTTTATATATATTGTACAATGATTACAGAATGTTAGAGAAGTGCCTTGAGATCTAAGATAAACAGGTCAAGTTCTAAAAGAAAAAAATTACAAGCACGTATAAAAATAAATTCTCTTTCCTAAAAATCGTCTTCAATTCCTGAAAAATCTAATTTTGTGTTTAGAGCTCTGCAGGCTGCGCAGTCTGAAGGCTGCCTTCCCACGCATTGTACTTTCTTAATCCTACTAATTTTAAGCCCATCCACTTGTGCACCAACCTTCCTTTTTTGGTTCTCTTTCAGTTCCTTTTCCATGATGGCTTTCCATGGGAGACGCTGGTTCATGATATTCTTCTTTACTGTCACCATTTTCACACTTGACAGCTGACTCTTCGAACTCACAGTCATATTCCTTCCCTGGGTCTTTGGGTCCCAAGTTTGTAGTTAACTTTCCTAGACTGTAAAATTTGGACAGAATACTGGGTTGTTTGCAGGAAGATTTTAACCAGTTTAACCTAAGGCGCGACTTTTTCTGCGTGGGCTTGGTGCTGTCGCTCTCCCCGGAACACTTGGCAATGGCATCCGTTTGGTTTTCCATCTTTTCTCCCGTGGCTTTCCTCTTGGACCTGGTTTGTCTTTGATTTTCTTCTGCTGCAATTTGCTCTTTTGATACTTTGGATTTTTTCTTGGCGTTCCCACCCTCGGCGTCGCTTTTCCTTTTCCCGTTTCCCTTGAGCAGCTTCTCCTCGGCCGCGTCTCCGCCGTGGCTGCCCGAGCTGAGATCCTCCTCCTCAGCAGGGCTGACAGGGCCATTGCTCTCAGAGTTTTGGTTGGGTTTTTCCTCCAGTTTAGCTGCAGGCTCTTCCACAGGCAGTTTGTTCAGCTCTTCCTTCTTCAGCAGCTGGCAGGTTTCCTGGATGTTCCCCAGGATACACTGCAGCACCTCCTGGGCATCGTGCTGCAGGTACCCTTCGTACATGGGGTTCAGCTCTCTGTGCAAAGGAAAGGAGCAAAGAATGAGGGTTTGTCATCCTTTGCTAACTGGGGAACGTGACTTGAGATTGAAATTAGGGATTTAGAAGTCATGGAGGATCCCCTCCAGGCTTAGAGAGAGGTCACCTCTGTCACAGAGCTGTAGGGAGGTTCAGCCTTAAGGATTTACACACACCCAGCAGTGGAGCTCCTCAGCTCCAAGGGGATCCTTCCCCATCCCTGGCAGTGTCCAAGGCCAGGCTGGACAGGGCTTGGAGCAACCTGGCCTAGAAGAAGGTGTCCCTGCCCATGGCAGGGCGTGGAACTGGAGGAGCTTTAAGGTCCCTTCTAACCCAAACCCCTCTATAATTCAGTAACACTTCTGTAGCTAAGGCCAAGCACTGTTTTAAAGCCCTTCTGCATTACAGTCTTACAAAATCCAAATTTATTTTCAAATTTCCAACATCATGGTGGTAACAATAAGCACAAAAATCTTACTTCCTGAAAGGTCACCCCAAATTTAAGGCCATCTACCTTCCACCAGACTCTAAAGCTGGGCAGTGTAACGACCTGGAAATGTCAGGATAAAATTCTGTCAGCATTTAAGGTGATTTGTACCTGAGGGTGTTCAGCAGCCTCCGGGGCTGAGTGGCCAATTCATCCGTGTATTTTTCTGGGTTTAGGAGAAAACTGGCCTGAAGCTGCTCAACTGAAAGGATCAAGGAGTGCAAGCTGCAGATGAGTTCATAACTTGCCAGGGGATCTTCTTTACAACTTCCCTGCAATAACAATGTAATAGGAGTAAAAACACTTGCATCAGTTTCATCTGTCACAACAAGCTAAACTTTTTCTCTCTTCTCCTCCTTTGGTTTTCTATATTTGACAGAATTTTTTGTCTGCTATGGGAGGCAGGTGGATTTCAGACAATATTTTGGGTTTTTTTCAGGTAGGAAACAAACATAAAAGCCCAATTAGCCATTAGTTTAAAATCCCAAATCATCCTTGCCCAAACTCCCATTTGCATCCACTCCAAACACTGTATCATAATTATCTTAATGCCAGAAGCATGGTCAAGTATCTTTCTCAAATTTCTTCTGTTAGACTTTAAAACTTGTGCTAAAGTTCAAAACAACTCAAACACATCTTCACCTGAAGCAACACTGTAGAAAACAATGCTGAAAAGCTTCTTAAGAACAGAAATCTGTTAAAATTTCACTATATTCAGGGCAGCCTCACTTGCAAGGTTACAAATAAAGAACACGTGGGGATCTGTTACCTTTTCTGCCTTTTGCTCTCCTTCATCCTTTGAAGATTCTCTCTTCTTTGAAATAATGTTATATAAATGTTTTACTCCAGTTTTAAAACCAGGACAAAAATATAATACCTGAAAGCAACAGTTGAAAACACGAGAATAACTCGAGTAAGAAGTTATTCCACACATAAATGCACATTTATAATCCACACAGCTGTGCACCTCCCCAGGCTGTGCACAGCACACAAAGATCCAGGATTTTTCACAGCAGGGAGGAGCCCTGAGTATGGAAACTGAAGAATTACCCAATCAGGACAACCACAGTGCACACATTTCCTGCAGCAGCATCTTTTTCCCCCCCCACTGTAATTGGATGTCCTTTATACTGCACTCAGAATAAACTGATTTCACCCATTTGTGCTTAACCAAAATCTCCCTTTCTGAGCCCCCCTGGACATGGCCTCACCTGCAGGACACTGTTCAGGTAGCAGGTGTTGCCCAAGTTGTTCAAGCCCACAAAAGGCAGCATGTTGTCTTTTTTCTCACAGCTGACAAGGGAGGGGGGCTGTGCTGCAGGAACCACCTGGTCACTGTGAAACAGAGAATCCGGGTAAGAAACACTTTGGAAAACCACTCCTTCATCTGTCCCCACCTCAGAGCCACCCTGGAGAATTCAGCACTGAGAAATGCAGATCAAAATCATGGCAAAGTGTGTCTGAATTCACTCTGGGCACTCCAGCACAGACTCCTCACCTCTGACTCCTCAGCAACCCACCCAAAACCACACAGGTTTCCAAAGCAGGAGGCAAATCTGCTCTAAGTTCCAGCACATCAAATACAGGAGACTGATTTAAAGGAGCAAAAATTTCATATTTAAATACTTTTGTATGGTTTTTGTTCCTTCATAAGGCGGAAAAAATGTGCCCAGAACATATTTTTATCACTGTCCTCTGCTTCAGAGTCACCCCACTACATTTCTGGATGCAAAGCAAAAGCATAAAACCAGAAAAAAAAATTTTAATCCCCCCCCAACCCAATGAACCTGACACGCTATACACTGATTATCATTATTATTAATCACTGATATAAGTGATTAATACACTGTAATGACGCAACAGAACCAAATTTTAAAGTCTCCAACTATTTTTAACTGACCACAATTTTCTTTTTCCCACTTAAATCCCCTCACCAGCAATGAAATGAGTCGGTAGATTTGCTCAGGGCCTGAAAAGCCCCACTGAATGACAGCCAGCCCCACAATCAATTCCTTTCCTTGCAGCAGAAACAACCTTTCAGATCCAACACACATTCATTAAAGCTCACCTTGCAGAAAATTAAATATTAATGTAAATAATAATATAAATAGCTAAGGCACACAATAACTACTTATATCAACTTGAAGCAAAGCAACTTTCAAGTGATCCCAAAGTTTGTGCCAACTACACACACCCAGTGAGGCCAAGTTGTTTCCTTAAAAGAATTATCAGAAATTGTTTACGGTGATTAATAAGTTTTTAAAAAGTAACTTCGGCAAGTGATCCCAAAGTTTGTGCCAACTAAACATCCCCTGTGGGTCAAAACTGCTTTCTTAAAATAGTTACAGAAATTGGTTGCAGTAATTAGTTTCTTCAGTTTGATTAAGTTGGCTCGACGGTTAATTTAATGTAAGTGCATATTAATTTAATTTAAGCGCACGTTAACTTAACATAAGCGCACGTTAATTTAATTTAGCGCGTGTTGCAGCACGTTATTTATGCGAGAACACGAAACCGAAAGGAGTGGAGGATGGAGCACCACGAGACAGACACAACATCGCCACAAAAACTTCTCCCGCGCGGCACTCACATCTCGGCGCCTCTGAACTCCGCGCCCTTCTGCTCATTTTCCTGCGCCTCGGTGAAATCCAGCGCTCGCTTCGCCTCCTTCTTCTGAAAGAGCTTCAGCGACAGCCTGTTCTTCTTGGAGGGGCTGGCCCTGGCGCTGTCGCCGGGCAGGACGCCGGGCATGGTTCCTGCGGGGCGCGGCCGGGGCGCTCACACCTGGCGCGCACACACACACACACGCGCACACCAGGCGCCATTTACTCCCCGAGGGGGCCGAGCGCGGACCCGCCGCCCCCCGCCCCGGGCTCGGGCCGCCCCCCCGCGCCCCCCGCATGTTCCCCGCGGCCGGCGGGGCCCGAGGCCGCGGTGCGGCCGCTCCCCCTCACTCACCGCTACATCCCGGCCCCGCTCCCGCTCGCCGTTGCCATGGAGACCGCGGGGACACCGTCAGCGAACTTGGCGCGTTTTTTTCCGCGCGCCGACGAGGACCCCCCCGCCCCGCGCGCGCCCCGCCTCGCGCTGCAACCCCTCCGCCCCGCCGGCGGCCGCCCCGCGCGAACGCCGGAAAACCGAGCGCGCCGCCGGGGGAGACCGGCGGCTAAAAGCCATGCCGAACGGCGGCGGGGCGTCTGCCGGGAGCCGGTAGCCAGTCCGACGGCGTCTGGGCACCGGCGCGCCGCCGCCACCGGCCCCGCAAGGCCGCCGCCGCATCAGGCAGCGCTGCGGGCAGCCCGCGGTGGGTCCTGGCTGGGCGCGCGCGGGCGCTGGTAACGGCCCGGCCAAAGGGCTCGGGTTTGGGCTATACCATTTGCGCGGGGAGAACTTTCCACCCCCCCCCGCCGGCGGGAGGTGAATTGGTCCCGCTGTGGCCACGCCTCCTAAAAGGCTCAGCCAATCAGAGGCGGCGGCTCCGTTCCCCCCCCCCCCCCCCGAGGGCCCGGCCCGCAGTGAGGGAGAGCGGCCCCGCAGGAGCCTTCCCGCGCTTTTTCCATCAAAAACCGGGCATTCCACCGCAAATTCCCATCGGATCCCGGCCTAAAGGCTCTACCAGCACACCTGTGGAGAGAGCAGTAAATAATAGTTGTCACCGAGGCTGTTAAGGCTGCAAAACTGCTGGTTTAGGGATCACCACGCTCAAAAAAAGATGGAATGTGGGAAAATACTGCAGATTATTGCATTCTGCTCTTTAAACTGCCCCCCCCAGGACCAGTCTATACATAAAGGGTGTACATTGCTTATACATAAAGGTTTGACAGCAGGAAAGTTTCTAAGTTTTTCACTTAAGATATTTTATAGGATTAATTTCATAACTTAGAGCCATACCCAGGTCTGGGCTTTGGGGTGAATTACCCCAAATGTGAGCCCTCAAAAGCTGAGGTTCCCCAGGACAAGCTGCTGCTGCCTCCCCCGAGCATGGCCTGTCAAACACTAAACCAAACTGAACCCCACAAACCCACTTTTTTTTTTGCAGTCTTGCAATATTTTTTGGATTTTTTTTTTTTTTTTTACGCTGCTGCATGAATTCATTATTACAGCAGGTCACTATCCCTAAGTACTCATATGAATTATGGAAGGAATGGTGTCTATTCCAGCAGCCACGGACGTGCTCTGCTCCTGCACGTTTTGATTTCTCTTGCGGGTAAAATACCTATGTGTGCCTGCCCACCCAAGGAACCAAGGCTCAGATTCTGAAGGCGAATATATTGATTAATTTCCTTGGCCTGTGGGATCCCCAGAGCTCTGAAGCTGTTGGGATACTGCATTCCCACTGAACATGGGTGGATTTCCCCCAGAGCCCTGCCATGTGAACTTTAGCTCAACAAACACTGCCTGAGGTCCCTGCAGTTAATAGACACTCAGGACTACAGAGGTTCTTTTGTGTGAGATGAGAGCCTTATCCAGGTGGGTGGTGCCCAGAGGTCGTGGAAGTGCTTGGCTGATTAATAAAGTGTTTAATTAAGTCTGTGTTACGCTGCTGGTTCGAGTCATTGGCCGAGGAGCCGCTTCACAGGCAGCTGGAAGGTGCTGGGCAGTCAAACCCGTGGCTGTACTGAGACAGGGTGAAATCTCTGAGTGTTTGGGCCTTGGGACTGGATTCCAGACTGGAATGAGCTCCAAGGGCAGGGCTCCAGCTGCTCCAGGCTGGCTCAGTGTGATACAGAAGTGCCGTGACCGAGGCCGTTCATCTCAACCAAGGTCTGCCCTGCCCTGCCCAGTGCGTGCTTTGCAATCTGCTTCGGCAAACATGAGAGGAGACTATTTATATCCAAGGGTTTTACAGTCTGAGAGTCTAAATCCACGTTAGGTAATTCCTCATTCCTTGTGTTAGCTAAACTCCAGGTGTGCTTGTGCCTAGGAACACCATCGGTGACATCGGAAGGCCGAGGTTTGGGTGCAAAGTCAGGCTTGTGGACATTTCCAGGCTTGTGGACATTTCCAGGCTTGTGGACATTTCCAGGCTCGTGGACATTTCCAGGCTCGTGGTTTGACTTTCAGGGGCAGTACCTGAGTGAAGGAGGGAAGGGAGATGTTTGCAGAGCAATTCGAGAGACTGGAAGTGCATTTCCCATGGTGGTTATGGGGCTTTGGACTGTGTGTTACATTTTTTTGGCTAATGAAGCAGCCACCTCAGTTTCCATAGATATAATCATTATTTTAATCAACAAATGCACCTGCCACACAAGCAGTACAGAGGTAAAGCCAAGACAGGGCAGCACCTCTCAGAATGCTCACTCAGCACACGTTTGGAACAGCTTCACCTGCTCATTACCCACAGTGTGGGGACAATTCCCAAATCGTCCCCTTAAAGAGGCTCTGTGCCATCCTGTGCTGAGCTGTTGAGCAGCCCAGCAGAGCTCAGTGTCAGGTCTGATTCCTAGATTTTTAAAACTAAAATTAAAACTCCCTGTTTTACTTTTTCTACTGGTAATTTCATCTGATTGCATATAGCCCTTACCTTGCTCTAAATAATTTCCCTCCCTTAATATACTCACAAATTGCTCCCTAATTCCCCATCATCGTTATTTTGACCAAACCATGCATATATCATTTTTAATTTCCACTCTAAATTAGTTCTCTCTGGCTTTGAGAGACAAAGCCAATATAATTATGAGACATTCTGAATGATATTTAAGCTTCCCCTCTGACACCTGGATGGAAACCTGGGGTGAAAACTTAGCTGCAGGTCTGACAGATGATTGATTTTTAAAATTAGGCAGCACAGTCACACATCTGCTTCTTCTTTCTTCTCTCTCACCTTTCTCTGATGAGTTCATCAACTGTAATCCCGGTCCAGGTCATTGTTGTATCCAACAGTTTGGGGCACAGGAAGCAATCCAGGCAGTGCCACCACCTGGATGCCCAGGACAGCCTGGTTTGCTGATTCGTTACAAAATGCCCCTGAAGCCATGACTTATTTATTTTTGGGAAGCAGAAGCTCCCCTGGTTGGGAAGAAGCTTCACCCACCAGCCTGACATGGGGCTGTGCTGCCTCAAAGACACCCACACAGCTCCATCTCAAACCAGCCATGCAGCAGCTCCTTCCCACCGAGGAAAAACCCTTGGCTCCCTGAAATGTCCTCTTCACCAGCCTCACACCCTCTCAAATTTTTATGCCCCCTCTTAAAATACAGCTCCCTGTCAATGGTTAATGTGGGGAAATTTTTCCAGCAGGGAAACATTCTGTTTAAATGCAAGGAAATGGGGATTATTTTTTTCTGTATCTTTCCAAACCCCCAGTAACACCTAATTAAATATTTATGGCAGCTTAGCACGCTCCATAAAGGCACTGTTGTCTAGAAGGCTCTGAAGCTTCAGCTCCATACAGTAAAGGAGTGTTTCAGGCACAGGCCAAAGAAGGAGCAGGTGCAGCAGGCAGTGATTCCTTACGTATGGTCCTGAGGCACTCCAACATGCAAAATCAAATTATGTCTGATACTATGGACTTCACAGCCATGTGTTATAAAAATAGCTGTGCTGGGAAACCAGAAATCTCCACAGACACAGCCAAAAATAACCACATGAAATGCCTGGAAGGAGCAGATTCCCCAGAGATGGGATTTCTGGAGTCTTGGAGGCAGCCTCCAGTACAGAGCACGATTCCCAGCAGGGGAAAACCCCCCCACCTTTAGCTGTTACTGAATGATATAAATCAGCTTCCAGAGCCTGCAGCCATATCAGTGATAGGCCTATAAATCTGTCAGGGCTCTTGTATTGTTAGAATTATTCTGTGAATTTTGGTGCAAATTGTGTGCAGACAATGTGCTCTTTCAGCAGTCTCGGATCACCCGGGGACCCCGGGGTGGGAAGTTCTGCAGCCTACGCCGGGCAAAACCCATTTCATTCCTGAGGAATACGACTCCTGGTCAAATTCCCCACACAGAAAAGGTAAGAAACCATTCAGACAAATAAGAATACTGACTATGAAATGTCAGGACAGGACTGGCTTCAGGCAGAAGGGAATAGAAATGAGTATTTAGGGATTTTGTTATTTGGTGATCCCCACAGTTCATGCAGACTCTGTGCCCTTTCATAGCCAGAAACAGGAACAAATTGTCCAACTTGCTTTACTCCACAGGAAAGGAAATCTGACTCTTCCCACAGCAAGCAGCCTGGGAACGTCACAAACCCTGAATTATTCCTGCTTGATGAGCTACATCTGCTTTCAGAGGATCTCAAATCATTTCATAACCCTTTCTTTAACTTCGGTGCTGCTGCCTCGGGGCAGGTGGGAACAATTTGGCCACTGCAGAACTCCAGTCCCTGTGAAAGCAGCACCTCTGCAGGGCTGTGCCTGGCTCTGGCAACAAAACAGGATGAGTTTGGGCAATTTGATGTCAGACTGAGAGGGTGAGGCAGCAGCAGAGCTACTGTCTTCTGTCAGGGGTGAGATCCTACTTTGGGTCACAGAGCGACTCCTTCCCACCTGGGGACTTACAGCAGCTTCACCCTCTGCCAAGTAAAACCTGGCCCAAAACCCTGACCTCTGGGGCCAGCTGTTTTCTGGGATCCATAAAGATACAGATTTTAGGGAAGGCAGGAAAGAATAAATCAGATATTGCTACAGTTCTGTAAACTCCATGGAAAGCCTGCAGGGAGCTTCTTTTAATTTCAGCTTCAGAGGGCAAATGTCAGCTTGGAGGCCTGAGCCACAAACCATGAGCTTGTCTATGCACAAACCATAACAAGTTCCTCCATGTGGGCGAGTTTATAAGTTTGGAGGTCAAGGTATTTAGCTACTGATAGCACAGCCTTGGCTCTCATTTTTCTCCTTCTTAGGAGAAAACACAGTTGGATGTGATCTGTGAACTTCCTAGAGCTACATATGCATGTGTGATATCTAAGGAAATAGCAATAATTGCACCCATAAGGTAGAGATAAAGTAGATTAATTAGTTCATAACAATATAAACGTGTGGTTCTGAAAATCTGCCAGAAGGTTCTGTGGCCAGGTCTGAAACAGAACATTTCTCCTCCTGAAAGCAAAGCTGCAGAAAAAAAAGAGGATGTTCTGTATGTGGTGCTGTTGCATCCTTAAGGGTGTTTTCCTCAGCTTTTGCCTGTCTGTGCATATTTTCTTCCACAGCTCACATCCTGCTGCTCTGTTTGATATAAATATGGATCCAGAGCTTCTCTGGTAGCAGAGGCAGTGCAGTTTGCTATGGGCTGGAATTCACATGGGAAGGCAGGTGCTACACTGCAGACCATAACCAAATAAAAATATACACACCATTTCTCCCATCTCTTTTTGAGGTCGGAATAAGATCTCTCAGAGCTGTTACTCACTCCTGGAAGCAGAGGAAGGAGGAAGCCCGACCTGCACATGCTTGCACCATCTGCTGGCAGCATCTCCACCGACAGACATTCCTAGGAGGGTTTCTATAATTCCTCATCCACACCTAGGGACACGAGCCCACCATTATAAAGGTTTAAGATTCAGGTGAGGACTTGCTTTTATCCACAGCAGAGCCATTTCTGGCAGGTTTTAAGGAATTACACAGCAAAGTGTCCATGACCCCAACACAGCCACCTCAAGCAGGGAGCTGCAGAGGCTGTGCCGGCCTCGTACAGAACTGTGCCAGGTCTTGTCCCCACCACAGAGCCTCTGCTCCTGAATTTCTGAACTCCCTGCTGGAATCTCAGCGGAAGAATGGGATCCTTGCCTATCCCAGAGACTTAACATTTTGAAATTAAACACTGTGTTTTGTTAGCTGCCAAAGACATCATAATGTGAGTGAATGAATAACTCAAGTGGAAGCGAAACTTGATGAAAGCCTTTGTGATGTTGAGGTGTGCAGGGGTAGATCAGTTCCTCCTTCTGCCCCCTCCCTTGGTACAAGAAGTGGGTCACAGGAGGGAGGTGACCAGCAAAACCAACATCTCCTCACGCAGGCTGCAGTCTGTGGAGTTCACAGCACCAAAAACTTCATTTAACACCCTTGCTTGGCTTTTAAAGAGAATTGGCAGTTTTAGAACAGGTAACATCTTTATCCCTGCGAAGCCAACAGGTCACATTTGACCCTTCAGCCTGGAGGATGGAACTGGAGGAATCTCTAGGGCTTTTCTGGGTGCAGCTCCCTGGGAGGATTACAGAGAAGTTGGCTCCTGAGTCATCAGGCACTAAACCACTACTGAGGGGCAGAAATCTCAGCGTGGTGAGTCAGTGGGAGTCAGACCATGCCTTGGAGCAGGGGGACAAATGACATATGAGTAAAAAACCAGGAAACCAAAGCTAAGGCAGAGAACAGCTGAGCCTCTCTGTTGCATGCATGGGTTCTCTCTCCTAAGAGGAGCTGCACCACAGTAACCAAGTTCATGAACACACACCTGTCCACAAGAGATTTATAGAAAAACGGTAACCACTTTACAAGGGACAAAGGAACAAAGAAATTCCCTTTGAGCAGATTTGGAGTCTATCAATGGATGTGTGAATACCAGCTGTGGCTGTGCCAGAGCCACCCGAGCTATGAGCAACAGCAGTTCTTGTTCATCACAGAATCCCTGACTGGTTTGGGTTGGAAGGGACCTTAAAGATCATCCCACTCCACCCCTGCCACGGGCAGGGACACCTTCCACTATCCCAGGGTGCTCCAAGCCCCATCCAACCTGTCCTTGGACACTTCCAGGGATGGAGCATCCACAGCTTCTCTTGGCAACCTAAATGCTTGCAAGGACATAACAATTCCTTTTTGGGACCACAACTACAGCAAATTAATTTGCCAGGCAAGCCCACAGGGTTTGATGTGAATGTCACAAGGGTGATCCATGTTCCATAAGTAAATGAAGCCTTTTCCATATCACTTTGGGGATCACAGGATGTGCACAACCAGGGTGCCACAGGGCTGATTGAGCACCAGGTTAGTTCCTGGAGGCTGTTTCTTCTCCTGGACACAGAGGTTGTCTCTACCCTGCACAATTTTTCCTGCCTGCATCCCACTGGCTGGGATGTGTAAGGAAGTGCTGGGTTTGGGGTGTGAAAGGGGACGCACAGTCAAGTTTCACAATAATCATGGCATGGTCCATAAACCCCTCCCAAATGGAGCTGCTTTGCTGGGTTGATATTTGTATTCCTGCAGCACCCAGATACTGGCAGAAGCATTTTGCCCCGTTCATGCTGCCAGACAAAAGTGGAAGGCCACAGGCATGGTGGGTGGATGGGACAGGGGTTTGGCATTCCCAGACCATACAAGGCAGCTCTGTGAGCACAGCAGAGGGGCAGAAGTTTGCAGAGAATCTACAAAAATGGATGTTGGCACAAATGTGACATCCTATAGAACAACAGCAATTCTGTGACTTTCCGAAGGGGCTCGATCACATCAGCCCCTGCCCCGGCACTGCAGGCTCTGGACACGACATCAATTCTGTTTTCCTCCCAGCATGGGGCAGGAGCCTCTCCCTGCTCCTGTTGGGCTTCTCTTGGCAGCTGCAGGGCCTCCAGGAGGGTCTAATCCCACCCCTGTAGGGAAACCTGCTTCCCCAGGGAGTCCCTTCCCCATCCAAACTACCATCCACCCTCTGAGGCGTTACAGCCAGCCAGCAAAGTCCAGTGCCTCTCTTAAAAAACACACATAAAAGCTAAATCAGGTGCTGAAAGGCTGTAGGAAACCACATTCTTCTTGTTGTTCTTTCCCCCTCTTATATCGACCTTTGAAAAGGAGCCCTTGGGCAGATCCGGCGCGCAGCGTTCCGGGCGGCAGGGCTGACCTCCTGCCGTGGAATTTCACCTAGTAATTTCTGTGGCACAGAGAAATCCTTGGAGCAGCTTGTCTGGCTTCAGAAGTAAATGTAAGTGCCTGTGGCTTGACAAATAAACAATCTGAAAGCGCTTAATGACTCACAACCTCGCCTAAGAATAGATGAACTCTGCAAGATGGAAATTCAGTGCAGAGGACGCGGCCTCCGACACCGCCCGAGCGGGGAGCTGGAGGACACAGGGGAAGATGGGCAGGGAGAGGCTGTGGCTGCATTCCTGATGTCCCCTCCCAGCTCCTGGCAAGAGGCTTCTTCGATATTCATGTGCATCAGCTGCCTTGGAGCGCTCCCCAAATTCTCCTAATCCGCTTTTAAACAAATTATCAGGTTTCGTTTATGCAGACAGCAAAGTTCTCTGTGTTTACCCCGTTTTGTTTGAAAGCACCGTTTATCCTCTGGGCTTAAAGAGGGGTCACACAAGTGATCCACATCTCCATATTACACTTCCAAGCACCTACAGCTCATGGAGAAGACTCCTTTTCCTCCAGTTATTGAGCAAGTGAAACCTCAGTGACTGAAAAAGGGAACTAAGTTTGACTGTTTCCTGAAAAATGGGGTTTTTTGGTAGTTGGTGCTTTTGTGAGGCACATTTACAGAAATGTGTGCTGTGAGCTGCCACCCCAGCTTCTTACCCCCCCACACACACCATTGAGCACTTTGATCTAACCCCAGGGAAAAGAGAATAAAAACAAGTTCAGCTGAATGTCTGTGACCACAAGAGCTTCCTGTAGGCGCCCAGAGTTTCTGCTGCAAAAGCCTCGTTGTTGTCATTAGGGCTCAGGGATCATCATGGCTTTGGGATGAGCACAAGGGATGGGTAATGGATAAGGTGCACGGTCCCAGGAGCAGCAGGAGAGGTGCTGTGTATGTAAGGCCATGGCTGCACATCAAAGTTGGTTTGTTGATCAGGAACAAGAGAAGAAAACAATGTCAGAATCGCCCCCCGCCTCCACCAGCCAAAAAAATCCCCTGATACCATGTTCCCTCTCTTTTGGGCACTGCCAGAATACCCTGAGCAGCAGGAACAGGGGCTGTCTTGGGAAGCCTGAAGGCTCCCACCCTTTTCCCTTAATTCTTTGATCTGTTGCAAAAGTCCTCAGGAAATGTGTTCCTCTCACTCAGCACCTGAGCCCCTCACAAGGGAATGAGGGCAGACCGTGTCTGGGCAGAGCCCCAGTCACTCCTGAACTGGGTAATGGGATATTTTATTCCTCCCTGTTCACCAGGAGCCTGGGCACTGCCAGGAGGGCTCTGGAATTACTGGGTGGTTGGGCAGCAGCCAGAGCCCAGCCCTCAGATCTCCCCCTGTGGTGTTCCCAGTCAGAGTTGAAAGGTCTTTGGGCTCTTCTCGAAGGAAGGGGGGATCCCAGTGGGCCACATCCATCCCCACTGGATGCTGAGTTCCTGGCCCAGATGGAGACCATATGCTGCCCCAGCATCACTGGAGCTGCTGCTCTCCCACGCTCCGGAACAGCTGGAGCAGGGCTGGGATTTGTCCCTGTGTCTCAAAGACAAGGAAAATCAAAAGCTTTACCTAACACTGAGGGTATTACTTGGCATCACTAAACTGCTGATTTCTGCCTGTCCCCAGAATTGTCACAATGGTGGCTTGGTGCAGCTGGATGGGCACATGGGATTGGGCACATGGGGAGGCTCAAAGCCTAAAACCCCAACTGCCTTTTCTTTACTTTTTCCCTGTGATTGCATTAAGGAACAAGGGCCCGACATGAACCGGGCGGGGCTGAAGGGCCGAGCCAGAGAACAGCTGGCGCAAACACCGCTCAAGTTCTGCATCCCGAGCCCATCCCCGCAGATTTCCCTTCCCACCGCTCTTGATTCGCATCTGTGCAAACAGGATGAGCTACAAAAGTATAAATAAAGCGTTAAACTGAATACCGCGGGCAGGAGGGAAGGGAAAAAATACATCCCAAAAAGTGGCTTTCTGGCCTCCCACGGCAGCCGCTCCTCCTGGCTCCCGCTGTCCCGCCCGCAGCCCGTCCCCGCCGCCTCGGGCCGCCCCCGGCCCCGCTGCCCAGGGGAGGGCACCGGGTCCCGCCCCGCCCCCGGGTCCCGCCCCGGGTCCCTCCCGGAGGAGGCAGCGGGATCGCAGCGCTGCGCCCGCCGCGCTCTGCCCGTGCAGGTACGGCCGCGCCGGGCGGGGACAGCGGGGACAGCGGGGACAGCGGGGACACCAGGGGCAGCGGGGGGACCGGGGGCAGCGGGGGCAGCGGGGCCCGGCAGCCGCGGGGGGACCGGGCAGCACCGGAGGGGCTGGCGGGATGCTCCGGGGGACTTGGGAGAGTTTGGAGGCGGTTTGGGGGGTGTGTCTGGGGGTGCTCAGGGGCTTTGGGAGGAGCGCGGGAGGGTGCTCTGGGGGTGCTTCTGGGAGGATGTTCAGAGGGATGTTTTGAAAGTGCTCAGGGGTGCTCCAGGGTGCTCAGGGAATGTGTGGGAGCGCTTTGGAGGGTGCTCCAAGGGTGCTCCTGGGTGTGCTCCAAGGATGCTCAGGGAGTGCTCAGGGCTCTTGGCCCCTCGCGTGGCTGCCCCGAGGCAGCATCAGCCCTGGATCACTCGGGACAGGAGTGTTTCCAGAGCACCCCTGGCTCAGGGGTGGAGGCACTGAGCGTGGCTGGGCAGCTGGGAGAGGGCAGGAAGGCTCCGAGCCCTGGTGGGACCCCCAGAGGTCACCGTGTGAGGGCTGGGAAGGGCCTCCAGGCCCTGGGCATTGCAGTGGAAGTCCCCAGAGTTGTGTTTAGCCTCAAAGCCGAACCATAAAACCCTGCCCAGCCTTGAAGATGTGGCTCAGCCAAGCCCTAGCCCAGCCTCCGGGCTAAGCGTGGTCTCCCCCTCCTGCCTGCAGCCTCTCCCCATTTCCCTGCCGGCGTTCCAGCCGCCCGGACGGAGCAGCTCCTGGCACCGTAACTCACTGCTGGCTCTGGCCAGGGCTGTGCTCGGGTTCCCTGTGTCCCGAACGGGCCGGGAGCGGAGGGACGGGGAAGGACAGGAGGGACGGGCAGCGCCTCTCCCTCGCAGGCAGCATCGAGCGGCCGTGCGCGCTGCCAGCGCATTTCTGAGCAGCCCAACTCTGCCGGGACCAGGCGTGCCCCGGGCAACTTTCCTCAGCTCCCAGCGTCCAGCTGGTGATTTCACACAGGCCTAAGAGCTCGGGCTGTGCTCCGGGAGAAAGCAGGAGCACGGAGCAGGGAGCTGCTGCGGTGGGGTGCACATCGCTGAGATCGCTGGAGAAGAGGCTGGGTGGTCCATGAGGAGGTCGGAGAAGGCAGAACGTGGGTTGGATAATCTCAGCTGGAAGTTCAAGTGAGTGCAGGATGGAGGAAGTGGTGTTCTGGATGCTCTGGGTGTGATGTTCACCATTCAGGGATGGAAGTGGGTCTGGACTGTGCAGGGATCTCTCATTTTCCTGACAGCTCTGGGATGTGACACCATCAGGAAGGGTTTCCCTTGTCCAGAGCCACCCCAGATATGAAATATTTTAGCTGTGTTGCCTAAATGAAATTGGTGAACACCCAAAAACATTGCTCATGCAGGGCAAGGGTAGCGACCACAGCAATGGCAGAGAAGGCAAATTATGTAAAAAAATCAGCATTTGCCTTTGGACACGTTTTGCAGTCTTCCAAATGGTTTGTGTTTGATTTGGGATGGGCTAATGGGAAAAGCCGATTTCTTAAATGATTCCTGAGATAACAAATGAGGAGGGGGAACCTGTAACCTCAGGTTAATCACTGATTATTTGTCATTTTGATTGCAATATTTAAAAAATAAATATATCTCCTGAAATGACAGTCAGCCTGATGAGCAGCGACCTGGCTGGGGAATCTGTGCTTGAGGAGGGATCAGTGAATGGATTCATCAAAACTGGAAGAAGGGATGTCAGGGAACCTGTTGCTGCTGTGGGCTCTGTCAGACTCCTGGTGCAGTTTCCTTGTGAACAGGAAAACCACGATTGCATTCGGCTCCTCTCCAGAAGGTCCTGTTGTGAGGAAGGTTTCATCTCCCAGGTGTCACCCCCTCATGCAGTGCTGGGGCTGTCCCATTCCCACATACTTCTTTACCACCAAGCAGCAGTGCTGCGTTGCTTCCCATCAAACAGCCTCTGGCATGGGGACCTTTTGGGAGGGAGAGGTTTGGCCTCAAAGCATTCCTTGAATCAGGAGCGGTGTTGAGCTCCTGGGACACAGCTGCTGGATGAATACAGGCTCATTCACGAGCTCGGTGCTGATTCAGGTCCCTCCCCTGGTGGTTTTACAGCTGCCAGATATTTTAAAAGTCACATTTGTATCACTGTGTGTTGCAGTGACTCACCAAATCTTGGGTCTTTTCAAGGAAGCTTTGGGAGCAGCCACAGGGATGAGCGTGGCCCCATTGATGAGGGGAAAAAAGCCACTAGGGAAAGTTATTGTATTTTCCACTTGGTGCCCCGTTTGACAGGGGTTATGTGACTCTGCCTCGCTCCAGAGCAGTGGGATGCAGATTTTGGTCAATAAAACCCTGACCCCAGCTCAAGGAGTGTGAAGGAGCCCATGGCTTGGGGCAGAAATCCTCACAGTGACAATGCCTGGGGAGAGCAGTGGGGAGGAACCGGCTGCAGGGAGCTCCTGCTTCAAAACCCTGTTTATTTTAGACCTCAGTGGAATTCATGGTTTGGGACGCCTCGAGTCCTGCCCATCCCAAGGTTTAAACAGCACAAGAAAAAAAAAAGCACCTGAGGAAAAAGAAGGTGGTGTCATTATCAAGATAATACACTGCCCAAATGGACAATTTGATGGAGTCAGAAATGTGAAATATGGTGAAAACCCCACCCAGACAGAGAGGTCCCCATCTTCCAAATGGGAATGTCTTAAATTCATCGTTGCAGCTGGTTCCTCTGCCCATCAGGGTTGAGTGTGGTGCAAGTGAGAAAGCTGAAACTACACCAGCAATATGTGGCTGAGGCTTGGTCAAAAACCTGGAGGAAAAACCCTGTTTCCTAAATGGCTGAGAGGTGGGAAATGCTGCTCCAGGGCTCCCAGCTCCCGTTATCCACACAGAAATCACCAGCAGAGGAGGGAGGCGGCACGTCCATCCTCTCTGCAGTCCCAATCGATGAGGAGGGTGGTTTCAGGTGGCCTGAAAAAGAAACATTCCTGTGTGAAGAGGTTTTTAAACCTGTCAGGAGTGTGATCAATCCAAGTCTTGTTGGCTCGGGTCAGAAATCGATGTGAAATGGCTCCGTGTCTCCGTGGGGGACTGCGGTGGTTGCCCAGGGAAGAGGAGAGAAATGCAGACAATAGGGTTTTCCTAAAAGCACCTAAAATGTCCCACTGTCTTTGACCACGTGGGAGTTATTCAGTATCATGGCAGCAAAGCTTGACTTGTCCCAAGGTCAAGGAGGTGGAAACCAGCAGCTTGGAAGAGACCAGAAGCCATAGCACGGCTTCATTATTTTCCCTCAAAACTTGTGGGATTGAGGCAAAAAGAATAAACATTAGAAACGAGGCACCTCAGATTTTTGTCTGCCTTCTGACTGTGCAGCACTTTTGTTTCAGGGCTTTGGGTGCTTTTTGTGATCACCTGGCTCTAGGAAAGGAGACTTTAGGGAAAATATCACAGTTTTCAAGGCATGGGATAAAATCAGGAGAATCAACCAAAGCTTTTGTAAGTCTGTGGCTGGAATGAGCTGAAGGTCAGTCGGGAAAGAGGTTATCAGAGGAGGGGGTGAATGTGATCATTTTCCCCTCCTGGTAAGCCATAAAAGAGGGAGAGGGTTTGGATATCCGATACCTCCAGGTCTGACCCGTCTCTAATGGAAATGCTGGCAGGAAGTTCACAACATTTATTAGACAGCAACGAGCAGCTTTAATAAAATCAGTACCCGCACGACTTCATCGCAGGCGTTGGGATAGGAGCCTGAAATGGCTGTTTAAGTACCAAGGGCTGCACACCTGGGGGTTGCTGAAAGAGTTCGGCTTCTTTATTAAGTGGTGCTGGGTTCATTATTCAGCTTCCTTGTGAACCCTCTCCGTTCAAACCCCGGGGAGGCCCCACACGCCTCCAGGATGTTTTCCATGCACACAGCCCCCAGCTCCAGCCCCATCCGCCTCCTCCTCCTCCGCTGCTTTTTTTGCAGAGAGGGTGGGAGGCCAGCCTGGACCTCTCCATCATCAGCCACAAGCTGATGAGTTGCAGAGAGAGCTCGTCCCTCTCCAGCACTCACAAATTGCTTCCAGCTCCCAACTCTGCTCTGGAGATGCCCTGGGCGGGCAGCAGCTGAGGGAGTTTCCTCTTGGGGTGCAGTAAGATCCCGGCGCTGTGGGGTACCCACTGTCATCAGCCACGTGCTGAACCGATCCACTGGCCCCAGGATGAAGGCTCTTCCCATAAGTAACAGGTTTTGCATCCCTAAGTCCAGTCCTGCTCTGTCTCAGCACGTGCTGTGGGTGATACCAGTGCAGAGGGAAGCCTGCCCAGCATGTGTGGTGGTGTGGCTGCAGGCTGGGATGGATCCAGCATGGGAACTTTTCCTCCTGGTTGCTGTTGGGTTTATAGCAGTGGCTCAGGCATTGTCTGGTCTCCCCATGTTAATTTTGGGTCTGCTCAGCTGCCTTCTGTCCCCTCAAGCAGCCGTTCCAAGGGATGCTGCGGGGCACAGGACCACTGGCAGAGCTGTTTTGTGTGATGCCAGACACGTGTGGGAAGGTGGCTGATGGACTCCTGGGATTCAGATCTCATCCTGCAGGAACCCTGCTTGTTCTCACTTTGGGAAGCCTCGTGACAACTCCTTGCAGTGCAAACCAGGACTTTAAACTGCTTTTATTTAGCTAGGTATTTATTTAATCCCACAAAGTTTTCAAACCTCTTTTTTTTTCTCCTGGAGGGAGACTCCTTCCCGCGGCCGTGCCGGCCGGCAGCGGATCACAGCGGAGATCCCACCCGTGTGCATGTCCCCAGCAGACTGGAAGTGGGTTATTTTTCTTCCTTTGCAGTGAAAACAGAATTGAAAAATCCGTACAACAAATATTCCCAGAGAGGCCGTTTTTATTCCTGGTATGTCCATTTGCAGTGATAGCTCAGGCGGTTGTTGTGCAATCCAGACCACCGGGATGGAGCAGGTTTGGGTGTAACCCTTTGGGTGCCAAGGGTGAGCTCTGTCTGTGGGTCACTCTGAGGTGATCCTGCCACTCTGCTCAGCCCTGTGAGGCACATCTGGAGTGCTGTGTCCAGCTCTGGGCTCCTCAGGACAAGAGGCACATGGAGCTCCTGGAGTGGAGGCTGAGGAGATGAGGAAGGGCCTGGAGCATCTTTCTTACAAGGAAAGGTTGAGGAGTTGGGCCTGGTCAGTCTCAAGAAGAGGTGACTGAGAAGGGACCCCATCCATGGATATTAGTATCCAGAGGGAGGTGTCAGAGGACGCACCAGGCTCTGCTCAGTGGTGCCCAGCAATGGAACAAGAGGAATGGGCACAAACTGATGCCCAGGAATTTTTACCTGAACATGAGGAAGAACTTCTTCCCTGGGCAGTGACCGAGCCCTGGAGCAGATTGCCCAGAGAGGCCGTGGAGTTTCCCTCACTGGGGGTATTCCAGACCCATCTGGACACAATCCTGGGTAAGGTGCTCTGGGATGACCCTGCTGGGGCAGGGAGGTGGGACTGGATGATCTCCGTTGTCCCTTCCAACCTGAGTCGCTCTGTGACGGATCCGTGGTGGAGAGGAGAGGGGGTGAAGCCCAAACCTGCCATGCCACAGGGATCCTGTGTGGGGAGGGGAAGGCAGCAGCCCTGCCAGCATCCAGGGAGGCAGCAGTGGTGGCCAGCAGGGGTGGATGGGATGGCTCTTGAGCCACTTCAGGGCCGTCTGGTTCCTCTCATCCATGGGAGCAGCCAGCAGAGCAAAACCCCCCCGCCAGCTGCGGTGCCTGATGTGAAGCAGCAGCAGTTTCAGGCCATGACCTCAGTTCTCGTGCCTGGGAGACAATCTTGGTGAGCCCCTTCCCCACTTCCCCCCCTGCAGCAGCCCCCCTGGGCAAAGCTATCAGAGGCCAGATGTAAATCCATCAAGTACTAGCCCATAATTAATTAATTTGCATGTTTTGACTCCTTCCCTTCATAGCTCCCGATTAAAAGCTTATTTAAAGGGTCACAGACTTCTTCAGTTGCAGGGGGATTAAATCTGGGAACAACTGTAGTTCGTATGTGGGTAATTGCAATGAGGAAATGCTCCAAATTAAAGCTTCCTGCTAGGTCTTTCTAGTGAGAAAACCAAACAGTTCTTTCAGAATGACTTTAAAATCAGCATCATATAGAAATACTTGTATTTTTTCCACCGTGCTGCTTTGTCTGGAGAGCACGAGCAGCAGAATGTGCTCAGAAAAGACACGCAAGCGTAACTAAAGCAGAAGAATTCAGCAGAAAATGAGCCAGCGTGCTCTGGAGTTGGTTTAGAACCTCAGGCTCAGTAATTGCTTGTGAAAGCAGAAAGCCATCGACACCGAGTCAGGCCCTGCACGGTGTGGGATGGAGCCGCGTGGGAAAGGCGGCATTTGGGAAAGGCAGTGTTTGGGAAAGGCGGCGTTTAACCGGCTGCTGGAATTATTTTTCATTCCTCGGGTAGGAAGTTTAACCCATCCGTGCCTCGGGGAGAGCTGGCAAAAGGACAAACGCTGCTGGTTCTCTACTCTGCTTCCTGCAAAGGCAAAACTTGCCTGCTTTTCTTCAAAGTTAATGTGTTAAAGTCCCGTTTGGGGGTTGTAGGGAGCTGGAGCAGCGCCAGCAGCTCTGCTCTCACACAGTGACAAGATGTGGTTTTCCTCCCTAGCACGAGATTTGGGTTGTGCTGCTCGTTCAGCGATGGGAAAGGTGCTGGCACTGCTCTGTGATGGGAGTCCCTGGTGAGAGCCCCCAGCAGAGCCCCCGCGTCCCAGGGGATGCCTCCACTTCCCAGGATTTTCTTTCCCAGCCCTGGAAGAGGTTTGCAGCCCGGGCAGTGAGTGAACCCCTCGGCCTTTGCAAGCATGAGGTTGTTGCAAGTTCAGTGCGGAGACTGAGGGATTTGTCCCTGTTGCCAGCCTGGAGGGGCAGCAGTCCAGGATGCCCGAGGGGAATGCCAATGCCGGAGCTCGGGACAGGCTTGGGACGGGCACCCTGCCCGTCACTGAGCCACATGCCACAAGTACCCTGCCCAAAATCACAGAGTCACAGAACGGTTTGGGTTGGAAGGGACCTTAGAGCCCTTAAATCTCGTTCCACCCCTTGCCATGGGCAGGGACCCCTTCCACCATCCCAGGCTGCTCCAAGCCCCGTCCAGCCTGGCCTTGGACACTTCCAGGGATCCAGGGGCAGCCACAACTTCTCCGGGCAGCCTGTTCCACGTGTCTGCTCTGCCAGCTGGAAGTTTGGATGGATAACCCCAGAGCCAAGGGCTGGAGAGTTTGATACGGAGGGTGCCACTGTCTCCCCCCGGGAGCCCGGGGACACCGCGACATCCTCTGCCCGTGCCGCCGTCATTCCCCCTGCCCATCCCGTCCGGCATCTCCCGGGGCTGCGGATGGCCGGACACGGCGAGAGGGGCCGGAGCTGCGGGGACAAGGGCGGGGGGCTGTGTCTGCTCCGCCGGGAGGAACTGGGGATACTGAGCCCTTCTGCAGCTTCCCCCCAGCTGCCGCCTGCGAGCCGCGGCAGCCGGCTGCGTTTCCTCGGGAGAGGCGCTCATGGAATTGCTAATGCTCCATCCAGCCCGGAGGTGCAGCATGCGGAGGGCTGCAGCCGCAGCATCAGGTACAGCAACAACCCCGCCGTTAATTATTGACTCTCCTTTCAATTATCAGCCCTGATAAGGGAGAACCCCCGACAGCCCAGGCAGCACTCGGTGCTCTGTGTTTTCTGGGAAAGATAACTATTAAGTGGAAAAGTCACTCGCTTTATGCACCGGGATTGAACTGTCCTCGCAAAGGTCATCCGAGAGCCGTGGGCTGCTCTATTGGAAAATCAATCCCTCTTTTGTGCTTCTTGGTTTAAACTTGTATTTGCTTTCTGAGCAAGGTCACAGCTCAGCTGACCAACTTTGTAGCTGCTGGAGCAGGCTGGGGCTCAGCCACGACGCGTTTGTGCTCCGAACCCTTCGCTGCCGGCTCCGGGCACGGGAGAAGATGCTTTGGAGGGAGGCAGGAGCTGCTGCTCCCCGAGGGGTTTGTAGGTGCCAGCGGGAGAAGGTAACATGACTAAATGCTTTGCTAACCACAGTTTTTCCTTTCACCACGAAGTGCTGGAGCCGCTGCTGCAGTGCAGGAGAACAGACAGGCAGAGCTTAAATAATTTTGTGTTACAGCTAATGAGACTGTGCTAACGTGCGGGTGGATTATCTTGTTATTTATAGGGTCAGGGTTAACTGTTTCCCAGTTAAAATTACTATCAAGACGCTCTGGCAGAATGAATTTTGTGTATATTTGTAGTATGTGGTTGAGTTAATTTGTAATTGAAATGTTTGGGGGTGCGATGGTGCTCTCCTTTCTCCTGGCTGGGGTGGATGGGGGAGCTGCTCACATTGCCTGGCAAGTGGGATGGAGTGAAAGAGGGGTTAAATGTGAGTGTAAAGAGCCAGTGTTTGAGTCCAGGCTGGTTAAAAAGACAGTACATTGTCCCTGCAAACGGGCTGCCCCAGGGAATAAAACCACTTTGCTCTGTGTGGTTGCCTTCTCACATATTTGGCTTCTCCGTTTCCACTTCTGTATGTATTTATTCCTGCCTTGAGAAAAACAGCCTAATTCCAATCCGGATTAATCCTCCCCATGGCCACTCTGTGTAGCAAAGGTAAAAATCAGCGATGCATGGGGAGAAAAAGAAATGTTCTTCCATTTTATTTAATAGAGAAGACTCAGCAAATATAGGACCCGACAGAGGGTCAGCCTAACAGGTTTCAGCAGGATGGAGACCCACCTAAAAGTGTTGCCCTGCCTCAAATTATGGGCTGGACCCTGGGTGTCAAGGTCTGCTACTTCTGGCAGATGACTTCATGTTTTAATCTCATTTTTCTTAGGGACAGGCATGGGAGAGCAGCTGTGGGGTCCAAAGAGGAACATTTTTGGCTCTAAGCCATCTTCTCCATGCCTGAGCTGCCCTGGGGGGGACAGGAGAACATCAGCAAGCCTGTTGGGTACATTCAGCATCCTTTTACGAGGCGATTTTGAAGTAGATTGGTCAAAAGAGAGTAGTCGTAGTATCAGTTTGGGCTGCAGAGTTGGGACCTGGCCAGCTCATAAATGATCCAAATAGATGTAATTATCTAGATATTAAAAACCATCCTATTCACTGGCTTTTCCCCCCCTTTCTGAATGAATGACCTAGAAGAGGGGAGTGTAGCTGGTCAGGCTGTAGTTGGCTGCAGTCGGGAAATTAAGGGAAAGAAACAACATTTGAGAGAGAGGTTGGTGTTTGTTTTGGCACGTGCTGTTCATTGGCAGGAGGAGACAGAAGGAGCTGCCCTTTGCAGAAGCAGTGTGGTTAATTGGAGAGCATGTCAGGAGCTTTCCAGGAGCTCACAAGGTTCTGGATGGGCATCAGCGTGACCCTCTGTGACCCTGCAGGAGCTTTGGAGAGCTTTGATGTTCTCCTTGGGCTGGGACCTTCCTGACTTTCCATCAGGGCTGTACATCGACCATAAACATTCCTACCTGATTCACAGCTAATTGTTTCCTGAAAAGGTTTTGATCTTTCAAAGTATTTGTTACAGAATTGTAGAATGGCTTGGGTTGGAAGGGACCTTGAAGATTATCTCATTCCATGGGCAGGAACACCTTCCACTAGACCAGGTTGCTTGAAACCGTGTCCAGCCTGGTCTTGGACACTTCCAGGGATGGGGCAACACTTCCAGGGATGAGGCAACACTTCCAGGGATGAGGCAATGTCCTATGGTAACAGTAAGCAGGATTTGACTTCATTTTTCATCTGGTCTTTGATAAAGGTTGGCTGGAGCCCCTTCATGGGGAGCTCTGGAACTGTGGTCAAGTGCTAAAGCCCTTGCTGAGGCAAAACTCTGCATGCAGAAAATGTGTTCAGACTCTGGTGGTTTGGTCCATGAGATGGGTGTGAGCTGGGGCTGGCTCAGCACAGGCTTTGCACTGCTCGGTCCTGCCCTGAGAATCTTGCCTAACTCAGGGGTGCACTGGAGGAGAAGGGGTGGACTTCCAAGCAGCTGTGGGACTGTCTCTGGCCAGGAACCAAACTGAATACTGTAAGGAGAATCATAAACAACCTACTGTTCAAGAAACTCTCACTTCATCCTCCGTAGCAGAAATTAAAACCAGACCTTCTCACTCGGAGCGTTGTTGTCCTTCTCACACAAGCCAGGGAGCCTCCTGCTGTGATGTCCAACTGCCCCAACCTCCTTCAGCCTTCCCTGCCTCCTCCCTGTGCCTTTCTAAAGGGCCTGGAGGAGAGAAGTTTCACCCAGGACCTTTCTTGGTTGTTCCCACCCTTAATTTCTCATGCTCCAGGAGGGTTTCACCCCTGTCCACATGATGGGAAGGAGCTGGAGGGCAACAGAGCCCAGGAATGATACAAAGATCTCAGTGCTGGCTGGGGTAGATCTCCACCTGAAGTTGTTCCCTGAGCTGAAAGCAATTTGTGGTTCAGTGCAATTTGGTGAAGGTTCTTTTTAACAGTAGGGATGTGCTCTGAAGTAATGGCTGTCATTTGAACGAGATTCAACATAAATTCTGAATCTCTGCTTGTTGTGGATTTAAAAGAAAAAAAAGGTAAACCAGTCATTTCTGTGTGTAGTTTATATCCCTGTTGTCAGGGATGTTATATCATGTTGGATATCTCCAGCTTACAGGAGTCAGTGGAGAGTCCCTGTGCCATCGATCTCGAGGCATCTCAAATGTCTGTCTGTCCTCGCTGGCAGTCAAAGGCTCTGTAATGCAGGGGATGTTTTACAAGGATCGGCTCCCCGGGATGTGTCTGTCAAGCACAAGTTGTTGCCTCTGGAAAAGGAGCTATTGATTTCAGCAGCTTCAAAGCCTTTGGACACCACTGGGCTGCAGAAGATGGGAAGTGGGAGGGGGGTGGACTGGGAAGACTTGTAAGGCTTTAAGGAGAGATGAAGTTCATATGGTTGGGCTCTCTTTTATTAAATTAAAAGCATCCATTTCTTTTTTTTCAAGGGTGAAGCGACTCCTCAGCCCTTGTCAGAAGATGCTTAAGTGACAGCCCAGCTAGACCCCACCATGGAGAAGACAGAAGGTATGGAGGCTACGGGATGTTTATTTGTTCATTTATTCCTTGAAAAAAAACCCAACCGAGCCCTGGAGTAATTTCCTTACCAGAAATGCTGTAAATAACCTGTTCTCTGTAGATGTGGGGCCAAGAGGTAAATAATGCATCATTTATTATTATGCAGACTTCCTAAAAACCACAGCAAAGCAGGTCCCAGCTGTAGATCAGCACATATTTGTCCTCCCATGCTCTGGGACAGATCCCACCTCCCACCCTCCAGCTGTGCTCCTGTGCCCTGTGATGACCCCAGTGCTGTCTTCCCTCTGTCCTTCCTCTGACTTCCACGTGCTGCTTCCCACCCGAACAGCACCTGCATCTCAGTGATGCTCTGTGATGAGCAGCACCAACATCCATTCCAAATTGTCCTGGTCCTCTCCAGCTGCTGCACCAGGATGGAGACAGAGGGGTCAGCCATGGGCCCTGGTTCCTTCTCCTCCTCCTCCCTGAGCCCAGCTTGTTTGCTCAGAGGTGCACAGCAGCCCAAACCACTGTGGTTTCAGCGACTTGCTGCATAAAGAAAATCATCAGTGGTGCAGAAATTTAACTGTTTGGGCTCTCAAGGTGGAAATTTGGGGGTTGTGAATGTTTGCAGGCTGGAGATGGCTGTGTTAAGCTGTGTTAAAGGGGGAAGACTCGGCAGAAAGCTGTTGTTTGCCTGTGCTGGCTGTGTGGGCAAACACAGGACACCCATTTAGTGGTGATTTGCCTCAATTAAGAGCTGTGCTGGGAGCAGTGAGCCGGTCACCTTGGGATGCACGTGTTCTGCATGGCTGCGGCTCTGAACGCCCGGCTGGCGCTGTCTGGGTCCAGCCTCTGCCTGGATCCATCATTTTCAAGGAATAATTTGTGACCTGGCGCTTGCAGGTGAAGCGAGGCAATGATTTTCCTGCTTGGTACGCACTGCTTACACCACCAAAAAGTTCAAACCAAAAGCCCTGAAAAATGTCATTGTCATAGGCTGGTCCCACCTTCTGTTATTGAAGCTGCATTTATTACGCACCAGGCAGCTCCCTATATCTACACAGACACGTAGCTCTGCCTGCAAAACCTGCTGTTTTCTTAATTGCCAATTAGAGCCATGATTTCAGCAAATTTTTAGCTTCCTCAGTGCAACAATTACCTGATGCACCTCTGGAAAAGCAGATCAGAGCTTGGCGTGTGTCGCTGTGTCTCTGCACAGCTTCACCACTCCATGATAATGAGCTGCAGCCCCTGCCTGCCCAAAACTGAGATGAAAAGAGAAAAAACATCTCCCCCCTGCTCTAAACAATATTCTTTTTTTTTTTTTTTTCAAAATTCAATCATTTCTTTTTTTCGGGTTGTTTCAGCAGAGGGCCAGCCACCCAACGGGGAGAGGGAGCAGCCCCGCGGCCTCCCCTACTCCCTGGAGACGCCCTACGGCTTCCACTTGGACCTCGACTTCCTGAAGTACGTGGATGACATCGAGAAAGGCAACACCATCAGGAGGGTCCACATCCACCGCAGAGCCAAGCAGCCCAAATTCAGCACCCTGCCCCGCAACTTCAGCCTGCCCGAGAACGGCTCCCGCGGCTGCTCCACCGCCGCTCCCAGCAAGAGCTGGACCTCGGCCTGCTCCTTCCCGCAGCGAAAGGCGTCCCTCGGGGAGGAGCCGCCCCGAGCCCCCCTGCCCGCCGAGGCCGCGGAGCCGAGCTACCGGAGGAAAGCGCTGCTGGCGGAGACGCGGCGGCAGGCGGAGCCGGGCCGGGCACAGGCGGAGCCGGGCTGGCCACAGGCGGAGCCGGGCCGGCCACAGGCGGAGCCGGGCCGGGCACAGGCGGAGCCGGGCCGGCCACAGGCGGAGCCGGGCCGGGCACAGGCGGAGCCGGGCCGGGCACAGGCGGAGCCGGGCCGGGCACAGGCGGAGCCGGGCTGGCCACAGGCGGAGCCGGGCCGGCCACAGGCGGAGCCGGGCTGGCCGCGGGATGCGCTGCGGGCGCGGCCGCAGCTGCTGCGAGCCTCCAGCATGCCCGACGCGCTGCCCCCCGGCCAGAGCCCCCCGGCAGTCCCCTCACCGCTCCGGACCCCTCCCCAGCACTGCCCCGACCAGGGCGGCTCCGAAAGCACCTCCCGCCCCAGCTCGGACAGCAGCGCGTTCACCCCGCCCCGGGAGATGAGCTCGGAGCAGGATGGCTCCTTAGGGCATCCCGGCGGGGTTCTGCCGGGGCTGGGCCCCGGGCAGCCCCCCTGGCAGAACCAGCAGCTGCAGGTGGTGATGGAGAGCGGCGGCGAGGAGGGCGATGCCGCCGATGCCAGCGGCGGCTCCGACGTGGCCAAGGGTGAAGCAGCACCAGCGGCTGCCCTCCAGCTGGCAGAGGAGAGCATGAACCCTGCAGAAAGGGGGCTAAGTGTGAGTGAGGTGGATCTGAATGTGCTGCAGGAAGGCGAGGAGAGGGATGTCCGGGCTGGAGGGGACAAGGAGAGCGGTGTTCCGCAGGCTCCTGACGCTGGAGAGCCCGGCGGGGTCGCGGCGCTGAAGCAGCAGATCGCTGACCTGGAGGAGCAGCTGGGCAAGAAGAAAGAGGAGCTCGAGCAGGTCAGGGCAGTGCTGGAGCAGCAGGATCATGAGATCCAGGAGAAGGAGAAAAGCATTAAGCTGCTGGCCAGCTCCAAAGCTGAGCTGGAAGAGCAGCTGTGCCAGGAGAAGTCCAAGGAGGCCGAGCTGCGGTGGCGGCGGGGCAGTGGGGCCTTGCAGTGCCTCGATGCTGCGGTGAACACCGAGCTCTCACAGGTGGCAGGGCTCAGGCAGGCCCAGGACAAAGGCATCAACGTCAACATCCCGCTCTCCACCAGATCCATCGGCTGTGGTGTCCACAGGGCAGACAACGTCCATGCACAGGCCGTGGAGCTGGGCGCGTGGAGGGAGCAGGGACTGGCAGACGCTCGAGCAGAGGGACATTCTGGTGAGGCTGGCATGGAGGCTGGACTTCCTGCTCCGTGCTTCACCCAGCTGCAGATCCACGAGCACCCCAGCGACGACAACCAGAACCACCGGAACAGCTGTGACTCCTTTGGCCCAAAGGCAGCCAGAAGCCAGGCAGGCTTTGGAGAAGATAAACCTCGGGAAGGGCTGGAAGAGGAAGGTGCCCCTGGCCATGAGGACCTCCCGGCTGTTGACCCCATTGGCCAATATGTAAAAAAGATCCAGGAGCTCCTGCAGGAGCAGTGGCTGTGTTTGGAGCACGGGTACCCCGAGCTAGCCAGCGCTATCAAGCAGCCGGCCTCCAAGCTCAGCTCCATCCAGAACCAATTGGTTAATTCCCTAAACTCCCTGCTCTCTGCCTACTCCTCACAAGGGCCCGTGGATAAGGAGAATTCCAACATGCACTATCAACAGTTGGGTAAATAATACTGGCATAGGCTTCGATGTGTCCGGGCCAAATCTTTTCCCATTTATTCCAGCGTGGAGCAGGGGGGATGTGGTGGAACAGTTGTTGTCAGTCAGATCAGGAACAGTCTCGCCTAAGCATGATGAGAAAGGCAAATCTCTGCACATCACAAGTTATGGATCTGACATGAAAAAAAGCGAACAAAGTGATGTAGGAGCTCATAAAGCAGTGGCTCATTTATATGCAGGATCAGCTTCCAAAAGCTGCCACACTGGTGGCTGTTCCATCAAATAAACATTCCTTTTATTTGGATTGCACATCTCAGTTTGCAAGAATACGGGGCTGGTGCTCATCTGAGGTAAATCAGCATGGAGTTCTCCAGAACCCAAACCAGTCAAACTGAGCAACCAGACTGGGAAAAGACCTGTCCCCACTCACAGACCTTCATCTAAACTAATTTTAGCTTATATGAAGATGGGAATCCAATGCCTGTTCACTTGGGGAGGGAGGGAGGGGGCTTGCAAATAGATAAGTGACTTATTCCTTATAAGCAATAGATAGACACTGTTCAAAGTCCAATGGAAAAACTCATCCATGTAGTATTATAGCAGATTTATATAGGAAATTTCCAATACATTACCACTGGGGGAAAAAAACCCCAAACCAAAACAGTATTACAAAAGTAAAATCTACTTCTATTCATAGGACAAATACATA
Organism: Aphelocoma coerulescens; assembly: GCF_041296385.1. Taxonomy (NCBI): domain Eukaryota; kingdom Metazoa; phylum Chordata; class Aves; order Passeriformes; family Corvidae; genus Aphelocoma; species Aphelocoma coerulescens. Next base: position 30,806,658 of record NC_091022.1, on the reverse strand, counting down.
ATTCCCAGTCACTTCCTTTATATTCCCAGTCACCTGGAGATGTTTGAGACCTGTATTTAAAGCTGGCAGGGCAGGTCAGGTTGTGGCCAGCTGCATCTGTAGTTCTGCAAGACATCAAAAGACTCTCATAAGATGAAGTAAGATGCTTATGGTTATGATTTGTAGCTTGTTGCTAGAGGTCGGGAATAATTATTGCTAATTATGGCACATCTGCTTAATTAATCTATTATTTTGTATTTTGGTAGAAAACTCTCCAACCACAAGTCTTAAATCCATCATGAAAAAGAAAGGTTATGGTTTCCATGCAGGAGGCAATGGGACCAAAAAGAATCTCCAGTTTGTTGGGGTAAATGGTGGGTAAGCATCTGTTCAGAAGATCAAACTGCCTTTTAACGTGGAATGTCCTCTGTATCGCTGGAGAAGTCATTCCTTTTCCCCCTCTTTTCCCCTCCAAACCTCCTGATTAAAAGGCCAGTTGAAATGGAGCCTCTTTTCTCCCTTCTTTAATCCAGCACTGTGAGTAACCTGTGAGTAACCCCATTGAGAACAGGTGGTGGTGTGTTCAGAGCAGCAGGGGACACACTGGGGACTGACACTCTCTGCACACCCATCTCGTGGGACTTCATCCAAAACCCAGCTGGGGAAGGTGGGAAGATTCCATGGGAAGATTCCCTGGGAAGATTCCCACTGACTTTGGTGGGTTTTGGAGGAGGCCAGCACTGCCTGGGTGGGCACGCTGCCACTAACCTGCCCCCACGCTCCAGCAAAGCCAACAGCAGTTGGTTCAGGGCCTGGGAAAAGACTTTTTTGGTAAATAAGGAATTACCTTGGGGTGAAGGAAACTTTAGGTTGTGCTCCCCATTCCAGGTGTGTCCAATATCTAACACTCCCTGTGAGCTAAGCAGGGGCAGCATCTCCTGCTGAGGTGTACGTGTGCTGGCATGAAGAGTGCAGGACACGTGCCACTGTCCCTGGGCTGGGCAGACAGCTGTGTGTGCCAGTCTGGGTGCTGCTTTCTGCTCACATCCTGCTCCTCTGACTTCCCAGCTGCTGGGTTCATCAGGAGTTCCTCACTCTAGTTGTGTACAGCTGCTTCTACCAAATGGGAACGACTTGTAGGGAGTGGAGGAGTCTTGATTAGTTTGAGGAAAGTTTTGGGGTCTGTCAGGGTGAAATGTTCTGTTTTGTGGAAGATGTTATTAATGCTTTTAGACAGCCAGAGGAGAGATCTCTGTCAGGGCTGCTGGAATGGTGGATTCAGCCTGTGCAAACACAGCTTTTGTCTCGTGCTCCTCGAGGTTGCCGACACCACCAGTCCCTCCTTGCTACAGGGGCCGTGCTGCTGGCGGCTCCCTGTCACCGTGCCAGCAGGGAGGCAGCTCTCAGCCCCTGCCTGGGCTGTGTGTGATGGACATCCCTCCAAACCCTGAAGTAACCCTGCCTGCTGCTCATTAACTGCTTCTGTCACACTCCTGCTGCTTACGGAGCCAAACAAAGACTAACCCCGACTATGGCTGGGGCTCAGACCTTTTAACTTGCTGCTTGTCGCTCTGGGCTTCGCCCAAGGCCCATTGGAGTCAATGAGCCTTGGTCAGGCCCCGTCAGGGGAAGGAGGGAGTAACATGTGGTGTCCTCAAATAGCTACGAGACGACGTCAAGCGAAGACACGAGCGGTGACGACAGCGCATCGGACGGTGACACCGAGACCGAGACCGAGGGCAGAGCTGGTGACGTGGAGCCTGAGCAGGCTGGAAGGGAAAGCAAAGGGGCTTCCTCAGGGGAGAAGAGTGAGGATGATGATGAGCAGGAGGCATCAGCAAGAGCAGCACCCTGCTCTCAGCACGAGGCTCACAGGTAACCGGGACACCAGGTGGTGACCGCGCCGTCTGTCGTGGCCGCAGGACACGGCGCTGCAGGGCTGGGCTGGGACTTCTGCTTGGTGGAACAGCAGTGCTGACCTCTGCAGACAAGGGAAAAGGCTTTAAAGAGCTAAATATTTTCTGAGTTGCTGCCGAATCTAATGGGGATTGATTCAGGCCCTACACTCCACACTGAGTCATGGCTGGCGAGTTAGTTCATTTCTCCCCTCTCATGGAAGGTTTTTTGGTAAAGTTCTTTGCAGATTCAGGAATAAGATTTTTTTTCCCCCACCTTAAGGATTTTTGTAATAGATGAAGTTGACCACACAAATCTGTGACTCTGGGCTTAAACCCTTATTTAAGTGCTTAACTTTGTACCTAAAATCTGTGTCAAGTCAATGGAACAGTTTGTGTCCAATAACTTAAGCACGTAAATAAGTGTTGAACATATTCCAGCCTCATCTGCCTGTGTTCTCCTACCTGGTTCAATACCTCCTGCAAGTCCTGCCCCATGGTGGATTTACAGAAGTCTTTTCCCTTTAGGTGCAAACCCTCTGAAGATTTCCTCGCCGCCTGCCAGCTCCTCAGTGAACACCTCCCAGAAATCAGGAGCACAAGCAACAAGCATCTGGTACAGATATTCCCCAATCCCGTTTCAGACATGGTTCATGCTCTGTTCACTTTAATAGATGAGATTATCCCCATGGCACATTGCAGGCTCTGCCCTGGACAGCTTTGTGAGGAGAGGGGGGTGAGGTGACATCTGAGTCAGTTTTAGAACAGCCAAAAAGAGAGGAAAAGGGGGGGAAAAAAAAGGAAGATGAAGGCTTTGTCTGGTTACTCATCCAAGTTACCACAGGAAATTCCTTTCCCCCTCAAGTTATAGCAGCAATCACAAACCCACAAGCTAAGTGCTGGCTGGGTGGTGCCAGGGCACGCAGGGCCAGGAGCTGGGGCAGGCACCGCTTCGCAGGGACACTCACGGTGACACCTTGGTGTTTGCAGCGGCCTGTCCTCGGCTCCATCTCCCAGGAGTGGTTCCAGGTGTCCAGCCACAAGTCTTCCAGCCCACAGGTGGTGGCAGCGTACCTGGAGGCGCTGGGGGACATCCAGCCCCAGCTGCTGGAGACGGTGGTGAACCTGCCCGACAGGAACGGCAACACAGCTCTGCACTACAGCGTGTCCCACTCCAACTTCCCGGTGGCAAAGCTCCTGCTGGACACGGGTAGGAACGGCCACTCTGCCCAGCCAGGGCTTTTGTTGGGCAGGGGGTGGGAATGGCTCTTGCCACTGGGTTGTGGTCCCGTGAGTGATGGCTACACAGGGAACAGGACAGTCCCAGACATGGCAAACATTGAATGAGGTCCAGGGTCCTCCCAGAGAGCTCAGTCAGGAGCTAAAGGAGGTGGCACAGAGGTGGGGCTGAGGACCAACAGCCACCTCCCTGCACGGGACCCATCCAGAAGGCAAACAGGGGCCCAAGATCCATCCAAAATACAAGGATAGGGCCAAGGTCCATCCAGGAGACCTGGCTGACCTCAAGACCAGCATTCTCCCCCATAGCTCAGCCCTGGGCCTGTGGGTGTAGTCAGGGGTCCCGGCTGAGGCTCCTCAGGGACATTAAGCATTAATGCCCTCACACATCTTGGGGGCTTTGCAGCCTGACTTTGGGGATGGCTCAGGGTCCCTGTACCCAAAGGGATGTCCCTCATGGCCCCAGTCCAGGTGGGATGGGGTGGTTCCCCAGCTTCTTGCAGCAGCTAAAGCCACATCATGGCTTGGGGCAGGAGGATCAGACCCCTGAGAGCATAAGAAACCCCCCAGTGCTGCAGAAAAACTCCCATGTTCAACTATTGAACTTTCAGCTCGTGTTGCAATGAAAGAACAAAAATCTCAGCTGAGCTTGTACGGGGCAAAAATGTGCTCGTGCTCTGAGGGAATAGAGGCACTTTGGCCTTTTCTCATGGGCTGGACAATCCATGAAATGTTTGGGAAATGGCAGATTATCATACACATCTATAACCCGATTGTTGCCGCAGAGGCGTAGGGAGAGAAGGGTTTGAGGCAGCTGGTTCCCCAGGGCAAGGCTGGACCCGAGCCCTCACCCTCAGACACGGCTCATTCCTCGTGGTGGAGCTGGAAATGGGCTCTTTGAAGTGAAAAATGAGTGAAATGGGGCCAGGATGTTTTCCACGCCCGTTGGGTGCCGGGCGTCTCTCTGCTGCTCCCTTGCCACAGGAGCCAAAGCAAACAGCCCACAGCTCCAACCAGCATGTGCTCGAGGCATTAATTATCCCCCTTTAACTTTTATTTGTTGTGGTCTTCAAAGCTAATTGAGTTGACCTCAACAGTTGTAATTAACTGTAGCACTAGGGGCCGTTTGTTTAATGCTGCGCTCAGAAGCCTGGATATTTAACACAGATAAATCCCTGTCCTGTATCATCATGGAGCTACTCCTGTTCTGGGAATGTAACATGCCCCACGTTGTATGACTCCCTCTTTCCCTTCTGTTCCCTCTGGGTGATCCATCATGGGCTGGATCCATCCTCTCCAGGCGTGTGCTGCCTGGACCTGCAGAACCGCGCTGGCTACACAGCCGTGATGCTCACGCCGCTGGCGACCCCCGAAACCCACCAGGACATGGAGGTGGTGATGAGGCTGCTGAAGGAGGGGGATGTCAACCTGAGGGCTGCCCAGGTGTGTGACAGGAAACAGCTGGGGGAATAATTTGGGTTCCCTGCGCTCCGTGGCAGCGCCAGGCTGAGACTCGGCAGCAGGTCGCAGGTTGGAGCTGCTGCTTCCCAAATGTTCCAAAAGCAACCTCAGCTAAGTTGCAGTGTGGCCACCCACCAGCTCCCTGGGAAGGGGTGTGACAGCTGGGGGAAATGGAGAGACTGAAAAAGACTGAACATTTTTCAAACAAGTTTTTCTGAGGTAAAAATCAGAAGTGACAGCAGGGAGGAGCAGTGGGGGGTGAACCCCAGAGCACGGGCGCCCCAGGCTTGCTGGTGAGCTTCATCAGAGTCACACATTTTGTTCTCAGGGATGAGGGTGCCCTCATCCATCTCTGCTCCCAGACTGCTGTAAAAGTTAGCCCAGATCTGAGTTAAACTGCCCAGGAGGGTTTGGGGGACCCACATTTGGGGGCAGCTGGGCAGTTTGTCCATGCTGCTGCAAGGACCTTCCACAAGTGAACGTGTGTCTCTCACAGCACCTGCTGAGGAGCCCCAGTGTGATTTAGTAACAACATGCAATAGGGTGCAATATTAGTAGGTATTATTATCATAGATGTACCATGCAATAATAATATGCAATGTTGTGATATGTGGTTATGGGATGTGGGTTTGTGGTGGGCTTGGCAGTGCTGGGTTAATGGCTGGACTCAGCGATCTCAGAGGGCTTTGGCAATCTAAATTATTCTATGATTCTATTAATGCATTATTATTATTAATATTATCATCATTATCATCATCTCTGGCAGTCAGAGCGAGCGGGGCTGTGGGAGGAGGTGGGCAGGGGGTGCTCAGCCTGTCCCTGTGACCCCGCAGGGAGGCCAGACCGCGCTGATGCTGGGGGTGAGCCACGAGCGGGATGACATGGTGCGAGCCCTGCTGTCCTGCCAGGCCGATGTCAACCTGCAGGACGAGGAGGGGACCACGGCCCTAATGGTGGCCTGTCGCCAGGGCAACGCCGACATCGTCAGGCTGCTCTTGGCCCAGCCCGGCTGCCAGGTCACGCTGACCGACAAGGTGAGGCTCCAGCACCAGCACAACCTCACTGCACCAGGGGGGAAAACTCAGCTGGCAGCAATCGCAGAGGGGTGGGTTTTAAGTGAAGAAGTGCAATTTCAGTCCATTTTTTAAATCAGGGAATCACTTTTAGGAGGGTACCCCTGGTTTTGGTGCATATGGGATGGCTGTGACAGCATCCTCTGTCCCAGCCATAGACTGGGCAGGAGCACTGGTGTAATCCTAAAAAAAAAAACCCAGATGAAATCCTGGACATGTGGAATCAGCAGAGCTTCAGCTCCAAGAAATTAGCAGCAATTAACTCCTCCCTGAGAACGAAGCCTCTCCGTGGGGACGCGTGGGACGGGGCCGGGCTGGGAGCGGCAGGGCCGCTGGAAATTCCTCCTGCTGGGCCACAGGGCTGCGTTTGGAATTACGGAACTATTTTCTAATTAAACTATAATTTTATCTGAGACATGCAGGAGGGCAGCGGGGCCAGGCAGAGGCACAGCTGGGCTGTGTTTGGTGCGGTCGAGGCCCAAAGGGAGGTTTGCGGGACGGTGACTCACTGCAAAGCGGGAAGGAAGGGGAGGGAGGGAGGTTTTGGGGATGGAGCAGGGATTCGGGCAGTGATGTCTCACCTCCTCTGTCCTGCAGGGCGGTAACACGGCGCTGTCACTGGCACACGGGGACATCGCTGCTCTCCTGCGAGCCCACCTCGAGCTCAGCCCGTCCCTCTCGGTGTGACCCAGCGGGGAGAAGCCAGGACGGGGAGCTGGGAGCAAACAGCTCCTCCCTGAACTGCCCCGCCGTGGCAGGGCCAGTACCGCGGGGTCACAGGGGAGCAACCTCCCTGCATTATCTGAATAATGTTCCCTGTGTCTAATTCTCCTCATTCATCCCACTCACACCCCTAAGCTGCGCCCAGTGCCACAAACAACTCCAGACTCTCCTATCCGCCCCTCCCGGTGTAGATTTGGCAGGTGAGCAACCAAAAAGAATGAGAAAAGCACATTAGAACAGCAATACTTAGTCTTTTGCAACCTGAGGTTGTGAGTGTCCTTTTAATCGACTACTTAACTGTATCTCATTTAACTTGTAAGTTTGTGTCCTAATATTTATTATCAGCTCTTCTGTAAGTAGTGGCAGGCAGCGATTACTCAGTGTATGTAACAACAAACACAAGCTGGATGGATTATGGAAAGCACAAAATCCTATTTATGTTTGCTTATGCGGGTCTGATGTAAGAATTAAAAATTAATGCTCTAGGAAAATATTTGAGTATGCCAGACCCAAACACACAGACATTGTTTTGCCTGGATTTGGAATTACCATATGGCTCTCATTTTTCCCTAATTAAGTTTGAGCTAATGGGGAAGCGCAGCCCATTGACAGGCTCTGCATCACGGCAGGGCAGAGCAGGGCATTCCAAGCACTGGAAGATCCCAGCAGATTCCCATCACAGGGTGTGTTAATGCTGTCCAAGAGCTCCGTGGAGTGGCTTTGCTGGCAGATGCCTTTTGGACCAGTGTCTGCTCCCTGCTTTCCCTCTGCTCAGTTTTAATATTCCCAAACTCCTCCTGTAAAGGCAAGCCGTGATTTAGCTGCTGGAGCAGCCACAGGGTCCAGCATCGCCTCAGATCAGGGTTTTCTCTTAAATCCCTCTGCTTCTGACAGAGAGGGGAGGCAGGGCTCAGGCCCCACTTTTCCAAGCATCCTTATTTTGCTGCATCAGGACCCACTGGATGCTCTCCCCTGGCTTTGGTGGAGCTGGTGTGTGGCAGACCCAGATCTCCCTGATTAGCTAATTACACTTTTTTTTTTTTTTTTTTTTTCTAACTAAGCAGAAGTAAATTCCAGACCACTTTGGTTGTTGTTAAGTCAGTTCACATCCTGACAAAATGTCTCTTGAGCTGCCTGGAGCCCCCATCCTTGCAGGGAGGGGAGAACAGCCCTGACCTCTGTTTTCCGTGGAAATCTGCCATCTGCTCAATTTTCTTTCCTTTCTTCACATTTTCAGCCCAGAGCATTCACTATCTCAAACTACTATCTGCCTTTTTTTAAATCTGTATCCCAAAATGCACTTGCCTCCTTTATGTAGAAATAAACTGAGTTAAACCTTGCCCTGTGTGTGCTCCTGTCCCATGGCTGTGGCTTTTCTGGGGTGACTTCACACACCTGCACAGCACCAAACCAGCCATTTTTGAGGTGTTTCTTCAGATCAGCGACCCCCCCCACCCCATCCCCAGGGGGCCCCTGCACAGACATGGCAAGGTGGGATATTTTTTGCAGGAATTCCTCCAATTTATGTACAAAAGCCAGCATGGGCATCTCTGCCAGGCCCCAGCTGCAGACAAAAAGAGCCGTAACACCATTTTGTGACAGTTTTCACTGAGGTTTTTTTCCTGACAGCTCTGGATCCGTGCCTGCAGAGAGGAATTTCACTCTGACTCCTGCTGCTTCCCTGAGGAAGGGGAATGTTCTGGCTTCAGCAGAATAAGTGAGGGAGATTTTCTGCTAAGGATCAGGGTGGCTTTGGGAAGTGCCTGCCTCCTTCTCGATTTGGGGACAGGGAAGTTGTTTCTGGGGTGTGCTGCAGCTCTGCAGAGAGGCACCACAGACTTTGCTGCCTTCCCCTGCCCCCCTCCAATCCCCCTTTCCCTCCTGTTCCCATCCCTGCAGCCCAGGCTGGTTAACTGCATCCCCAGCATGTTTATTTTCATTCCTTTGCCTCATATTTCCTCTTTGCCTCTCAAACCCTCTCCCCAGGGAAGAGCAGGGTGATCCCCTGGAGCAGCTCCTCTGCTCATGGGGACCCTGAGGGATCACGGGTGGGTTGATGCTGCCCTTGGCATCTCCCAGTGCCCAAAATCCTGCTGTCAAATTACCAATATTGCACAAAAAAATCATCTGTGGGATCTGTGCCACAGAGAGCCAGAGCCAGCCTTAATTTATATATTCCAATATCACTGTAGAGATCAAACTAAATATAGGCAAGGAGAAACACACCCCCGGCGTGAGCACTGCGCAGGACAAATGGAGACAATTAAGTCACAGCAAGGAAAGGAATTAATCTAATGATCTTTACAGGCTCAGCATCCAGCAGCCCCTCAGCTATGAAAGGAAAGAATGACGAGGAGCTCAGCTGAACATGATTTTTCCACTCTCCTTATGGGCATTTCCAGTGTATCCCTTTCTTTTGCTGCGAGGGGAGAGGAGGGGGGACTCTGAGGGTCTCATCTGAAGCACCTCAGCAATCAGGGAGAACCTTGTCACTGAATCATCCTCAGCATCAACAGGATGAGAGAGCTGGGGGTGTTCATCTGGAGAGAAGGCTCCTGGGAGAGCTCAGAGCCCCTTGCAGGGCCTAAAGGGGCTCCAAAAGAGATGGAGAGGGACCAGGGACAAGGGATGGAGGGACAGAACACAGGGAATGGCTTCCCACTGCCAGAGGGCAGGGAAGATCAGAGATCAGGGATAAATTCCTCCCTGTGAGGGTGGGCAGGCCCTGGCACAGGGTGCCCAGAGCAGCTGTGGCTGCCCCTGGATCCCTGGAAGTGTCCAAGGCCAGGTTGGAGCAACCTGGGATAGTGGAAGGTGTCCCTGCACTGGATGGAACTGGATGATCTTTTAAGGTCCCTTCCAACCCAAACCATTCCAGGATCCATCCAAAGAAAAACATCTCCTCTTGACATGGTTATCACCCAGAACCTGCCCCATCAGCAGCTTGGACGGTGTCAGTGCAGCAACTCTCAGCAGAATTTAATCTCCTTAGAAGAGATAAATGTCTCAGCAGCAAAGGCAGATTTATTTGCTGCAGGGGCAGCGTGTTGGGCACAGCGACTGCTCCTCTGCTTTGGGGTCAGTGGGGTCAAGCTAGCCCTTGTTCTGTCCCCATAGCTCAGTGTGGAAGGGCCAATTTGCCCTATTTTTGCCAGGATGGAAGGCAGTTACCAGCAGGAGTGAGATGGGCCATGATTTCCTCCCCTGGAAACCTCCTGTCACTGCACCCAGGTGTGTCCCTTTTGCAGCACGCCCCTGTTCACAGGGAAGGGCCAGCTCAGAGTTTGGGAGTTTGTCTTTCCCGGGCTGGGCTGAGAAGATGGAGCATCCTCAGAGCATCCCTGGGGGCAGCTCCTGTGGCTGGGCCTCCAGCCTTGGGCTGAAGGCTGCAGAAATGCAATATTTTGTCGACTGCTCCATCTAGTGCCATTTCAGCAGTAAAAGCATCCGGAGCTCAACACTTGGAGCTGTGCTGGGCCCGGGGCAGCTTTCCCTGCCTGGTGTCTGGAGTGGTTCCATGAGGATGTGCCAGGACCCAGCCCTGGCCCAGTGCTTACCTTGCAGACCCAGAACCAGGGATCTTTATCCTGTTTTCCTCATCCTTCTCAAAATGGGACTGTAAATCCTTACATGGAAACATCTGCCCTGCAAAACACAACATTCCTTATGAGCTTTTTAGCTGTTCAGGAATTCCTTAGGTTACATCAGGCTTGGAGCAACCTGGGATAGATGAAGGTGTCCCGGCCCATGGCAGAGGGTGGAATGGGATGAGCTTTAAGGTCTATCCCAACCCAAACCATTCTGGGATTCTGTGATTCTAACTAAAGAGGGAATAAAGAGTTTATGCTACCACTGCATATTTCCCCTTTTTTGTGCAGGAATTGGGAGTAAACTCCGCCTCACCCCCACCCTTGGGAAGGCAGCAGAGCCCTCAGAGCCCACTTGGAAAAGGCTAAAAGCAAAGTCAGGGTGATCCTTGCTCCTTTTCCATTGGGGATGCTGCAGAGCACGGATCTCTCTGATTTGCTGCCATCCTGGAAGGTGCAGCTATCACAGGAATGTGCATGTTAGGGAACAAGCCCTGCTAAGAGGGGTAACAATGACCATGGCAGTGTTGAACCAGGCCATCAATCCACCCCAATTCCAGACACACACGTGTGAAGCCGTGGAGAAAAATGATAATGGAATTATGCATTAGTGCTGAGCACAACTGTAAAAACTGATGTTTTATACATGTGTGACATTAAATTAATTCATCCCAGTTCTTTCAGGCAGAGGGACATTAACTGCTCCATCCTGGCATAATCACATTACCCCCACAGGCTCTGTGGATGTCACATTTCCAGGGTGGTAATCACCACGGGATTAATTACAGGGAATTTAGGGGAATTACAATGGTTCCTCATGAGCAGGATAATGAGGTGGAGTCCCTCATCCCTCCAGGCTGACCTGCTGTCCCCACCAGCCCACCCAACACCACCACGTCATAACCTGGTTATGAGTTGGCCAAGAAATGCCAACAGCCCTGAGATGGCTCCTGATGATGTCAAAGATGTCCTTGATGCTGTCACTGCCAACTGCAGGTTATTCCACGTCTCTCCAGGAGAGGAAGCTGATGGAGGGACTGTGAACAGCACAAGGCCCTTCTAAAGCAAAGGCTGGGACAGCTGAGTCCTCAAACCAAGGCAGGAGAACCTTCAGGACAAGAGGAAACGGAGGAAAAGTTGTGCCAGAGGAAGTTTAGACAGGATACCAGGGCAACATCTCATGCAATAGCTTTTAACTCTGACCTAAATTAAAATACAGAATAAAACAAATGCACAACTACTTATGCAACCGAGCTTTATTTAGAACCTCTGAAGTCATAAAACGTCTCCTTTTACTGATATACGTAAACATACAATCAGGAGGTTTAATTGCTTTTTCCCTTGCGCAGAAATAAAGTTCTAAACAAACCAGAACACCTCCACCCAGACAAGCGTGATGCAAACTGAATTCTCTGCCTTGGTCCTGCACGTGGAGCGTGGTCACTGGTTTATCAATTATTTGCAATATAATTTTTTGGCAGTAATATACTCAAACACACAAAATGCAAATTACAGGAAGCAGAAAATGTTCTCTCTCCTTCTGAGCAACAAGAAGTGCAAAATGTCTCAGCCCATAAATTCTATTTATGTCTATGAACTGCATGTGCATCACAGGCTAATAAATAGCCGTGTACAACTTCATTGATTAAATGTGGCAACGTCTCAGAGTCGGAACGCAGCGGCTACAAAAACAACAGGACAGAGGAATCATTCCCTTTGGTTGGTAAATTCCACACACTGTTGCTGAGGGCACCTCCTCACATCTCACCTTGAACTCCTGCATGCCTCGGATACTTGTGCAACCCAAGCAGTTTGTTAAGAATTCCCCAGTTTTCTACATCTGGAGCTATTCCTGTGCGTCTGCAATCAAGATTCCATTCACACCTCACTTGGCAAATCCAACAGGACACTGGGAATCCACTGAAAATGAGAAGTCTCTTCCAGGCACTCTTAAGGGAATACCCACCAATGGTTCCAGCAGGCTAAATGCACTTTGTGATTACCTAAAGTTATGGAAAACTTTCTAAGGAAATAAGGAAAACCCTTCTCCATGAGAACTAATCGCAGCATTCCTGTCTCAGTGTAGTTCACCTCACTTCAGGACCTGTTCCTGTATGCAAAATGGGGAAAATTCCACTAAATGACACAGAACAACACCCCCCTGCACTGCTCAGTTATTATACTGCAGATTTTGAACCTTCTTTCCATTTAATTCCTGGAATTTTTCACACAAAATGAGCAACCAATTTTGACCCCGCCCCCCCCCTTTCATTTCTCCCAGCTACATCATGATTATAAATTATGCCAAATAGTCCAAGTCAGACTGGGCTGCTTCCTCCAAACCCCTCCTTCTCCTCTGGATAGGAAGATTAACCCACAATGCCTTGCACTGCCAGGAATCTGCCTGCCAAATTCATCTGCTAAATCACCAAGGCCACGCTCATATAATCACTGCAGGGTGGCTGGGACATGGAATGAAGCTGGGAACTTTTGGCTAAACGCTCCTGCACTCCCACCTCCACAGTGGAGTGGGACCGGCCTTGGGAAGGCTCCTTGTGAGCTTCAGACCCCCCAAAATTGGCTGGGGTTTCAACTGAGCTGCCCAACTCGCTGGAGGGGACTGAGAAACATCATCCCAAACTGCTGCAGCTGGCTGTGGGAGATCATCCCAGCACTGCCTGGTAGTGCCCGGTGTTACCCAAAATTGACTCTGGCAGCCCCAAGAGAGGAGCATCCTCTGTGATGCATGAAAGCCTCTTCCTTGCACTACCTGATCCTGGGGAGACTCCCAGAAATGTAAATCAGTTTGCTGGGTAGGATGAACTCCATCGAGCTGGAGGGACTGCTCACCGTCATTCCGAGAACTACAGGATCACATTCCCGAAGCAAACTTTTTGTCTTCGTGAAAGTTTCAGGATGAACAATTATGCTGCAGCTTGGCACGACAACAACTGCCTTTGTATGCGACATGCCTGGCATATAACAGCACATTTCTTCTTAAAAAATATAATTAGAATAGACTGAGCTATGCTGTTGTTGTTCATGCTGCCTAAATATCTGAAAAGGCTCAAACATTTTAAAAGCCTAAAAAAATAAATTTCCCTCTCCCCTTGTTTATTTTTCATGCTAAAGGCTGCAAATTGACACATCACAGTAATTACCTCTGACTAACTTCCACAGACCTACCCAAAGAGATAAACATGAGAAGTTCACATTTGACTATCAGACTTACTGTGCCGAGCACAAATAATTTCCCAGAGGAGAATTTGATATTTCATCATTTGGAACAGTGGTAATTTAATTACATTGCTAATGTTTTCTGGCATACTTGAAAGAACAATTAGCATAAGTAAATCATGAGTGAGATGACAAGTCACTCGGCATTTATTTCTGCTCATCAGATGAGATCAGTTGATGATCTGAATTCTCCTTTGTGTGCGAATTGATTCCAGGTTCAGCAGTCGCAACCGGGGTTCAGACCAGCGGGGACAAACTGACGCATTAAATAAAGCAGAACGAATCTTGTCCTTTGAAGTTCCTTAATTAAACTTGTCCAGAGAAACCTCCAAAGCCACCAGAAGTCGTGGAGGGCGGGGAGAAAGGCTGATAAACGTGGGAGGCTGAATGAAGCTGGAGATGCGCACTGCGCGGCCTGGCAGCGGCGGGAAGGCTGATCCGTGTTTGCCAGGCTCTGCCGGGGGCTGGGCAGTGTGTGACAGCTCTACTGATGGCCTAAAAGAATTCTGTTCATCTCTGTGACGCTCAGGACAGCACTGTCAGTGTCACCGTGCCCCTCTGGCGCTTCAGGATGGCCACGGCCTGCTCGTGGGTGACGCCTTCCAGGGCCTCCCCGTTGACGGCCACGATCTGGTCCCCGCGCTTCAGCCGTCCGTCGTCGGCCGCCGCGCCCTGCAACGGCAAACCAGGGATCAGCCGTGGCACACCGGGCCTCCTGGGACCCGGAATGCTGCCTGGAATGAGGGATGGAGCACTGGGAATCCCTCATGGCCGGGAGAAACGGCAGTGCTGAGCTTCCCCTGAGTGCCTCGACCACCGCCTGGTGCTCCCCACCCTGCCAGGGTACACGCCCAGGAAGAAGGGAATTGGCTCTTCCCTCACAAAAGGCAGGGAAAGACTGACTCTGGATTCTATGATCATGGAGAGGCTTGTTAAAGCAGCATTGAAATGTGCTCCATGCCCCAGGGCAGAGAAACAGCTAAAAAAGTGGGGAGGGAGAGGGAACAACCTGGGCGCTGCCCCGACCCCAGAGAGAGCTGAAGAAATGGCCTCGAGTTGTTTAGATTGAACATCAGGATCATTTTGTTCAACAAAAGGTGCCAAGCACTGGAGCAGACTGCCCAGCAGAGTCCCCATCCCCAGAGGGATTTAAAATCCATGTGGATGTGGCACTTGGGGACACTGGTTGGCAGTGCTGGAGGAATGGCTGGACTCAATGATCTCAGAAGGTTTTTCCAACCTAAAAAGTTCCATGACAGTCCTGAAAAGCTTCCAGAGAGCTTTAGAAATGGCTCTTCTCCTCCAGAGGCCTCAGTGAAATTCTTTTACCTAAATCCCAAGCCCTGCCTGCCCAGAGGTTGGCTCACAGTGTCTCCTTCTGCCCCACCCCAGTGACTGCAGGAACTTTAGGTTCCATTGAGGGTTTCTCAGCTGTGCTCTCATCTAGAAACTTGTAACCCTAAGCACCAGCTGAAAGGGACAATATTTTAATAACTGAAAATTGTAAAAAGGCCATATATTTATGGTTTGAGCCCCAGAATAGCAGGAGGAGGAGACATGACTTCTATTCTACCTTCAAAGTTTTCTCAAAGACATCATCTACCCTGCCACAAGTGCTGCCACAAGTGACAGGGCAAGCAACTGCATGTGACTGACTTCAAAATTATTTCATGGAAAGTATCCCTAATTCCCACTGTTCTTCTTCCCTCCTCTTCCATTTCCACAACTCCCCTGATGTGGCCATGCCTGATGTGTCTTGCTGGCCCACACTGAACTCATTTCTAGCAGGGGGTGGGTGGGAAAAGGGGCATTTCTCCCTCCTCCATATGCTGTATTATGATTCTTCCCCAGCCTCAGAGGCTGGAGCTCTCTGTACCTGGCAGGGACCCCCAATCCCCCCAGACACTCAGGGCTGGGATCAGAGATGGGCTAATTCCTATTTTTTCACCAGGATACAGCACCTCTGCAACTGCCTCCCTCCTGCACAGTGGGAAAAAGGATGCCTTCGACACCTCCTGGAAATCTCCTGGAGATTTACAGATAGAAAACTGCCTTATAAATATTTTAATGTACAAACCCAAGTTTCCCAAGTACACAGAGCAATTTTGCTGAGACAAAGTGTCTTGTTTCAGCCATCAGTAATATGAAATACAAACTGAGAAGCCAGCTACGAGTTCTGGGTCCCCTAACTCACAGCAACGTACTCAGACAGTACACTTTGCTTTCTGCTACATAATATATTATCCAAGCCCAATCTTAGGTTTATTTTTAAAGATAATACAGAAAAAAAGGGGAGAAAACAAAAAATAAAAGATACCTTGGCAAATATAGTCTTGACATAAATGGGCAGGTCTCCATGGGGACTTCCATACCCCCCTACAATACTAAATCCCAGTCCATCAGAGCCTTTCTCCAAAGTAATAATCTTAGGTTGAGGTGCTCTGGAAACACAATAAATATCACTTAGATAAGCAATGTCTGTCTCTGGGGACTTTATGCAGAAGGAACACTTACAGAGACATTTATCTATCATGAGTTTTTTCACACAGTCACAAACCATGACCCTGGCACTGGAACGTTCCTGCAAAGCCCAGAGTAGTTCAAAGGCTGCTCCCGAGTGCTCCAGCTCCTCACTTAAAGAATTTATTTTTAATTACTGTATTCTTATATTATACCCACATCCCTGTGCTTGTAACTCCAGAGCTCATCACTTTGAGCCTGAACTCTTTGGGGGTTTTTCTCTGCCTACACTGAACAAGGGAAGATTTTTTTGTGGAGTTTAGGCCACTCATACGAATTTATCCATCTCAAATTTGAAATGAGTAATTTCTGTGTATGTAGAAAGAACTGTTGTGGACAGAAGGTGGTCAGGTATTGGCACAGCTGCCCAGGGCAGGGGTGAGGCCCCATCCCCAGAGGGATTTAAAAGCTGTGTGGATGTGGCACTTGGGGACATGGGTCAGTGGTGGCCTCAGCAGTTGGACTTGATGATCTGGGAGGGCTTTTCCAACCTAAACCATTCCATGATTCTGTGAAAGCCATTTGGCATCTTCCACCTGTCTAAGAGTGCAGCCCAAGCTGAATAATATCTGTGCATTTTTTAGGACCTACCTAATTCTGCTTCACATTTTCACTTCTAAATTTCCCTACTGCTTTGATATGAAAAAAGAATACAAATCTTTTTGTAAAGCAAGCAGTTCTCCTTTGAGAGAAGCAATAAAACCAGCATCTCACATTGCAAGACCACAGAATGTAGCACAAATAGCTCAACTTTTACACTCAACCCCCCTGAGGTAGGGCAGCAACTTCTTAAAATAAACAGAATGAACCACAGAATGAAAATGAAGAACATAATGAAGATGATGAGCTGAAATGGAGACCAAATGAATTTCAAAATGGTAATTGGGATGCTACAGTGTGAAAAGCACACAATGGAGAATGATGCATGGCAGGGCTGGATCTCCAACTTCCATCACCTCACACAGGTGCTGCAAGCAGGAATTATTTTAATCAGATTTTTCAAATAACAAAGCTAAAAAGATTAAAAAGACAAAGTCCTGGGACTTACATGTTTTGAAAGGTGTTTTTAACACCTCTAGCATCAGTCTGCCAATACCAAATTATTTCAAATTGCTATGATCAGAACTCCTTCCAGACGAGGAAGCCAACGGACAAGGGCAGAACTACCATGTCAGCACAATGTTAGGGAAGAAAGGGGATCTTTTTTCCTTGAAAAACACCCAGAAGCAGTGCTTGGAAACACATTTTGTGCTTCTTTACTCAAGCAATTTCTGTCAGCAGGCGAAGACAGACACGAGCCCATCATCAGCTTGGGGAAGGAAGGTCACAGAGTTTTCATTTTAAAGGTGATGGAAAATCAGAGAGAGAAGCAATGGGAGAGACCTCCTTGCACCCCTTCCCCTGCCCAGAAATCCACCCCAGCCCTGCAGGAGAGCAGGAACTTACTCGGGATCCTCGGCGGGGTGCTCGGAGGGCGCGTTCAGGCTGCAGCCCGTGGACATGCTCTCCAGCTGGCTGGCAATGGCACTGATGTTGGTGTCAGCCACCACCTGGGCAAGGGGGATGCAAGGAAACACCATTTGGAAAATCAGCTGCTGACTTTTTTCCCCAGGCAAGTTTTAAAACCAAGTTCCACTCTCTTAAATCTCCTGCTAATTCCTCACTTTCAGGTAAGAGCAGCCACTTTTCTGGGGGTTCAATGCAAATTTTGCTCTGATGCTTTCTCTTGCCTTCACAGGACCATCACTAGGGCACTGAGCAAAGGGGAAGAGTCTTTCTGGATAATCCAGAGAAAAAGGTTACTTTTCCAAGGAAATAGAGTCAACACAAGGGTCCAGGATGGGTCTTGAATGAAACCATCATAACCTTTAAGAGAACACCAAGATCCAAAAGACTAGGCAAGTACCCTGAAATAGCTTAGACTGGTTTGTTTGATGAGTAGGGAACAAATTAATCCTTGGTTTTGACTTTTCTGAATTTTTAGCATGAAAACAAACTGGATTGTTAACCTTCCCAGTTCTGGGTCCTCTGTTGTTCTGAAACCATCCTGAATGATGCTCTGAGGGCTGGAGCCCCTCTGCTCTGGAGCCAGGCTGGGAGAGCTGGGGGTGCTCACCTGGAGAGGAGAAGGCTCCAGGGAGAGTTCAGAGCCCCTGGCAGGGCCTGAAGGGGCTCCAGGAGAGCTGGAGAGGGACTGGGGACAAGGCCTGGAGGGACAGGACACAGGGAATGGCTTCCCAGTGCCAGAGGGCAGGGATGGATGGGAGATTGGGAAGGAATTCTTTCTGTGAGAGTAGTGAAGGCCCTGGCAATAACTTTATTTTTTTTTTATTGATGCTGATTTTTTATTTGCCTTTTTTTTTTTTTTTCCTGGAAAATTTTCAAAGAAACCACCACGAAGTAGTTTGGATTTGAAGTATTTACAGCTGAAAGGACATCAATTTCCCAACAAGTACATGCTGTGGTTATCCCCTAACTCCATCTCCCTCTGAGGAGATATTCTTCTCTGCCTGACGTTTACTGCAGCACAGGAGTTCAGCTCAGACACAGTGAAAAACAGCCAGGAAGAATAATTCCAGTATTTCCTCTAGCTATGGCCTTATTTTATCCAAGTGAGCAGGTACTTCTTCCACTCATTGCTGTGAACGTGGCTTAAGGAAAACTTCCCTTTTCAAAGTAAAAAAATTGTTCTATAAATCTGTTCTAAGTGAGTGCTCACAATTCTTCCATAGCAATATTTCCCTCTTCCCAATCATCTGGAGCCAAGAGGGTGATAG
Source organism: Aphelocoma coerulescens (assembly GCF_041296385.1). Lineage (NCBI taxonomy): Eukaryota > Metazoa > Chordata > Aves > Passeriformes > Corvidae > Aphelocoma > Aphelocoma coerulescens. The sequence continues at coordinate 30,788,167 of NC_091022.1, read as the reverse complement.
AGCCAAGAGGTTTCCATGCAAATTTTGCATCCCAGGACTTGGGGTTCCAGGATGCCCCAAAGGAAGGGGTCCAGCAGATGAGAGCAGCACCTGGCTCAGCCAGCAAAGACCCCACCAAGGTTCCCTTCCCATGGCATCAGGGTAAGGAATTCCAGCCAGGATCTGTCGTGGCTTTTTTTTTTTCTGTCATTCAATAAAACAAAAATAAATCTATATTCAAAAATCTTCAGTTGGCAGCAAGAACATATGAGAGTTCAACAACCTTGTAAAAAAGCTTCCCCTTATCTCATTACTACACCTGCAGAAAAGAAATTAAATTAAACCAAGGCATCAAAACAGCCGAGAGGGATGATTGTTCCCCTGAGACCTTAATCTCCCATTTGCAAACAGCATTTACAAACTCCTTCCCAGGACATTCCCATAATAAGCCTTTCCACCCCACTGCACACAATTATCTGACCTTTCAGAGCAGCTTGCCATGAAGTGGTCTACCCTGATAATAAATAGAATTACTTAATGGCACATCAGTCACGATCATCACAGAGATAGGATTATTCCATTTGGATTGTTTTGATAAAGAAAGAGCAGCTTGGTGGTGGTGAGGTACCTGTGGTTGGTGGGGAACCATCAGACCCATGCTTTGACACCACTCCAGGTGTTAAAGTACAACATCCCACCTTCCTAGAGCAGATTTTTAATAGAGGAGAACAGACTCTACTCCATCCCAATAAACCTGTATCATCTGTAAAGAGCATCAAGCTCATTTTAATGAGACAGAATGCTCAGGGAGCCAAAATGTGGAAGAAAAACAGCCAAGTGACAAACCCAAAGACACTTCCAGAAGAAGCTCTTTAACCCAGTGGCACTTCTAGAAGAACCTCTTTGTTTGTGTGAGCGACCCAGTGACAGAGTGCTCCATCAGGAATATTTTTAAATCCATGATGAGGAGCAATATTGAGCTGTATTACAGCTTTCAAGATGAGCAATTTTGGGTTCTGCATCAAGCTTTTAATTTTCTATTCAGGGAATACCGTTGACATGAAAAGTGAAATTACGCAACGTTATAACAATATGATAACTATAATTTAACAGAGAATCCTCAGCTGGTGTAAATCTGTGTGTTTCCTCTGACTTCAATGGAACTACACAAAACACCATCTGCTCTGGAACTGGCTCATCACTCACGAGGTCAGCAGTTCATGGACAGACAAAACAAAGAATAAGCAAGTCTAAAACTAAGTTTATTATCATTTCATTGCCTCTTTTTTTCCTTTTTTCTTTTTTCCCCGTTTTTTATAGTCACATTTGTGTCATAATACAAGCAAGGAGCTAGCACAAATCCCTCAGGATGTGTTCCAATCCAAAATGCTGAGATGATAAAGAGAGTTAAGAGTAGATTTTAGTGGTGTCTTCAGCTTGTTTTCCAATTGTTGCAATAATTCTGCAAATGAATAGAATTTTGAATTCTCTCTGGCAAGTATTTTCCCCATTTCTTTGTATAAACATAAACTGGATCAATGCAGTGGCAGGCAGCAATTAGAAGCAATGTGGCAGAAGATGTCCCTCTTAGCTACCACAGAAACACAGCAGTGACAGCACTGTTTTCTCTCTTGAGTGTTTTTATCCTTTACCTGTAGAACAATCAATTCCAGGCAGCACTGCCTCAGTGATGATGCCATCACTTCTCCTAAATTCTGCTAGAATTTCTTTCAAGGACAGGGAAACCACCCTGTGGGTCTCTGTCTTGTTACATCACAAGTGCACACACACATTTTCTTGTTCCTAGTTAACTTCCAATTAAAAAAAAAAACAAACCCACAACTTGGAAGCTTGTTGATTTATCACGTGTGGCAACAAGTCATTTTGTTCTCTTTGTTATGCTTTTATAGAACCATGCTCACAGCCTGCATGAATGGCAATGAAGAATTTTTGAATGGAAATGATTTCTTGCTCTCGTTCTGTGTAATTCCCACCAGCAAAGCACCCTGCAATTCTGTGATGCCTTGTGCCAGGGATGCTCAGGGGTTTTTTTTTTAATTCCTGAATGCCATTTATCTACCCTGGTGCAGCTGCATGTTCAATTTATCACCATACCTGCAGGATAATGCTCCCATAAGCATTCTTTAGTAGATTAACTGCATCTGCATGAGACAGCCCATCCAAAGGTTGCCCATTAATGCTGACAATCCGATCTCCAACCTGAAAGTACAACAGCAATGGAAAATTACCAGCATTAGGGAAAATTAAAGTTAAGAATGCTTAAAATTCCTGGTGAACTTGGCACTGCATAGTCATGCTTCTCTTTTGCAGGATCCCTTTTGTGAGGATTCTGCACTGCCAGTGATCATTTCCCATTCTTCAGAGCAAGGACAATACGGATTTTTTTACCACTAACAATATGATCAGAGAAACAAAGATGGGTTGTATTTCACTTTTTCTATTTTCAAGCGGAGACAGAGAGAGATTTTCACTGCTGTCCTCCCATCCAGAAAGGATTCATTTGTGTCTGAATGTGCAGACAAGTTCATATTCTTCCAGACCATGTAAGCACATGCTGAATGTTGTATAGGAGAGTAGGAACTTCTGATATTAATCCAATTAACCTGGATGATTTCTTCTTCCTACACACAAAAATGACCTCGACCCTGCCATTGTTTAATTCCATTAGAGACAAGGCAGGAGTGTAGCAGCATGTCCTAATGAATCTCATGGGCCAAAGCATGTGGATCTGCATAGTAAGTTCATTTCAATCCTCATGATTCCTTGCAACTCTCTCCAAAACTGGAAGTGTTCACCATGGCCATCTCTGGAAACCCACACGTGCTGTGGGTCTGATACAAGTGCCTTATTTTGCGGTTTCTTTACAGGTGCCTTAAGATCAAACAACTCATTTCTCATCTGGTTTCTGCCTGGTTTGAGCTCTAAATGATGCCCAGCCTGGAGTTCCCAAAATACCTGTGGTTTCAGAGACCCTCTTGCTGCCCTGCCTGGGCCTGGATGAACACAGACATTCCAAGACCACTGCAAATGCATTTAAGCTCTTCCTCTTAACATCACTTTTCCAATAGGGGCAGCAATCACCATTATTCCCAGGATGGGAAGAGAAGGGCAGATTTGGTTTTTGGGGTGGGTTTTTTTTTTTGTTTTGCTTTTATATAAAAGGAGGCGGAGTAATCTGTGAGAGATTATCAGTGGTAGCAAACATAGAAGTGCTTGAGGCTTCAAGGGACACGTGGGAGATGAAACAGGAAATATTGAGGACCCCAGCACTCACTCTGAGCCTTTGTGTCCGAGCAGCCACTCCACTGGCCTGGATCATAGCGATGAAGATGGGAATGTCTCCCAAGGGACTGCCCTTCCCTCCTGCTATGCTGACACCCAGTGCATCATTTGGGCCCTGAAACAAAGCAAAACCAAACATCTGCAGCTGGGGCAACTCGCAGAGGTCTGTGTTCAGGGTATGGCAATAACTGGCTCCTTTGATTTGTGGAACAGGGAGAAAACGGGTTTGACACACACATTTCCTCACCCAAAGCACAGGCACACATCCAACATCCGACTGCAAACACAAACAATACAGTTTAACTTGTGAGAAATGCTGCAAAAATGAACAACTTCACTGACAGCAGTCGGCTTTATGAATGGATAGAAAATAACTCACTGACCCTCGTTATCTCCACAGTCCTTGGGCCGATATCGGCTCCTCCTAATAAAGAAACAAACAATTAGCTTCTGTAATTAAGAGATAATATAATTAAGAGATAACACTGTCAGGTGACAACGGTCCCTTGCTGCCTAGGCAGAGTTATCACCAAGCAGGAGTGGAGCCTTCCTGTGCCAAGGCAGGCAGTGCTGCTCACGTGAGGAGGAGGAGGAGGAGGAAGGATGAATGCAGTGCAATCCCTCCGGCTCTCGATGTCACCGTGACTCCCATTGTAGCCCAGCCACAATCTGTGCAACAGCAGCACTGTGCCAGCCTGGAGAACAGCCCTATTGTGCCTTCACTCAATTAAAGATTGGCTTATTATTCCTAAATCACAGCGGCCCTGCACAAAGGGCTCTGGGAATGCAGCGGTTCCAGGGATTTCCTCTTCCCGTTTGTGCTGTGTTGGAAAATAATGGACAGGCAAGAAGTCAGGCTGGTGTGGATCCAGACATAGGGCATTGAAAAGTACTCAAAATATTGGAAAAGGGGAGAAAAGGGGAAAGAAAAGGGGAAGGGAATAAGGATGAAAGCAGAAGGAAAAGGAGAAGGGAATAACGGTGAGAGGGGAAGGAAAGGGGGGAAGAAAAGGGGAAAGAAAAGGGCAAGGAAAAGGTGAGAGGGAAAGGAAAGGGGGAAGTGGAAAGGGGGAAGGAGAAAGAGGGAAGAGGAAAAGGAACAGGGAAGAGAAGGGGGAAACTGGGAAAGGGGGAGGGGAGAGAGGAGAATGGAAAGAAAAGGAAAAAGGAAAAAGGAAAAAGGAAAAAGGAAAAAGGAAAATAAAGACTTCAGAAGCATTGTTCAAACTGCTTTCAGCCCTACAAGCTGATGGTGTAGTGAGGTCCCAGGCTCGGCTACACCCACCCCTAATTGTATCAACTTTAATGAAACTATTTTAAGAGCCTTTCTGAAGGCTGGCAGAATTAGTCTCTTCCAAAATTCCATGGTTCTTACCCCCCCAACACCAGCACTCCCCACATCCATGCAGGTGTGCCTGTGCAGGAGGACCAGGACAGCTGAGGTCCGTGGCACTGGAAAGCTCAGCCCTGGGGACCCCAAATCATGGTCAGGACATGCCCTCCCAGTGCTGCAGGGCCTGTCCACACAGCCCAAGGAAGGCTGCCCAAAAGCCACCAGGCTCCTCCAGTGCCTGCAAACTGGCAGAAGAAATGTCTTCTCCTCCTGCTCACGGTCAGACATGAGCAAAGATTCCCGACTCCTGGAGGAACTCTCCTCAGGCTACTGCAGGTCGTGGATTTAATGCTCTCTAAACCTGCAAACTGCAAACTGGGCATTGTGACTTTCTCATTACAAAACACCCCTTCATGCACTCAAGAGCAACAAAGATATAAATGAAGTGGTGGCAGCTTTATTCCCTGAGAAAACTGTTTCTAATGCGAGAACCATGCCTGTGCTAAGCCTCTGACAAGGGCGTGAGGGAATAGCAGGGCACAGGAATTCTGCACTTGAAATAGAGGAGCCATTACTCCTCCAGCAGACATAAAATAATGTCATCTGCTGGAAAGTGTTCGGCTCTTAAAAACATCCGTGGGGTGTCTTCTGGGAGGCTGGGCAGGAAAACCAGATTGAAGTGTTCAGTTTGGCTTTTAAAGCAGCCCAAATATAAAGCAAATCACACTCAGCTGTTCTGACAGCTGCCCCACTTTGTACCTGAGTTTCTCTGGGATGTGTCTGCCGAGGACCTTTTTGTGCTGACAAAGTTCTGCAAGGTGGAGAGGACGGGAGCAAGCGCAGGGTGGAAGTGGCTGTGGACACTCTGCTGGCTCGCCTGAAGGTAAAAATAAATAAAAACCCATGAGTCAAACCCAGAAGTGAACTTTAAACCAGGCCCTGCGACAGATGGACGCAGCTGTGCTCTGTGCCAGCCACACTGGAAATGCCACATTGGCCACACAAGTGCAAACCCCTCTGGGAGGGGAAACCGACCAAAATCTCCCCATGGAGGTGAAGTCACCATCCCTGGAGGGATTTAACAGATGTGTGGACGTGGCACTTGAGACAGGGTTAGTGGTGAGCTTGGCAGTGCTGGGGAATGGTTGGATTTGATGGTCTTGGAGGGATTTTCCAACCTCAGTGGTTCTATGGTGCTGCTCACAGTACTACAGACCCTTAGGTGCACACTTCTGTGTTGCTCAGGTCAGCTCTAGACAGTGTTCCCCTCTCTAAGTTGCTCCCAGGGTGTCTCCACACCTCAGGAGAAGGGGAAATTATGCACGAGGCACCCAGGAGGACACCAAACAGCTGCTCTCTCACACATGGAGGGGATAACAGGGACACCCATCCTGTCACCTGGCAGGAATCTCAGTTGTTTTAGCTGAACACACTGTGAGTGTCCCTGCTCCTTCTCTTTGCCCAAGAACCTCCTCCCATTTCCAGAAGAACATGGAAGCTGACACAGGGAGAGCCTCCAAAGGGAGCTGCTCACTCCTGTTGCCCTTCCCATTCCCCTCCTTTTCCCTCTCTCCTTATCTGGCTTTTATCTTCAGACTCTGCCTCTCAAGGAAACCTAATTATCCATTTAGGAAGGGCATCTGAACAACAGGTTCCACTGAGGGCCAGACCTTTCCAACAGGGCTGCCTTGTCCAAAACAAAGATCTGGTCCTTCTTTGTCCACGCACAGCAGAGATTTCTCCCCCCAAAGGCATCAAAAGCCCTGACACATTATCCCACTGGCCAGTGTGCAGCTGTCAGTGACAAACACCAGGCACAGCAAGATTTCCACCTCTGGGTGCCAATTCATGGCCCAGTTAACAACATTTGCAATGCACGTGAAAGAAACCCCTGTCCTGCACCTCAAGGCTTCAGTTTCCACTGCTCAAGGGATGCAGTCGACCCAGAACAAAGCCAAGTGAGGACAAAAGTTCTGGATGCTCTTGGCCAGCACCTTCTAAAGCAGCGCTTGCAGTTGTCCAAATCATTCAAGCTGATCTGCTGCATCATCTGCCAAGATTTTTATAGCTCTTGGAAGGGTTTTGGTGAGAAACATTTATTCAGTTTTCAAAATCACCAAGTCGCTTTGGAGCAGTGAGATGAAGGCTCTCAAACGACTCTGCATCAAGGAGATTAGGATTTCTTAAAAAGAAATGCAGGAATTACCAGGTTCCTGCAAAAGCCTCTTAGGCTACAATAAAGTGGGATGATGTCATTTGATCTGAATTTTCACCTGGACCCATGTTAGATACTATGGCATTTTGCTTCCCTTTCAGCTTGAGCTTTCTGTGGTAAAACCAGGCAGATAATTTTTAGCTGTCACTTTTTGATTACCTTGCTCTTGCTTAGGCTTCATGCTGATACAGTGGCCAAAACAAAGTGCAGTACTTGACTGCTGACTTAATGCAATCAGTGCCATTTCCCTCTGTTACTTCATCTCTCCTTGCCTGCTGCATGCACTGCAGATGTTTCTCCAAAGCCATTCTTTTTAAAGCTGGCCTTAGCCCAGCTGTTCCCACATGGCTTTAGCCCTTCCTGGTACCTCACCACCTCCAGCCAGCCCGGATCACTGCTGGCCTTTAGGAAGTGAAGAAATCACGCCATGCTGCAATAATTTTGGCACGTTTTTGGGTTGTTCATGGACAGGCCTCTTACAGACGTCCTTAAAAACATTCCTGCTTTAACTCACATCTCCCCTAAGCCTCCTAGGGCTCCTCCTCTCTGTTTCCAAAACACAAACCCTTCTTTTAGCAGTGCTGGATCCCCTCACGTGCAGCTCCCCCATGGCAGAAAGGGGCCAAAACCCCCCACAGCATCACCGTGCTGTGATCACTCTCTCAGAGACATTGGCACCTTCAATGTAATGGCAAAGCAGTCAATTTTCAGAAGGAAAACCCATTGAGAAGAAGTTTTCTAAGTCACTTTGCCTTGTTTCTGTCCCTGCAATCCTCCAGGTTTAACACCAAGAATTGGTGTCTGAGCGGACTTGGGGGGCACAGGGAGAGGGGAAAGGCCCTGCTCTGATTGAAAAATGAATTGTCCTCGCCTCAGGTAAAAAGCAAGTGAAGCAGGAAATTGCTCTGTGTTTTCTTGGAGAGGAAAGCAGCTCTCCTGTGGTTCTGCTGTAAGATAGGCAGAGATACAGTTTGGTTTCATCAGCTCATTTTGATAGACAAAACAGCTGCAGAAAATACATTCAAGTGGTTTTTGCAGGTCTGAAAACCAGAAGTTTCTGGGCATCATCATTTGAGAAAGATTTTACAGATTTTTTTGTGTGCCTTGGGAAGACATTCCAACAATAAATACATTAACCAGCTCTTCTGCTCAATCAGCATTTCAGCACAGAAAATTATGGGGATAAAGTATTTGGTTCCCCACCCTCAGCAGTGTCTGTGGAAGGATGAGCTTCATGAGCACATCTGTGCACCATCCCCGGGCTCTGCCCTTCACAGCTCCACTTTAAACAGAGGAATTTCTCACTAACCTGACTGTTTTGGGATGTTTTCCGTGATGACAGCCATGACCCAGCTCTCAATCTCCCAAGTTCAAGATGCACCAGGCCTTGGGCACACTTGGAAAAAAAAAACACAGCCCACAATGTACAATTTAAGTAGACATATAATATTTCATGCTCTCCTGGAGAGAATTATGTTTATATTCAGCACCACAAGTCCGTGAAGAAAACCACAAGGAATGCTCAAAACATGAACATTTGTATTTAGACAATACAAAAAGTGGATTTAGGCTTGTCCTGAAGGTTTCTCCTGGTTGCTGAATTTAGTATGGATCTCCCTCTTGCACACTGATGGCCAATTTACTCAGGAAAAATAAACAAAAAGCCCCAAACTCTTTAGCAGACATTTGAAAAACCCTTCAGAGGAAAAATGCTGCAGAAAAGGGTGAATTTAACCCATATGGATCCAACTTAACAAAATACCCTCGTACCTCCGATTCCCAATTCTTAAATAGGTAAACTTTTGGCAAAGCACCAACCCTAAATGGAAAAAGCAAGGAAATAATTAACCTTTCCCTTCCAGAATGAAAGAAATCATGCACAGAAACATTGGTGGGGATGGCAGGGGGAAAGCCCTGGAACCAGATGCAGCTTGGAATAGAAATGGGTCTTCAGCATCCACAGGCACTTGTGGCCATCCCACCCCTGCCCTCTCCCCCAGCCTGATCTGCCACAGAAAAAGGCAACTTCTCCCAGAATTTCAGAGTAAAATCACTCCTGGAAGATGGAAAGCTGTGCAGGAACAGATTTAAGCTGTCATTTTATCCCTGCAGGTCAGTACAGCAAAGCCAAAGATTTATTTCAGTTCTGGTCTGTGTTGCCTCTCCTGTTTCCAAGTATTTTTCTAACACATGAGATACACAACTGCATTTTCAAATAAATGCCTAAATACTAAATGTGTCTTTGTGTTCCTGCTTCATATCATCCAATTCCTAGAAATACACGGAGAAGAGACTTTAAATGAAGCTCCCAGTTATTTCAAATGAAATTCTTGTCTCAGTAATCAGCTGGAGCTGTCCCATGTATGGTAAATAGCACTTCAGGATAATTAGCTTGCACAGTGTCAGTAACTGCAATTCAGTATCTCAAAATGTATTCTGTACTCACCTTAAGTATAGTGGCAACAGTCTCTTGTGAGGCATTTCTCATATCCTCCCCATTTACAGACAAAATCTGATCTCCTTGAATTAATCTTCCATCTAGGTCTGCAGCTCCTCCTTTAACAATGTCAGAGATAAACACTCCACTTCCATTTCTAACAATGCAAGAAGCATATGGCTAATTACACAATCCAATATTCTTTGGGAGACCAATTTAGATTACTTGCATTTAAGAGACATTAAAAGAAACCTGTGAGCAGAGGAAGAACCAGTTTTACACCCCATTCAGCTGTGTAAAAAAATTGATGAGTTTTAAAGCCACAGCATGTTTTGCTAATATTTAATGCTGTCTTTCCCCTTGAACTGCTAATTCTGACTGTGATACATAAAGATTTATGGAAAACACCATTTATATGAATAGAAGTCCAAGGTTTGGTCTATGATGGAGTTAAACTGTCTCCTGGTGGGACATGGTTTAGTGGTGGACTTGGCAGTGTTAGGTTAAAGGCTGGACTCAATGATCTTGGAGGGCTTTTCCAACCTAAATGATCCTGTGATTCCGTGGTGTGAGCTGGTGCCAGCTGCAATGACAAGATCTGGAATTTTTTATCCTTCACCCGAAGGACACAGCACTTCCCACCCTGAATTATACCTGGGTATCATTTAACAGACCTTAGAAATTGGGCTCCCCCTAAGGAGGGGATCCCCACTCTGAAGGATTCAGGAATAGCACAAGAACTTCAGCACAGAAGCAAAGGCAGGAGAGCTGGAGACAGCGATTACCATCTGCAGGGTAATTTACATAATCTAAATTAATTACCCACCCCACAATCTGCTCACAACACCTGGGTTAAACATTGCCACCCAAAAACTGCTGCAGAAACTCTCCTGACCACAGGCAGTCAGGATAATGCCACGGTGCTTTGTAATTGCAAAAGTAAATTATTTTTGGCAATACAGGAGGACAACTCCAACACCGAACAAGTGTTATGCCATAAATCTCTTTTAGCAAAGGAAGACTAAAACTATCAGTGCTCTGGTTTGAGTGATCTAATAGCAGTGGTTCAGAGATGTATCAGAAAAAAGTCACATTTTATTAGGCTGCTGTTACCTCCCACTGTATTGCTCTCTGACTGGAGGGTGGAGCTGGGACAGGACAAGAGGAAACGGCCTCAAGTTGTGTCAGGAGAGATTTGGGTTGGATATCAGGAAGAATTTCTTCATGGAAAGGGTGGTCAGACATTGGAACGGGCTGCCCAGGGAGTGGTGGAGTCCCCATCCCTGAAGGTGTCCAAAGAAGGACTGGACATGGCACTCAGAGCTCTGGGCTGGGTGACATCGGTCAAAAGTTGGACTCAATGGCCTTGGAGGGCTTTTCCAATCCCAGTGATTCTGTATCTCAGGTTCTGCTCTGTAAACTGCTCTCTGCAGCGTGGCACAGTCACTTTGAACTGCTCAGGGTTTGGGTCTAACTCAGCCTCTCACCTTCCACTGACCTCGGTCCTTTTGAACCGAGCACGAGCTCCATCTAACTCACAACTCCATCTGCAAAGGCACATCCTGGAAAGAGGTAGGGTAGGTTTATCCCCCGGTTTAGAAATCAGAAAAGCCATGGTTAGGGCCTTCAAAGCCCTGAGACACAGCTACACTGATGCCACAGAAGAGTGAGCCCTCAGTTCTGCATGTCCCACACTCTCTCCAGGTGGGATTCCTGCTCTGTGCCTGGAGCCCTCCTGGGCAGCAGCAACCTCCACTGCTCAGGTCTGTTGTTCTGACATAGGAACCAGAACCACGGCCCCATTGCATCCTGGAAGATATTCAGATACAAAATTCTGCTCCTTACGCAGTTTCCCTTTTCTTTCATAGTCCATTTAACGGCTACATCAAAATCCCAAATACTTCCCACTGGAAGCAGTGGTGGATCAGAGACGCTCTTACCGTTTCCCAGCTATGCTGAGCCCCAGCCCTCGGCCCGTTTTCTTTTGGATATCTACAGAGAAAATCTCCAGGTTTTCCTCATCCTTGTAATGTGCTTCATTCCTGTAAACCACCAGCTGCACCTTCTGGGGCGTCTGCCGCAGCGCCGTGATCGCTTCCTCGTGGCTGGCGTTCCGCAGATCGATCCCGTTCACCTGGAATAATCAGTGTTTGCTTTCCAAATGACATGGATAAATGATCTTTTCATCACACCCTACCCGTGGGTGACAGCACAGATTTATCAATTTGACACCCCTTGGTGTTCTAATTGAGTGCTCCCATTTCCAGAGGGCCGAGCTCCTGGGTTTCCTATGGAGTGTGAGCTCAGAGCTGTGTGTCACTGCCTGGGGTGAATCCCAACAATCAGAACATTTGGGCTTGGAAGTTTTGGGTGTTCTTCCCTTCTTTTTAAACCTCAAACCTTTGGAGCCTCAAGCAGTGCTTTTTTCTCCAACTACACAAAGTGAGACATGGTCCTTTGAGCTCCCTGTGTATCTCAGTGCTCAGGTTCCTTCTCCCCCAGCTCCCTAACATCATCAAGATGAAAACAGAAGGAATCAGAAACACCAACAAATAAATGGCCACAAAGAATCCCAGTCAGGATGCCTTAAATGGTGATTTTCCTTTTTTTCCAATAGATGGCACACCAGACCGCTCCTGGAGCACCCAGCTACATTTCTCTTACCATAACCTGAGAAGGTTTCAGCATTTTAGTAATGTCAGGCAGAACAAGAAGTTCTGCTTAAATGTTACAGTATTAAAAAAAAAACCTATTGCAACTTGAAACTTAAATCTCCTAATTTTGCCAAGCCTGATCCACAGATGCCCTTTAAGGTGCTTGCCAATATTCTGTCAACAAAATCATCTTTTATTTCTTCATACCAAAACATATCAATACTTAGGCATTTTTGAAGTCTCTTTAGGAAGTAGCATGAACTGTAGCAGAATAACCACAAATGTTAATCCACTTCCAGAAGTTTTAAGGCAGTGAAAATATTTCTCAGAATTTCTAGAGAAACAAAATTCTAATCATCCTTAATTTTTCATTAAGATATATGCAAAGTTACAATCATACTTAATTTTACACTAAGGTAATTAAGACTAATCTACAGAAATTACATTCTTTATTACCAATCCTGCACACATTTATTTATAAATGCATTGATACTCTTTCCTCGACACAGGCATCTATGTGTGCTTTATCACACTAATCTGAAATTAATTCAGTCATCTTTTTGATGAATACAGCTTTTAAAAGCTGAAATAATAACAATATTATGGCCCAAAAACATCAGCACTTTCCTGTTTGGCCAGAGAAGAATTAATTAACCCGCCCCATTCTTACCCCCCTAATTATCGTGCTCTGTTAATAAACCATTATTTATAAAACCAAAACAACATTCAGCCTCAACACTAACAAAAATATTTGCAGTGCAAGAGCTGTAAAGACAACTCCCCAAGTACCCCTTGCTATTTTCCTAACCCTACACACCGAGGCCTTAATGGCCATGCTGGGAATTTGTCCTGAGCTGACAGCAGAGCTGCAAAGCAGCTGCGCTGAACCCCTGCCTGATGAAAGTTTCATTTGCAGACCAACACTTCTCCCTTAACCCTTTCCCTCCACCTTTTCTGTGCTTGTCTGGGGGAAAACCACCAGATTTATTCACAGCAACCATTCCCCAGCTGGATGAAGCATGGCCTGGGAGAGCTGGTAGCTTCTGCAGGGATGCTGGGAGGGATGCTCACAGGGATGCTGGGAGGCATACTGGGAGAGAAGCTGGCAGGGATGCTGACAGGGATACTGGGAGAGATGCTGGCAGGGATGCTACAGCCACCCTCTCCTCCTCACCCCACGTTATCCCAGCTCAGTGTTTGGATTTCAGGCAGAGCAGAGATACCGGAGCGGTGTTGGGAGCGCATGCCTCTGAATGAAAGATTAAAGAGATGAATAATACTAAGCTATTGGACATGACAGCTGAACTATGTAATTCAAGAACTGCCTTGCTCAATTAAATTTAATGTATTCTCAATTTGTACCTTCAGTTTATATGAATATATAAGGAAATATGAATTTTTCAGGACGTTCTTAGTGGCAGAAGGGAAGCCTTGAGAATGGATCCTATTCAACCTACAAGGGACCTCTGTTGAACTGAAAACAAGTCTCCACAACCAGGCACAGCCACAGAGAAAGTCATTTACCTCCAGAATCTGATCGCCAGCCCAAAGTCTGCCATCTCTGGCTGCGGCCCCCTCCTCATAAACTTCATGGATCACTATGGCATCCTGTGGGAAGAAGGCAGTGGCATGAATCCTGTTCCCAAACACCCCCAAACTGGCCACCATGACCCACCACACACTCCCCACCAGCTCCACAGTTAAAAAATACAGCACTCCAAGTCAGGAGAAGCAAGACTGTAACACAGATTTTCAAAATTTCCAGTATTTTGAAAATGACTCCTGTAATCAAGAGCCAGTATAAAGGTACAAAGGATTTTGTTCCCCACTTCAGGGTAGTCTTGTCTAGAGCTTCTTCCATCATTGTTATACATTGGCATCAGCAGCACATGAACTCAGTGTGAACTGTTGTATTAATATCGTCTACTTTTAATGGTATTATTTAAAACCAGATTCTTTGGAGCTATGAATATTTTTAGGGACTTGGCATAGACCTCGGCTTTAAGCAAGAGCTGAATGCCTTGTGGTAAATAGTGCTGGTTAAATCTGTAAGAAATGAAATCCAGAAGAAAGGAACAATGGCAAATGTTAGTTTATTACTGAGGTTGGAAAATGTAGGCAGTGGCAGATGTAGCTTCAGGGAAGGTTTCAGTGATTTAATCTTATTGCCAGCAATAGATGTCCCCGAAGAAAAAGCATTACAAAGAACATACTGTTCTCTTGCTGGTGCTTTCCCTTTGCATTGTTCTGGTTTGTTTCTTTTTTTTCTTTTATTCTTTTTCCTTAAAAAAAATATATAGGTGAACATCCTGCTGCAGTGCTTCAGCTTGCAGGATGGGATGCTCCAGTGTGCAAAACCTGCTCCTCTCCTCAGCATCACCAGCAAACCCTCGGCCTCAGAGCTGAGCCACCAGTGCTGGCTCTGGGTAAACACGTGGTGATTTTTAATTACACACGTAGGTTTTGGACAACCCATTCTCAAATACACCCTCCAGAAGTGCTGTTGTGAAGTCCCCCACCGACTGGATGTACCAGCCAAAGAGGAGCTTTCTTTCCCACAGTGCTCCCAAGAAAAGGCGGTGAGGTTGGAGCGTGCGAATCCTGCTGTGTGATGGCTTCTCGAAGCAGGGGCAGGGAATTGCTGCTGGGGTGGGAAAAGGTCCCTCCATGCTTGGAAAACACTGTTGGATACCACATCTCTCACCACCAATTCACCCCCTGCCCGTGCTGCCTCATGATCCTTTCCCAGCACATGCTGAACAGAAAGAAAACTCAAATGCCCTTCGGGTAACGCTCAGATCCCGACACCACCGAGAGCACGATTCCCTTTCATTCCCTCTACAACTTATTTAAGGATGTGGACTTGCTGGAGCACGGCACCACTGCCACAGGTCCCCTCTGATACATGGACACCAGTCCCTGAAAAAAGCCTGGAGGACTGTAATCACAAATGGATTACAGCTGATACAAGAGTCCCAGATGGGGGAAAAGAGATTTCAATCTGCATAAATGAAGGGGAAACACTGTCAGCTGTGTACCAAGTAATTAAGAAAATCAAAAGAGTGGTTTGATTAAAAAATAAAATAAAATCTAGATATAGATACACCACTGGCAACTAGAGGGTTTATTTGCAATAACTGAAGCAACAAATACTAACAGAATAGAATAACATGGGCACATCCATCTCAGCAGCCTCTGTTGCGTGTCTTAGATATTCTCCCTGTTGTGGGGTTTGGGTTGTTGTGGGGTTTTGGTTGGTTGGTTTGGGGTAATTTTTACCTTTGTTTTACAAATGCTGGTGTTACTCCAAATCAACACAAGAGACTTTTACCAATGAGAGAACACAAAATATTGACCAGCTTGTTAAGGCAGCATCATTCACCTGGGACACAGCAGGGCAGGGGGTGACCCTGAGGCTTGGTAGAAAACTGGCAGTGTGACCATGGAACAGCACACTGGGCACGCACATAGCACGGTCAAATTAAACCTTTTCAGACTGGATTTAATCTCATATTTCCTAACCTCAGAGCAAGGACCTTTCAATCACATTTCTTTAAGTTTGTTTTTCATCTGTGGTTGCTTTTAAAACACCCACCAACCTGGAGTTACCAGCTTTTCCCAGCACTGCTTTATTAAATGTAAAACTGCACATACCGAAGGCTCAGACCCAGGAACCACCAAATGTTATCAGTTTGGATAATCTGCATCATCTATTTGAAAAGGCAACACTTCAGCGTTACACTGTGGTTCCTGCATGTGTGAGAAGCCAGACCTAGGACTAAAAATACACATGGCATGAAAAGGTACATTCCTGCTCGCTCTGTGCCTACCCTGCAGAAGGAAACATCTTGCTGACCTGCCAAAACACTGTTTTTCTTAAGCAGGTTTTTTTTAAAGTAGTGTAGCTGAACCAGGCTTATCAAATCCATTAAAAACAGAACAGAGCAACGTGTCCATGATGCACTGTAAAGATTTCTAAATAGTCCATAAGCATAAATACCAGCTTAATTTTCCTTAGCTTATGAACCATGGCAAACATCTCTTTCCTCTGATACTCCTGGGATCAGCTCAAAGTACTTAAACCAGAAGTAATTTTTTTCCACTGGATCTAGTGGGACCTGGATAAGACTCTGTAAGTTTTGATCATCCATGACAAATCACTAAAACCAAACTGCTGATGCTAGTGAACATTTTTAATCATATCAATATTTGAAAGAACTGTATGCAGTGATGAGATGTCATAGTCCAACCACCTAACCAAGCCCCAAGCTGTAATGACTCTATCAACAGGCATGGATTGAAGCTGGAACACCCCTCTCAGTGCCTCAGGAAAAAAGTAGGATCTATTATGACTAAAAAATACATTTATTTAAAGGATAGGTTTTATTTTCTGGACATCTGCAGCTCCTGTTTAAATTAAATGTGTGCTTGATAGCAAAGCCTACATAGTTCAAAATCAATCAATCAAGAGGGACGAAGAGAAAGTGGTGTCAATGTTCAACTAAAGGTTGTAAATTCATGGTGGCTCTGGACAGACTTTCCCATCCCTCCCCACCTCCTTTCACCACCAGTTTCATACAGATTATGGCTCTCCGTGGTCGAGCTTGGCAGAGTCACAAAAACTGTTCGTGCAGAAGGGGAAATAAAAACACTCCCGTATCAAGAACACACTTGTTTAAAAAAAGATACCCAGCTGCTGAAAGCACATACTTCATAAAGTTTACAAATCCATTCAACAAACTGGGGCTTTAATCTTTGTATATTTTGACAAAGAACAGTCTGGGACCATTACACAAACGGGCAATTAATGCAGAGCTGAGCAGCTCTTGCCCGGGACGGAAGGATGCGGAGTACGAGCTGGGCCATGTAAACAGTGTTTCTCCATGCTAAACAAAGTCCATGCTGGCAGGTGTAAACTGAGGCTGTCCAGCCATGAAAACACTGAAAGAAAGACAGACTTGAAGGGAATTTCTCTGCTACTGCTGAGATTGCCATCCTAGGCTCAAAAACGTTTGTATTAAAGGGCCTGCAGTCCAAGGAAAGGAAGCTGAAGGTGCTGACACAGCACTGCCACAAAAATCACCTGCAAGAATGGTTCCCAAACATGGCAGAAGTACACCTGGTTGGGATATGATGTGCCCCAAACCTGTTAAAAAGCAGAAATGGTCACCAAACCTGCCACAAAGAGAAGGTATTTTGTAGGGTTCAGACTTGAGCTCTGATCCCCCACCAGTAGAGTATTGCTCTGCCTGAGGATACCACTGTGACTGCACAGCTGTTGAGCAAAGGGAAGGCCCAGGAGTGAGAAAATGAGGGTCTGGCTGTGAAAATAAAGGCAGAGAAGCTGGAGAGCTCATGGAGCCTCTTGGTCAACACCTCAAAGATCAAAGCTGGTGCAGAGTGAACAAGGACTGAACAGTGAGGGCAAGGAGCCTGACAGAAATTAGCACCCACCTGTGGAAAACAGAGCTGGTACCATGTGCACAGCATGATCTGCACTGCATTGCCCTTCATCTGAGGAGGGAAGAACCCTGAACTCCCAGGGAGATGGATCTCAACTCCTCCCCCCAGGCTGTGGATATTTTTCTGCTTGATTTATAACAATTCAGAGACCTGTGAGGGGAAGAGTATCGCTCACCCCTCAGCAAAGGGCACAAACAGACATGTTAACTCTGAGAATCAAATTCAGGCAGATGGACAGCTTAATCTTTGTATCTTAAATGTCAAGAACCAGTATGGCAGAGACCTCAGGCGAGGACCACAGAGCACTGCCCTGATTGAACCTTTGGGAGAAAGGTGGTCAAGTCAGCATCCTACTCAGGAAAATCACAGACCAAGTGATCCTTAAAAGCCTGCAGGAGCATAAACCATGGTGAGAAAGTCTCACAAGCTGCTGGCTTTAGGCTTGGACTGTTCACGTGTTTCCTGCAAGTTTACAGCTCCTGAACCAGTCTCTTCAGTGTTTCTTTTCTACCATGCAGCTGTTCTTCAGCAGGACAAGCAGCAGCTTTCCACTGAAAAGCCACTGCAAAGCAGCCCCCAGGCTGTTACTGGGAATGCTGGGAATAGAGGGTGAGGGAGGAAAAGGACACAAGACATGAAGGAGGCACAAATATTAAGTACCAAGAGTATTTTGATGAAGTTGTATCCTGTGATAAAGGCAGGTCAGTATGCAAAAAGGGGTGATTTCAAAGGATGTGGAACAGAGAAATCTCCATATTCCTGGTGTTGGCTGGATTTGACAAGGAAAAAGGTCCAGATTGTGGTAAAGAGGCTTCCTGCACAGTACTGACCAGTCCTGCACTACTGCAAGTCCTGCTGCTTTAACTGAGCTGAACTTTGCTTTGAGTTTGTCTTTGTTGAGCTGTTTCAGTCCATGAACTCCAGCCATTATTGGACAGGATCAAAGGCACCTCACAGAAGGAAGGTGAACCACTCCCCACTGAGGACTGCAATAATCAGCACAGAGTGACTGAGAATGAATCCTACCACCAACCATAATCACATACTTGGTGCAGGGAATTAAGCTTTCTGCATGGATTCGAGCACTTTTCCCGAGGAAGACAAAAAGTAAACTACATATAAAAACCACACTCTGGAAAATACGGGTTCTGATTTAGTTGACACGTTGTGTTTTCCTAAGCTAACATTACACATTTCCAACTAATTTCCTACATAGCTACAAATGTTACACTGAATTAGCACTATTAAGGATAACAACACTGCAAGGGATTTTGCTGACTGCAGGATCAGTGATTTATCTCTTTCCCAGGGCAAGCACAACACCGTTTGTTATTTCCTTTTCAACTTCTATAATACTTTGTCCAGAGTAGTAAAATCGTAAAAATTTCATTTTTACAGGCTGGTTCAGAGATAAAAGCAGAAATCAACTGGTTGCACAGTGAGTTTCACTGGAGAATTAGCCCCACGCAGGAATCCCTCAGTAGTTAAAATAAACCCAGCTGCTGGTTACTTGTAGGCAGAGGAAATGACAACTGCTATGATCTCTGATCTTCCATTTGCAGGCCCAAATGGAATCTCCAAGATAACTTTTCAGCAAGGGAGGGTGAAGGTCAAGCCCAAGCAAATCACTCGACTTCTTAAGGGGGTTTTTTTATCTCATGCATCGTGCTGCAAATGCCTCCTTCTGGCACTGCAGGATTTTGCCATTGCTGGCATTCACAAACCATTAGCAGGCACCCCAAATCCTAAGCCAAACACTCCTGCAGTAACAGAGGCTGCAGAATGTAAAAATGCAGTACCATGTTAATGCAGAAATGCTTCACATTGCACGACACCCAGAAACTGCCCCGCTCAAGGTCAAAACAAAAGGTCTGTTTCCCATTTAAGAACAAGCCCCTGCAAGAGATGGTGTTCACTTGCCAACTTTCGTAAAAAAGATTAATCCACAATATCAATATGAATATAATTTTTCATACTAAAATACAGATTTATTTTAAGGAAGTGGATAGTATTTGTATTACATTTTATAGGCCCCTATAGTTACATCTGGTCCTTATTTATTTAAATTTTATTCAGCTTGCATAATATTTTTGCTTACAGTTATATTCTCTAAGATCAGAAAAGCTAAAACCTAAAAATTCAATGGCACTATTCATTAACATTCCTTTGCTCTGCAGTCATAGACATTTGCAAGCTCTCCTTTGATTCTGAAATAATAAAACTAAGGTAATAAGATGTTTAGTGTAAAAATATATGACTTAAGTCAGAATGATAGAAAGAGCTATGTTCCTGTGAATCACATGCCAAAGCAAACCAAAGTTTTTCAAAAAGTATACATGCTCATTTTAGAGGGAATAATAAAACACAGAATGACATATTAAAACCTTAACTCTCTCTCTCTCATTATTTTATTAAGTCAAAAAAAAAAAGAAAGTTTGCAGCGTACAGAGCATAGCACAGGTTATAAAGAATGCATGAGGTGCTGAATGTGTGTGACACAGGAAGCCAAAAGCCAGGGGTTTCAACCAGCAGCAGCCAGGATCCTCCTGAAGTCCATCCTGACAGGTCCTGCTGCTTTTGTATATTGTTAACTTAAATTTTACGGTTGATTTACATTCCTGGAAGACACCAGCTCCTCCAAGCAAGGCCCTGCTACGCAAGCACGCCCTACCATCAGCTAGACCCTTGCCAAAGACCCATCAAAGACATGATTTGCAAAACTTACTGCCCTAATTCCGTTTTGTGACAACTCATGTACAAAGCAGCTTGGGTTTGTCATGCTCCTGCAAGCCAACGTCCTCCTGGAACGATGATGAATCCAGCAACTCCATCTTAGCATTATCCAAGCAGGAGTCAAGGCCATTCCTCACAATTTCGAGCTAACTGCATTTAGCACCCTGTCATTAAATTGCCTTCTGGTTTATAAATGTGGGAGAGGGTTTAGGAGGGATTGCAGTTTTTCCCTCTCCCAACCGCAGACTCTCCCTCCACGATACCCAAGCCACGATTAAAAACTCAGGGCTCCTATTCCTGTTTTTCATTCCATTGTTCCATTCACTGTGTGGCAGATTTAAAAGCAGCAGCATCTACAGCCCAGATATTGCTGGAACCCCCCTGAGGCCAGTATCCCCCTTTTCATTTGTGGTTATAAGGAGAGCATATTTCACTAGAACTCTCTCAGTCTTAGCTGCACAGGATGTCTGTCTATGGAGTCACTCAGATGTTGTCTGTCTATACCTGATAAAGATATTTTTTGCCTGGATTTCAATATAACTGAAGTGGGGAGGGTGGGATGAAAGCCCAACCAAGGGAGAACCCGTTCAGTGCCACAGCAGTCACAGAGCCCTCATGCTTAGGAAGGTCCCCACTGCTGACAGACTGCAGCAGGGCACAAAGCAGAGCTCTCAGGCTTGGCTTTAGAGCAGGAACAGCCTGATTTTGGCAGCATGGAGCCCTCACAGGGTAATTATCCCTCGCAGCTCCAGGGGCAAACACCGGGGCTTGAACAGCTGCAGTTACAAGTCACAGTTTTCCTGATTATTCCCTTGCCCTGCCTTAACAGATGGGGTTTATTCAAGGGATGACTCACCTGGACTGACAGAATGAATCTAAATATTCTTCTGTCAACCTGCATCTCACCCTCAGGAAGCTCCCCAGAAAACCTTCTGGGCAAAGCCAGGTGATCAGGGAAGTTCTTTCCTCCCCAACTCCAGTGTTACCAGCTCTCCCACCAACTCATGTTAGCTGAGCACAAGCATATTCTGTTACATTTTGTGTTCCACTTCCCTGGCTTTGTGGATCGCTTCATTTTACAGAGGGAGTACCTTAAAGTTTGTTAATTGCCTTAAAAATGCTTTTTATTAAAGTCAGCTGAAAGCAAAAGTACAAAAAGAAAATTTACCACATTTGAAGTAGACAACCCAGTATAAAAAATCCTGCATAAGAGGTTTGATGTTGTTTACAACAAAAACCACACAGGACAAACACTGTTTTTCTTCCTTTCTGTGTAAGGTTGAGATAATGACCACTCCCTGCCTACTCCACCTCCAGAGAGCCCTAAGTTACAGCTCCTGCAATCTTCTTTTATATCAGAGGTGCCTCTTCAGCAATTAGCTGTGATTTCAAGCCCCAGTTGAGCCTCGGAGCCCTCCTCCCTCCCAGATTCTCTAACCCTGCTTGGAGGAACATCCCCAAACCAGCCTTGAAACTGCTGAACCCCCTCGGGCATGTCTGAGTGTCTTAATCACCCAGGCAGCAAAGACAGAGTCAATAACCACCAGTAATCAACTCGACCATCACTAAATTATTCAGCTGGCAGCAAAGCAGTGCCCCCACCCTGCAAAGAATATGTTTGTACCTTAGAGCAGTGCTTTTTCCATGTTTTGCCAGAAATCAAATCCTTCAAAATTGACTATCCTGGATCACAGAAAATCATTGCAAGTTGTTAACTGGACAAGACATGGCATCTGGGGGGGGATTATGGGGTTGGGGTATCAGAAAATCATGGAGTGGTTTGGGTTGGGAGGGAGCTCAAAGCCCATCTCATTCCATCTCCTGCCATGGGACACCTTCCACTAGGCCAGGTCGATCTAAGTCCTGTTCAACACCCACAACCTCTCTGGACAAACCCCACATGCCACCTGGATGAGTACAATTTAAAACAATTCCTTGATGCCCAGTCCTCTAAGGATTAAGATGAAAATCTCATGGGTGTCCTGGGGAGCAGCGTTACAGCCTCATTTTGGGGATGTTTCTGAAAACACTTCTCTTTTTCCCCCCTGTTCTAAATTCCCACTCTGAGGTTACTTTTACAAGTTTGATTGGACTACAACCAAAAAAAAATAAAAATCACAAACTGAAAGCCCTGTGCTTCAGCCAGCTCCACTCTGCACTTTAATTGCTTTAAAGCAGAGGCCATGTGTTGTGTTCTCTCAGGGGTACATGGGAAGGTGAAATGAAAGTGAGTGAAGAAAAAAAAAAACTTATAAAAAAATCAACGCTTAGAGGGAAATGAAATAGAACTGCTCCAGGGCTAGAGCAGCCTGAAGATCAACAACATGAAGACAACTCCCAAGGACAATCCTTCCTTCCCCATGCCTTTCCTGCAAGCACATCTTTCCAGCTGTTGCTCCCCTGCTCCTCGAGCACAGAGCCCCAGTCCTGGCTTGTAATACATCACTGGAAAGGGTTTGGAGTTTAATGGGATGGACATCTCCTCACCAGAAAACATTGCACAGGGGTTAAGACATCACTTTCCAACCTCCTGAACGAATTAACCTCCCTGCTCACAGGCTGTATTTTTCAAGTCTCTACTTGGTGATTCCTGATGAGATTCCCGAGGTTATGACTTAAAAGTTACACTCTGTATTTCATTTTGAAGCAGCCTGTCCCTGGCTGCCAGATTTATTATTCCAAAAGCTGGGCCTGTACATCTTGTGCTCAAGGATGATATAAAATATTCTGAGAGAGCTTTCCCATCCCACGTGAGCTGCTGTTGAGTACCCTCAGCTCAGCATTTTCAGATCAAGAGCATTTTAGCACAACATGGGTGAGGCCCTTATAGTCTTGCCATGTCCATTTTAGACTTGACACGTTCTGAGCAGCATTCCTGGCTTCCCCCATGCTGATAAATTACTTCTGAGATCCTAGGAGCTGGGGTTCCTGTCCTTCAGGGGTTTGCAGGCACTTCAGCTGAAGCCAATTACAATTCATTCCAATTTCTCTGCACTGCAGCAAACAGTGGGTCTTGGACACAAAATTCCTGCCACACAACAAAACCTTCAGACCTGATGAACTCCTTTGATTTTGCCTTTTTTAAAATACAAAAGATGCCCATCTGTGTAACTGAGTTAAAACCAAATGACAGACAGACAGATACATCACTCAGCTCCACGGACCTGTTTTGTTGCATTTTCTCTCTAACCTATGAAACTCAGAAACACAGAAACTTTCCTCCAGCCCTGAGCAGTATTTGCTTTGACTCCTCGTTAGGTCATGTGAACTTCATTTTGAATCTTTACAAAAGGTTTTCTGACTCCAGGACAAAAAAAAAAAAAAAAAAAAAAGGAAGGCATCCAAATAATTTGGAGAAGATCAGAAGCACAAAGTAGACAGAAAAATGGGAGGTTCCCTGCCTGTGGCAGGGGGCTGCAACTGGAGGATCTTTAAGGTCCCTTCCAACCCACACTATTCCAGGATTCTGTGATCCCACCAGCTGTGGCCACAACCCTGAGTTCCTGCCTTGAGGAGAAGGGCTTGCAGGGACTGTTTTGGAGAAGGAAGTTATGGAGAATCCCAGAGAGGCTCTCTGCACATGGCAAATGATGGGGTTAGACTGTGGTTTCCCAAAAGCACCTTGTTTCCTATGAAACACCATTTCTTGCCTTTCAATGAGCAGATTCAGAGTTAATGAAAAGAAACAGGGACTCATTTTGGTAAGTCCTGTAAGTTGAGGATCTGAAAAGTGGGGAGTTGGACCTCCCTCCCTTCATGGTTTCAGTTACTGCACTCCAGTGCAAAGACTTTTAAAATCAACTCCTAGGAGGACACTTTAATGAATAAACTAATGAAAGCGTAATACTTAACCAAAAGCATTTACTCAATTTAAAGAATAAAACCCTTTGCATTTTTCTCATCTGCTCTGTAAAGCAGTTATTTACAATTTTCATTTATTTATATTAAAATCTCATGAAAGACACACACCATATTGCATCTGACAGACTGCCATGTACTATTTCCAAATTCCAGTTAAATGAAAAAGCAGGGAGATGACTAACATTGAGCAACTTATTTGAATTTACTCAACATTGAGGAGCTTGACAAAAAAAGGGACTGTGGACAAAACTGTGCATGGCTGGAGAGAGTGAAAACTAACTCAGCTCCATCTCCATGGGACACAGAGCAATTCATCCTAGCTCTACATAACTGGAGACTGGGATAAATGGGAGAAAAACCTACATTTTTTCTGATTTCAGCTTTAATGCTGTAAAAGATCCAGCCCACACTCTGCAAAACAAAACTTTCCTTTTCCTTCTGAATTCCCTTCTTCTTCCCTTTCAATTTTTTTTCTTCTTTATTTTATTTGGGTTTTTTTTGTCTGGAAGAAGACTACTACATTGCAACTGTCTGTACCTGCTGACACTCACTGCACTTTGATGCTTCATGATGCACCTCTATGATATTTTGGGGAGTAACTGCATGTACCAGAGCAGCTCCACTGCCTGGAGAGTCTTTGTGTCAGGGAATTCAGGAGAACCCAGCAAAGACACCTCTGCAACAGACTTGTTTACTGAAAGAACGTAATTTGACATTTAAAAAACCTAATCTGGCTTCTCTTACACTGTAGCAAAGCATCTCTCAAATGGAAAAGTGGAGAGCAGACAGCAAGAGCAGAGGCAGAGGGGAGTTTAGCATCACTAATTTGCTGAGCTCACGCTTGAACTGATACATTTTAATTCATCTGACGACAGTTTTTTTTAAAAACCATCATATCCAAGAGGCAGATTAAGCCAAAAGACACAGAAAACAATAGAAGATTACCTTTGGTTTACTTCTGTTCTGCAAGGGCTTTTGCTGGCAGGCAGATAAATCACAGTTTGTTTAAACAGCTACTGAGCATTTCTGCTGTCAAGACAGAGGCATTATCCTTGCTGAGACAGCTCTACCTCTGCAACATTAACTTCTAGCCCAGCCATTCTGGTAACTTACCTGCTTGCAACTCCTAATTCACAATGCTTAAATAAAAGAAAACACATTTGCAACCTCTGGCCACAGCAGAAAAACTACTGAAACACAATTTAGACAGGAACATCATCTGATCTGACACAAGGCAAAATTGCCAGTTTTTTAATGGAGGTTATAGTTGGCTTGTCCTCCCTGTCCTGAGCAATTTATTAAAGCAATTACACATTAAGGGCATTATTATTTTCCATGTTTCCTTTGTCTGCAGCAAGTATGAGTTTAACAGAAACTCACCAGTGGAGTGTCCTTGCCCCCAACGATGCTGAGCCCGAGGCCTGAGCGACCCTTGGAGATCTCTATGGTCATCTCCTGCCCTGGAACTATGGGACATGTTGCTGGATCCACAGGCAGTGGAGGTGGGAAGACACCTGAGAGCATAAAAAGAACATAGTAAGTCACACAATACAACAAGAAAATGAGAACCACCAAAGGAATCGTGTGACAACAACTAACTAAGCTTTTGTTGGCTCTTCACCTTTACAAAATTGAACTAGAGAACCACTCTGAGTCACTTCTGAAGTCTCTAAACCAGAGTGACTTGAGTTCTAGGAGCAAATGCTCCCAGTAAATGCCTATGAGGACATATAATTTGGTTTTGACCTATACAATTCAGATCATGATGGCAAGGGATACTCCATACAGGACAGATAAGGCCATATTCCAGCACCATGGAATGGACAGCATGTCCCAAATGGTCTTTCCTTCTATTTCAATCAAAACCAAGATCATCTCTGTACATAAAAGTCAAGAGAAACAAGTGAAGACAGCTTCAAGCTCTCAAAAATTGTGAAAGGAGAGAAAAATACAAACACTTTATAAAATAACTTTGAATAAGTCATTAGATGTTCAAAGAAACAAAACTTCAGCAAAAGTTATCTGGAAAACAAAATGAAAACATCCATCTTGGGTTAGGGTACTAAAAATATACTGAATTGTGGAAAAATCACTGGTTCCTACTACGGCTGGGGACTTCTGCCTCGGGAGAAAGGCAAGCGGGTGCTGGCTCCAGGGGAATCTCCTGAGAGCTCACAGGGGCTTTCGTGGAAGATCTGGACTGTTTGATCTGGTTGAGGACCTAAAAGCAAAGCAGAAGCAAGAGAGATCAGTGATCTGTCACAGGAAGGGTGATATGATGAGGTCATTAGCATCAGCTGTTGATTATCGTGCCTCGCTAAATCCTCAAAGTCAATAGAAGGAAAACAAGCAATTTCCACACATTTAAAGGGGAGCCAGTAATTTTTTACGTTTCCATCAATAAAATTAGTTCAATGTCTCCCCAGTTAATCCCTTCCCCCCATAAATCACTCAGTCTTCAACCAAATCAAGTCCTCAGGCTTACTGGTTAACATAAACACACAAACATTTCCCTAAACACACATACATTTTCTGGGAGCTGCTCCTCTGTCTCCTGCTGATCTGCCACCACTGGTGTGTCAGCTTTACATTTCACATCCTACAAAGTCAAAAAAGAAAGTGAGATGTATTGAAAATGTCTCATTAGCTTCAATAAAATATCTTCCAAAACTCAGGAAGATGGTTCTAGGGAAATACAGGGATATTTTGGAGGGACAGGACACAGGGAATGGCTTCCCAGTGCCAGAGGGCAGGGCTGGATGGGATATTGGGAAGGAATTGTTCCCTGGGAGGGTGGGCAGGCCCTGGCACAGGGTGCCCAGAGCAGCTGGGGCTGCCCCTGGATCCCTGGCAGTGTCCAAGGCCAGGCTGGATGGGGCTTGGAGCAATCTGGGATAGTGGAAGATGTCCCTGCCATGGTGGGGGTGGCACTGGATGGGCTTTGAGGTCCCTTCCAACCCAAACCAGTCTGTGATTCCATGATTTCTTCATGTAAGCCCATTTGTAGCACTAAACAAATCTGAAGGCCAAAACTGAAAAGAGGAAAAGCTGCTGTGAGCACAGGGAACATCAGGAGTTACTAAAATCACACCCCTCAGTTCTGAAGGCATGCAATGCACAGGAGGGATTCTTGGGGAGGAGATTATCACATGTGCTCTGTACTGTTCCAGAGCAATGTGAAGCTCTGGAATGACTGGGACAGCAATTCCCAAGCTGTACAGGGACCCCTCAGTGCCCACAGCAGGAAGGGGTTCAAAGTCACCTGCTCTCTCCTCCCCCTCCTTTTTTGGCTCTCCTAAATAAAGCAACTGCTTCAAATGCATCCTCCAGCCTCATTAAAAAGGTCTCCAACAATGGTACCTCAATCACTGGCTCCACCTTTAGCCTAATTTCTTTCTGTACCTTTGCAATACACTAAAATATATTTTTATCTCCTACTTCTACAACTGCTTCCAGACAGTTACAGTGCCCTCCCTTGTTGGCTCTTCACTAAACTCAGGCCCCTGTGATCCCAGTAATAGTTAATTATCTTATGCCATATTAAAACCCCTGATAAACAGTCTGTTTTGCAGAAATTATGAGCACCAACTTTCAAAGAATATTTCAAATCTTTTTCAAATATTCAAAAGAATTTTTAATTAAGATGACAATTTATAAATTAAAAGTAAACAGAATTGTAGGTAACTCAGCTTGAGAATACTGGCCTTGTTTGCTGGAGTTTTGTTATGTTAAATCATGCCAACCCCCACAGGAGTTCTTTTTTCCCCTTGAATTTTTCTCCAAGCTTGCTGTAACTCTACAACTGCAACTATTATCCAAAAGGATAACAGGAAAAAAGATAAAGTGGTGATCTCATTGTATTATCAGAGGTGTCAGGGGAGAAATGAGAAGACTGCTTTGTCATTTTCTGAGAGATTGTTTTAATGAGCAATGAAAAATTACTTCATACTTCCCTTTTTCATTGTGATATGTGACTAAAATCTGAAGCTTCATCTTGCAGAGCAAATAAGCACCAGGCACCACCTTTACACCTCTCTGATCTTTTAACTGAGGCTGTGCTAGAGGTACCTGAACAGAATAAGCACCAAATACACCCAGCATTTGTCAAAAGCCTGCAGCCCAACTGGTTTAATCAAGTTCAACCCCCTCAACTCCATCCCAAAGCACTTTCACACAGCCCCTCCTCTCTGCCAGCGTTTCAAGGGTGTATTTTCTGTTTGTGGTAAAGACAGATTATTGTTCCAAGTTCAAACCTTTAAAGGCAAATGAATCCATTCTCACCTCTGTCAGATTAAAACTTCCAAGAACATCTCAAAGCCCCCTCCATCAATTCTTTTCCAAGGACACCTTATGGAAAGTCAGATGTCTCCAGCCCTCAGAAACCCAGGGCCTTCTCTGAGACCACCTCAAACCTCAGCTAATAAACACACAGACTTTGCCTAACACTTCCACTGGCTCCAGTTCAGAAACAAAGTTGTTTTCCTTCCCCCTTCTTATCATCCCAGCCTACAATGATGTCCATTATACAACTTTATAGCTTTTAAAGTGATGAAGTGACAACAAAGAGTATGTTGTGAGAGACTGACAAATTTATCAGCAACAGATGAATAGAGAATGATGTGAATTTTTTAATTTTCCTTTTATTACAGCTGTCACTTGGTGAGACATCCTGCCCGTGCTTTGAGCTGTACATACTTGTGGAAGATCTCTGCTGATAAGCACATACTTTTTATTTACTCAGTGAACTTGATCTTACTTGTTGACTTTTACCTTCCTGATTTCTCCTGACATATGACTGAGAAATTCAGTAACAATGGTGAAGTAGCACTGAGGCTCTGGTAGCAACCATCATGCTATGAAAAACAAGGCACTGTTTTCTTTTGCTTCCACACTCACTAGAAGACTGGAAGAGAAATCTCCCTTCCCCAAAACACCAGTTTCTCTTGTGCTGCACTGCAGAGTCAAAGTCTTAATGCCAGTTGTGCCTACAAACCCACTCCCTTCTGGCCAGAACCATCAGCACTCCCAAACTGAGATCCACTCAGAAGTATTTCCCATGTAGGTTTAAAATCCTGTTGGTAAGAAAACTCTGAAATGATGAAACTGGCTTTTACTGCTCTTTTTCATCCATTTATACCCATAAACCAAGGGCTGCCCCAACTGGAGGCATTATGGAATGAGCAGTTGGACCTACAGGCATTCCAATACTTCTCCAAGTGCAGGCCTTTTCCTTCTCTTACCTCTCTGCCATTGCTCTGTTTGGACAACTCTTTTTTCTTTCTTTTCTTTTACCTTTCAACTTCTACCCTTTGGCTCCAGAGCTCCCTTCTTTCTGGCTCCAAGTCTGAAAAGAAGCTGCCAATATATTCTGGGTTTCCTGTGGTTACAGAGGTGTCTTCCCTCCACACCTGCCTTGGATTGCTGCAATTTCTTTTTCCCATTAAATCCACCCCTCCTCCAACACCACCCAAAGAGCTGCACAGCACAACAGTCTACACCAAGAGTTCACTTTTGTATAACATATTTCATATGTTTTTCTCCTCTTCAGTCTTTGAGCAATTTCTCGTATTACCTTGCAACCCCTATCAAATTTCTTGCCAAGCTGAGCAAGAACTCCAATAAAAACAGGTGAATGACACCTGCAACTAGATGCAGTGAAACTCTGATTCATTTGTATTCCAGCCCATCAGAGGAATCTGCACAAGGCTACCAAACAGCAATAACTCAACCTTTTTGCAATCCGTTAGGGACATAAATCAATCCATGGGTGATTAATTCTGATGCTTGAACAGCACATAACACTTCCTAACTCTTGGAATTTGCAGACTCATTAATTAAACACTTACTAGCTACAGAGCATTATGTATGTTAAATATATATTTGCAAACCCCGAGACACTCCTTGCAAGAGACACGACGGAGCAGGAAGAAGATATCTAAGAGGAAAAATATCCAGAATTGCTGGGTTTCCTTAGCTGAGGACACACACAGACAAGACTGTGCACCCACAGCAAGTCCTGCACTCCTTGAAACTGGAGTAGGCAGCAAAAAGACTCTCTCAGCAAATTTGGAGGTACCTCCAGGTTAGTCATGTTTAGTGTTTTCCATTTTAAGCTTTTAACACAGGGGCCAAAAAAAAGAGACCAGAGCTGCACCCTGAAGGACTTTCAGATTCCTGATAATGCATGATCCTGACCCATTAAACAACAAAAAGCTCCACCTGTATCAATGAGAAGTTCAGTATTTATTACAGTGCACACTGACAGAACCACATTAAACCACAAGTTATGGCCTTAATGCAGAAATTACTGAGAGCAACTCTATAGCTGTGTTATTCAGGAGGCAAGACTAGATTATGATAATAGACATCTTGGCCTTAGAATTTATGAAGCTATGAATATAAATAAGAATATGATTTACAGACCAGGCTTTTTCTGAAGTTTGTCACACATGGATGGCAGGAGTGGAAATGCAATCCCCTCACTCACCAAGAACCCAGGAGAGGGCCAAAATGCTACATGAAAACTCTTATCTTGGTATTTTAACAAGTTGTACTGAGTGCTTTGTTCATGAAACAGGCTGTGTATGTAAAGCTGAGTTTAATTCTGCTTTTACCTGTACTCGATATTATTTGACAAAAGTGCTGCAACACTCCAGTGAAAAGGCAGAGAAAACCAATCAAGCCAGTGAGCCTGCATTTTCTAAACTCTAATCATCATTAAATATTGCCTTAATTCACTTACAGCCTTGTTGCATTCCTCATCAGTCAGGCTTTTCATGACAACTTCCAAGCTCGGGTCTTCCTCGCCACTTGCAGGTTCGGTGCCACCGTGGTCCTGGGAGAAAGGATTGACAACAGCTTTTAAACAGAGCTCTGGCTCCCCATAACAGCTGAAGAGAAAAATTAGACAGTTTTACCCTTTTTTGTTGGTTTTTTACACAAGGGACAGCATGACAAGGTAGAAAGATCCAAAATTAAAGCCTCCCAATGTCAGGGGGCAAATGAGGGATGCAAGTCTGGAAAGGCAAACCTTGGTCCCCACTTGGCTGACACAAAGCACCACAAGGTGTTCC
Source organism: Aphelocoma coerulescens (assembly GCF_041296385.1). Taxonomy (NCBI): domain Eukaryota; kingdom Metazoa; phylum Chordata; class Aves; order Passeriformes; family Corvidae; genus Aphelocoma; species Aphelocoma coerulescens. The sequence goes on along the minus strand of NC_091022.1, from coordinate 30,757,116 downwards.
CAAACCTGCACTTAGGGGCAGCTTGGGGGCAGCTTTCAAGGCCAGACTAATCCCTATCAACTGGGAAAGCTGCTGACTTGGTATGAAGAGGCTTTCTCCAGACCTCTACCTCATGCTCAGCAATTTTCCTCCACACAGTCTGAACAGCTTGGGAAAATCATGGAATGGTTTGGGTTGGAAGGGACCTCAAAGCCCATCCAGTGCCACCCCATCCCAGGCTGCTCCAAGCCCCAATGTCCAACCTGGCCTTGGGCACTGCCAGGGATCCAGGGGCAGCCCCAGCTGCTCTGGGCACCCTGTGCCAGGGCCTGCCCACCCTCCCAGGGAACAATTCCTTCCCAATCTCCCATCCATCCCTGCCCTCTGGCACTGGGAAGCCATTCTCTGTGCCCTGTCCCTCCATGCCTTGTCCCCAGTCCCTCTCCAGCTCTCCTGGAGCCCCTTCAGGCCCTGCCAGGGGCTCTGAGCTCTCCCTGGAGCCTTCTCCTCTCCAGGTGAACATTCCCAGCTCTCCCAGCGTGGCTCCAGAGCACAGGGACTCCAGCCCTGGAGCCTCCTCTGGACCCGTTAGGCCTAGGAACAAAACTATTTCTGAATTTTCATTAGACATTTTACATTTAAGTGAATAACTCAGATGTCTCGACCACCACTTGAGGGGACAAGGTACCTCTGTTCACTGTTGTAAAAGAAAATCTCATTCTGCAGCTTTCTGGTGATTGAAACTTCTTAAAACATATTTTACAGCAATTAATAGTCAATATACTCTGTTTCTGGTGGCTTGCCCACAGTATCACACCACAACATTGTCTTATCCTGTCCTGAAACTCCGTGCAATGAAGCAAAACCCTGATTTAAGGTGTATTTACTGTTTATCACTTTTCATACAATGAAGATAAAGAGATAAGCTGCAGATAGAGAGACAAGATAAAGATCAAGAGACAAGCTGAAGAAAACTAACACAAGAATCCATGGTAACTACAGCACCCTGATAGTCCATTACACCAGCCAGGCTGTTTAATGTGATCTGACAAGTTACATGTGGGATGCATGTAACACATAATGTTAAATATTTATGTGGTATTTCAAAGAAATTTGAAGATATCATTTCAAGATAGAAGGCTATTTTTTTCTTTATTTAAAGACAGGAAAAGCTGCCGAGGAAAGCAATGTAAACTTCTGTATAACATCACTATATTTGGTTATGTTGATTTTATATAATAAAAAGGTACCAGCCCGAAGTAAAAACTTGCATTTACTTATAAAATGAACATAATGTAAATAGTAAGAACTTGCCATTAATGCATGAAACTCAGCCCACAAGCATCTACCTCTAAAGGCAAACAAAGACACACTTTGGTGGAGCCTAATTACAGCCATTTGACCACAGCCAGAATGTGCCTAAACAAAGCTTTGTGCTTCACCCTGAAGGCACAAATATTAAACAAAGCTGGGAACAAATGCAGGTATTAAAGAGTCAACAAAACTAAAATGAACTCTGTAAGTCGTAGAGTAATTTATAAAGCACCAGCTGCACCTGGGACACTGCTGGTGTGGAGGGGAGAAGGAAAAGCCAAAGCACTGTCCAAAAATGACTCAGATCCAAGTAAAATCTAAGCAGGTCTTGCACTGTACAGCACTAGGCCTGCAAGGAGCAGCCATCAGAGGTAATAGAATCTGGAAAACAACAGCAAGAGTGCAAGCAGGAGACACATCCAGCGTTACCTCCCGTGGCCTTGTGCTGAGGGATCCCAGCCGTGCTCATGGAAACACCAGGAGTTCAGTGCACATGAATTTATTGAGGCAAGACCAAACCCCAATTGAATTACAAAACATCTTTTGCTTTATTAGCTCAGATAGAAATGGAATTAAAAAGTAACAGCAAGGCTAACCATGTAGTTTATCTAGAAAATTTAGTTACACCATATTGAGATGTCAAAATGATAACAAGTGTGGTGACTGCAGGGATTCCTGGTGCACAGGGGAGCAATCAGTCTGCACTGGGGTTGAGGTAGCAACAAGAATCACGAAAAACACTGGCAGCATTACCACACTGAGATTGTTTTTGCATTGGAAGATTATTCCAGGCACAAGTGCCTCACCACAACTACTCTGAGCAGCTGAAAAAGGAGCAGGACAGGAGGTGGCAAGGTTTTAATTTGGAGCCTTCTCTTCCTCCTATACAGCAATAACCTGTTTAATACCTGCTGTTAATGCCATGCAGGCCTGTCAGCAACAACCAAATCAATAAAAAAGAGACAGGGCAAAATAAGCCTATTAGGCCAAGTCTCTACCCAATGCATTTTATGATCCTGGGTTTAATTGGACAAGGTGCTCAAACTTATCACGAGCTGCTAATTATGATTAATCTGACCAATTTAGCAGTCCTTAATTAAAAACAACAGCCCACAAACCTTACCTCAATAGCAGAGTGGGAGCCTGAAGGCAGTGGGAAGGGAGTGACAGCCATCTGGTTGACTGCATCTTCACTTCTGTACAACAAAACAACAACATGTTACACGTCAGACCAGGGTGGACAAACTTCTCCTTTGAGTTGCCTCTGACCATTAAGAAAATACCTCACGAGCACGAGAACTGTTTCTTACCAGAGTTAGAGCTTAGAAAATCACTTCATTTTTGCTGTGGTTCTTTGCTCCCCAACAGATCACACCCCCCCATGGGACCAGAGTAGGTTCATCTGGACCACACTGACATCAGGGCCTCTGGAAATCTAATTTTGTGTAGATTAGGATTTGTGAGGATGCAGTTGGAGTTTATGGTCCCTACACATCCGTAGATGTGCTAACACTCAGTTAGCCTCTTTTAATAGTCTCTGCATCTGTAAATTGCTTGTTTAAAGTTTCATGTTCACACTACTGAAATACAGTACCTGTTTTAACATAACAGATTGCTTTTTCTTTTTTTGTTCATTTTTGCTGTAGTCTTTTCCAAAAGATTCAATGTAAAAACTTGGAAGAGATTTTATAAAATGCAGAGAGGATATGAACATTGATTCTCCCTATACATAAAGTGAATTATTTTTCCAAAATGCTTATGATGTATGGCATTTTCTTCTTACTCTTTAAAATGCCTCTGAAGCTGACATCTGATTAGTTTGTGAATGTTTTTTCCTTTAATAGCATTCTGCCTTGCTAATCTTTTTCCTCGACTGCCATTGAAACTGATTTGTTTTCTGGAATTAGCTCTGCATTTTTTTGGCCTCTGTAAAACAAAACCAGGTAACAGATGACTTCAGTGGTATCACCTAAGGCAAAACATCACAGAATCACAGAATGGTTTGGGTTGGAAGGGACCTTAAAGATCATCTCATTCCACCCCCTGCCATGGGCAGGGACACCTCCCACTATCCCAGGCTGCTCCAAGCCCCAGTGTCCAGCCTGGCCTTGGGCACTGCCAGGCATCCAGGGGCAGCCCCAGCTGCTCTGGGCACCCTGTGCCAGGGCCTCCCCACCCTCAGAGGGAGGAATTTCTTCCCAATATCCAATCTAAATCTACCCTCAGTCAGCTTAAAGCCATTCCCCCCTGTCCTGTCACTTCATGCCTTTTCACAAAGTCCCTCTCCAGCCCTTTTGCAGGAGGAATCAGTGATGTTGCTGCTTCACAGGTACAGTTCTTAGATGAAAGGAAGTGACTTCTCATGGCTCTTCTGGGTTTGATTTCTGGTCCTGTTTACTACATTCCATGTTACTGTGACACGAGCAGAATTTTTTCCTCTTTAATTTCTGGAATAAACTATTAGACTAGTATGTCTTTAAACACATTTTATGGAAGTGCCTGGAAGAAAAAAGTCTCATTTTCCTGCTGAAGGGTTCAAACACATGGAGCTAGCATGTTCTGATCACTGAGAAATAACACTGTGAATCAACAGCTCTCAGCACAGCAGAGAACGGGAGTCACAGGCATTTGAAATGATAAATCCTGCAGGCAAAGGTTGGTGAATTCATTTGCTTATCTTCAACCACACAGCCACACAATTCAAAGGAGCTGGTTGGGTGCTGCTCAGTGCTGTCCTGGCTCCCAGCCTCTCCTCCTGGCCCTGCTCAGAGCCTTGCAAGAGTGAGAACCCAGGCTGGGAGTGGGTTCGTGGTGCAGAGACGCAGGGCCAGGACAGGCATCTGAGGCAGGCACGGAACCAAGCCCATGAATTTCATCAACATTTCTCAATTTCCAAGTGCATTTCACCCTGCAGGGCATATTGGGCAAGGACATTTTCCCTGCTCTTAACTTCGTGAGACATCGATCTCATTATGGTCGGTGCTTTTCTAACCTACAGGAATAAATCAGCACGGGGGGGCCCAGTGATTTTTCCTTGACAGCAGAGGTTTTCCTGACAATAGTTTATGTGAAGAACAATCAGCATGAAAAGTAACCCCACTCTGCAGCTCACAATGCAGGCTGCATGCCGTGCAATTATGAGCAAACATGGAAGTAAAAAGGAATATATATAAGCTTTTATAAGAAGCACCCTAAAAATTGCTAGACAGGAGCTTCATGACAAACTGGGGTGTAATTAATTATCCAAACTAGTTTTCACTTCATACCCACACACCTTTGTACTTTTTTCCACCAGTGGGAAAATATCTTTATGCAGCTTTAAGTGGATGGCCATTTTTATTCCAAGCAATAAAAAAACACTTATGGTAATTCCCCAGGGAAAAAAAATGCAAAAATATAAAAAACCCCAAGGTTACACAGTGTCACAACTTGTAATCTCCCCCTGCTAGGACTCGTTCATATTTAAATACTTTAATGCTGCTTCAAAGGAGAATGCTTCAAAGCAGAATCAAAGTGGGAATATATTTTAAAGTGACAGATCTAATAATAAATTGCTGTTTCTGCTCTCCACTTCCACAAGTGTCCTCAACTAAAACTTGAATTTATTTACGACTAAAAGGAGCAATCATTTTCTTTTGATGCAGGGGCAGACAGCTTAGAAGCTGAACATCATATTCAAATTACAGTGACTCCAGACGAGCATTCAACATATTTGCCAATAGTTGCTCCAGAACCACCTCCAAAAAAGCTGTTCTCAGTTAATGGTGCTCAATATTGCTTGGGGTTAAGGTGTCTAAACCTTCACACTCAAGAACAGGCTTCATTCCTGACTACATTTTACTTCTTTCTAGTCTAAATAGGACCCCTGGACATTCCCCAGAGAAAAACTCCTGATGTTTTGCTCCACCTGCAGCTTTGGCAAAGGCAAATACATTTATTATTGACTTAACTGCCACAAATACTTGGTACAAAAGAAGCCTAAAGAGAGCCACCTGCAAATATAAATCCCAAGGGAGTACCCATTCCATGCTGCAGGAAGGAAGCCTGAAGGGAATTTGGAGTTGGGTGCTGTAAGGCAAAACCCAGAGAAACCCCAAACCAGACCCACCCAGAGGGGCAACCCCGGCACCTAAATGATTTAATTTATCACAGGACACACTGAATTGCTCTTTGAGGGCTCCTGACAACTGTTGTCTCTTCACAGACGTCCAGATGTCCTCAGGATGTCTCAACTAAGGGAGAAGAACCTCCTGCCAAAATCTCTGCAGCCACACAGCTCATCAACACTGAGAGAGCATTTGACAGCAGCTTTGCAAGGGGCTGTGGACGTTTTTGTGGGAATACAAAGCACATCAGGAACCAGAAGAAAAAGCCAATAGCTTGTATGAAGTGACACAACATCTTAGATGGAACAGAGCTGTGGAACAAGGGAATAAAGGTTTCCTCTGTAAGGTGACACCAGGACATAAAGTCCTGCAGATTGTGGAAAACTTCTATTGTTCACATCCTGCTTGTTAAATTAAAAAAAAATCAGGGCAGGATCTTGTATTTTCTCATCTTTGTCTTCCCTCTAGAAGCTCCTTTGGAAAAGAGGAGCTGCAGGAAAGCTGCACACTGAGCAGCCACACTGGGTTTCTCCTCCAGCTGGGGCAAGGCAGGACCTTTGTGTTGTACATCTTCCCGAAAAATCTCTCCTACAACAGCAAGAACAGTCTTGTTCTCCACTTCCTCTGCACCCACTCCCAATTACATGGGAGCCACAGGCATACAGGTATTTTAAATGAACAACTAATGTTCCTATAAACTGCAGCTTAGGTCATCAAAGGTTTTGAAGGAGCCCAAATTACTGCACTTCCTGAACCGTGTGCCTGTTCCCACATGTGTATGACAGAGAGGAGGAAACAGCTCTGGAGAAAACAGGAAAAGTTCAAACTTGCACACACACAGGGCCTGGCAAGGGCTTATTTTTAAAGCTTTCCCACATGAAAGAACCTCAGCAATCAAAGCAAGTAAAAACAGGAGTTGATACTCTTAAAATGTGGCCAATTATGTAGGTTTGAACAAATGTAAAAATAATTTCTAAAGCATGACAGTATTTGAGAGTGGCACTAAACATCAAGTGTCACTTCTAAAGGCTCTGAAAGAAGAGTGAAAGCCACAGCAATGGGGAGTGTTGAACAACCCAGACACTGCCCTGGTTTCCCCAGTCCTTGGAGTAGAAGGATCTGTCTCCTTTGCACATCACCATAAATAACAGGAGATTACACCTGGAAATGGAAGGAGGGGTTGGGTGACACATTTGTGGGCTTCACTGAGGAGCTGCAATGCCATCAATAGGAAGCAACAATATCAGAGCAGTGACTGCAGTGTGGGAGGGCTCTGGACAGGTAACTGATGGCATTTAAACCAGAAACATCCCTCACTATTAAAGCATTTCTCATGTCTCATCACAGCACAAGGCAATTTTCTTTTAAGGGATAAAGGCAGAGCAAAGAGTGACTCACAGGACTGAACACAATGGGAGGATGGTTTAAAATCAGTGGAACTCACTTTGATTCAAGCATTCAGATATATTTGATCTGCTTGTTAAACCAACACTGAAGCATCAAACCAGATTAAAGGCAGTTAACTGAGCATGGAAAAAACATTGAATTTGCTGAATCATAAAATTCTCACTGTAAAAGAGCTTTCTGATATAAACTGGATTTCCTACTCCAGATGTAAAATCTAATTATACTGTCTCATTATGCATGTTACAAGGATGGACTTAAAACACATGAACAAAACCCACAATGGGTAGAAACACATCCTGTTTTGGGAACTGGGGCACAGGCACTCCTACAGGAATCAAGTCTCTTTCTCATATTATTACCTGGCTAATTCCTGGTGGAGAATCAGCCCAAGAATTTCAAGAGGCAACTAAGACATTACATCCCTTATTGCCCCTGAAAAAAGAAAAGTGACACTGTAACTGCAAATCTTTTAGATGCTCTCAGAAGCTCAAGTAATTAATGAGACCACTGGGAAACAGGGCTGTGTTAAGACCTATATTTTGGAACCTGGCCAAAATCAACTGTTTTAAATCATCATCATCAACTTAATTGAGGAAAAGATGCTCATAAAGCAGAGTGAGAAGCCTTCAAACATGAGGGGATGTCTGAGATTCTCACAACAGCCACTGAGCTGCGTCTCATCAGCAAAAATTCCAGGAAGGGGTGGGAATGCAATTGGGTGTAAAAAAGTGTGAACAGATTTTTATAGCACAAATGGTAAGTCAGGATTTTAGCAAAAAGTCAAAAAGGCTGAGGACACCTTTTATCCTTTATCTTTTTCTAGAAAAGAAAATAAAATTGGGGTTGAAGCTGGATGATCTTTAAGGTCCCTTCCAACCCAAACCATTCACTCAAGTTATTTAATGATAGTTATTACAGCTCTCACAGAAAAGCTTTTCTGTGCCCAGGAATTTCTGGGCTTCTTTCACAACTGATTAAGGAGTTTATGGAAACATCTCCCTGCCCTGCACATGAACCAAAACACCAGAAATAGGAAAACCTTGATGCTGCTTCCTGCTTCCATGTGGAAAGCAGCATGCTTATTGCTCAGCATCCTCCATCTCAGGGAAAAAAGGCCTCAGGGTAGCAGAGAGGGCACTTGAAATAGCCCAAGAATTCCACCAGTTTGGTTTTTATGCCCTGGGTCAGCTCAGTCAGGACCTTTTTAGGCCGTGGGTTGATATGTTTCTGCAAAATTATAATCTACTCAGGTTTTTCACTGGTGAAATGAGAGTATTTGTATTTTCATGAACATGAAGACCAAATTAATTTCTCTCACAACTCTTGCAGTCCATGTCATTTTGCTATGGTGAGCTGTGGTGTAACGTGGCCAAAACACATCCAGGGGCACAAAAAGGCCACAGCTCATGTTTTCACTCAGCAGCATCCACTGGGTTTGTGGTCTGAGGTGGATGAACGGGAAAGACCAAGGCAGACTGGGCTCATGGAATAGAGTTTACAAGAGAAAATAATTCTTGTTTCTCCTTAAAATCCACATTTAAGAGAGACAGTCTAATCTGTCTTTGCTAGAAATTGACCACACATCAAAAAACAAGAGACATTAGTTTTCTCCCCACGTTTGGGGCAGTGCTACAGTTACTAAGGTCATCCTCTCAGTGGGAGAATTCCTTTTTTTTTTGCTGTTCCAGTGGCTGCCTGGGTTGAGCAAACAGACCCAGCAGTTGTCAGTATAAGGCCAAGAGACATGACAAGACATTGTGCTCTTGGGAAGACAGGCATTTACAACCTCAGCAGCACCATTTGAAAGTAGAAATTGGGGTTTTTTTTTAAACTCTGAGGTGGAAACAAGAATCACCCAATGGTATTTCCAATATCTATTTTGAGTATCTCTTGAATATTTGAGATAAATTTTTGCCTTGAAACTCACAATCTGAAAAGGAGAATTTTAGCTAAGAACCTGCATGGCCTTTGTGTCTTAAACACAATCCAAAATATGCACCAAGGACGTCCAGTCCCTGGCAAGTGGAGCTGACAGGGCCCATTCCCTGGAGTTCTGCTTGGAGCACCAGGGCAGGCTGCAAGGAGCCCCCACTCTTGGCTTGAGCTTTCACAAGTTGTGGTTTTGCCTCTGGAACTTCCAACCAGACACATTTTCCACACGCAATTAAATAATGGTGAGTGAGCTGTGGGACGTGACGTTTAATTTTCAGTGGCTGGGGAAAGTAACACGGGAGCTGCAGGCAAGAGCATTAATCTCCTCCAGATCCTTGCAGCTGCCAAGGATAGCAACTCATTCCTCACGGTGCTAATGCTGCTCTTCCATCATTTCTGGGCACGCTGCACCAGGCAGAGCCGTGGCAGTAAATGTACACATTTATATGCATTCACCCCCAGATTATTACATTGTTCACAGGGAGGCTGTGGATGAGCCAGGAATATAAAACAATATCAAGTATGATGCATATGTGGGTGGGAAGACCACCTTATAAAATGCCATGAGGGTAAGCACCCAACAAAAGTCACAGCTCCATTTATTCATAAATACACATCTATGAAATTCCAGCCTATTAAAGCATGTATGTGTCCTGGGAAAGAGGCAGCTTCTTCCCAGACCTCCTGCCCAGGGTCATAGGAGCAACACTTCCTGAACTGCTGAGGGAGTGCATGCAGGTGTCTTTAATTCATGTACAAAGAGGAAAAATTTTCATGCTTGGAGCAAAAGAAAAATGCCCACATGCAATTTTTATGCAGATGAAAGGATGTTTTAGCATATTCCCTCCCACACAATCCATCCCAGGGCTCCTTGGCAAAGTCAGGCTTCCCCTCTGTACAAACAAGCCCTTGCTCACTTTCAAAATCCTCTTTTGATGCCCACACAAAGGTATCCTTCAGACTTCCACCCAGCCCATGCTCCATATGCTCCATCCCTGCTCCTCTCCCAGCAATCCCAAGCCTCTGCACCATTTCCACTCCCTCCTGGCTGGATGAACAAGCTGCCCTCTCCAACCCTGTGCTGAACCATCCCAAAGCACTTTAGGAAGTTGTGGGAGAAGCAGCTCCCAAGCCCATGAGGAATAGCTCAAGTTTTCAGCAGACACCCCTAAAATAAGCATTCATTTCCCTTAGATTTATTTTTTTTTAAATTATTATGAAGAACTCTTCAACTGTTCCAAGAAGAATAGTCAGGGAAAAGGCTTACTCAGCTTCAAAGAGAATTGAGAAAGTTCAGCATGTGCAAAACAGGCTAAATATGTAAATATGTCATGGAATAGGCTAAAGTGCAACAAATGTTTTGATGAGAACTGTTCTTACCGTATGAAAACCAGCTTGACCTTTGATGGGGCAGTTTTAATGATTGCAGAAGCATTCTGGTGGCTTCTTCCATACAATATCTGATTGTTTATCTGTTAAAAGAAAATGATTTTCATGTAAGTGGAGGAGTGCACCTTGTTTCAATTTATACCACCAAGACTTCCAAGTTTACTGTGGGATAAGGAGATAAGACTCAAAGAAAATGTGGTCTCCAAATCTTGATCTATATAAAACAGGAACCAATGCAGAGCTAATTTACTGTTATTAGTAAACCACAAACGAGAGAATTTCTTTTTTTTTTCCACAGGTCCCTTGAATGGGTTTTATGGATTATTCCCAGATTTTTGGAAAACAACTTGATCTGAGAAGAATCATACAGATGTGACAACAGCACAGATGTTTAGACAGACACTGCCGCACTTTGCCTGCAGGCTCTGGCTATTTAGGAAAACTGGCTGTTAAGACTGCACCAAGTCCTCAGTTCTGCTGAAGGAAACAGGACTGGGAGTCAGGGAGATGAAGGACAATTTAAGGACACGATGCCACATCACTTTTGCTGTGATGGATCTACACCTGAGCACAGCAGCAGACACCAGGCACTGCTTCCTACACTTTTGCTGTGTGCAAGGAAATGCTGCAGCTTTCAGGGGAAACAGCCTGGCCACAACATGGCCCAGGTGTGCCCAGGTGGGCAACAAGGCCATGGCATCTGGATTGTGTCAGCACTGGTGTGGTCACAGCACCAGGGCAGTGACTGACCGCTGTGCTGGGCACTGCTGAGGCACCTCCAGTGCTGGGGTCAGTTTTGGGGTCCCCAGTCAAAGAAGAACATGGAGGGGCTGGAACGTGTCCAGGGAAGGGAATGGAGCTGGGAAAGGGCTGGAGCACCAGGAGAGGCTGAGGGAGCTGGGAAGGGGCTGGAGCCCCAGGAGAGGCTGAGGGAGCTGGGAAGGGGCTGGAGCCCCAGGAAAATTCCTGAGGGAGCTGGAAAGGGGCTCAGCCTGGAGTAAAGGAGGCTCAGGGGGACCTTGTGGCTCTGCACAAGTCCCTGACAGGAGGGGGCAGCCGGGGGGGTCGGGCTCTGCTGGCAGGGAACAGGGACAGGAGGAGAGGGAACGGCCTCAGGCTGGGCCAGGGGAGGCTCAGGGTGGACATTGGGAAAATTTCTTCATGGAAAGGCCTGTCCAGCCCTGGCACAGCTGCCCAGGACAGGGGTGGAGTCCCCATCCCCGGAGGGAGTTAAAAGCCCTGTGGATGTGGCACTTGGGGACATGGTCAGTGGTGGCCTTGGCAGTGCTGAGGGAACAGTTGGACTCTGTGTCTGAGAGAAGTTTTCCAACCTAAACAATCCTATGCTTCAATGCTGCAGTTTTTTCCTCCCGCTCTAAATTTACAACATAATATTTACATTCACATTTGATATACCAATGCTGCTTAAAACAATAACGACAACGGAGCCCAGGAACAATTTAGTCGTGATTATAGAAGGAATTTTTGTTAGTGCAGATGTTTGTATTGGATTCTGGGTTTGTGATCTTAGAAGGATTTTTTTTCATTCAAACAAGACGTAACAGGCCAAGTCTCCCAGCCTGGTGTGATATGGGCTAGTCAGACACACTGGGAATATTCAAAAATCTTATTTTCAGTGGGTCAAAACATGATGCAAGTTCATCAGTTAAACAAGGACAATGCAAGGACAAGAATAAACACTCTAACACTTGATTACTGATCGGGACTGAAGTGCAAAGTATTGACCTGCCAAGAGGGACCCAAGAAAGCTCTACAAGGAAATATCATCACATCCCCATTCCTAAAGGGGTTGATATGGCTCTGTCTGCAACTGCTGTGGTGGCAAAGGCAGGGTGAGGAGCAACATCCTGGGTCAGGCTTCATTAATCAAAGATCATTTTAAAAATCCAGTGACAAAAATGAATGAATGAATGAATGAATGCTCAGCTGCATTCTGGCTTCAAGCTCAACTTGAAATTTTCAGTGAGTTTGTTGACTTAATTTCTCTAAGTTCAAGAAGAAATTGTTCACTGGGAATACTGTATGCTTTACAAATTGTTTGGATTTAGTTAAATTACCATCAATTTTCCTAAACAGCAGACTTCTTAGATTAAAATTTATAGTCTTTACTCTGGCTAAATTAATCCTATTCATGACATGTATCAAATAGTCCAAACTTTAATTAGCTGTGAGCTGGGTCTGTAAGTTATAATTATTTAATTACTCCAAAATGAAAGCATAATCAAAGTAATATATCTCCATAAGGTTTTGGACTGTCCTACAGAGTTATTACCCCTAGTATCAAGTTTTCTTCTTTTTTTTTAAAGTAGACTTTCTTTTACAAAATAAATTAATGTCCCGTTAGCTGCAGATACCACAGTGATGAGCAAGGCACCAAAGCCTACTTAAATAAAACAAAACAGAGAACATTTAGGGTTTCAGAAGAAACACCATTTAAAATCTTTCAAATTAAATAAAGTAGCACGTCAGATTAACCAAATAGTACTCTGGGAGTCAAAACCTATAAATCTGTGCTTCACTTTTTGCATTAGAGATTAGGAAAGAAAAACAAAGCCTCGATTAAGCAAAAGAAATAAACTGATCTAAATCAACCTCAACTCTTCTTTAAATGTCTCTTTCCATAACCCCTTGGAAAGCCAGCAGAGCAGAGAGAAAGATAAAAACTTGCTGCAGGTATGAGGTCAGGTCAGCACACAAGTTCAGTCTTTAATGTAATCACACATTGCTTTATGGCAGATTTAATCACAGATCCCAAATGTACTGTTGCCTTCACCTACAAAAGTTTTGGTTTACAGTTTCATGCACTGAAGTAGCAGAAAGTACAAACTCACTGAAATCCGAGCTCTCGAGTTCAGAGGGAAAATCTCCAGGATTGTTTGCTTCTCAAACTTTAATTTGCAGAAGAGAAACATTAGATATGGATATTAAAAAAAAAAACCCCAACCCGCACTGTTTTTACTACGTGGCAGTAATGGAAATCCATAAAATTAGTATCATCTGATTTTTATGAAAATCAAGTTAAATGATACCCCAAAGCTAGTAAAAATACTGGCTTAGCTTTCTGTAATAATTATTTCTTTGTACATTGCACTGGGTTCCTTCTTACCACAGGAATTGTAGCATTTCAAGACACAACCAGACTCTCTGAAACAATGGGGAAAGTTTCAAAACCTTTTTTATCAGTCAAATTTTATATACTGAAACCCCATAAAGTACACCGAGCTCCCAAATAACAAAGCACGAGGAAAACATTGGAGAGAAAAACTAATTAGAATGTGAATTTCCCTTTCCTCACCAAATTTCTTGCTGGGCACATGTTCAAACATGTGCATCATCTAAAGTGATCAACAGACCATAAAATCTGTAAGGACAGAAAATATCCTGCTCTGAGCTGGCAGCTGATCCCTGTGGTTCCCCACCTGGGGAGTGTGGAGAAAGGACATTGGAAAGCCACAGATTGTCCGTGCCCTGCTGCTCAGCAACCTCCCCCTCACAGCTTTACCTGCTGGCAGCTTGAAAATCACCACCCAAACCCAACCTGAGCTGCAGGTTGCACACAAAGCACACGAGGAAAGGATTTCTATCCTCTTTTCAAAAGACCAAAAGGACACTGGAGCAGTTTGTCCAGAGAAGCTGTGGCCTCTCCATCCCTGGGAGTGTCCAAAACCAGGATGGACGGGGCTTGGAGCAAGCTGGGATAGTGGAAGGTGTCCCTGCCCATGGCAGGGGGTGGAATGAGGTGATCTTTAACATCCCTCCCAACCCAAACCATTCTGTGATTCTCTTCTATGATTCCACAACAAATAAACTGAGAATTAAATGCCAATCTGCCACATTCTTAGAACAGAAATGCCATTGTGACTTTGGCTGGGTGGCTCATTTACTTGGGCAGAATACTGCTGTATCTATTATATTATTACAGCATAACTTCTATTTATCTAAGCATCTTAAAATAAAATAGCAATAAAAATGCATTTAGCACAAAAGCTCCCTCGCTTTGAGCTACGACAAAAATGGCATAAAGAAATAAAATGTAATAATTGTCTCTCGGGCAACAGTCCAGAATGGACAACAGGCAAACTTTTACAGCAATTTTTGACTCTAAAGACTGGCTTTTACTCTTTCAAGAGGTGACAGAATAAAACACAGAAAGGGTTGGGTGGGAGAGGACCTTAAAGCTCATCTCATTCCAACCCCTGCCATGGGCAGGGAAAACTCCACACCCAAAGGGGCAGTTTCTTTCCACCTCCTGCCCCATCTTCAGCAAGAGAAGGGGGAGAAGGCAGAACATCCCAACATCAGTAATTCAGCATAACAGGGCTCTGAACAGCCTGGTTTATTAATAGAACTCAGCTGACTCTCTCATGGGGAGATGATAATAACAATAATGATAATAATGATAATAGCAGGGTGGATTATTCAGTGTGAATAAGAGCTCCTGACAGGACAGGCCCATGCAGGGCTGAGGAGCAGCAGGACTCGAGGCACAGGTACAGCTCCAGGTGAACCTGCTGAGGGCCATGCTGGGCACAATCAGCCACAGGACTGAGCCCAGGCTAACAAGACATGAAGCAGTGCAGACACCTGCACTAAACCAGCAAGAGAGCGAGGCAGGAGCGCCACAGATGGTTCCTTTGCTCGGAAAAAGAATGGAAAAGCAGAACTTGTGTCCTGTAAAAAAAATATTCTTCTGCACAGGGACCAAATTCTGACCCAAGTAGTTTCCCCATATGTATAAAAGTAGGATGAAAGGACCTTCCTCCCTCAAAAAGCTGTTTTCTCCAGCCACATATCCATCCAAAATACATCACTGAAGAGATATTAAAAAATAATGATCACATGCAGGTATTTTATGTGACCTGCACTTCCCTCAATGTCAGTTTGTGAAAACAAGTCAGGATCATGCCCCCAAAAGACTACTGTTGTTTGCACAAGCCAAAAGTGAGCTGGTATTTCATTGGTTCAGTAAAAAAAGATTTTATGAATAAGGAGCTGAGGCAGTCTGGCAGCATCCCACATCCTTCAACTGACTCCAATCAAACTCCAGTTCAAAAGACAAATGAACAGGTAATATCTCTCTGTGTAAATGGCCAGGCCATTAACCTTAACTCCATCAAAAGCCACAGGGAATAATCTGCACACCCTGCAGTGGCATCCTCTGTTTCAATGGAGCAGGACTGTCCAGCAGGATTCACCGGGGCATCCCAGGACAGCGCAGAAATGCCAGAGGCTTCCCAAGATGTGAATCCCTTCTCTTGCTGAGATGTTCCAGTACTGAAAATCGAGGTGTAACTAAAGATGCAGATGCAAATGTACTCAAAACATGCAGTTAGGTGAGAACCAGACACGAGTTCTGTCATCTCCTCACTGCACATGGCTAATGCACCACCTCCTTCCTCTGTAATGCAGGATGTTTGAATTTATCCTTTGCTATAAGGAACTGTCCTCCTGCCCACTGGTGGCACATCTTGAAGTGGATTGCAAAGATAAACAAGGTATTTACTAAAGCCTCCTTGATGTTTTATTTGAAGCTTGGAAGTTTTGGGATGGAGAACCTCACTTTCCTTCTACTGAAGGAAAAAAAAAAATTTTTATCTCCAACTTAACAGGGAGAGGAATGAGGGCAACACCACCACCTTGGGAAATGCTCCTTCATACCTTTTCTCACCCTTAAAATGAAACCAGCTTCAGATGATGGTGTTTTTATAGCAAAAAAAAGTCTTTCTTGTACTATGTGTATTGAAACCCCCTAATTACAGAATTGTTAGACAATGACAAATGCTTGAACAATTCTGACTATTCCCAGGGTATCCCCAGGCAGGCAAACTGTTCTTTCTCGAGTCAAGAAATGTGAAAAAATAGGTGGTTTTCTGATTGCACAGGGAGTTGCTGAAAGATCAAAGCACCACCACCCACGGAGAGCAGCAGGTCAGCAAATCCCTGCTCTTCAGTGAGAGTCTCTCTCCAAGGGGAAGATCCCCAGGGATGGATGATTTTTTTAAACCACTGAAGCAATCACGACGTGGGGAATCGCTGCAGGTACCACAGCAAAATGTCATTTTGCAACGGCCCAGAAAACCAGATGAAGTGAAGGAGAAGCTGCGTTTTCAGGCTGAAGGTGAAGCAAGGAGACTGGAGAAAAAGTGAAGACAAAATACTCCACTTGCTAATGAGTTCTCTTGCCTTGTGCGTGAACTCGTGCCAGACACAACTAAAGAAAATAAGTATTTTAAGTTGCAACAGATCAAAACAGATTATAGCATGAAATTTATTTCCAGGATAGGGAATATCCCTGTCATCTGTAAAAACACATATGGTAACGTTGAGGGGTTTTGGCTTTTTTTAACGCAAGGTGTGAATTTCCCTGTAAAACCACACTTGCACTCCAAGGATTGATTTACTGTCCCCTTCCTGCCTTTCAACAGTCCCTCCCTACGCAGAGCTTGTGAACATGCTGAGAGCACAGACTTCGCTGACAAGACATTGCTTTTCACAGGCCAATGATTTTTGTTTCACTGCAAACACATTTACCTGCCAAAGGCCAAGTTCTCAGTTGGCATAAATCAGCACAGCTCCTCGCTCAGCCACCTAATTCCACTTGCAGGCTTTATTTAAGGTTCAATAATGACTCCACAGATGCCTCTCTCTCCCTGCACATGGGAGCTAAAGGGAACAATTACCTCCAGGAGTTCATCCCCGATGTGCATCCGTCCGTCCCGTCCCGCGGGGCCGTCGGGATTGATCCCAACCACGAAGATGCTCATCCGGGAGCGGTCCTTGTTGCCAGCCAGGCTGAGCCCCAGCCCATTCTTGTCTTTCTCGAGCTCAATAATGTGCAACTCTCCCGGGAGATCTGCATATCTCTGCCTGATTTTTTCTGGGAAGGTCAAACATAAAGGGAGTTAGAACATAAAGTGAGTTACACGCAGATGTTCAACAACTCACACAAATATGCCAGAAATTTATGGCTTCTCAGCAAATAGTGTTTTTAACAGAGGTCTTTTCAGCACAGGCTCTAAAATACCATTTGCTCTGTGTGTATCAGTCACACAGCAAAGTGCAGCATCAGCTGCAAATACTATTCACATTAAACCCGCACTATTTTAATTATTTGTACAACAGCCTGGTTCCAAACCAAAACTTTTCTGAAAGGAGGGTAAACAAGGAAATTCCAGAGGCACCTTTACCTTACAAAACCTATCAAATTCAGGAAACTCTCGTAAAGTTCGAGCTGGTTAATTAACCACTGCGGGGAAACCGAAGCACTTAATGGCTCAAACATTACTGCAAGCTCACATCTCAAGGTAAAACCTTCTGCTTCTTCCTGGTGACTCAGGAATCTTCTCAGCACGCTCTGCTTAACTCGACGGGCTGATTACGCAGAGCAGATGTCAGTGACAATGGAGATGAGTGATTGCATTTCTAAATGCAGCCTCACCTGACATTAAGGGAGTTATTTGTCTTTCATCTGCATTTCAAGCATTCCTGTGACAGAGCTCGATATATTTACGAAGTTATTCGGAGCACACAGCGTGGCTGTGGATGCTGACAGGTTAATTTGAATGTCCTTTCACCACTGGCATATAAACATCTATCACCATTGCTGGGGAGGGCAGTTCTTTCCCGTCTGCTTTCCCTTTACGGATCTTAAAGGCACTTTAAACCACCACCTGCACCCTTCAGCTGGGCCACACATTTGAAAAAACAAGTCAAAGTATATCCCTGTGGCTGGGTGTCACCTTTAGCACAGAGCCCAAGGTGAAAGAAACTGCTGCATTATGCATTAAAAGGAGAAATAAGGGATATTATATGTACAACCATATCCCTGAGTCAGCAGCAGGAGCTAGATCAATATTAGCTACTACCACTCTCCTGGGGAAGCAGATTTTAGTGGTATGATTTAACTGCTGTAGTGAATGTTCCCATGACAACGAGAAAGAGGGAAAAGAGATGGGGAAGGTGAGAGGGAGGCAACTAAAAGTGAATAAAAACTGCTGAGAAGAAAGAAGATGGGGCAGAAATGTTCCTTCCACAGCTCCTGTGCTGCCAGGGTGATTTAGCTGAACGTGGGACATTCCCAGTGGCTCTTCTCGCCAAGGGTCCTTCCTGAGTAATTGCTCCAGCTGCAGCAGCCCCTTGTGCCTTGGCAGAGCCCACTGGGACATGGAGAGCAGCTTCCCATCTCCAGCCCCAGGTGCATCCAAGAGAATTACCCACACTGAGAGCAACACAGGCACCAACCAGCTCTCCCCTCACTGTATTTATGGGCTGCCATTTCCCTGCCACGCTCAAAATCCCCAGTGCCTGAGCTGAAAATCCCAGGGGGCATACAGTAAGGGTGGGATGTTATCCCTGGAAAGCTGCTAAAGTCCTACAGAGGTCTGCAGAGACTATCACCAAAAAAAAAGAAAAAAAAATTAGAAAACTCGCTTGTTACTATCAATTATATGCCCCAAAAAATTAATGTAACTTCATTAAATGGAAATCCATGTAGCTGCATGGTTCTTTAATGTATTTCTTAACTAATGGAGTCAACATGTAATTAGAAGTGTGGTTTGCTACATGGATTTGGAAACTGTTTTTCTCTTCTTAATAACAAAACAGCAAGACAGGAAGGGTCTCAAAAATGGTGTTTCTGAAAGCAAAGGAGATACAGGCACACAGAGCCACACCTGGTTTATTCACAGCACCGAGGTTTAATTTCTCTGCCCATGAAGCCAAGACAAGACCTGAAGAGCTCTAAGACATTTGCTGCCCACCACAATTAGACAAATAACTCATTACAGCACAGCAAGGAGCAGCAGCACACCCCAGAATGGGGCACCAGCAGAAAAGGATTTTTCTTGCTGATTGCATTTTTGTGGCTAAAACTAAGAATCGGCGCTGGAGGGCTGCTGTCGATCACTCTCTGCCACAGTTCCCTCCACTGTTTGTTGTACACGGGTAACACATCTCACTTCTGTTAGCCAGGAGCAAGGAACATGTCTGAAGCCTAATTTTAACAACTCACAGCCGGGTGCACAGACAGGAGCTGAAGGAGCAAGGAACACACATGCTTAAATGCAGTGCAGATGAAGCTGCACATCTTCAGAGACTGCCTCAAAACTCATTTCTGGCTTGTCAGTAAAAACCACTTGAAATTCCCCAGCATGAGCAGCCCTGTGACACTGCAAACTCACATTGCTCCAGCCTCTGCCTGCAGACAAAGTGCCTCCTCCGAGACGGACAGTAAATCTGTAATTCCACCGTGTTTCCTCCCCAAAATGAGTTTGCTCACATGGGAGAAATGTTGGCAGTTCAGAAGTACATGTATATTCCTTTCTGAGCTGGGCTGAAACTGAAAGTGAGCTTTAATCCTCCAAAAATCAGTAGTTTGGGCAATTGCCCCACTAAAGTTCCTGGTCTGCCTGCGCTGGGCCAGGACTGGAAACCTGGTGAGTTGAATCCCAGCTCCGTGCTCCAGCTGTGCCAAAATCCCCCACTGTGGGAACAAATCTTAGGGTAAAGAAAAAATTTATCTGGGCAAAAAGCACAGACCAACTCCAGGGTTGGTCACTTTATTTGTTAAGGGGTTGGGTTGTTTTCTTTGGGGTTTTTTTTTAAGCGCCTTCCCTGTTGTGCTATTTGCTGGAAAAAAAAAACCTTAGAACAGAAGGAAGCCTCTGTGTGGACTAATCCCTTGTTCCTAAATGATCACATTCATTTCCAAGCAACTGCTCCGTGGTTTGAAATGGCTGAGGTGACTAAGAGGTAAAATAGAGGGAGAGCAAGGAGGGAGGCACGAGGATGCTCCGTGCCAGCCCCATTTCCATCCTGGCAGGAGGCACTGCTATCCTGGAGAAGGGACAAGCAGAGACACCCCTGCTTTTAAAATCAACCCTCCCTTAGCACAGGCTGCCTTCTCCCTGGCCAACAGAAGGTTCTGGCTCTCCCCAGTCCCACCTCCTGCAGTTCAGCCCTTGGAAAGGCTGTCCTGGCCAGGCAATAAATGACAACAAATTCCCAGCAGTGTTGCCTTACTCATCCAATCTGCATACAAATATCCTTTGGGCATCCAGCTGACTTCCTACAGCTCTGTCATGGTAGTCTCAGTTTGCCTCTTAATAAGAATCTCACAAGATTATTTTAAACAAGTATTTACTGTTTAAACAAACGCGCATCTAAGGCATCTCCTTTTTAATGCCTTTTTCAGCTGCTTTTTCTCCCCTCCAGCTGGTATCAGTTTTCAGCTCTCTGCCTAGGGTTGGGGAGCCAGTTAGCATCTGCTTTTGCAAAGAATTCCATTATCTGCCTTCATTACCAGATACTTTACACGAGGCAATTGTAATTCTGTTGTTGCTGCATTACACATGGGACGCGGCATCTCCTGTTTTGGCACTACACGGGGCTGTTTCCACATTCGGTGACAATATGCCTATCACAACTTCTGCAAACACATCTCACCAGCTAATACTGCGGCCAGCTTCTCTTAAAAATACCATACAGATGTAACACGAACCAAAAGCATGAGTAAACGCTTTAGTGATCACTCCTGCAAGAATATTTCCCAGTTATATTAGCAGACAATTACATTTCAAAGAGAAACCCTGGAAATGGAAGACAACTGCTCTCAAACAATATACTATTATGCTGCTGCATGTGTTTCCCTGCCTCAGCCACTATTCCTATTATATTAAACAGAGAGATAAAAGAAATAAATGGGGACAATATGGTCAGGATATTGGAGTTTGCATGATCTAGTATTGCAACAAATACACAATTTATCTGCAACAGCAAAACCAGACACCAGTTCTCAGGAAGGCAAGAGGCTCTTTAAATGACAGATATATAAAAGACTTGCAAAGGGCTGAGGAGCCTTTTTCCCAAGCCTGCTGAAATCTCCAGTTAAATGAGCTGAAAGGGAAGAGGTGTTGCTTTGGAAAATGGTGCCTCTGTGTGATGCAAATGAGAGTCCATCTAGAACAGGTAAAAAGAGGAAAGACAAAGCTCTGGATGACTCAGCGAGGTGATTTGGTTTAGTATCAAATGCTCAATATTAAAAATGTCAAGGCAAAATATAAAGAAAAGAAAAGGGGAAAAAAAGCCACAAAGAGAGACAACAGCTGATATTTGTACACAGAAGGTGATGCTGAGGATTTTACATCCCTCTTGTGTCGCCTCAAGATCTCTATTAGCAGCATATGCTGGCTTTCGGAGATCTCATTTATCAGCCTGTGCTCGTTCTAATGCGTTTATCTCCCATTTTTATCCCACAGCACAAAACCTGGTTACAGTCCTGGCCCTTCCCAGCACAGCTCAGGCAGCAGTGCTGCAGCACCACGGCCACTGCTGTCACTGGGTAATGACAGACATCAGAATGCAGGCAGCATCCACTGCACAGAGCCACCCTTGCATATCAAGCAACCAATTCCCTTCTTGATTTCACTATAAACATTAAAAAAAATTAATGTAGGAAGTCCCTTGAAAGCTAACCCTAGAGCTGTGAGGGCAGCACATCTGGTTTACTGATTACAACTTACAAGAACCTAAATAAGCATATTGAAGGGACCATAATTGAACAAATGGGGCTTAGAATTCTCCCACTACTAATAATATAATAAGCTTATTGTTTTAATCTTCCCACTAGCCCTCTATTGAGCTCCAAGGAGGCAGACAGTTCTTCAAACCTTATCTCAAAAGCGATGCACTCCTCTGTTTTCATGAGCTTTAAACTGAAAAATAGAGAGAACTTCTGTAATGCTTTCTTAAATTCCATTAAATCAGTGCAACTCTTCTCTCAGTGATCAGCAAGCATGAGAAAAATAGGGCAGTTACATTGAAAAATCTAAATGGAAGAGCCAGAGACCCTGTTCTGAGCAGTCCCCCTCCCACAGGTGAGGAGAGAGGACACATCCTTCTAAGTGCTGTTACCTCCAAACCTGGGGGCAGAGAGAGTTCCCCACCCGATCCAGAGACTCAGCATCCCCTACATTCTCCCTTTGACATCCCTCTGGCAACACTTTGCTTCATGTGCACCCTTTGGAAATCATTTACCAAACCTGAAGTGACGATTTGCAGAGAAAAACAAAACTCAGCATTCCTATTTTCCCTTTGGCAGACTTCGACTGATTCTCCCATTTAAGAAGTGCTCCATGGCTCCTTCTTCCCCAAAATACTGTCAGCCAAAACACTCTAACATTACTTTTAATTCCATGAGGGAGAGAGCATGCACCAGGGTGCCACAAACAGCTCAGGTGTGGGCTACACACCCTCACAAACACAACTCACCTGACCTCAAGTGAAAAGCTGGCATTAAACTCTCCTGAAACAGTATTCGTACCCTAACCTGAAGATTCCTTCTTTTCCTCTTGTTTTGTGTGAAGGATTTTGGCTTTTATCTGGGATCTCCAAGTTTCTTCTCATTGCTCCCTCCAGCTCCGGCTCCAATTCCATTTTCCTCCTCTCATTCTCAGCTCACAAGAGAAAACTTTCCTTCTCTCCCAAGGCTCTCCTTAAATCCCACTTGTCCCTCACATCACTTTTTACAGCGGAAGGTGGAAATTTCTGCTGGTGCTTGTTAACTCATCCAGGAAGAAGGGGATAATGAGAGTCTCCACAATCCGCTTCAAGTACCATTTCAGTTTGAGCAGGTGGCATTTAGAAACTGTTACCATTAATTACCTCTTCCTATAATCAAGGAACCATCACACCCCCAAAGACAACAGCAGAGAGAAAAGTGGCTGAAAACCAGGTTTTGTGGTCCATAACCAATGCTTGCACCATCTCACACCAACATTTTGCACAAATGGAGCTTTTGCCAACGATTTTTTCCCTTATTCAGGCCCAAGGCTTCATTCTAAGGCTGCACTTCCATTACACAACATTTAAATCCTCTGAGGAAGAGATATTGTATGTTTTTCTTTTTTAATTAGATGAGAAGGCCACGATGAGTCTGTTCATGCCCATGTTTATCCGGGATCTTGTAAAAGGAGATTTAGTGAAAGTGTGGTTAAGTACATCATCCTGATGTTAACAACTGGTGATTATAAGGGAATCTGCCTTCCCCTGCACACAATCCTTCCACTCATTTGCCTTTCAAATGATGCATTAACCCCCATGAAAGCACTTGGGTTTCCTCAGAAGTGACCTCCTCTGGGTGCTGTGATGTGGCAATCAGTGACTCACTGGAGCTGAGCTGCGAGTGCCTCTGCTCCAGCCAATCCTCCCGCAGTCCTGCAGGCTTTGGAGGAAAGCACTGGCAAACGGGGTGTTTCCTCCAGATAGGAGACACGCTGCTGGAGCATCCCACTGCCACTGCTTGATTAAACACAATCAAATAGCAACAAAGACTTTTTTTGCCTTTTGATAAAATCCTCTGTGAGGATACAAATGGTAATGTGTAAAAAGTATGTCACATCGTGGTTATGCCTAGGCCACAGAAGGCCAGACTGAAGGCATTTTGGAGTAGTTAAATCCTTAAAATGTGAGGTAGGCTCCAATGACAGCTGCTGTAGACCCTGTTTTTAAGAGAAAAATCCCATAAAAACACTCTGCTGTAACTATCCCCCCAAAAATATGCATTTTGTGGCACTATGCAGCTGAAGTCACCCAAGGCAAACACCCTGCACTCTTGCAGCCTGGGAGCATCCTGGAGATAAGGCTCAGTTATCTCTGCTGCACCTCCCCGAGGAAAACAGCCATGCTCTCCGGGAAGCCTGGGTCTGTGAACAGGGCAGGAACATCAGGGAACACTTCGAAGTCCCAAGGAAATTCCAGCTGTCCCCTGGCACAGCATCAGGGATCTGTAAGGATGCACCAGCACCAGATTCCCAGATGCCGCGACAGACGATGCTTTAACGACCCCTTTTACAACTCAGTTTGAAAAACACCTCCCAGCTGGGACAGAAATTTCTTTCCCAACCTACTCTCACAGAATCACAGGACTTCAGGAGGTGGGAGGGACCCACAAGGGTCATCCAAGTCCAGCTCCTGGTAGGAGCAGGTTTTCTGGCTTGCTCCTGCTCACTTGGCTCTGGTAGGATCTATGATCCGTTCCCTACGTTTGGATATGAAAGCTGCTCGTTCATTTGATGTGTTTGAATCTTGGGAATTCTAATCCATTGCTTCCCCCCTTGGTCTCAATGCAAACAAATGAATATTGTGAACATTTAAATTCTTCCTCCCCTGACAGTAATAGTGTCAGCTGATCCTGACAGTGCTTCATCTTTAATAATGATGTTCCCACAGCGACTGGCACAGCCATTATCTTGGAATCTTTCTGCACGGAGTCTAATTAAAGAGAACCTTGTCAGAAACTGAGAGTTTGTTACCTAATGAAGACTTTTAGGGGCCCAATAATAAGTAACTGCAAGAGGCAGCACAGACAACACCTCTCAGAAGTCGAGGTGATGAGACATTTCTTGCTTAGTGATTCATTTAATTCGATAAATTTAAGAACCTGCAGTAAGAGCCTGAACCTCCTCCATCTAGAATGGGACTAGAGAAAATAGAAAGGCTTTTTGGATTTAATAATAAAGACTCTTTGAGCAGCAAACACAGCCTGTACTGATGAGTCCAAAGATCTACAAAACATTTTTCAAGGAAGATCTCCAGGGGAACTGCCACCCCTCGTGAAATGTAGGAAAACACTCAAACAATGTAAAACTTCACATAAAATCAGAACAGTTGCACTCACAAGCCATAGAAATAAAAAAAGACCAGGGAGCTGGTTGTGGAGGAGCAGGTGAAGGGAGGAAATGACACTGGGCACTGGGATAAGAGGTGATGGAGAGTCCCAACCCACTCCTTGCCACGGCAGCACAGCCCTGTGACACAACAGAGCCACGTCACAGTGACTTGACAATGACTAAATTAAACTTTAGGATTAAAAACCCCCACCATGGAAGTCTTAAGTTTGCTGGCACAGCAGTTTTTAAATACGCTGTGATGGTGATTAAACAGATTAAAGTTGGATGAGTCACTGGGACTGTAAAGCCCAGGGAAATGCCCACAGAGCTGGGCTGGGAATTACAGCGAGAGTCTTAACAGCAAGAAGCCCCACAGAAGATTGATCATGATCAGCTACTTCAGCTGTGAATTAATTCAATGGCAATCTTAATGATAAATTTTAATGTTCTTTACTATTTTTATGTTTTAGTTGTTTTGCTAAAGATTGATTGTAACTGTCAAGCTAGTTACTACAAAAATAGATTTATTTGCACCAAAATATTGTATTAACGTTGCACGTTCCTTTTTTAGGCCAACTATGGGGATCTAAGTATTGTAAGTATATATATAAAGGTATATAAACATTTAAGAAAATATAAAATCTATGATACATCTGTCAAAATGCTCGAGATTAATCACGAGATAATCACAGATATTGTGAACAACTTTCCTTCTATACTTTATATTTTTCCTAACAACATACACTGTTTGCATTTGGACAGAAATGAGAATGTAATTGAAATACAAACAACAGCTTTGTAATAAAAATGCTGCACACAAACATGCCAATTATGATTAATACAAGAAAAAATGTCTTTACTGCCATGTTTTCCTTTAAAACTGGGATATTTAACAGAAGCATTGTTATTCTCCTGGCAGATAATGGCAGCTCTGTGGTGATCAAACCTGGTTTTAAATGGTCTAATTTCCACTTTGCCAAGGGTTCCCTCTTGTCTGTCTCTGGGTTTCACACACAGCTCGTTGTGCAGTGACCTCAGAGGAGGCTCTGCCACCACACCACACCACAGCCACAAACACTTCCACAATTCTCCAGGTGACAACTCTCAGCTTCACACTCCCAGCTTTTATTCGAGGACTAGCAAAGAAAAATATCCTCTCTCAGCCCCTAACAAGTTGCTCAGGTTTGATAAGCTATTTTCATTCCCACTGAAGGAGTTGTGGAGAGAAAAGGTCTTTGTTTCAGGCTGCTGAGGCAAAAGGCAAAAGCTGGATTTTTACTACGGCCAGTGCTGGGTCCAGATTCCTCTCAATCCTCTGGGTGCCCACATACTTTAAATGAAAAAAGCTATTCAGGAAAATTAAGCTAATGGGTTAGAGTATGCTCAAATCTTTATGCAGATTGCCTTTTAAAACTTCCAATGCATGTTAAGAGCAGAAAATGTTTGATTTAAACGAACTGCAAAGCCAATTTAAATTAAAAAGCAGCTAAATATTTAAAAAAAGCTGCATATCTAGCTTTTAGAGGACATGAGGTACAGCGAGCTCACTTATAGAAAAGTCCTCCCCAACCCCACAGTGCTGTTTAGATGGTTTATCTCCTCATTTTCTTTAAATTTAGGCAGCTATCAGTATTTTGTTAGGTTCATACCTGCTTTGTCTTCCATCAAACTGATTACAGCTCCTCAAACATTTATAGACTACCTGATGACTTCTGAGTTTTGAGCTATCAAACTGTACTTGAGTCATCAGGCTTTGTTTAGGTACAAACCTGAGCTTCCCAATGTCACCGCCTGCCTTTGATTGCTGAGGTAAAATGAAAAATGAGTGAAAAATGACTGCGACACCTGGCACTGCTGCAGATTTCTGTGCCTTGGAACGAAACAAATACACACCTGCAATTCCACTCTGAAGCCCCTTCTGATCATAAACATACAATAATCATTCTTTTACTTTGTATTTCCGTATCTTCAGCTATAATGTCCTAATTTACGGTGTCTAATGTGTTAATCACAGCCCAGCACTCTGATTTTAGATCATGTTTTAGCCCAGGAGAAGTCCCAGGAGAAGTGGAGATGAAGGAGAAGGTCCTTCCTCCCTCCTCTGTCAAAGTCAGCTCTTGTGCCAGACTCCTGCAAATCCATTCCTCCTCCCTGGAGGAGGAGGTTTTCAGCAGAACATTACAGAGGATGACAAAGTGAACACCTCTCATGTAGATAAACCACTAAAATACAAACTTCCAGGCTGCAAATACAAACTTCCAGGCTGAAAACACACTGCTGGGCTATGGCTGTTATTCCAAAAGAGAAAGGCACCAACAAAATAAAGAATTCACTCAAAGGTCTCTTCTTAAAATGAGACAGCAAGAGTTTTAAGAAGAATTTTCAATTGTCCTATGTGATATAAATTGAAAATAAGTGGGCACCCAGTGCTAATGAGAACACAGATCTTTCCCTAGCACTGCAAATGCCACTCAAGCAGCAGCTCCTGCATTTACAGCTGCCAAATTCCTCTTCCATCAGGTGAGGCAGGGGAACCTGGACAGAGGAACGGATAACAATTCCTCTCCACACAAATCCCCCACTGAATAATCCTGTGAAATCATAAAGCAGTTGCACACTCTCCCCAAATAAACCATACATCTTATTTAATCAGCTGTCTTGAGAGTCTGTTGGAGAAGTTAATCAGGTTTGTGCTGCACTTATGACATCATAACACTTGACAGATTTGATTAAATAAAACAATATTTTGTATTAGAAATTCTATTCCGATTATTTTTTAGCTCTCCAAAGGATGCAGCCTGGCAGACCTGTTTTCTCTTCCACAAAAGAGTAAAATAAAAGTGCCAGGGTCAGGCACTTTTCCTTCAAATAAGAGGTGCTAAGCAAGGCATTCATTTTTCTGCAGGAAAAAAACTGTATCACAAAGAAGTGAACAGAGTATCTGAAGAGATGATTTTTTTTTTTTTTTAAGTACCAAAACATGTTATTAGACAACAGATAGCTTCTTTTCTAATGTATTTAATGAAATAAAGATATTAATGCATTAAGCTTTGGGCATTTCTGAAATGAACACAATTATAATCAGGAAATTGATGATATATGTGAGCAGAGACTTGCAATACGTCAAGCACTCTCTCTTTTTCCTTCTGGCAAAAGAAATCCATCTCCAAGGATTAATCCAGGAGGAAGAGCTAAACGGATAAACTTTACTATATTAAATAGACTCACTTTTTCCACTCTGACTGGAGGAGGAAATCAACTAAGAGAAAGTTAAAAAATAAACGCCTGAGGGAAAAATAAGAGTGGGGTATGGTAATTTTTACTGTAATTCTTTTGGCTTGATATTCAATTGATTCTTTTTTACCCTCTCATGGAATTTAGCCTTCAAATCAGATGATTCAGATGCATCCACGACGTACTCTCCAGTAATAAACACTGTCTTTTGGGTAAGCTGGAACTCCATGGATCCTGCTTTCTATTTTATTTGATTTTTAAATTTACATGGCTACCTGACCTCTGGGAACTGTGGCGTGGAGCTCCACAAGTCTCAAGATGCTTTGTGTCTCTTACGACAGATGGCCAAGCAAGACATCCAACAGATGGCAACCAACCAAAGAGATGCCAGGTCTTCCCAACTGCAGTCCAGGGGTCATGCTCCAGTGTTTATTAATTATATTTTAGTCTCTTAATAGAAATTAAGCTTAGTTCTAATAGGGTAGCTAATTTTATTCTGTTTTCCTACAGGAACTCAGCACATGCAACCATCCCCTGTGCAATGCAAGCTCCTGGCCCCAAATCTCTGGACTGGCAGCAAAATCTCATGGTGGACCAGGGGTCTCCAAGGTGCTATAAAAAGTTCATGAAAATAGGCAGGAGAGAAACCTGATAAATACCCTGACTGGGGGAAAGGCTTGGGTGTGAGCTCACACGTTATTAAAGTCAGCGAATTCTCTCGAGGGAAGGCCTCAGGAAGGCTCCAGCCACAGGAAAAGCTTAAAGCAGAGCTCACACCTTCCTGGACACCCAAGCCAGGCGAAGGGGAGACACTGTTCTGTAGGAATCCAGGTTCATTAGCTGCAGCCCTCACAGCACCACTCATTAAACCCCTCACAACTCTGCACTGGAGCCCTGGCTGGAGGCTCCCAGCCGCTGCCTCTGCCCTGCCTCACCTCGGCGCTCCGGAATGGTGGAATCAGCTGAGAAGGCAGAGGGGCAGGACTGCCAACACCAGGCTGCCCAGGGCCAGGCAGGAGGGGCTGGGGCAGCTGTCCCAGCTGGCTGCTCCCAGCCCCATCCAGGGATGCTGGAGGGTGATCCCGAGGATGCTCCGATGCCAGGAGCCATCCCCATCCCCATCCCCGTGTCCCTGTGCAAGGCCTGCCCATCCCCATCCCACAACATCCCTCCTGCACACACAAGGAACAGCCACATCCTTCTGGCCCCAAAAGGCTTCGCTGAGCTCCCCATTCCTCACAAAATCCCTTCCCACCTCTTTCCTGGCCATTGCTCACAAGCTGCTCGTGCTCATCCTTGCATAGAGCTCTCCTTACCCCCTCATCCATCACATCCCTGTCTCATCCTATTTTTTCCCCTTCCACTCTTCTTCCAGCCCTTCAGAGATACCTCAGTAGGCACCATGCTGGCAGGCTGGTCCCTCAGCGACTTTCTGCCCTTGAAAAACAGTATTTAAAAAATCCCATCTTCTATACAAACAATACTTTAAACATCACATCATCCGTACTTCTAACAAATCAATCCTGAAATGAACTCTTGCTGTAAAATTACAGCATTGTCTATTTAAATCCATTAATGATGCCCAACAAAGTGATAATGTATTAATCCCTAAATAACCTGTTTTATCCTTAAAAGAATAACAAGTTACAAAATGGATGGAGGAAATTACAGCCAAACCTTATGGGTTTAAACAGGATTTTTTTTTGCCAAACACCTGGAAAAAAATAGTTTCTGGTCCAGAACCTTGCATTAAGGTTTACAGTTCAGTGCAGAAAAATGTCAAAATCTGAAGGTCCAGGTTGCAGGTGAGCCTGGCACAGGGAGCAAGAGGCCCAGCATCAAGGGAATCTCATCCTTTCTCCTTCCTCTGCACCAGGGAACAATCACAGCTCTGCCAGATGGATTCCAGGACCAACACACACTGTAGTGATACAGGATATACACCTTGGAGTTGTTTTGGCATACAGGGAGTGCTCTTTGCTCCAAGAGCATCTGGAGGGATGGAGGCTCAGTAGCACAAGGCCTCTAAAAGGCATTTGGGAGGTGCAATCCCTCTCTGCTCTCACAGCATAGGGTTAAGAGCCGTAACTTAGCTCCATGTGCAAGTGCACACACGAGAAAATGCCTTGTGCCTTCCCACCCTCTGGCTTTTCCATCCAAATCCCTCCCAGTTTAGGTACATGGCTCATCACTAAGTAACAGCACATTACAAGTATGTGTGCACAAGAAAGGCACAAGAATTAATTTCTGGGCATAGGGCAGCGATATGGGATACACATCATAAAGTCACCCCAAGACATTATGGGAACTTATCTTATCTTGTAGTCTTCCCAGGACCATCACACCACGAAAATGATGATTTCCCACCTCACCTTAAGGAGTGGGAAGTCTGTACTTCTCTAGAGACACAGAGTTCAGGATACTGTACAAGCATAACATTTACAGGTTAAAAAACCTGCTTAGGCTTACCATTCTGAAACTGCAGAAGAAGCACACCGGAGTTTATAAATCTTTGATAACTAACATGCTTGTTTTTCAGTTAAAGGGATGCAGAACCCCTCTGAAACTACCTAATGCACTGAAACAAAACAAAATCCCCACTGTTAAAAGCACTTAGTACCTACAAAACAATCATAAAGGATCTGGCAAAGCCATGGTTTACCACTCCCAGCTTCAGACAACGTTTGTAATTCACCTGCAGCTCTGTCCCCTGGCAGTAGAACACTCATCGCCTGGGCAGGAGGTCTCAAGTTCAGCTGGCTCAGCTGCAGCTGCTGGGATGGCTCCTGGCTCTGTGCTGGCCTGTCTGCACAAAGACATGCAGAGGAGCAGGGTCCTCCCCCACTCTTGTCCTTCCCCCAGACCACGACCACAAACAGTCCCCTCACGGGTCTCCCGTGCTCCTGCTGAACCTCCTGACTCAGGAACCCCATTGCTCCACTTGCTTCCCTTCCCCCTCAATATGAACTCTGCCCTTGGATCTTGAATTCCAGCTGTGGATGCTGGCAGCAGGTGGAGGGCAGGGCAAGGACAGGGCTGGCAGCTCACAGCACCAGAAGCCCCTGGTCAGTGGTACCTGATGTGCCATCTAGATGCTGGAAATCCTTTCCCATTCCTAAGGTGGCCTGGATTAAGGGGTGTCTCAAGGGAGGTGCTCACCCCATGCCTCTGGGGAGCAGAGCCCCATCCCTTCCAGCCACAGCACTTTTTACAGCCAGAGCAGCAGAAATTTGCTGTTTCCTTGATAACAAAATCATGGAGTGGTTTGGGTTGGAAGAGACCTTAAAGCTCACCTCATTCCTGCCATGGGCAGGGACACCTTCCACTATCCCAGGCTGCTCCAAGCCCCGTCCAACCTGGCCTTGGACACTTCCACTTGGATGGGGCAGCCACAGCTTCTCTTGGCAACCTCAGATTACAACAACATTTCCTCTAATAACTTTTTGGGGAAGCACAGAGAGAAGCACAAGCCACGATCTCCAAGCACTGATGAAGAAAACAGACATGCACATCATCACACTGATTAGAAAGGGCTCATTATTACTTCTGGGGTAGCAGAAAGAACCACCTGCCCTCCAGCCAGCTGCCACATCTCCTCTACAGCCAATATGGCAAAAGTGTTCTGAATTTGGTGATAAAATAGAGATGTTCTTCTGATGCAGACAGCACACACACACACAGAGAAGTATATCTGCATATAGATTTCCTTCCTAATGTCTTTAGCTTGCAATCAGTTTTCAATACATATGTGGCCACTACAAGGCATAAAGTGAATTTTCCCATGTCTGTCACAGTGTGCTGTAGCCAGCAGACCTAGAGCTAAATACTCTGGATTGCTCTTTCAATGCCACCTACCCCGATAAAGAGCAATTACACACCTGCTCAAACTGGTGAGCGGCCCCTAAACCATGACAGGGAATAAGGGAGAATCAAGCCTTCAGACTGAGAAGCAAAAAATAACTTCAACTTCCTCCTGACAGTTCAAGAAGTGATTCTGGACAGCTGTCTCAAATGCTGCAATACTGTGGAAAACTAGGTAACGTCTGTAAAGGATAAAATTATTGTCATTTAACATTTTTTATATTTCCCTTCTGTTAGAGCCTTACTTCCAGTACATATTGGGAGCAGCTACTGCTTAAACCGAGCAGACCATTTTGGAACAGAGCTATTATGCAAATAATCTGCTGTGTATTCTAACTAGAAGCAATGCTGTGCTAGTCTGGGCAAGACATGAGGCACTGTGGAGTTTTCTTTTTAATTTTTTTTTCTCGGTGCATTGGAGCAACATCATTTATGGTGGTAATGACAAAAGGTATCTTCCCATCTAAAAACCAGGTTATTAGTCAAGAATATAAACACATAACCACCCTTTACGAGCCAGTGTCTGCCTTTCATTTGTCTATTTAAATATTTACATCCTTTTAACATGTTTTTAGTTGCAAGTCATTGCAGTGATATTAAGAGTACTTGGGTGAGAGCAATATAAAGACCTACTTGGATCATCCTCTCTTAGCAAGTTTGTACCTGTGTTTACAGATTTATACCACAGACATTATCTTCTTTCTGAAATTACTTATCTGTAACACCGGAGCGAGATCAAAGATCCCAAACAACATCAGCCACCTGCACCAAGCCCCAGACAATGTAATAACCTTATAACATCAAATCAGTGTATTTCATGCCGAGCATTTCAGTGCTATTCTCTGGATACCTGGCTGGTGTTGGAAGAAAAGATCTTACCTAAGAACAAATGCAATCTCAGGCAATATTTAAAGATTAGATTATCCTTCATTGCAAATAGCTCATTTGTTTACTATCACGTTGCTTTATTCTTGCTATGCCTCCTTCTACCATGAAAATGCTGAATATTCAGTTTAGATTCCCAGCAGCTTTTTATTTTAGTCTAAAAACATTTACCTAACACATTCTTAACAAGCAAAGTGAAGAAAATTCAGCCATCTGTCTCTGCATTACAATAACAGTTATGGAAGAGTAGATTATTCTATACAGCAAGAAATTTAATGCTACGAATTCTTATACTTTAAGCACTGTGTGCTCCAGCTAGTTTTGTATATAAGAATGTTGAGCACTGACACACACAGAAGCAATGATTTATAAGCAAACACAAACCAAAACATTTTAAAGATATTAAATGCATTCAATATTCCAATCATGCTATATGTCCATGCTTCAAACTGAAGGAAAAAAAAAAAAAAAAAAAGATCTCTGCTATTATTTTCTCTCTCCAGCACTTCACTAGTTCTAAATTATCACTAAAAATGCTTAAAAATGACTTGCTGGAAACAAACACGATATAGAGATAGATGTGAATCCTTACCTGGGAAACCCCCTTGTACCATTGCTATACCAGCATGTACTCAGGAAATCTGCATTCCTGACAAACATTCAGGGCTGTAAGCAGCTCAAATCCTCATCACACACAGGCTCAGGGCTTGTCTTCCTTCTGACGACCTTGGGCCTATTTTCCTGAGATTTTTCTCTCCTTAAGGGCAAACCGTCTGTCTGTTTCTATTACGAGATGCCATCAATTATATTAATTTCGGGCTGCCCACAAGCTCCCAGTTACATCTGCCAGCAGAGGAGAGCTGCCTATGGAAGTATGCAGGGAGCAGCAGATCCCTGGATTCCCACATCTGACCCACGGATGCTCCCAGCTGCTGTTTGTGCTCTGCCAGCATCCGAATGACATCTCTATCCCCAAACACGAGTCACCCCCAGCGTGGCTGTGTGGCTGGCAGCTGCAGGTACCTTCCTGCTTAATGACCCACTGCATGGCAAAGGAGCAGTTAATAATGTTATTTATCTGAGCATCCTTTTTCCTGCGAGCTACTGGGGTTAAAAATTAATTTCTCTCACACAAACGGCTTCATTAAATCTGTTATTCCCCAACGCTGCAAATCTTGCAGTTTCCCAACACTGATATGTGTTCATGGCATAGGGTTTGCTTGGGTTTTTTTTTAATGTCAGAAAACAAAACCAATCTGTCATTATAAGCATAAAAAGGCTCAAACTTCATCATAACTTGTATTTTGCTGAAACCCCAAACAAGCAATATTAGTTTCGCTGCAATGAATGCTGAACTGAAACACTGAAAAGACTCAAAATCCTTCATTTAGCAATTAAAAAAAGCAAAGATAAAATCTCTCTCTGAATTTATAAACATACTCAGTTATTTTGGGAAGTCCTACTAATTCTCTCTTCCAAAAGCTACATTTAAAACAACTCAAAATACTCAGTTATTTCGTTAATATCATTAATTTGTTCATTTTTAAAGTTCATTGTCCTTCCTTTAGAATATGTCTCACAGCACACACACAGCCATCTGTTCAGTGCATTATGTCAAGCACACAGTAAAAACCACAAGAAGTCCCAGCTGCAATTTTACTATTACTTCATCAAAAATGTAATTTCCTCTCGCAATACTTCATCAGATGATAACTGTGCGTGTGATTCACAAAGGGAGCGAAGAAACCAGCCCGACAACAAAACCCCAAAGGAACCCACCACCTCAAGCTGCAGTGACACCAACTCCCTCATCCCTCCCCGTGTGGCACAGCAGCTTTGTGGCTCTGCCCAGCATGTTCTGGATCTGATATTAGGGCTGGTTACAAACCCCACGCATTTGAGCTAATTATGGGTCAGAACAAGAATGGGAAAAGAAGATTAGCAGCACAGAGTCACATTAAATAGAGATTAACACAGAGCAGAAAAATGAAAGTGTCTGCTCTATTTGTCTAATCCTGGCTCTTGCCTGATCTAAGGAAATCCACCGTATTAAATACACTTGGTACTATATTTAAGAACATTAAATCTTGCAATTACTACTTTTGCAATATTTTATTTTCATAAAGCTTGAAGCCTCTCTCCAAGCTACATCTTCCCCTCTGAGCATCATCTCTGTTTGCTGTTGATTGCAGTGACATCTATTGGAGAGGCAGCGCTTGGCTACACGAGCTGCCTCCACTGAAGATCAACATTTTCAGCTGATCCCCTCTCCAAAATGAAAAGTAAAAGTTAGGATTGATTTTCCTTTGTTTTAGCACAACTTTGCATAAACCAGACTCCAAACAGTGAGACACCCAGGAATTGTGAGTGGGTTGGCTTTTATTTAGTCATTTGTTAATAATCCTGGCATTTTCCCAAAATGCTGATCATCACGTTCCCATCCTCGCCCACAGCAGTGCACAGACACTTCCAGAGATCCTGTTTCTGCCCAGCCCATGTACTTGACCATACCTTCCTCAAAGTCTCAATTCCTTTTACTTCCATCTTTTATTTTCAATGAAATCACTGTGCCCTCACTGATCACAGACATCACTGGCACCTGGATGCTGCTAAAAACCTCAGGTGTGTTAAGAGCTGCTCAATCCCAACCCAACCCTCCTGCACCCACAGATTTATCACAGAACCATGGAACAGTTTGGGTTGGAAGGGACCTCAAAGCTCATCCAGCCCTGCCCAGCCTGGCCTTGGATACTTCCAGGCATGGGGAATCCACAACTTCTCCATGCCAGGGCCTTCCCACCCTCTGAGTCAAGAATGCACAGTCAAAATACCAGGGAAGTTTTAAAATCTCTTGCTTTAGCAGAGAAACCACTGTTCCTCAAAAAGCATCTTAGGAAGATAAATCATTATGCTTTCTTACAGCTTCATTGATTTCTACATTATCTAGAGACAAAAGAAAAGGAAGGGGGCATTATTATCCCCTTATTAGATACAGTTAAATATCCTTGCAGACAGGAAGTCTGAGCACAGCAGTAGCTTAGTCCATTATCTAAGCCACCTTCCACAAATTTTTTATTAACCATCTATTTTTATTATTTTAGACTCATTTGAAACGAACCGGATCGATCTCAGTCAACTAACTGACAAAAGATTTCACTAAAAATATAACAGCAGTTGGAATGAAGGATTTCAAGTTCTTTTGCCAGTTGTCTTTTCAGTTTTCCTAGAATGGTTTTTCAGCTCCCTCCTATCTAATTTATGTTTGCTGCAACTCGGTCACGAAAGCATATCCAAATTGTACAGCTAGGAATTCCCCCAAGGAAAACCTCACGAAACATTCCATTACAAACTGCTCTGCCCATCCATTTCCTCTGCTTCTTTTTACTACCAACCCCTCATTATGGCAATAAGCCACCACGGGGTGCACATAAGTCCATTAGCAGGTTCTTAGAGCACACCTCCAGCCATCCCCACTCCAGGGAAACACACCAGTGCCTATTGATGCCGTCTGCAGCACAGCTGCCCATGAGCACAAACAGCTCCTTTGTGTGCTCTCCCCTCCTTTTACTTGTTTTGATTAAAAAAAAAAAAAAAGGCAAAAAAAAATCCCATTCACAACCCGGTGTTTTTCAGATTTGGGATGTCTAAAAAAAACCTCCTTCTCCAAAACAGCCTCTGCCACGGGCAAGTGTGGGAAGGGAAAACTCCAAACCTGTGTTGTAATGTTTCAGGTCTGGAGGATGAAGCATTTTAAAAGCCCTTTTTGCAGCAGGATGGACACACTGCAAGTTGTGCAAAACTGTTTTCATGCATAAACTGAAAGCCTTGAAACAGCAACCTCAAAGCAAAGAGAAAACAAAACCCACACATAGGTTCAGAGCTGGGTACTGATAAAGATTTGGCAGCGCCACTAGAAGAAGAAATAAACCAAGAGGAAGTACAACTTTCAATTCACCTTCAAAGTCTAGCAAAAGCTACCTAGGAACTTAGGAAATGATGCTGGAAGTAGTGGTGGCATGAAACATAAAGGTGAAACAGATCTGAAACTGAGGGTCTTGGGTGCAAGAAATCACATTTGAAAAAAAACCTAAACAAAACAGCTGGAACCTTAAACTTCTTAAACCACAGAAACATGGAGGACGTGTCTGGAGTTTCTCTAAACCAAAGACTACCTCACAGTTCTGTTCCTAACAAGGATTTGCCCTCTTAAGATCAAAAGCAACACTTGGAAAGAAAAGGGAGAACATCTACAAGAAATGACTGTTTGTTCCAACAGGTCAGCAACAAGAGCTCCAGCTTCAGCAGTGGGAAAGCAGAAATAAAAAGGAGCATTGCCAAAAGGCAAGTGGGTTTAGACCCCACAGGGGAAATTCAGTCAATATCAAAAGGTTATGTAGCCACTTTAAAGGGAAAACAGACAAAACATGGAGACTCTGAGGCAATATGGATGGGACAGAAAGGAAAGGAAAATTCTCCAAGTATGGAAGGAGGACTAACAATGCTCTACTTTCATTTTCAGTCTGGGGAATGATGGAGGATGTGGAGACAAAAGATGAGAGGAAGGCTTGCAAAGCAAGGACAAAAAATGTCAAGCGGGGCAAGTAAAGTATTTCTGGAGTTTGAAAGAAATTGATGGGCAGGTTCCTGGCACTGCAGCTGAGTTAATAAGAATGCTAAAAAATAAAATAAAGTAAAATCCATCAGGAGCACAACCAGAGGACAGATTTAACAGCTGTCCCACCTCAAAATGCCCTCTAAAGCTTTCCATGCTGTGACAGAGATTGAGAACTACAGGGAGCAAATAAAGGAGAGGTAATGATGTGAATTTACCTGGGCTGACACCACATCTTCCTTTTAGATACCTTATCTTCTAAATAAGGAGGGCAATAAATCCAGCTCACCTGTTGATTTATTATTAGCTAAGGTTAAAAACCCAGTAGAATTAGCTGGATAAGTGGGTAAGGAGCAGAGCAATGTGGACATACAAATGGGCAGTTAAGAAAGACAAGTTCTCACCTGGCTTGGGATTTCAGGGAAAGGTGCTCAAGAATCAGGACAGAAGTTATGAGCATCAAGTAGTTCACAAAAACAATACTGTACTGGAATTTGCAGAGAAAACTTTGTTTTTCAGGTGATCACAGAACAGGGACTCTGTAAAAGCCCATTCCACAGCAAGATGCTTAATGTCATCAAGTACAGAGGGATCACTTCTAACATGCTTTTTACTGCAAGGGCTGAGGCACAAACTTAGTTGAAGCTTCTTTAGCCTGTTTTTATTTTTTAAGAAACAGAATGAGGTGAGGACGAATATATCTCTGTTTTCCAAGATTCATGGAAAAGATGGCTACTGCAAAACATTCAGTCAGTAAAAAGGGGAGAGAGAAGGAGATTCCACTGAACAGATCTGTGTGCTGCTGCCAAGTCTGGTAGGATTGATGAATTTAATATCAGCAGTAGCTTTACCTTTTCAGCTTCCAGACTCAGCCAGCAATATCATTAGGGATGGCAGGACAGCTAAAAAATGACCAAGCCCATGAATAAGGAATTACTTCTGTGCAAAGTATTAACTTAGGCCCAGCAAGCACTTGGATTGAGGCATATCCTAATTAGATAACTCAGGTGTCAGCCTACTTATCACACTTATCCTTTAACTGGGAATTAGAGCTTTAATAACGAGCTGGAATTAGTTTGTTACAATTTGAGGTTTACGGAGTCGGTTTGAGAGCTCAAGATGATGAGAAAATCACTGTAGCAAAAAAATACAAACTAAACTCCAACAAAAGCCCACACAGAATGTTACAGGGATGGACATTAAATATCATCTCATTCCACCCCCTGCTCCAGGCAGGGACACTTTCCACTAGACCAGGCTGGTCAAGGCCTCATCCCACCTTATGCTGATTTGGTACAAAAGAGCATAAAGATAAAATAAAAGGTAACTGATTTTAGAAAGTAATTTAGGACTCCTAATTGCAAGTTCAGTATTCCTAAATATTTTACTGCAAGATAAGATATGGATAATAATATTCCATTTAACCAAAGTTGTAATTAACCAAAGTTGTAATTCAAAAGCAGCTGGAATCTAAATCATGCTGCCAGAAGCTCTCCACTGGCACTGCTTCCTACTCCTTAGGCCCCTGCTCTTCCACAGAGTGAGTACCACCACAAACCACTGCCAAACCCAAATGGGACAACCTCAGAACCTTCCCATGAAGAGTGCTACAAAACCAGAAGCAGAGCACCGAAACAACAAATCAGCAGACTTTTCTTTTTAAAGGAAACCATCTTGCTTGAACAGCATTGCCTGGGATCAGCAGCAGGTTTTCTGGACAAGGACTTTGCACCAGTGGTCCTCACCCCGCAACTGCTCGACTACCACTGCAGGTACAGCAGTAAAAGAGAACATCTCCTGTCACTGCTGACATCTCTGCCCAAGCAACTCCTCCAGACACAGCTTAGATGTTCTGGGACTGAAAACAAATAGAGCTCTTCCTGTATCTCCTCAGAAGAGCTGAGCCCTGGGAGCCTGGCTGAGGAGAAGAACGATCTAAGTTACAATCCAGGCTGAGGATTGGTGCTGTGGCCACACTGAGCACCACTTCCCACGTGCAATAAATGGCTTATCCCCACCTGATTGTGTCCCACAAGTGCGATCGGACATAATGATCGGAGCACTACTCACTCTCTGCACAAGCATCCTCATCCTCCTCTTCATCCAGGGCAGCCTCCTCTGCATGATGCCTTTCGAGTGCTCTGTAAGGAGGTGGCAGCTTCATGGGAGGTGGAGCCCCATATTTTCTCTGATGGATTCAAAGACAAAGAGTTACATGTTTTGTAACCTCTGAGCACACAAAAAGAAATCCCATTGTCTGTTGCACTGACTGTGCACAGGCACAGCACTTAATTACAATGCTAAATTCTGCAGCAAAGGCTTTATGTGCAAGAAAGCAGAGCAAGAAGTGACACTGAACATCAAGAAAAAGAAACTAAAACACAACTGTGCATGCACATTTACTTGTTGACAAAAATACCTGTGTATTGTCATAAACATCAAAGTGTGAACATTAATCAAGGGTTAAAAACAAACATTAAATTATACCCTGCTTCTTATTAGACTCCATAACAAAACTGTCTGGTGCTGATAAACGTCAATTTCTTTAAAATATAAAATAAGAACTGAATCCTCTTAGTCCATACATGAATATTTAACCATCACAGTCCGCCCGTACTTCGGTGTAAATTTAATAAAGATTTTGAGTTATATCTCCCAATAAAATTCTATTACCTCACATAAATACAGGCAGCTCCTATAATGATGCATATAGCGGCGCATGGCAGGAATACAGAGCAGGCTGGAGTCTGCTGGAGGCACTGGCTCAGCTCAGCAATTGGTTTTACAGCTCCAAGGAGCTGGGTCCTGCCTTGGTTTGCACCAACGACGACTCCACTAAATGATGCTCAGCTGCATCCCTTGCAAGCCCACTGTTAATAGCAGGATGCATTTTAGAGAGGAAACACCAGGGAGGAGATGCCATTAGAGCACCCAGAATTCCTGTAATTAATTCCTTCTGTGGCTGGGAAATATGACACAAAACCCAAACACACCAAGCCCAGGATAATGGGGTTTTTTTTCAGTGTGTGCAATGAAAGCTGAACCTGTGTATTGATTTTTAAATTCTTGAAGCTGAATTTGTAGAGAGTGGTGGAAGTAGTGAGCTGCAATATGTGGAAAATTTTGTGAGGTAAAGATATCTGTCATCTCATCCATTTAAAAAACATAACAGGAAAGTGCTGCACTGAACACAGAGTACAATAAT
The DNA here is from genome assembly GCF_041296385.1 of Aphelocoma coerulescens. Taxonomy (NCBI): domain Eukaryota; kingdom Metazoa; phylum Chordata; class Aves; order Passeriformes; family Corvidae; genus Aphelocoma; species Aphelocoma coerulescens. Next base: position 30,716,505 of record NC_091022.1, on the reverse strand, counting down.
GAATGGAATTAATTCAATCCACCAGTAGCAAAAGTGTACAGTGAGAGCACTTGGAAGCACAACAGCTGCTTTCTAAAAGTATACAGCACACTTAATGTGCCTCCCACTTTTTTCTTGAAGCCAACACAGACAGAACAGTGCAAAATCCAGATGATCCAGGAAGCATGGGAGGACTTGGGTTCTACTTTACTGAGCAGGTAAAGATGGAAAATCTGCAGCCTCTGTCTCAGCTGCCTATGACAAATGAGTCACTTTATTATCACTGTAATTTAGTAATAACTTACAGTCTAAATGTTGACCCTTTGGCTTTTAAAGACCTTAAACATTTGCTAGAAAGTCTGTGTGAAATTACACGAGGCACCCAGGCTTACCCAGCAGTTTTCTATGGCTCAGAGGGACAAATATCTCTCGTTCCTCCTGTCCCACTGAAAAGCCAGATGACAAAATTGTGCCTGGCTACTCCATTACACCACATTCTTGTATTAACACAGAGGCAAAAGCACAGTTTACACAGTCAACCAGCAAAATAATGTCATCTGGTTTGTTCACTATTGTTTTAAGTGGTTTTATATAAATTAAAGGGATCATTTTGAAACAAACAGATCAATAGAGGAGGATAAACGCCAACAAATCAGAGAAAACCTTCAGCATTTGAAAAGATACAGGAAAAGGCAGATTTTCCAGCTGGATGTGGCTGCTTTCAAACCAAACTCTTTTGTGACTCTCTGAAGACTGGACTAGAAATATCACTGATTCCCCACAGGGATGTGGACTAATAATCCACTAATAGCAACTCTTTCCAACTCCGAGACGGCCCCACAGAAGTGCAGTGCGACTGCTTTGTGAGCCCACGTTCAAAGCCAAAAAGGAGCTACATATTTATGCACTGAAGCTCTTCTATATTCCACCCACCAGTTTATAGCAGCAATAGATGAAAAAGGTCTGAAAAAGATTAGGCTCCCACTTTAACCTCGGAACGCTGCAGAACGCGACACACCGGAGTGCTGGAGATTAAAGGCAGCACGTTGCCAGAGGATGAGAGCTTTTGAGATTGGAAACACAGATAAAAAAAAAAACCACAAGAAAAGGGGATTGTAAGTGCTTCATTGGAAGTATTATCCTCTGGCATGAAAGCATGTCTTCAACACCTTTTCTGATAACTGAGCCTCGCTGCTCCTGTCCCCGACAGGATCTGAAAGGAGTCTTACAAAAACTTTTGGAGGCAGGAGGGTCCTCTCAGGTACCCAACAAACACCAGAGTGCTGAGTAGGATCAAATGAAAACTTCATCCTATTTGTAGTTAAACTGCACCAGGCAAAATTTATTGTCTGCATTAATTCTGTCTCTGCTGCTGCTCTCACACCCTCAAAGTACCTGAACTACACTCCTCAGTCAGGGCAAATCCCACAGGAGAACACCAAGGCCATGAGAGTGATACAGATGAAAATGAAAAATTAAAATTTTCCCTTATTGCAGCCATTAAAACAAATTCCCTGTTTTCTTCCAAACAGACTTTTTCTCCTTTAAAGCTGCTATGAAGTGATTCAGAAGTCACTGTGCAGTAACTGCTTCACAATTAGCTGAGCAGCCACAGATCCCTCGGTCATTTCCTCCTTTTACACAGCCATGGGAAATGCAGGAGACTCTGTGGATTTAATCAGCCCATAAGGTGATTTTACTGCATTTCAGGCAGCCTCACATCAAGGATATTATTTGTGTACATGTTGCCATTTCTCTGTTTCTGCTGAACAAAGGGAATCAATTTGCCTCCACATGGAGCAAAACAGGTACTTCAGACAGATGACAGTGAGGAGCTGTGCTAAGTACAGGGTTTCAGCACCCAGCAGACACCCACAGAATATATGTCAGAATATTTGGCAGAAATTTGGCAAAAATCATAGAATCAAAGATATTTCAACAAAACACTTCAAATTTAATTTCAGACTTCGGAGGAAGCTTATCATAGAGTTAGAATACATGCTATTATACCATTTGATTTAGTAAAACCTGGGTATAGCACTGAATGGAATAAATACCTTATCACTCTTATTTTCTTTGTCTGCATCCTGATCTTTGCTGACTTTGATTCCCTTAGGCTGGGCAGGAGAAACCACCTGAAAAACAATGTACATTACACACATCAGGCAGAGCATTATAGCTGCAAAACAAACATCCAAAATCAGTTCCTGACAACGACAAAGCTCCCCAGTGCACTCTGCATTTTGTCCCATGTAGAAAGGTATTGCAGTGCAGTCTACAAATTACATTCTTTCACTGAATCTACTGAATTACATTCTTACATAAAAAGTACACAGAAGTTGGGGGGTTCTGTGTGTACTTTGGGCAGGTGGAATTGTATGCCTGCTCTTACTAAGGCTTTAAAAAGTTTCTTGCCTTGGCCTCGAAGATGAGGAGATGCCTCAAATCTCTTGTAAATTAAACTTGCTCCCAGATAACTGTTCCAGGTCCCTCTGGTGACACATTTTACAAGGAGCTGCTGGTGTGAACCTGACTGATTTTAATTACACCTTTGTTTCTCTGGATAACAGAGTTTATTTTTAGATTATGAAATATGGACAAATGAAAATGCACAGGGTCAGACTCTTATTACATAGGTGGGAGAGCTGAATGAACACCTAGTCAACAGATTTACATCTACTCCATGTAAATCAGAGAAATGAGGTTTCCAATCAGGCCAGAGAAGTAATCAATCAATCAATTGGTCTGTAACTGACTGAAAGGATCCATCCTTGAACACAAAAATTGGTAGGACTGCCTGAAAGGAATTTAGCCAAGTTTAAAATAAGATTTACACACTACATGTTACACATTACTAAGTTTTGGAATAAAAATAGAAATAAACTTACTTTTGGTACATTAGCCAAGCCCTGGACTACAAACACCACAGGATTTCCTGCGTTCTTGATGGCTTCCACTGCTTCCTCGTGGGTGGCATTTTGTAGGTCTACCCCAGAAACCTGACAAACAGTGTTTATTTTTGTTAGGTACAGAGTCATTACAAGGCATCAGACACACTTGCAGAAGATTAGTGTATCTGAGGAAGGCATCAAAACCAGTCAAGAGTAATCATTTGTAAAGTACTTTTTGATGATGGTTTAAAGAAAAGTGTACTACTTAGTATTCACAATTAAAAGATGGCCATATGTTGCCCAAAACAATTCTAGATAAAAACATAAGGAATAAGATTGTCAGAGTGTTACATAATGTTAGATCTAACTCTTTCAGATTTTACCTGTTTGTAAATCAAACCTGAACAGCACCATCAGCTTGGCACCTCAGATTCTGAAGTATTAATTTGGAGAAAAATGAGTAAAAAAAGCAACCAGAGGTAAGGGGCAGGAATGACATTTCCCCCCCCCAGCACCTGCCAGAATCAGGGATTTATCCCAAACAGTGGTTATCAGTTAACTCCTCTAAATCCACACACACAAAATAACAGCCCATAATTCAGTATGAACAGTCTGTGTTCTTGTATGTATTAAATTTATGCTTATAGATATGCTATAACTTATTCCTCATTTATATGGGAAGAGGACACTCCCATTTTTTTCACTTCTCCCTCAGACACCAGGACACATCTTTTCTTAAATATACAGGAGAATGTTAAAAGAGCTCCATAGTCAGACCTTAAAAAAAGAAACACCACCAGAGGTTTCTTTTGGTTTTCAAAACACAGTGTTGTCAATACTTCATGAAGTGGTGGCAGTATTTTGTTCCTCTCTCCACCCAAAGCTGTTTGAGTCAATTTTTATTTCTTAGACTAAAAAGGAAGTTTTATCTCCATTTACCTCAAGTATTTTATCTCCAGTTTTTAAAGCCCTTGTTCTTCCTGCTGGGCTGTCTTCCAAAACTTGTTTGATAAAGATCCCTTTAAGTTCTTCTCCATTCTTCAGGCGCTTTATGACAGTTTGTCCACCAACAATACTGATTCCAAGAGACACGTGAGGGTCTCTGAAGATCTCAACACTGAAAAAAACCACGTGGTAGTTTTAACAGCTTCAAACAGGTTTTTTTTTAAACTACAAATGCAAAGCCTTAAATCAATGTAAGCTCCTGGTCTTTCAAGAAGATTTAACATAGTAAAGAGATAAAGTCAGAAGCCTGAGAATGCTCTCAACAGAGTTGAGTTTTCACCCTGAGCAGATCTCACACCCCACAAAAAGAACAAAACTCTGCTGCCAATCCATGCCCACTGGGCAGAGGCTTTTATTTCAGAGAAAGTCAGATCTTCAAGTAAACACTCATCCTCTTTCAGCCTGAGCAAAGTGTCTGGGAATGGGAAGCCCTGCAAGTGGCACACTAGACAAATAATGAAGTATTTCATACAACTTTCTGAACACTGACTTCAGCACACATTCATCACCTCAAGCAGGAACTTTCTGATCATATTTTACTTGGGACCATAAAAACAATTCACCTAAAAATGTTAACAATACAACAAGGATGTGGCTAAAAGTTGGCCTGGCAATTTGGAATCCTGCCATGGGGTTTAGCAGGGAACCCGTGGACAGGGAGACAGCACAGCACTATGTGTATTGTTCACACCTAATAGTTATTAAATGAGCAAGAACTTGTAGGTCATCCACAACCTAAACCAGCCAAGCTTCCCCAAGTCAGCTGTATAAATAGAAGGCATAATTCTGCTGAACATCTGTTAAAAATTCCCTGTCTTCAGGAAAGCCCAAGGTACACAGGTACCCTAAAGTTATTGGCAGAGGAGGAGAGGAAAAAAAAACCACCCAACAAGAACTAATCTGGTTCACAGAAAAAAAGACATAAGGTAAGTGGGAAGGAATAATGAAATCACATGAACATACGTCCGTGGTGGTCCCCAGTGGCTGAAGTTTGGAGTTTCTTCTCCTTCTCCTTCTTCTCTCTCGGGTAATTCACTAATTTGGGGCAGAGGGGAGGGGAGGAATAAAAAATAAAAGAGGCATCACCCATGCCAGGTCACAATTCCTCACATACTTTGTATCTGGCAGTGAGACAGCAACACCTTCTCACACTGCCCAGTTTAAAGCAAATGTACAGAGTCAACAGACCAGACAGGAATTTTTGTATTTAGGTTTAAATGTACTTAAGGAATGCTCCAGAAATAAACATGATGGGCAGACCAAATTTATAAGCTGCTCTGTGATACACAAATCTGCACTGCATTTACTCATTTGAAATGACTATTTAAGCAATTAACATTTACTTTCTGATAAATATGCTGTGATGCTTGGAGAGGGATATAAACATGCCAAAACCAGTAAGCAGATCATGATCCAAGTGAGAGAACAGATCCTGTGTGTTCCATTAAATCCTACAGAATAATCCTCTCACCTTATTGTTGAGCTTCTTTCCCTCTGAGAGAAGACTGCAGATGAAATTAGGGAAGTACTGAGGATTGGAATCACCAGGCCCCAAAAGCTCCAATACCCACTGACCCCAAATTGGTGGGGAAAGACTGGGACAGATAAGGCAAATATCCACACCCAGTGCCAGCTCAAGGTTTCTCAGCACCACAGGCAGGACTAAAGCTTCCTGCAGAGGCCTGAGAGCCCTGGCTGAACTGCTCTTCCCAAAAGGAAGAACAAAGGAAAGGGAAAACCAAGAGAAGAGCTCCTTAAGGAGCCATGAGTAAAGGCTACATCCCTCACTGTGGAGTTAAGTGAAGGGGTGGCAGAGCCATTTGCACACTTCTGTTCCAATACTCAGGGGAGGAAACATGGGAAGTTTTAAGGTTTTAAGCCAAACTTCGTCTCCTGGGGTAGAAGTTACAGATCTGGCTCTATGTCTATCTGAGCATTCCACACAGCCTTAATGATGATTCAGCTGAGTAAAGCAAGAGGACAGCTAAGACCATTAACTGATTGTCTTTCAAAACCTGAACTCTTCCTCCATACCTGCATGATGCTGTTCTAGGCTGAGCTAAGGTGGTTACTCTCCCAGATGCCTTGTTCTTGGAAAAAACATAACTCTCCTCTTTTAGCACTTCCTTTTCAATAGCTTCCAAATCAACAGTAAGCCCAGGTCCTCTGGAGTCACTCTGAAGCTTTGTCCCTGAAGAAGAAAAGGGGTAGATGTGAACTTCTGCTTCCTCCATCCAGACACCCTTGGAATTAAACCCTTTATCCCACCAGGTTCCAGATGAGCTCAAGGCCAGGCTGGATAAGGCTTGGAGCTCCTTCCTCCCGAGCAGGGAGTGCTACTTCAGGCAGGTTGATAAATTGATTTCCCTGATGAATCTACCAAATTCTAACCATGCATCTCTGGCCATCTGACAAGGAGAAGCTTTGCTCCTGAGCACAGATCACAAACCCAAGATATGGGGCAATTATCTACCACAGGGAGTTGTGCTAAAGTCACCTCCAGTGCCTGTCACTTTATTTCTATATTTATTTATCACTGACCAGATTTGGAGGAGGAAGCAAGATTATAAAGCTGAAACCTACTTAGAGCCAGACTGCCCTGAGCCTGCAGCAACCTTCATTTGAGTATTTTATCATTCAGAAGTGTTTGTGTTTTGGTAAAAAATTTAGATATATAAATAGGAAATTATGAGATAAAGCAAAAGCTTCTTACAAACCTAAATCCATCTCAGTTTTCACTCCTGACTGGGTTGGTTCAGTATCAAATATGTCTTTTTGGTAGCTGCTGTGTGCTGTGGTTCCAGAAAAGTGTGACCTTACAGTAGCATTCTCTTCACACTTCACAGAGGAGAAAAGAAGTAATTAAAGTTAGAAAGCAATAGTATTAACTTACACAGGGGTATTTGACAGGAACATTAATTTTTACAGCAAAGATACACATTTTCTCAGCTACATTCATATTTATTCAGGTAACTGTGAAATACTAACTGCTCATTTAAATACTAACTGCTCATTTATGCACTGCATTAAGAAGAGGCATGAAAAATGTTGTATGCAATTGAAATATAAAGCAACTGTATCTTTCTCCTCACCTGTAATTCAGACAAAAATTTCTTTACTCTTGCTCATTTGGTTTTTATAAGTAACAAATGTATAAATTTAATATTGTGCACTCTTGTCAGTAGAAACTTCATTTTATCTGTTTACACACATACTGCTTAAGGGGACAAGCCAAACAAAACCTGAAATTCTCCACAGCTGTGATGTTAAATCCTTTTCTGCTCCATTTTTTTTTCATATAAAAGCACACACACCTCAGAAGCTGGTGCATGGGAGGCTGATAATATAACTTTTTTTATGGTAAGGGGATGAACAAAGAATCAGAAAAAAAAAATAATTCTCAGAATACTGGAGAAAGATGTATAAATAAGAGTTTTGCAATTTACCTGAAGCTGTCTCCTCCTACTCCTTTATCCATCAGCATCCTTGCCATAATTCCTTGCACCACATCAGTTTTTGCTCAACTACACAATCTGGCTGAAGGAACTGATTTGGGTTTAAAAAATGAGGAGAAGAGGGATCTTCTTTCACTGAAGACCCTGGACTATCAAACCCATGAAGTGACATTCTGCTGCTACTGACATGCCCCATATCAGCACAGCTTCCAAAAAAACCACCCAACTCCACAAGTCAGAGATGGGTAAAAAGACAAATTCAGGATGCCTGTAAATACACCAACCATATATCTTGCTCCAGCAGGTAAATATACAGACCATAAGTAACCTAAAAAACCTTCCAAAATGTACAAAAGGATAGACTGGTGTCTGCTAGAGGTACCCAAGTAAATAAATTAGTTAAACTGCAGTAATTAAAACGCTAGAGAGAGTCCTCAGGGTTTAGTTTTGGAGTCTGCCCTGAGGGATCTGTGCTTGGCATGGAGACCAGCACAGCATTCCTTACCATTTGATCTTTACTGAATGCATATTCCAGGGACTCTTTGGGACTTAGGCTAACACTGGATCTTAAATCTTGTATTTCAGCAGTCTCCAGTTGCTTTGCCCATCGTTCTGTATCCAGGTTCTTGTCTGAAGTTGCCTTCTCTCCACCTGATGCCTCCCATTTCAGGAAGTCTGAATCCTCTTCATACTCCTCATCCACCAGCATTTCCCGTTCCTCGCCCACGTCCTCTGCTCTGGGTTTCAGAAATTCACACATCTCCCAGGACTCCTTCCCATACTCATCATCCTTCTGAGGAAGCTGAAACGACCTTCCCAAGTCCAAATGGGGTTCATCAACAAACTCTTCTTTAAAAGGTGCCTCATCTCTGAAACCCTGCAAAGATCATTAAAGGAAGAGAGATTTCACACCATGTTTCCTCCCAACTCTTTTAAAGCTATGCTTTATTTTTTGCCCATGTTAAAAGTACATCCTGATATTTAAAGTGAAAATCTTCTACCTTTTGCATTTTCTACAAGAAAATAGACTCTCTGACTTATGATTTTAACAGCAAAAGTAGACAGTGCAATTATTTTTTTTTAATATAAAGAAATTTAAGTCGCACAGCTAAGATACTGCTGCAGCCATTTGGAAAAACCAATCTGGACTGAAGTTAGGGAATGAAATTATTAATTAACACTAAAAGAACCACAGGAAAAAGTACATATAAATCTAGTTAAAGTACCTCTGTGCTTCAGACATATCTGCTGTTGCTTTATGAATGCATGAACATTTCTTAAAACACTATCAGCTAAATAAACAGCCCAAGAGTTTGCTTATGCAACAGTGTCAGCAACTTAAAAACCCCAAATCCCCCCCAAATAAAAGCCATACTTGCTTTTTCCTATCTTGGATATTCCATCCAACTTTTAACCCGGGGTGGAGGGGAAATGGATGACCCACATACCCCAAAAAAAAGGATATAAATAACTGCTCATTACCTTCCTGTTTTAAAGAGAACAGAGCTCACCTTTCTACCAAACTCAAACCACAGAGCAACAAACCAAAACAACAAACAAAAAAACTGAAGGAAAAGGTATTAAAACCCACTGTGAAAGATCTCACTCAACAGTTCTTTTCCTGGGATTTGTCATGTGCTTCCCCAACTTCCAACAACTCCTGCTTCTCCCAGATGGAATGGGGTGCTATTCATTGGCTCACAGTGAGGCTGCAGAGATTTTATGTCCTCTACTTATTCCAGAATTTGCCACACACTGAGAGCTTTTCCCCTCTTTTCTTCAGGCCACCAAGCCTCTGTGGCCTGAAGAACCCTCAAACCCAATTTCAAAGCCCTGAACCCCCAGACTCCGAAACCAATGGACAGATTCAGGGCTCCTTCCACAAAATGTTTTTGTTCCTGCTTCCTGCCCCTTCCCAGACTCCCCACGGCACTGCACCACTTCTGACCTTCGGTGTCAGGATCCTGTTTTGTTACATTTGTACAAATACAGAGGGAAAGCCCCCAGACACTGCCAAGATGTTTGTATAATTCAAGTGAGAGGCAGGAGAGAAAACAAGAGAGAGGCAGGAGCATAAGGAAACAATGCAGTCAATAGCTGGCACGAGAGCAGAACACCAGCAATCTAGAAATTAGCCCATTTTATTAACTTAACTAGCATTAAATGTCCCTTTAATCCATTTGATCTGTGTACCTGATCTCACAAAACACCCAGGCTGAAGAGATCCTAATTCTCTCCATTTTCACTCCATTTCCCTTGGCTCCTGCAGCATCATTCTCCCAACACTTCCCCAAGTCCACGGCACCTAAATCAGCTGGCTCTGCTCAGAGCCACACAGGGTTTGTGTCCCTGATCCAGCAGTTTGCTCTGTGTCATCCCTGACTGCTGCACTGCAGCACCAGACGCCACTGGTGGCACAGGGAATGCTGCAAACGTGACACTGAAGTCCACGGTGGCAGCAAATAAAATCCTCAAGTTCCTTCATTTTGGGGTTGAAATTTTGCTTGCCAGGGCCTCAGAGTGGGAGCCATCAGAACACACCACTCCTGGCACCTGTGTGAGCAGGTAAGGTAATAAATGGATGGGAGTTTTAGCTACTACCAAAGCTGTCACACACGAGGTGAAACAAAATGCAGGTCAATTCCTCTGCGTGTGTTTTGTCCAAATTGATCGCTCCAGTTTCAGGACTTTAAGATAAAATATTTTCTTTAAAAGTACTTAATGACATTGGTTTTATTTAGGAAGTGGAAAACCAATCTGAGCTGGCAGAGGACTAATTCTCTGCAACCCTTCCCACACACCCAGAAAACAAGAAACACTATTTTGCACTGTGAAAATCAGTAAATATCATTTATCATCATCCAGGCTGATTTCTTCATAGTATACCCACATCTACCCCATAATACTGCTCCTTTTTGTGCTTCTAATCTACCCTTTCAGCATTAAAAATATGTTTGCATCCAGAGACGGGTACACATGTTTAGCTACACGAAAATCTGGAATTTATTTTTCTTCCTGTGTTGCAGTTCTGGATGATCCTTTATGTATTGTATTTTTTGGTCTAAAAAGAATACATTTACCAGCATGAATTTTGCAAAGCACTCGAGAACAGATGAAAGTTCAAAGATATCCACATCTCTCTAGCTCTGCACTGGTGAGAACTGCAATATTATTGTGTATTACCCTGGTATCTGAGTTTCTCACTATCTTTAGTGCCACATCCTCCCACAATAAACAGAATTATTTCTCAGATAGTAAGAAAGAAGATAGTTGAGGCAAGAGTAAAGAAATCACTCCAGAGAACATCAGAAGGCTACAGAAGGCTATGAAGAAGAAAATATTTCAAGAGTGCCTTGTACTCTGAACGACTTTTTTGTTTTGCTTCATGATAATTAAAAGCATTCTGCTTCCATTCTTTACTTTCTCTGCTAAGCTAAGCCCACCACTTCTGACCAATAATAACAACACAGCATTCCTATTTCATATCCAAGGTAACCCAAGGTATTTTAATGACATAATAAATTTGATAAGGCAGTCTGGGAACTGCATTGCTAAGTGCTCCCTGCTCACGATGCACTTGGCATACAGTTTGCTGTTAGAGGCTTTTTCAGAGGGAATCCAATACTTTCAGTCTTATCTGAAAAACATACCGTATTTTTTACTTTAAAACATAATTTCCTGTCTGTATAAACTTGAGTTGAACCAAAAAAGTAACCAAATACCTGTGGTGCTTCAAGTATTACTGAGAAATTGGTGTTATCTATTGGTTCTGGAGACCCAGGGCTGCTTTTGATGCTGCTAGTATCCACACCGTGCATGTTCTCCTCCTCTCTGCTTTCTCCCTAAAACAGGTAATCCCAACAATGAGTCAGGAAAATGACAAAAAGAATCCCCACATTTTTCAATAAATTAAAAGGGAGAAGGAGAATCAGCCATTAGAAAAGAGACAGGGAAAGGTTACAGAATTATAACAATACAAAGCCATAAATGGAGAGGATGAAGTCAACAGCTTTTATTCTTTGAAGATACTGGTTCGGATGTGCTAAAACCTCAAGAGATGTGTAGGAAAGAAAGGCAAATACAAGGATATGAACATCGAAATAGCAATTTTTAGAAAAGAGAAGAATATATTTAACAGCTTTCCTACATTCCTATTTCACAACTCCTTTACCACTTTGAATTACAAGCACTTTCTATTAACTGGGGCTTTAATTAATTTTGCCTGGGTGCCCTTGATGAACAATACTAAAGCATTCCCCAGTAAACTACTGTTCCAAAGCCCTGATTTGAAAAAGGAAATTCTGCTTGAATTTATAGTCTTGACTTCAAACAGAGTAAGTTTCTTTGATGTCAAAGCTCAAGCAAGCACTTAGCAGTGTCTCAGAGAGAAATGGGCACCAGCACACATTTAACTTGGTTGCTGAATTGCTGGCACCATGTTACACCTGTGCACAGTGCACATGGATCTGCCCAGGCACATCTCCCAGTTCCACGTGGATGTGCTTTAAGGAGGAACTTGAGGGTGCTGGTTTTCCAGTCAGACCTTTTGGACACTGAGCTGCCCATTTGCCAGAATTTCTGGACCTGTCAAGGCACAGCAACTCAGTTGTTTCCCAAATGCACACATACCCTACCCTGAATTCTCCCCACAAACACAACAACCCCCTCTACACACGCCATAGGAGCAAATAAGAAAAAAATAGTTAAAATCAGTTCTTACCACCAAAGGCTTGCAGATTCCAAGGGAAACTGTACCTGGGGGCACAGATTTCAACACTTCCACTGCCTCTGCCAAGGTGGCACCGTCCAAGTATTTCTGATTCACGAACACCAAGCGGTCACCCGGCAAAATCTGCCCCCCGCGCTCGGCCACTCCACCTGCCACCAGGGAGCTGATCACAATGGCTGTTCCTGCTGGATCCAAGGGATCCTGGGGGGAAAAATTAAAAAAAAAAAAACCCCACAAGTGAAGGCCTTGAAAGATGATGTTTGTTTGGAGTGCGTAAAGAGCACTCAAGCACGTTCATCCTCTAATGCTACAGAAATGAAGCCTGCTGAGACGTTCAAAAAACACTGTCTGCTAACTCTGCCAAGGCCTACAGCTTGCAAAAACGAAGATATTCCATCACTTGCCTAATCCATTAAGAAATGTTAAGATCTGAAAGGTGACTGATACCCTGCCTGCCCTCTCCTTACACACACAGACACAGCCAGGCCAACCTGCAAATAGAACAACAACACTGGCAGCCTTCCACCAGCCTCCATCCAGCCTGGGACGTGCTAATGTCACAGAAAATAACCACTCTGCATGTCACCCGAGGGCTTCAGAGCAGCAAAAAAGATGGTAAAAATCATTGCAACGTCAGAAGTTTAATTCAAAATATTAAGTTCAAATGAAACCCCCAAATCTTGAAGAGATAGCAGTTGATGTGTGCTGTGTTACTGTAGCATTTCTGCTTTGTCAAATCCACGTGACAGCTTCTAAAAGACATTTCCTCCTCCTTAACAGGGTACAGGAGACAGCAACAGAAGAGTAACTAAGATTATTACTGAGAACAAGGAACACTGTAGTGGTGGATACAGAGAGCGTAAAGCACAACAATATTATACACATGGTAAACTGATGCAAAGACACTCACTTCACTTACTCCTTTATCCAGTACTGGCCTTTCCTTTGTGTCCTGTACCACTTCTATCACGCCTTCACTCATTAAAAAAATTATCCTCGATCCAATGAAAATATAAATTGTTTTATGGTGGCAGAAAGAGACACAAAACAACTGTGTGGGTTTTTAATTTTTTAAGTTTTGTTTCCTCGTTTGTTTTTCTAAGATTGCAAATAGCCTTTCTCCCCCTTGGTAAGGGCTGATAAAGTTCAGAAATGCTCCTTGCATGCACTGGCTCTCCAAATGCATAATCATGGACTGTTTTTCCCTCAGGACATGCATCTTATTCAGGGCATGGGAGGGATAAAAAAAAGGGCAAAACTCAAATCACAAAGACCACCGTGAATTCAGCACCTCAGTGTTAATTTGAAAACAGGAATGCTTTTTAAACTCTTTATTTTTATATGACTATACACTGCTTTCCAAGGGCACATGTTTTTTAAGGTATGTGCAAACATATGAGGCAATGCATGTAATATCTGTAAAAGGCTGAAATTAGAGAAGTGAAATTAGAGTTCAGCAGGAAGAGCCAAGCTGGAGCTGGATTCAAGTAAATAAAGATTAGCAACAATTCTCTCCCGTTCTACTGCTTGATCCTGCTCTTTTATAATCTTATGATTTTACAATTTATCCGCAGTGCACACAAGAGGTTTTCTCATGAGTGTCATGTCTTGGCAGCCAAGCCCAGCAGGCTCCCTGTGTTTGCCTCCTGTGCCAAGGTGCTCGTGCTGCCCGAGTGTCTGTGCCCAAACCTGCTGCACCTGGTGCTGAGGGGAGGATTCCCTGTGCTTTCAACAGCCATGAGCCACATCCCCTCGGGAGATTTTCGGGAACAGACCAAAGAGCAGGAAGCTCAGAAGAATCCAAAGGGATTCCAGGATGGACCAAAAAAAACCAGCTTTGCTTTAAGTGTTGAATGTAGATAATTGAAGTTATTGTTGCTCTTTGTTCAGGGCTGGCTTTGCCTGCCCTTGCCAGCAAACCCCTGTGCCCAGCCAGCCCAACGACCCTGGAACCAACACACACTTCTGAGATGGTTTTAATCTGTGGGTTTGCTCCACTGCAAATTAGATATAACCTTCTGGACATCTCTGCACACCCAGGATCCTGCCCAGACAGCCACTTTGCAGCAAAGCAGGCACAGTTCACACCGGGGAGGCTTTGCTGGAGAACGAAACCAGCAAGTTTTCCTGTCATGGGCTCATGTCGCTGTAGCAAGGGAGGTTTATGCTGGTTCCCTGAATGGGTGAATGCTCTCTCAGCAAAACTACACCTTTGCTGACACAACAGCTTTTATAATATGACTTTTGCTGGCTTAGCTATATTGATAAAAAATGAACAAAACAAACCCAGCACTCACCCCCACCCATGCAGATAAGCTGACAAAATTCTGTGAGTGAATGACTGGCCCAGTAATTACAGTGCTGGCTGAGGATGGGGGAGAACCAGGTTCAAACCCCTGCTCTGCTTGGTCCAAAGCTGCTCTTTTTTGGGTTCTGGTCTAGAACCACTTAAGCAGGACATGGAATCTCACCATTAGCTGCTTCTATGCAGGGTCAGTGGCCTAACTACCACATTTCTGATGAGAAACAGCCCTGTTTCAACTCACCACTGAAATAAAAACAGTTTTGCTCAATAAATCACCATGTTTTGGTAAGAGATAATTTAGCTGAAAGAAGTGTTCCAAGCAACTTTAGTCCTCCTTCTAAAAAGGAAGAGAGGTCCTGCAAAGAAACAGCTCCTAGGCAGAGAAGTTTTGAGGACAATGTGGTTATTTTCCCTGCTTCACAACACACACAAGCACAACCCATGCACTGGAATTGCTTCATGAAGAGCAGCAGAAATCTTAAAAAAGGGGCCCATGCTAAAAACTGTTGTCCAGGAGAGCAGAAAACAATTCCACTGCTGATTTCAAGCAGAGGGAGCTATTGTACAGGGAGAGAAGAGCGGGATGAACTGCACAGTGAGAGCTCAGCCAGCAGCACCAGCAGCGCTCAAAACCTCCGAGTTCACCAGTGGCTGAACCACGATGTGACTGCCACGAGAAATGCAGCAAAAGCTGCACAAGAAGGCACAGACCCACTGAATTTCAAGGTGCAACCACGCATCCATATTCCCTCTGTGATTTAATATTCCATCACAACGGTGGAGTGCACTCTGCTTTCCTCACCTAAACCAAAGGATCACTGTGATTTTTTGAAGCCTTGCCTTATGATTTACCCTCGACCCCAAGTACACCCTAAAGAAACACCTGCCAAAACAAGACAGAAAACACCAAATTCACTGAATTCACATTTTCTAAACGGTGAGTGCAACTGCACCATGAGGTTTTGTTTTTAAAAGAAAGCAGTGCTTGCAGCAGGATGAAAACCAGATCCTTGCCTTCTATACTAAGTGGCAAAGGCATAGTTTGTATATAGTTAGTATAGTTAAAAGGCAAGTTCACTCCCACAATGGGATTTCGGGGCTGCCTCCATGTTAACAGACCAGCTAGAACCATTCCAAGTTACTAAAGAGCACCACTGTGACTGTACACCTACCCTGAGGCTCTAGACTCATTTTACTTGGCTCATGTTAAGCCAGATAATAGTGAGTTTTAGTCACCAGCAGGCAGGACCAGATTTCAGCCTCTGCTTTAAAGTGAGGGCTCATTAACTGGGATGGACTTTGCAAGCTGGGGAGAAACTCCTTCCCCAAACCCAGAAGCGATACAATTTCAAAATTTCAATAAATCATCACATGGCTTTGTATCAGAGCACAAGGAGAGTGCAATGGGCAATCCCATATAAACTGGCCATCTTAAAATGAGAATGAATCATACAAACATTAAGATTGGAAAAAACCTCCAAGATTGTCATGAACAAGCCTTGGCACAATTTAAGAGGAGCTTTCACCTTTCCTGAAGGATTCCTTTACACCAATGAATCATTTATGAACAACGGGGAAAGGAACTGGACTGCAAAGTAGGGCCGTGAGGAGACAAACCCCCTTAACTCACGAGCACTGACACAAGCTCTTTTTTAAGACAGGAATTACATGTGAGAACTTTTGCCACTTGTGTAAACGCTGAGAGCTGCCCCCTGCCATGCAGCAGCAGCAGCCCAGGACAGTGGCCTCCAGGTAACCCTTTGAGGAACTCGTGTGTTGTAGCTGGTGTCCTTCCCTTTGTGCCCGAGCCAGCCACAGAGTCTATGAACTTGTTTAAAATAGCCACAATTTATTCATACTTAGCACACCATATATTTAACTATGTTGAACCATAGGTTCTCCCTTCTACCCCCGCCCCTCATCAAAATCCGCAAATGTTTCCCGGAGTCCAGGTGTCAAATTTTTCTCCTTATTTTCAGAGCCTCATTTGTTCTGGATTCATTTAGCAGTGGAGAGTCAGGCAGGGGCCACTGCAGTTGCTGCCTCTGGGATCTCTGGGTTAGGAGCAGTATGAAATCTCTTAAAAACCTGAGCTCTGCTAAAATGTTAAGAGCCCCAGGAGCAGGGAGTTAAGAGAGTCCTACGTGCAACGCTGGAGCTGCAACTTCATTGTGGCTTCGATTGCCACGGGCACCAAACATCCACACTCACAGGGCCTTAGGAAGCAAATCTGGAGACAGAACCAGTGCAGCTGACCTCTGTCCATCCTGCTGGGAAATTAAAGTGATAAACCAGGCTGACTGTTCCCTTGTCCCTCCCGAAAGGTGAGGTGTGCAGCAGCCAAGAGAGGGCACTCCAGGCCAGCCCAGCTCCCACCACCACAGGCAATCCCCGCTCTGACAACCCACCCCATCCACCCAGCCAGCCCCAGCAGACCCTCCCTGCACCGAGGATGAGGAGCACTGGAACTACGACTCTATTGGATGGGAGCAGCTCCCACGTTTGCCGGGGTTTTGTTTGTGTTTTGCTTTTTTAAAGGCTCATATGAAAATGTAAGACAAAGCTGCGGGTGACTGACATTCCCTGTGCAAAGTCACTCTCACTTAGTTACAGGCTATATTAGTTTTGGCATCACTTGAGATCTAAATCCAGCTAGCCTGACTTCCTAGAATATTTCAGCTTTCTTCAAGCAACAAACTGCCTGCTGCCACAAAAACACACATCCAAAATAGCATGGCAAAGGATCCCAAAAGAAACAGTTTGAAACTTTTTTCCCCCTGTACCATTTTTTGATTTATCTGAACATTTTTACAAGTCCCAATTTGTATACTGCAGGTTTCTGTGAGGGAGCCAAAACAAACGCGTTGGAGCTCAGAGGTCAGAGCAGCCCAACTTCATTACATTTTGCATGGGATCACTTCCAGGTCTAACACACATATCCATATTTAAAACTCTTCAGTGATTAAGATACCAGGCTGGAAGACTCTTAGACACAACACTTTTGATGCTGTACAAGGAAAAGACACCCGCCAACAATGAAAAGAACCAGAGGCATTTTATGTTTGTCTCACTATTATGTAAAACAAAGGTAGAAGTGCACGAGTAATGTACCTGTATGCTCAGTGCTGTGCAATTACTCAAAATACTCATTAGTGCTCTCATTTTGTGAAGTGCCTGTCATTCCCTTTGCAGAGCCACCCTCCACAGTGGCACCAACAATGCCAATGGGATGCAAGAATCGGGACTGACAAGCACCCTGCAGTCTTTTCAAAGCACAAAGTGCCTCCCAACAGACAGGGAAGAGGGGGAGAGCCAGCTGTGAGTGAGGTTTGATTCCCTCCTTAAGGTGGCCTCACTTTAGGGTTGAGACTCAAGGTCCAAATCTTCTGTTCACTCACTCCAACATGTTTACAGCAGTTGGCTGTAGGAACTGCCAAAGGCACTCTAGAGCCTGGAAAAACATCCCTGAGAAAGTGCTCAACTGGTTTTCGTTAGATCCACTGCATCGGAGTGAAATCCGAAGCATCTCAGACCTGTTTCTGCCTCTTCCACTCGGGCTGCAGTCAGCAGGACTGCTCAGGAAGGAGCTTACACAACACACAGCCTCTGGCTGTACCAAAGAAATAAACTGCAGGCTGATGTGCTGAAGCAACACAAACTTAAATACAGAGCAGTATTCAAGAAGGAACGCTGAACTTTGCTGTGATGTAAGGCAAAGCACTGGAAATAAAACATTACTATTTATTGATCTGCAGTGAGGGAATAAAGCAATGAATTTCAGAAGCTCTGGTGTGCAGCCGGCATTAATCAAAACTGTTGTGGGAAATGTCAGCAAAGAAACAGGAATTCGCAGGGAAGGGAAAAAAAAACAGAAACAAACCACACAGAGCCCCACCCAAAGGAGGAGAGGGAACAGCAAAATAAGAGGAGGAGGTGGCACAATGGGTTTCCCACACCAGGCTTTCATCATCTGGGATCTGAAATCGTATCAACCTTCTCCAGCAAGAACGAACACGGTGGCCGGCAGTGACTCAGAGCTGCGTGGGTCTGGCAGGGCAGGAGAGCACAGCGAAGTCCCCACCCCTCTGCTGTGGACCAGGGACCCCAGGGAAAAGACCTCACACACTACTGCTCTTCCCAAACAAAAAGATCAAAGATAGGCACCGGCTCTGGGCGCTTTCAGTGTCACCGTGCAGTGGACTCAGGTGCCTGTCGCTATCTTTTAATTTATCAAACTTCTCAATCCATCTAAGGTTTTATCCGCCTTTCATATTTGCTCTCGACAGAGCTAAAGTCACAGGGATTACATTCATTAGACTCTCTTAGTATCTTAGACTTTCAGACTTTGCAGCTCCAGAAAAAACACACTGAGTGCTGACTACAGGGAAAAGCCACAGAGATAAGAAAAAAAAAAAAAAAACAAAAACCCCGAACTCCTAAGGAAGTGCAGGAAAGCCACTGTGTGATGAGATAAAGAAGAGATAGAGATGTGTGGGAAAAAAGAAAAAAAATACCAACAGGCCAAGGAAAAAAGTATAAATGGTATCACCTACACAGCCTGCACTCAGTGGGCCTTAACACAGGTTGTGGGTTTGATCAGCTTTCAGATTCAAAGATTTCCTGAACTAAAGATCCAACCAGAGAGCCCAGCAGCACTTCCACCAGTGAGATGAGCTGGCCTCAGCACTGGTCAAAGCCTGTGGAAGCGCAGGATGTGTTTTCACACAAACCAGAGCTCTCCTCTGCATGGAAACCTTGCTTCACAAACAGCAAACACATGAATTATGGAAGACTTGCTACAGAAGAAGCTGCAAAATAAAAGTGGGCACACAGGACAGGTTGGGTTTTATGCAACAAGGATCTGCACACAGTGACTTGGCCCAAAGGCTCACAGAATCCCCAGCCTGGGTTGGATTGAAAGGGAATTTAAGGATCATTTCATTCCACCCCCTGCCGTGGGCAGGGACACCTTCCACTGTCCCAGGTTGCTCAGAGCTCCATCCAGTCTAGCCTTGAACACTTCCAGGGATGTGGAACAGGGTAGACGGGGAGAAGACAGAAGGGTTGGCAGAAAGGTTGCAGAGAATTTTAGGGTTACAGCGAATCACATTGTGAACAGACAGAAAATTCCAAGTGGGACAATACTCCTTGGATTTGGGGAGCAGCATCTTCCAGCAGGGTGAGGTACTAAGAAAACAGAACACCTCATAACTTCCATGAGTTTTCAGGATACTTCATGTTCATCCATCAGCACCAACATACACCTCAAATCTCATCATTTCAGAAGAGATTTGGAGCTGTCTGGGCTGAGCTCTTCCACACCCACTGCTCCATCATCTCCACATGCCCACATGTGCCAGGCCAGCACAGCTTCCTCGAGCCTCATCTACATTATCTCAGCCTTGCTGAGATTTACCAAGTGGTTAACAGAAAATCCAGCTACAGTTTTGTCCCTTTAAATTCTCGCCTTCTCTCGCAGGCAGAAGACATCTGTGGAATAATAATGAATTTCTTTGGTTTGGGGTTTTTTGTTTTTATTAAAAGCTATTCTTTCTAGCAGGAAATGAAAAAGAACAACCAGATTGGAGAATTTGGGGGAAGAAGGGAAAACATTTCTAAAGGTTAATAGTAATAATACTGCTCAGCATTTATTTCAAGGATATGCGACAAAGCAAAGAAAAACAGATGTTCTCAGTAATGCTCCAGTTTCTCTGCAAACTCAGGTATTGTCCAGAGCTGCTGCAGCTCACAGGGCCAGGAGGGATGCTCCTAGAATTTGCTCTACAAGACAGCAAAAGGAGGGATAAGGAAAATCTGTCCTTTCCTGAATGCAGGACAACCTGGGGATCAGCACGTGAAAAGCAGGTCCTGCTCGACCAAAATCTGCTGCCCCAGTTTTGGCTGGGGTAACCCAAGGCTGAGATAAGAACAGTTTAATACCTGAATAAAGTAAAAGGCAATAAAAATGCTAAACTAATAACTATAATGAATAAAACCTGAAAACAACTAAATGATGCACAATCCTGATGCCCAGCCTGTTCCTGAGCAGTGATTCACCCCTCCTGGCCAACTCCCCCCATTTACATACTGAGCATGATATCCTACAGTATGGAATATCCCTCTGTTCAGATCAACTCTCCTGGCTTCTGGTGCACCTCCTCACTGGCAGAGCATGGGAAACTGAGAAGTCCTTGACTCAGAGTAATCGCTACTTAGCAACAACTAAAACATCACTGTGTTATCAACATTGTTCTCATGCTAAACCCAAAACACAGCAGTGCACCAGCTACTAAGAGGGAAATTAACTCTATCCCAGCCAAAACCTGCTTAGTGGATGAGGGAAAGGCTGTGGATGTGTCTACCTGGACTTCTGTGAAGCCTTTAACGCTGTTTCCCACAGCATTCTCCTGGAAAAACTGGCTGTGCATGGCTTGGATGACCAAAAAGGCCAATGGCATCTGGCTTTTGTCAGCACTGGTGTGGCAGCAGGACCAGGGCAGTGCCTGTCCCCTGTGCTGGGCACTGCTGAGGCACCTGGAATCCTGAGGTCACAACAAGAAGGACATTGAGGGGCTGGAGCATGTCCAGGGAACGGAATGGAGCTAGGGAAGGGGCTGAGGGAGCTGGAAAGGGGCTGAGCCTGGAGCAAAGGAGGCTCAGGGGGGACCTTGTGGCTCTGCACAAGTCCCTGACAGGAGGAGGCAGCCGGGGGGGTCGGGCTCTGCTGGCAGGGAACAGGGACAGGAGGAGAGGGAACGGCCTCAGGCTGGGCCAGGGGAGGCTCAGGGTGGACATTGGGAAAATTTCTTCATGGAAAGGCCTGTCCAGCCCTGGCACAGCTGCAGGGGTGGAGTCCCCATCCCTGGAGGGATTTAAAAGCCCTGGGGATGTGGCACTTGGGGACATGGGGCAATGGTGGCCTTGGCAGTGCTGAGGGGAACAATTGGCCTCAAAGGTCTCAGAGGACTTTCCCAATCTAAAGAATTCTGTGATTCTATGAGATCCCTCCCTAACTTCTCATTTAGGGTCAGACTACTGACCCCCTCCAGCCCAGTGTCAGGGAATACCCAACCCCTAATGTGACTTCCTGCCTCCAGGTTCTCCAGGTCTGTCCCTCATCAAGCTGTTCCTGTGGGTCTGTCTGTATCTTCCTGTGAGATACGAAATCTCTTTGATTTCTTATTAAAGTGGTCTCTGCTCTCCCAACACATTAGTACTGCAGCACTGAGGTTTCGGAATCCACTAATCACAAACACCTCAGAAACTTCTCCAGGAATGTGCTCAATTGCATTCACCAGCTCTTAGGTCCTGAAAAGTAGTTTTTAAGCTGAACTCCAAGAGAATTTTTCAAAAAGCTACACTGGATTCAATTCATGACACACTATTAAGAATTATTTTACACATGAAGCAGCTTAATATGATTTAAAGGATGTAGAACTTTCCCATAGGGGGAGAGAAGCAAATCCTCCGTGAGATGAGTACCAACACAGTTGGTACTGAGGCTTACAGAACTTTGATGTTAATGAATGTGGATGGGTTGTAGAGATGGGAGAAAAGCTGCCTTTATCAGTTTTCCCAGTACCAAGCTGATAGCCATTGTAAAACTGCTTTTTAATACAGCTGTGTAGCTTTTGCCAGTAAGCCACAGGTTTCCATCACATGATCAGGTGAAAATGTGCTTAACAAAGACGTGAATATGCTTCTTTGTTCATAACAAACTTATCACAAGAACAGACAAAAGCTCAAATTATCACAAGAGGGCAAACGTTTAGCCAGCAACTTGTCACAGCATTCCAGCCTGCATCTCACTGCCGAACAGACCAAGAAAGTAAAAAAAAAAAAAATATAATCTACTTGAATACCACCTTCTACAAATAAGAAGTCAGTTTGCATTTTTGTAACGTTGCATCTGGAGCCTGTTTGGGGCATAAAGAAAAGAGGAAAGATATTTGGAGACACTTAAATTGCTCCACTTCCTGCCGTGAATGACTATGCAGTGATTTTGTTAGAAAAGAGAAAACAATTGTTTCCCATGTTCCCTGGGAGAAGGACAAAACATAACCTGCTGAATGTGCAGCAAATGAGACTTCAGTTCAACAGCACGAAAAACTGCTACTACTAATAAAGGGAAGCCAGGAATAAGGCAGCTGTGGGATCCCTGTTGCTAAACCACAGGAAAATCCCTGCAGCACTGACCCAGGCAGCCCAAGGCAGGCACAATTCACACTGCTTCTCCAGCTCAGGGTAACTTGAAGCTCCTGGAGTGCTGAAATGCCTCTTTCTGCTTCCATGGATCACTTGGAGCAGGTGAGTCCATGGGCTCCTACAGCCTGACAGCTCTCCAGGGCAGCTGGACTGTGCAGAAGCAAGCAGGCACTGGGGACTTATCTCTCAGCACAGGCAGGGAGGAACAGCATCTCACAGTCCTTCCCAAGAGTTATGTAAAATGTCAAACCTCCCCGTTCCACCCCTCACCCTCTCCAGTTTCATGCACTCTGAAACAGCTGCTTTAAAAAGACTCTGACTTCAAAGCACAGTAAATTAAGCTCCACATAAAGTCCATTCAGCTTTTTGTTTAATTTGATAAAAGCTCATCAGACCATTCAAGTTACCTTCTGGTCAATACTGCCTCCAGAAATCTGCAATTCAGCTACCTGTGGTTTTTCCAGTATTTCTGTAAAACATTACTGACAGAGTCTGTTGGCCTGCAAAGCATCAGGTCTTTGGTAAACACGGTTTCAGGGCTCAAAGGACCTTATATCCTACTGGGATCTCTTCTTTTTCTCTAGAAGTCTTGTGGGATTTTTCTTTCCTCTTGCCATAATGCCCTGGGATCATGGGTGTTTTTAGACAGCATTTCTCTATTTTAACCTGATAAAAGTATCTTTTAATTTCTTTCTAAGAAAAAGGGATTGGTCTCAAAAACAATGGCTTAGCTCTTGACTTGCTGGCCAGGAGGCTGAATAGGGCTTGGAGCAACCTGGTCTAGTGGAAGGTGCAGGGTTTGGAACAGGATGAGAGTTAAGATCCCTTCTAACCCAAACCGTTCTGAGATTCTGTGATTAGTTCCAGGCTAGACAAATGTACTGTTAAGCTGGATACTTTCAGGTCTGCTGATAAAGAACATGAAATACACTGACTGTAGCCCCTTCCATCCCAGGTGATCCCAAATCACTCCACAAGCAGCGTCCCAGGTCCCTCCCTCAGCATCAGAACACACTTGGCACTACCTGTGCCAGCAGCACTACATAAAGGTTAGTGAAGAGGTGAAAGGCAGAGCAACTTCTCCAAGTGAAACTAGAAGGAAATTAAGGGAAGCAGAGGGTATTACTTCATGGAGGAGTTGGCCACAAGACTGAGCAGCACACCTTTTTAATGGCCAAGAGACCTCTGCAGCCTTCCCATCTAAGCACCATCAAGAAAAAGCAGTGCCTGGCCTAGGAGCTCTGACCAGGTCTCAAAGCAGTGGTGACAACAGAAAAAACCACAGATTTCATTTTAAGACATCTTCAGTGCTTCTTACTTAAATAAAAGAAAAAAAAGAATCCATTGAAATCCATCATTTCAAGAATCCACAGGCTCAGCTTCCCATCCACCTCCCCTCTCGCCAAGTACTGACCTTGCTGCCAGCAGAGCAGATTTCCTACTACATAATTACAAATTATAACATTCAAAGGGGGGAAAAAGGGTTTTTTTTAATACATAAAGACCACAGGAAAATGAAGAATATCCTATATAAATACTATCCTGTCACAGTAAAAGGAGTAACTCTACTCCAAAGTTTTAAGAACATTTGCACAAACCTTATTAAAAAAAAGAAGGTGGCTCTGTTTTAAGCTTTTAAATCCCTAAAGACAATCAAAAGAAAACACAGGACAAAGTAGAAATACTATTGATTATGCATAATTGGTATAATTAATTTGTAATTAGTTCATTAAAATATATAGGCATTGGAATTATGCTTGTACATTTCTGGGAATATCCTGCAAGTCACTTGGGATATGCTTATCATTTATTTGATAGATGAAACATTATTAGAAAGACAGCCCATTAAAAATTAATATGCCAGAATAATAATTTTCTCCATCTCAGCATTCAGTTTTCCACGTACTCAGACTCCTATTCTGCCTCACAAAGAGTTTTTATTAATTCTGTTTTCCAGAGCATGACTTGGGAAGCACAGAATTTAGGACAACTGAGGCACAGCATCCTTTATGCTGAGAATGCAGCCAGTTTTGAGAAACAAAATGGCAAATTTTATAAATTATATACAATAGGAGCTTTCAGCACCACATCTAATTCTACAATCAAAATTAAGATGGAAAGGTAAAAAGCCTTGTGCTTGAAAACAAGTACCAAAGAGGAATGGAAAGCAGCAGGAAGAAACTTCCAGAGCACTGGGAGCAGCCTGGTCTCTAATTGCTGAGCATTCTTGTGCTTCTGCAGCGTGTCTGGCATCTCTCACTGTCAGAAATGTAGGAGCAGGGCTCCTTAAACACTGCAGGCAACAGCCACCAGTCCCTCTCCAGGGCTGGGAACCACCATTTCAAAGGTGTTGTCACACCTTGGTGTGGGGCAAAGTGAGGTGGATTATTATAGAGCCACTTTTTAACACTGGTGCCACTTCCCTGTTCCCACTGAGCTTCCAGAAGCCCTTCCAGTATTGCTAAAGTGTCATTTCAACCAACAGCTACAGAAATAATTAGATCTTCAAAACCCAGGGTAGTGACATCACCTCCTCCAAGCCGGGTATGTAACACCAAACTTCCCTTAAATTTCTGCAATGGGCAGAGAGTCAGTCCTTGTGTGTTAATTACCAGCATCACAAACAGGCTGCCTGCTGAAAATCTCCCCTTCAAAAGCATTTTCCTCCCCACCCTACCTCCATCAACACTATGGGAGCCTAGAAAGGCTGGTCACTCACAGATTATGAAGATGGGCCATGGGAAGACCCATCTTCATTGAAAAACACCTAAAAAAGAATGAAAAGTCAAATTCCTCAAAAGAAGCAAAATCAGCAGTGGATACATAGCACAAGCAGCATCATTTCCCATTATAAGGCTTGAATTTTCTCTGGTAAAAAAAAGAAGAGTATGTGCCTAAAAAAACACCTTTCATGTTTTAAAGAAGGCTCTCCAGGTCCTTTAAGGCACAATTAAACACTGCTGTAATTCTGTGCTCCCCAGCAAGTCTGTGTTAAGAATTCCAAACACTCTCCCAGGAACCACACACAGGGGTTTTTTTTTTTTGCCTTGCCTCCACTGTAGCATGGACAATTATTTATTTTCTTTGCCTTGCACTCAAGGATGTGATGGATGTATTTACATAAACACACACAACAGTCACAGATATCTCCCTATCAAAATTAATCTGCAGATGATGAAAAGTGTAAAAGATCTAAGAGGCAAATCCCAAACAAAAGAACATACTTTATACACTTTATACATAAATATCTTGAAATTATAAAGATCTGAGATTAAGTGGTTTACCACTCATTTAGAATTGATTAGAATGTATTTAAATTTAGCTGAAAGTACCACAACATTGCTCGTGTATTTGCATCTGCGAATAAGTAAATAAAAAGCCTGTTATTAAAGCCTTCATTAATTCTGATTATATGAGAACTTAAAAGCAAATCTGTGTATTACTGCTCTGTAAAGACTCCCAGCAACTCTAGAGTAGAGCTGGCACTGCAACACAACATGTGTCAGCTAAAATGACTAACAGGATCTATTTTCAGTAATCTTAAATCGCACTGGTAAAATATAGAATTAATGGGTTTGCATAATACTTCAAATATTTTTTTCCTTCTAATTCATTCCCCACTCCTGACTTATTGTATCGAAAAGTGAATTTTATATCACTTGACATTTATGTACAACAGTTGAACACATTTCATTAAACTACAATGTTTAGGCAGCACTAAGATGTGATGTGTATATTATTATAAAGAGTGATCCAGCTATTTGATTCCCTTATAAATATGATGACTGGAGGTTTAAAAAAATATATCACGTTGACTAGAAACATGAAGAACATTTCATTCTGACTACAGATTTTGAGAGTTTCTACATATTTAATTGAAGCCAGTATTTTTGAAAGAAGGAATCGTTAATTTTAATAGGATTTCCCTCCAATTAAAGATGTCTGTTAATTTCTAAGGAGTTTAACAATTAAGAATATAATCAACTCCAACTAATACCCAAGAATACTCACTTGCCACTCTCACAGCTGAAAAGTCATTCCAAGTTAAAACAAAATACAACAAAAAAACAACCTTCCCCAACATTTAGTCATTAAACTCAAGAGTTAAGGGGTGGAGTTTCATTAAAGGTTTTGCACTTTATCATGTTCAATAATCAGTGGTTTAGAACACTCCCTTCTTTATAGAGTTGGCCTCAAAATACATTACTTTTCCCTACAGTTTCTAGGCCCAAGTGTCAAGTCCATTACCCAGTAATCACCATCACACAACACTTTAAGGCACCATGCATGACAAAGGATCAAAGGGATTTTTAGCATTTAGTTATAGAGGAAAGTATACCTGATAGTCTAAAATGCTGAATCCTAAACCATTCTTGTCTTTCTCCAGCTCAATAACCTTCACATCAGGAGACCATAATGCCAATTCCCCTTCTTCCTCCTCAGGATTGAAGTCTTCCTCAGGTTTCACCTGGAAAATAAAAGCTCTGGTTCAAATACCATTCTCTCAGTTCTTTACAAACACTATTCCTTCAACATTTTGATTATTAATGGTGAATACATGCCCTAAAATGTGACCTTTCATGGAATTAAACCTTCACTGAGCATTATGAATAGAGTTTTCTCCAGCTTGCTGCCTTGAGTACTCCCCAGGGCCCAGGCCTACATGTTTTGAGCATCAGAGCCCAACCTGGCACACAAATACCCATGTATTAGTCTAATTAATTATTAGAATATTACTAACCTGTTACATGCTGATGAACTTCAGCTGCCCCATTAGATGCATAAAGGAAAAATAAACAGCATAAAAGATTTAACCACAGACAGCTAATAGAAAGGCCAGACAATCAGAAAAGATGAGAAGCCAAGCTGTAAATACTTTTACAAATAGGAGCAACCACAAGTGTCAAGCTTTAGTTTGAGACTTTAAAGCTCCTGCAACGGAAAGAAACTTTTAAGTTTCATTTTTTTTTTTTCCCAGTTCTATGAAAACCTACTCAGAACATGGAAGCAATCAGCTAATGGTGGCAAGGATGTGATTTAGTGCAATTCAGAGCTCTCACTCACCTATTAAGTGCAGGGATGATGAATGGGATGTACAGTCAGCAAAGCAGCTCACTGATTTACCTACCTTGTCTTCCCAGGACAATGAAGTTTCTCAAGACCAACCCGTGTAAACCCAGAAATACCTGCAGTTTTCCACAAAGTTACTGTCCTTTTGCACCAGTGGATGACAGGAGGAGTCTACCTTTTGCTCTGGAGGGGAAGCTGCCACGGGGGGCTCGTCCACGAGGGACTCGGTGCCGTCATCGAAGAGCCGCCGGCAGCACACCAGGGTGAAAGGGGGTGGCACTTCCTTGAGGAAGGTGATGGCCTCACGCCGGGATTTTCCATACAGCTGCACTCCATTTACCTGTATGGAACAGGAACACACATCCACACAAAGAGAATTAAAGGATATCCACCGAATTCTTTAATTTTTTCTTTTTTTTTTGGCATATATTCTTCCCCATCTGAGCGTGAAAGTCTGATTTTACCTGGGGATTCCGGCACAGCTCGCACGGTTTTATTAACATACACTTCTGAAGAATATGGAGGTTATTGTAAGACCTCACCTCCAAGATCTTGTGACTACTGACTGCTAAATCACAGCTCTTCAGCCTCCTCTA
This sequence comes from Aphelocoma coerulescens, assembly GCF_041296385.1. Lineage (NCBI taxonomy): Eukaryota > Metazoa > Chordata > Aves > Passeriformes > Corvidae > Aphelocoma > Aphelocoma coerulescens. The sequence continues at coordinate 30,688,270 of NC_091022.1, read as the reverse complement.
ACTTCTTTTCTGCTCACCACTTTTCCAAGCCTAAACCTTTCCTAGAATTCTGATTTCTTTCTCACCTGTTTCTTTGTTGGGGAATTTTTCCCACATTAGGCTTACATGTTTGAACGTCAAAAGCTAAAACATTTGATTTTCTCACCGTATTTTAAGCAAACATGGGTTCTGAGCTCCAATCAAAAACTTGAAGTCAGAACTACCACAAGTACTTTAAAAGTTGGGCTCAATGACCTTAGAGGTGTTTTCCAAACTTAATGATTCTGTGATTCTAACTTTGCCCGTTTAAAGTGTAACAAAGTGGCTGAAACAAAAATAGATCCTACAGAAAACAGGCAAGAGCATTTATACAGTAAGAAAGAAACCAATGACAGTAAGCAATTAACCAGAAAGCCAGACAAGGGTCAAAGCTTACCTTAACATAAAACCAAGATTGTGAGTGATAACAGAAGAACATTGTTAATGGATGTTCTAAACATTAGCGTTTGACTTTGAAACAGAAAAAAAAAGATAAAGGTAGGTAGGTAGGTAGGTAGATAGATAGATAGATAATGGTGCTTTAAAAATGGGATACTGCAGTTGCACTTTTTTGTGGCTGCCCCGCCCCTGGAAGTGTCCAAGGCCAGGTTGGACGGGGCTTGGAGCACCCTGGGATAGTGGAAGGTGTCCCTGCCCATGGCATGGGGTGGGACTGGATGGGCTTCAATGTCCCTTCAAACCCAAACCATTCTGTCACTCTGTGATTCTACTTCTGCAGGAAAAAAACCCCTGTGATTCATCCTCTTTTACCTATTTTATAACCTTTATATCCTGAGGGTACTTCTATCTGCACCACAGGGCTGTCCCTAAATATGAGGAATGCAGGATGTCAGCAGGTGTCACAGGTCTGAATATCACCTGTGTTAACCAGCACTGCAGCCCCAAAAGAGCAGGGGTTTAACCCAGTCAGTGCTGTGGACTCAATCCCAACACTTCGTGTGTTCCAGGGATTTCTTTCAGGCTGCCTCAAGCCTCTCTCATGACCAAATGTCCACACTGCTGGAGGTCAGCCACTGGTTTAGGAATCCAGCACCCCCCATCCAAGTCACTCCCCAACAGGAACCAAGGCACTGCAAGTGGGGATAGCTAAAGATTACCTTCAATACTTCCCTCCATACCCAAAATGCAAAAGAAACTGCATCTGATCCAAGAAAACAGAGCATGGAAACATTCACCAGACATGGACACACCTTTGCATGTGTGCACTTGAGGCAGAGCCTCTCCATACACCTCCCAGATCTTGCTGATTAGAGGGATTCAATCCTCAAGCTAGGCTCCACAGCAATCCCACTTCAGCCAACATTTGCTTCCTGACCACTTCTATTTTTCCCCCCACTTCTTCCTTTCTTGCAGTGTAAATATAGTTTGTACTGCTGGGAAACACAGAGTTCCTCTCACACTCTACATCCCAGCCAAGCAGAAAAATTGAGAGTGGTGGAACTGGCCTCCACCACGGTAAGACAGACTGCTCTGGGCTTTTTCTGCAAGAATTATAGCAAGTGCTGAGCTATCAGCCTCATCCATTAGTTAATTATTGAAGGCAGAAGGATCTACGCGTAAGGATTTTTTAATGCTTGGAGAGTGGCAGTGTGGTGGAAAGCTACCAGCACTTCTCAGCATCCTGTGATGGATGGGGAAGAGCTACTGTTCACCCCCCAGCAGACCTGGGGACTCCCATTTCTCCTGCTGCAGCTGCCAGAAATCAGCCTCTGAGCAGGCAAGGTGCCCTACACCCACTCATTCAGCCCATCAGCCAGCCAGCCCTCAAATAGCAGGGAAATTGTACAACAAAAGGGCACAAAGAAGCAATTTACTCCTAAAAAAGAACACAATGGAATTAGCTAAAATGAAGGGCAGGGGAGGGGTAATGTGCTTTCTGTCATAATTCAAACACATCATTAAAAATAATCAACATTCAACCTCACTGTAGACTTAAAAATAAAATCCTTGCTGCTCATATTTCAATCCCAAATGTATCAGGCCCAGGTAAGGCTGCTTGTTTGGGGAATGGGGCTGTCACTTTTTCCACTGCAAACCCCTATTTAAGGGGATTTATAACTTGGCTGCAAAAACATAGTTTGGGCTAAACCTGGCACATACAGCTTTAGCCCCAGAGCACATTTTTATTTTGTTGGGGGCTTTTTTCCCCAACTACAGAATAGCAAAAAATTTATACTCACTAGGTCTGGACATACCTGTGAACTTAATTCTAAGTGCAGAGTAATACATGAAACTGTTAAATATATACAATTAAAGTTTCCTAAGTTACTCTGGAGCACAGCATTATTGCTTTTTGTGTAAATTTTTTTTGTTTAGTGGCCAAGCAATTTAAACGACACTCCCAGCATTCCATTAATCCCTTCCTTCAGGAATCAAGATTTCCTGCATTAAGCAATAAGAAAATGTTTTAGGTCTTAGTGATATCAGTATGAATTTTTGATGTTAGAGGGTGAAGAAGTAAAAGCAAAATAGCTGTACACCTAACAAATCAATCTTTCAGAAGGCCTAATTCTGTTTCCATTAAATGTTCTTTGCATCCACTAAAAAAAAGGTTCAAATATCAAAATATTCCACAAGGAGCACGCATTCAATAAGAAATTAATGTCTTTTCACTTGCAGGCTGAGATACCAATGGATACATGTACACACACATCCAAAATAGGAATTATTTTAATGTTATCAAATAATAATTTTTCCTGAGAAAATAGGTCTGGTGTGACTCTGGTAACTCCAAAGGTGCCCCAATACCTCTTTATACACATTTAAACAAACTGATGTATTTGCTCATACACACAAATATCTTTCAACACTCAACAAAAAAGTTTTATTGTGTAACTGGAACCACTATTCCTAAGACTCTTGTAAATTTTTTAGGAGTGACAAATATTCAGAAAGATTATCCACCACAAAAGCTAAAGCCAGATTGTGCAAAAGACTGAGCCACAGGACTACAAATAATTCAACACAAATATTATCTCTGCCTTTGTAACTCTTGATACTCACGTTAAAACATTTCAGGAAAAAAAAAAACCCATGAAGTCACTGAGAGGTCACAAGAATCTGACATTTTGTCCATAAATGTGGAAGGGAACAGTGAAGAAAATGAATGTGAATTCCAAAGCACAACTCTGCTTCCACAACTAACTCTGGAATACTACTATTGCACACACAGCAGCCACGCCAGAACTTAAGAGAAGCATTTTAAGAGGGCCAAACAAAAAGGAAACACATAATTTTTATTTTTGTGGGGGTTCTGTTTTATTTTTTTACCTCCAGAAGTTCATCCTCCAGTTGCAGAAGACCAAGTGCTGCAGCTGGGCTATCTGGAGCAATGGATGATATATAATGATGTCCATCAAACGTGTCCAGCTCAACTCCTAATCTCAGAGTGTGGATGGGTAGTAACTGCCAAAAGATAAATATAAGTATATATTTAAGTATAAATCTTTACTTACCATGATAAAACCAGATTTAGGATTCACCAAATTGAACGCAACACACAGTAAGATGATTAAATGTTCACAGTGACCTCATCTGATGTCCATAACTTCTCTTCACAAACTGTTTGCACAAAATAAAAATAACCAGTCTGCTCTTTGGGGGAAAAGGCAATCTGAACTGTAATCTTAAATAATTGATCTTATTGGGAAAAATGCAGAGAGAAGTACCAGCTAAAGTCCATCCCACCCAAAAGGTGAGTTGTCAACAAATCACAGAATGGTTTGTGTTGGAAGGGACCTTAAAGACCATCCAGTTCCAACCCCTCTTCCATAGGGTTGGAGCAAAACAAAAATAAAAGAAATAAAAATAAATAAAAGAATAAAATAAATTCCATAATTACTATAAAATCTCACCACAAGTTCTTACTCCTCTGAGAGCCACAGTACTCTGAGGTAGAAAAAATATCCATGAAGTGTTCCCTGTAAGTAGTTACTAAAACTGATATCCTTTTTCTGCAAGGGGAAATCACTGATTTTGTGTCAGCCTTTTCCCATTGGGCCTCCTTAATTTGGAGTTTTTCTTTCCTTAGGGAGACTCCAACCCTCAGTGCCTTAAGTCTTAATATTAAGTCTAATATTAGGAAAACTTGAATAAAAGTGATACACTATCCAGACAAGGCAGCAGAAATCATGGCAACTTGGGAAGAAGAGATGATCAGCAGGAGCTGCCCCTTCAGTTTGGGAATTTTCTGGCTATTTTTTTGGATGCAAGTAAAAGGAGCAATCCATTGATCCACAGCATTCCTTCACAGCCATGCCTGTTTATGACTTTATGGCCCTTCCCCAGTGAGATGTCCCCACAAATATATAAATTCATCACCTCTAAAACCTCTTTTCCACAATATTAACATATGTATCTTGAAAATCTCTTGGAAGTGAAATTAATGTAAGCTCTGACAATTTAAATTAATTATACCTCCCTTTCCTTGAGCCAGGATTACTGTGGCAAACTCCACTGCAGGACAACAGTTTCAACCTCTGCTCCATTCTGTGCAATTAAGTACCCCTAAATTTAGGGTTTATGTGCCTGGTTTGAGGGAGTTTTTTTGTTGTTTGGGGGTTTGGTAATGAACTGTTAAAAGGTTCATTTGCCTGTGCTATGAAAAGGTATTGAATCAGTCCAGGAGATAAGCAGAATATTGGCAGCCTTTTTTTAGAAAATATAGAGCCACAAAACCACTACATTCCTGAAACACATCTGGAATGGTGTCATGTCCTCCCAGGACTGCCCTGCCAACATATACCACGAAGGAAACCACCATGGAAGTCTTACCTTTGAGTACTTCTGGAGCTCTGAATCGTCTGTAAAGGGCATATCCACGTTCACAACCTAAAATTGGACATCAGAACATTTTTCAACAGCGGGACAATAAAAGACTTTACCAGAACTGTGAAATTCTGCCAAAAAAACTCACGAGCAAAATAAACTGTACTTAAACAAAGTCACATTGATGTGAAATAATTTTAAACAAATGTTAGAAAAATCTTTCAGGCACAGAACATTTACAAGTAGGAATGTGGTGATTATGCACTATTAGCAGACTCCAATATTATCCTATTCCTGGAGCCCAAATGCCAATTTTAGTCAAGTTCAGTAATCCTGTGTAAGCACAAAATGCCATTATGTTTGACACAAATACCCACACGGACTTGCCAATCAGAATTTGAAAGTATGACAGCTTAAGTTGTTACCTCGGGCTATAGTGCAGCCATCTCACATCCTGACTAACCCACCAACTTCTGTTGCTAACATGGCTTGAAATACAGAACTTTAATTACCAAATGGGAATGGCAAGTGGGTTATTTCAAGCAGGGACAGGAAATCCTTTCAGTATCTTTTTTTAAGATTAATAAAATCACTGTGTTCACCACCAGTTTTCTTGTATTGTCCCTCCTTAACATAACAGATTTATCTGTAACCTTAGAAGGTTCTTCACTCCAATTTTAAATGTAATAAGACAAAAATCACAGAATGGTCTGGGTTGGAAAAGACCTTAAAGATCACTTAGTTCCAATTTATGGCTGTCAAATCATGACAATGGCCCAGGGCTGGAATTTGGGACACTTGAAGTTGAATGTTTGAAAGAAAGCTACACTTGGGTAGATCTGCACAAAACAGCCTTGCAAAAAATCAGGTAGCTTTTCTTTGAAAACTTTGAAAAGTTTAATAAAGATTAGACTTTTCTTTTGGATTAATTTTAACTAGGGCTTCCAGCATGTTGTTTTCCAGTACTCAGGGTGTTTTTCCTGCCAGATAGAACCCATTTCATGTCCATGCATGTAACTAAATGGATTTATGACTGGTAGCTCCTCAGCCTGACTGGTACCACATGGTCCTACGTTCCTGCCCGGGATCTCAGCTCCTTCCACTGGCACCACAAAGGACCAGCAGCACAGAAGCCACCAACCCTTCTCTTCAAACAGCTATTTCCTCTGAAGCAAATACTCCTGAGAGAATCCAGTAGGGACCTTCAGGATGAGTTCTGGGAGCCGAGTGAGGACGGTGTGACACAGGGACTGCAGAGTCACGGCCTGGACTCAAACAGAACATTGCTACTGAACACAGGAGAGAGGCACAGGCGACCAGAATCAAAAAATTACTTTCAAAATGGGATGCCACAAGAGTTCCCTTCTATTATTCAAAAGGCCCCATCATTAACATTTTCACTGCTGACATTTCACCGGCGGCGGCTGAAGAAGGATTGGGAACGGCCAGATTCACCAACTAAGCAGGTTTTTGTCCTCTGTGGGAAGTGTGATAGTGCTCAGGGAGGTAATATCAGCCCCTTGAAATGTAAGGATGGGAATACCAAGCAACTGAAGTGAGCAGCCAAACAGATTTATTGCATCATGTACATAATCTTAGACGAACTTCAGATCTTAAAGGAGTGCTAATGGAAAGAAGGGAAGCGAGTTTCTCAAGGCAATTCTTAAAGCTACTTTAAATCTTCCAGCGAGTGACTGGAGGGATGGCTACTCCAAGTAGTAAAAATAAGTGTCTCTAAATCAACTGGACAAGCATTGCAAAGACAAACAGGGTGTTTTCTTGGTGGTGGTGAGAATTTTTTAAGGCTTCGGAAAGAACACTGTCCGGAGTCTTTTATCTGTACTCACTGGCTCACCCAGCACTGAAAAGCACAAGTTAATTACAATTTCCATCAACTCCTCGTGACAATTCATCAAAACAATCTTTTGCTAGGCAATTATTTAATATGAAGTGAAGAAATATCTACTAGACACTGGCACCACAAAGTTACACTACTGAGAATTACTTCGTATTTTCTCAGCATGTTTGAAAATCATTCTTTCATTCTTCAGATAAAATTGTAAGATTCTTGTGAAAACAGAAGCTCTATCTTGAGCCTTTTCTTTATTCAGTGCCCAGTAAAACAAATAGATCATGAATGAAATAATAAAAATGCCATATATTTTAAGTGGCTGCTGTGATGCAGATTTAACAGGACAGTTGATTTCCTTAAATCACTGTTCCTGCCTTGTATTTGTATAACAATAGTATCTATATAAACAGAATAAAATAAAAGGGCAACAAATCTCCCAACTCATTATAACATACATTTCAGCCCTGATGTTACAGGAAAGAAAATTTGATGTTACTGATGTGTTCGAAACACTGAACTGTTCTATAAACAGCCTGTAATGCTAAGCTCACAGATCTGTAATTTAAAGAAATAACATTCATGTAGTTTATTGAAATAAAACATACCATAACTTCGTATTCTGGTCCCAGCAGGTTTTCCCACTTGGATTTTAGCTCATGTGCTGGAGGGAGTGGGACTCTTCCTAAATATGAAAGTGAATATTAAATTTACAAGCATATTGTACATTCAGAAGTACATTTACTTCTAAATACTCCAATAAAAATTCAGTGTAAATAAAAGATTAGAGGGAATAATCCCCAAAAGGGAAGTGCATTAAGCTGAGTCTATCAAACAGTGCAAATCAAAAATGTCTTTCTTAGGAAAAACAATGCAAAATGCCAGCCCCTGTAAAAGTGTGATTTATTCAGCTGAGAGGCAGAAGAAGTGATGCTTGATGATGAGATGTGAGTTCTGTACCACGCAGTACTGTAAATAAATCATTCTTTCAGGCTGCAAAACAAATTTCACACGGCTTCATCATTTGTTGCCATAAAAACGCTTCCCACTCCAGGGAAACATCATCTCCCACCCAAATGAGCCCCCTGAAGAAGGAAAACACCTGACAAGATATTGCTGTTATCGAGGGGCTGTGTCAGCACAATGCAGGCACAGACTTTATTTATACATTTGGCAGGTATAAAGGCTTGTCTACTTTAATTAGGCCAGTAAGTAACATGAGCTTTAATATAAGCTCCAGTTCTAAACCAGTCTTCCGTGGGAACTTGGCTATCTTGACATTTATATCTTTTCAGCTTTCTTACTTATGCAACCAAGGCAGTATTACAGTCCTGTAAGACAATTTGACAGAGCTAGACAGCAGAAAATGACTGGCTGCCCTGCGTTTGACCTCAGCCAGAAGCTCAGCTCACGTATAAAGTTCCAAGCTGGAGCAATGTGTAACTGGTAAGAATCAAGCTCTACAGCAAATTCCATCGAGCAGCTACAGCAGCAGCATCTGGGGGCTGAATTACCAAAAACTGGGGTTTTTTTCCCCCCCCCAATGACTGCAATAGTTTGTCAGATGTCTAGACAAGGCACAGACCACTCGGTGTTGCTGCTGTGTCGCTCTGAAATTCTGAATGTAAAGCACAAGCTCACGTTTTGCACAACAACAGTGAGTAAAATACCTCGGGGGGGAATTGTGAAGACACCATGAGGAGCTCAGAGCCCACCTAGGAGCAAAAGCCTGCACAAATGGCCTGTCAAGCTGCCTCTGCTCTCAACACCTTCACAGACAGCAAAGATAAAGCTCTGCAATACAATCCTCTTTACACACTTTGATAACTTTGAAGTTCTCCGCTCATCAAAAACAAAGATTGAAATTCACTTCTACAACACAGCCCACCCCAGCATCTCTCCAGCTCACTTTCAGCCATGCCAGACAGGCAAATTCTGTCTGATCTGCACTGAGAAACCACACTCCTCAGAGCCTCACAACTGAGATGTCACTTGGAAAGAGGATCTTCAACCTACAGGCTCAAGCAGACACAGATATCTGAGAATTCCAGCAATCCTGATTGCTGTTTTCTCCTACCAAAAACACACCCCACCAAGATTAAAAACTCGGGTTTGTAATACAGCCCACAGTTCTCTCTGAAATCAATTATCTCCTTAAAAAAAAGGGAAGACAAATTGTCCTAAAATTCTCAACTGCCAGCTAAGGTTTTTTGACTTCATTGGAAATTAAAAGTTTCTAATGTAAGACTTATTATCAAGCACAGGCTGATCACTGGCTTTATTTCCCAACTGTAGCAAAACCAGAACACCAGTGCATTCTTCTGCTCCTTCCATTTGCAGACAAACACAGGGACAGAAATTCCTTAGTCTCTTTTTCTGCTATTACAGAGTTACAACAGTGTGAACACACAGGACCCAAGCACCTGCAATCCCCTGTACAGCCAAATATAGATTTTAAGGTTCACCAGGAGCAATGAATCTCAGGGTCAGGCTCAAAGTTCAGTTCAGCAACTGTAAGCTGTGTTCAGCTGGCTGAATACAGATTTTTTTGTCACTTCCAAAACACATTACCAGAATCTACGAGTTGTTCAGAGCAGGTGCTGATGCACGTCTCCATTTGAAGTTTTCCCCTTTCTTTCTTTCAAATATACTTTGAAGTCTCTGCTTGTAACTTCCTTAGAACTGTGGAAATGTGGGCTGAAGGGATTTGGATTGAATATATTCAATTCCAGTGGCATCACTCAATTCACTTACAATGTTCCTTTTTCCCCAAACAGCTTTTTCCACATGGCAGCTAATAGGAAATTTCTTTCTACTCTCTCATCCAGCTGAATTCCTCATGACCTGACATATGTACCATGTCTTCTATAATGTGCAAGGCCTCAGAAATGAAAACACTTCCCAGGGACAGCTTTCATTAGCAACAACTTTTCAGCATATTTTGCCTGTCCTTCTGCCTGCGCTTCCAGGCAGTTTTTCATTTCTAATTAGCAAGCATAAAGAAGAAACCACAAATGTATTGTAAAAATCATCTTTTCTGGTCAAAACTGTCAGTTTCTTCAAAACTGGGATCTTTTTTTCTTGCAGCTTCCTCCTGGTCTCACAAAGTTACTACACAAGGGTGTGCACTGTGCTCTGGTGCCCTTCATTAAAGCCCTACCTTCACCTGCCCTCCTGCTGGGGCTTTTTCCCCAGACATCTCTTAAGCTCCTGACTCCCATCATCGTCCCTCTGGGTTCTGAGTACTCCTGCAAGGCAGGATGGAGCAGTTCTGCCCAGACTGCAGGCTTGCAGAGGCAGCTGTTAAGTTCATTGCCTGCACAGTTTCAGGCCTTGTGCAGGTGGCAGCCCAAACCCTGTTGCCTTTGTACCAGAACTGCTTAAGCATGGCTTTGCCCGGCCAGAATTACTACTTAATACCTCCCCAGGAAACACAATTTAATAAGAATTTCACACAACTGAGCTTAAAGGGAAGTAATACACATTGTATAAAACATACCTTTTACATTAAACTTCTAAAAGCATTTCCAGAGTTTAGTCAGAGGCTTAAATTAGCAGCATTTACTTTAGCACCATCATAATGAAGTGCCCATCACCACATCCAAAATAAGCACCTATCTTTGGAATTTAAACTTGGCCATTAAATTCTATTCCAAGGTGAAATCTCATACATCATATTTCTGCAGGAGTGAAATATGCATAGAAGCCCCACAGTAAAAAAAACGGGGCAAGTGGCACAGGACAGACAAAGTGTTGCTCTTTTCTAGCCTCTCTCATAGCAAAACAATGCTTTGAGAACCTCAGCTCTCAGCTACTCAACCACCTCTGTTCTGGCTTCCTATTTCTGGGAACATGCAAAAGTCACAACAAAGGATGTCTGGTTACAAGGCTTGGACAGAAAAGTCAAACAGAATGGAATATAGGAACTGCTACATCTCTCTCATTTCCAGGTTGTCTTTAATACTGACAGATCTTCGACAATCACAGCAAAATTGCTATTCATTGACAGCCGTAATTTAGAATCCTCTATTACATCTACATATCTTAGAAACTACAAGGCATAAGGATAATTTATGCTGACTTTAACACAAGCTGTATAAATTCACCCAGAAGTTCCTGTAGAGAAGCCCAGAAATCTGTGGGGAAATTGAAGATTCTGGAAAGACCTCCAGCCTTGGTTCCAAAGTCAGCTAAAACCCAGAGCAGCCCATGCCTTTGTGACCTGCCCCTGTGTCTGAATGCCTTTTGTTAAAAAATGCCTTTTGTGAACTCCAGCTATCAGGTCTTTAGACCCAAGACATGAGTTCTGATGAAGTCACTGCCGTGCCAGAAGAGAAAACTGAAGCAAATGGGTATCAGAGATGTGGTACAGGCAACCAGAAGAATATTATGAAAATACTCTGCAGGAGTCTAAGACATGTTAGGGCAAGAAGATCACAGAATCAGTAAGGCAGGAAAAGATCTCTAAGATGATGGAGTCCAAGCATTAAATGGGTATGACTGAGGTAACGCTGGATCAGGAAATAAGTATGAATTCCCAGGAGTTCCATCTCCTGATGCTGCTCACCCAGCAGGCTGGTGCAGGGCCCTGGCAGCAGAGGAGGATGATAAAGTCTCTCTCAAGGGAAGGCTGCAGGCAGGACACCTCAGGTCATCAGTGCAGGACCAGGACCAGAAAGGGGAATCACTGAGCTGGAGGCTTTCAGACCTACAGACTTATGAGAGTCTTTCCTGAAAGGGCAGCACCTCCATTGACTGTAACCTTAAAAAGACCCTCCCAAAACAAAGGGGATCACTGCTGACTGGAAAAGGGCAAATTTTATGCAAGAAAGAAGATCCAGAGAATTACAGGCCCTGAGACACCACAGAATCCACTCTGAGCAAACCTGTGGACAGTGCTACGTTTTGGGGACAGGGTGGGGTGAAAGAGTTGGAAGATCCAAGAGGTAGAGCTTTACTTCAGAAAGCATTGCAGGGTAAAAGCTAGAGTAAGCCATGACAGCTGACCAGTACTGAAAATGGATTAAAGATGGTAACCTTTAACCAGAAGCAGAAGAGGCACTGCAGGATACCCTATCTACCTGCTTGGTGTAGACTCTGCTGCTTTTCACTGTGAAGATTATCCTTCTGTTCTTGTTTTCCCTCATTCCTAGTGTCCACACTAATTTCAGTCCCTACAGCTCCAGGGGACACAAAGATTGGAACAGCTGGCTGCACTGTGAAAATAGATGAAAAAAACCCAAATCATATGCTGCAAACTATAGCAAGTAGGAACACCACTGCACTAATTCCCTTTTTTTTTTTTTTTGGTGGGGTGGCTACACAAGGAATTTTGCACAGAATTTTCCTGAATCTCTCATTTTTGTCTCTTTCCATTCCTCCTTAAGTATCTTAATTTTCAACAGTGCACCCTTAAAAATATCAAGGATCATGTGGTATCCAGTCCTAAACTGTTAAATAAGGTAGCTGTAAATGGAGTAAAAAATAAAATCAGTTGCTAGAAAAAAAAAAAATTACCTCTATCTGAAGGTGTTTCTGAAGAAACAGCAGAAGAAGGTTTCCTTCTAAGCAAGGTGAGACGCACAGTCTGTCCTGTGTTTCGCAGGGCCTCTACCACTTCTTGGTTGGTAAAATCCTGTATGTTGACTCCATCAATCTAAAACAAGAAAGTTGTATCAAAGAACAGTAATTGTGCTGCATTCTTAGGCTGTGTTGTGAAGTACCATAGGCTGTAAGCAACAGCCATGCTATTTAGTGCAGGAACTACAGGGTTACTCTCCCAAGACAGCAGTATTTGCAAAACAATCTCATTAAATCCGTTACAGTTCACTGATGAGAATTTATTTTCAAAATGCACTTTAAAAGGAAACACAACGGTAATTTCTTCTTTCTGTTTTCGTGGGGACAACCACAAAACAGAATTTACTAATATGATACAAGTATGCCCAGATTTTTCCTTAATTTTTTTTTGCTTACCAAAACCAGGTTGACAAGGACTGTGGATGAAGGTTCCAAGCAGAGTATCCAACCTAAAAGTCTGCTCTGTTCATTATCACTGTTGGTTGTCCCAGGGATTTCTAACACAAACTTCCACACACAACTGTCTGTATAATCCACCCTAAACAGCCCAATTCTTACATTTTCAGATATTTTAATTTACATCCCAAATAGTCTGTTCACCTCACTGTCAGATCATGCATCAACAGGGCCTTTCCTGCAGATATATTAGTTTTTGCTCTCACAGAGGAGAAGCTGGCTTTGGAAGGTCTGGCATGGCATACATTTTAAAAGTAATTTAAAATCATATCTCTATAAATATTATCTCTTAAAACAAAAAGACTGTGGAATTCAGTCCTGCTTGTGCTGTGAATGCAAAATTGGCTATTATTCAATTCACTGTTATTCAGTGGTTTTTCCATTTTTCTACACATAAAGCTTGGGTTTTGAAACCTAAATTGTGACCATTAACATTTGGATTGTATCCACACTACACAGCCATTAAGGAACACAAACAATGTGCCACATCTTGCAGAATCTTAACAATCCTCGAATCACATTCAATTCAAGTAGAAGTTAATGCTGCTCATCTTTACTGCAGGCCAAGAGCCAAGATTCTCCACTCTGAAACACTTTAATCCAAATGCTTGCTTCTTTCACAGCTAACTACTATTTACTACTTCTTTGAATATAAAATAATACTTTAACCACAGCAAGCCAAAGCTCATTTCTGTCACAAGTCTACCTAAACAAACACGAACCACCAAATTATTTCTTCTGCAAAGCAGAGGAGGTTTAATTAATTTTACAAAGTCTTTACTATGTTGTTCTTTTAACAGAGATATGAAATGTATTAGTTCTACAGCAATATATAAGCACAGTACTCTACTTACAGCAACAATTTTGTCATGAACATGAATTTGGCCATTGTGGTCAGCAGCACTACCAGGTATTATATTTTTCACAAAAATCCCTGAAGGTTCTGTTGGGGGGGGGGAAGAGAAACAAGTCACTGCATTAACCTAATGTGTTTATTTTCTTATTAAGATTTTTAATTCCAGCCTTTTTCACACAGTTCCTTCTGTCCATAAAGTGATGATTCCATAAACCCCCACCATCTGCACGTTACCACTCCTGACATAAAACTGAGGATATCTGGTGGAAAAAACCAGCACTGACACAACCACCTGTACACTGACCTCAAATTTTTTTCCTTAAAATGGCTCACCAAAGGCCACCTCCTCCATGGATTCATCCTTGTGCTTACCCAGGCTCTAAACCACAATCACTTAAATCCATGCTGCGTTTGATTTCAATAGGACTAAATAAGCTAAAAGTAAAGTATGTGCTTAAGGACTTTGATCAGGACTTCAATCATCTTACAGCTAAAGAATTTAGTACTTTAAATCTTAATGAAAAAGGACTTTTCTTTAAAAAAAAAAAAGAAAAGAGAAACATGGAAATCAGAAAAGCTGTCCTTTGTCATGTTTGGCGTTTGATTATTAATTCTAACTCCCAATGAGAACAAGGAAATAAAAACAAAGGAAAAAAAACCCAAACAAACCAAAACCCTAAAACACTAACACTTCCCTTTCACACACTCCCTCTAAATATGTTCATTTATTTAATAAATAAATGCTGATCTGTAGTTCCAATGAATCTTGACACTTCACCCATCCTTTTTTGGACACTGAGCTTCCTCAGACACCTGCCCAACACGGTCTGTCCGTGCTCAGCAAAGCCCCTCCCCTGGTGCTCCAAACCCACCTCTCCCTGCTGCCTGGCACGTGCCCCTCCCCAGCCATTGGCCTGGGATTCCTGACTGGCATCACAACAGGATCTCCTGGGAGCAAAGAGGCTTGGAGAGCAAGTCCAGCTGCACCACATTCCCAGAACACTTCCTCAATTCCCACGAGGAAGCAGAGGGATAAAAACCACTACCCCTATGCATAAAACCAGACATTCAGCCGGGCCAATTTTAAACACACTATCATTTGTGCCACTGATATTTGAAAGACAAGTTAGGAGCTCTAATTTAAAGAGAATCGAGGGGGGGAAACCCCCTGATTCCATGTTCCCATATCCTAGCACAGGTAGGAGCTATTCATTTTCCCCATGGTCAATAAAAGCTACCTGAGAAGCCCCTGTCCAACACTTAATTAAATCCTGTAGAACTCACCTATGTCACATGTGCCAGCATATCCAACAATTGTTATTCCCAGGCTTTGCCCATTCTTTTTTATAAGTTCAACATCATAGGTATCAAAAAAGTTGTCATTATCCTATAAATAAAGCACAAGACAATAAAAAAACCTCTGAATTTCCCAGCGCCATTACAATATTACGGGTTAATTAAGATCCTCAGAAGTGAACAGTGATTTTGTTTTTCCTTCTAAAAGGCAATGTAAGTTCATTTGTAAAGTCCCTACAAAGCTGGCCCTGGGATGTCTGTGCAACTCTCCTCTGACCAGCAAAAAATCAGAAGTGCAAGGCAAGAGTTGAGACAGGGAACAGTACAGACACTGGTGAGACCAAAAGAGAAAAACAATCAAGCACATAAATCTGGGATTGCAAGGGATAAATTAAAATACATAGAGTTGTTTGCTTTCTGTAATCAGATACAGGCCAATGAGTTCAAAAGGAAGATGATGAGAGTAAGGTCTGGTAAAGTGATGAAATCAAGAGGGATACTGTCACTGCCAACAGCAAAAAATGGACTGGGAAAATGGAAAACATTTCTTAAGGGAGTGAAAAAAGAGAAGTTCAATCAAATGCTTGCCAAGTATCAGCTTTGGAAGGACCCATATCAAAAGCAGCCCAGAGTTCCAGCCATACCTATTTCACTTCTCAAAGGAAGAGAAATCAATGGGCAGCTATCTCGTTATCACACACACCTCCCTCCACCAGCAAAGTCATTAAGCTCATTAAATGCCTTCGGACTCCCTTGCTCCATAAAAGGCTGATGGAGATGAAGATAAGTTTGGATGCTGTCACTTATCTCCAGTAAACAAGCCCATAGCAACACCTGAAATGGAGCTGTGGCCTCAAGAGCCCGGCTGTTTTGACAATCAAAAGCTCCTCAGAGTCAGTGCTCTGCCTACAAACACTTTTCTCTAAGTAACACTCCTGGTAGAATGCAAAATAATCGAAATGGAGTCCAGGAAAATCAAAATGCAAAGTCCTAAATACAGTCAGCACACTGCTCACACTGCTGTCACTGCCTGGGACAGTACAGATAATAAGATTGTTTTCTTGTGCTCACACACAGACAGAAGTAGTTTCAGTTATTCTCTACTACAGGAAATCCAAAGAAAATCAAATATTAATATAAACCTGAAAATAACTAACCACCTGTTAAAAATGCCTTTCTGCTGGTTTGCAAAAAAGAGAAAAGGAAAATGTTTCCTATTCCAAAGCTCACAGCTAGTGAAAGTACTCAGAAACCAGAGTAAAACTAGATTATAGGGATAAGTTCCATTATAAATCTGACACAAACTGAATGGTAGATCATTGAAATCATCATTAAATTAATAAATACATTCAGATTAACCACTAATCTTGTCTTCAGCAAATCTCTCCTAGCATCAGGCAGATGAGTTTCTTCAAATCTACACATGAAGGCACTATTTAGTTCAGAAAATTTTATTCCCCCCTCTAAACTGCATAGCAGGAACACAGAGGTCACTGAAAAGACATCCAGAAGGAATCACATTTTAGAAAGGCTGCAGCATTTACAGTGCTCAGGGTTGATCAGTGACAACAGGAAGAGAGAAAAACAGTATTTTGTGGAGGAAACAAAAGTAAGACCGTGTTATTTTGCCTCTAATATGGGCCTTGGAAAATATGATCCAGTCAGGAAAGAAGGGCCTCATAACTGATTCCCTTGGAAAGCCTTTTGTCAGAGCATTGGACAAGCCCAATGTTCAGGCTCCAGCCTTAGGGATGCAGATCACCCCCTCCCATCTCCTGGACTCTGTTTCCTACTGCACTGATCCCTCCTGGGGATCCCCCTGGGGAGAAGAGGAGCTTGAGGAGGACCCAAAATACTCGACTGACACAGCCCCAGCATTTTTCCGGAGATGTAAAACACAAAGCTGCCTTTGCAGCAACTGTGCCCAAGGAGCAAAGAGGTGAGTTTGTAGTGAAGTGACTTCTACTGTGACTTTTAAAAACAGTGCTTCAAAATACCCCCAGCTCTCTTCACTCATGTTCAAGAAACTAAACAAGAAAGAAAAGGCTACTCAGATTCTACACCTAAATCTAAGCAGCACAGTAGTAGCAGATGGTACACAAGCACAGCTTTGTTTATGTTTCGAGACCTACTGTACACTTAGTGTAGCATTTGTTGATTTTAATTACTCAAAACTGAAAAGAATGACTTCAAAAACAAGAGACTTTGATATGACCATGATAAGATTTGCTAAAACAAGTTTCAAAATTTTTAGATATATTTCCTATCACAGGCAGTAGCGTAGACTATGAAAACATTACACTTATGTTTCATAAAAAGATGATTGTGCTGAATAATTCTGGTGTGGCCGTGGCTCTCTGGATTTCAGACTAGGGAAATTCACAGTCCAGTTTTAAATCCACTTACACATGATTGATTAGAAAAAATGTAATGAGCTAAGAAGAAGAACTAAAAGTACCACTTATCGATAACGTTTATGGTCTTGGTAATTAAATTAGCCACTCTGAAATAAATTCTGTAAAGCCAGTCATTCCAATCCCAAGATTATAGGTGTGTATATATATATATATATATATATATATATATATATGTAAGATACAGGAAAAAGGGAAAATTATAGAAGGCAGGGCTATAATAAAGACCACTTAAATACCAGCATATGGTATCTGGAAACTCAAGAGAGGAGAAGCACTTTAGGCCCCAAGAACACTCTGTTCTCTTCTTCCTTTCTGATCACAAGCCACAAACATGCTTAAAAATGTCACAAGGAAGCAGCAGAGATACTCACATTTCCATTTTGAAGCGAAGGCAATGTGCTGACTGGCCAGCTCACGGGAGGTGGTGGAGCCTCCATGACTTCACACTTGGGGTCCCTCGCAACGATCATCCTGACAGAATTCCCACAGTTCCTCAGCACTTGGGCAACCTGCTCACTGGTCATTCCTTGCACGTTGGTCCCTCCAATCTGCAAGATGTGATCTCCTGTCCGCAGCCTCCCATCCTTCAAGCACAAATTAAATGGCAAAAAGTGTTTCCAGTCCATACACAAAGTATCTGTTCTATCACAAAAACTGGAACTGTGCAGGGGCATCTTCATGGCCATGAGAACCAATGGGAGAAAATGTCAGAAAAGTGACCACTATGGCAACACAGTAAATAATTCAAGGACCCGTTTGCACAGTCAGGCGCTGGGTTTCCCACTCTTGGACTCATTTAGGAGAAAACAGGCAGCAACATTGTTTTATAATCTCACAGATTGTTGTGGGTTCTGTTTCATAGAACGCTCCTCATCAGATAGGGGATTAGAATAAAAGCACAGCATTTTGATTGAGGACTTTCTAGAGTTTTCCCTCATACTTCTGTGTTAGCCTGGCAATTTTTTTCTTATGTGACCAGCTCCAACTCGAGTGAGTAAATCCACTGGAGGCAACAAGACTCCACACAACCCATTTTTCACCTGATAATTGTGATTCATGACCTACATCATCATTTCCATTTTAAGCAAGAATTCCTACCACCACATCCTCAGCTGGTATTGATCAGCACAGCTCCACCACCTTTGGTGCACTGATTTATACAGCAATCACAGGGTTATTCCCAGAACCAACTCAAACTCATTTACAAACTCATCCAATTTTAACATGTACATGCCTCATTATTTCACATGTTCTTAATGATGTCTCATTCAGCTGAGAATGATGTGGTGAGTTCTTAGCTTACATGCTTCATTGGTAGCCAAAACACTTTATTCCTTACAGCAAAACAGGTGTTAGACAAAAATTAAAAAATACTCATTTATACACGACAGGTTCAGAGTGAGACAGTCAAGAAAAAGCCAACATTTTCCAGTAAAGCTCTCCAAATTTCCAGCTTTTATTTCCATCCTGTACTAGAGGAATTACTTTTGCCTCTCTCTTTTGTCTGCATGGGTTCCAGTCCTCAAATATCGTAACTCATCGTGACCAAATTAATTTTAAAAATCTGAATCTGTTTTGTTATTGCAAGTGTTCTACTCCTGAAATGTAGGAACACTCAGCACCCAGTCTTTAAAGACAATCAAGGTACAAACTGTGCCTTCAAAAGGCTTTGCATCAAACCTAAGTGTCTCCTTGGACTGGTCAGGCTGCAGGGCAGGGATCAAAATCCCCTTCAATGAAACCCTCTACAAACAGGACATTTTCAATCTCTGAACTGAACCTTGCAATGCAGTGACTTTGGTAGGGCAGATTCTCTTGCTTGACAATTCACTTGGAGAGTTTGTTCCTATAGATGTTGCCAAATTCTACAGAGTATTTGTCCTGCCCCAGACTGACCAAAGGCTGAAAATACCAAAAGTATGAAAAATATCAGGCAACTTTTCAGAATTTCTGCATGTTCAACAACATTACAAAAGCCAAAGCTTGTCTGAGAAACAACTTAATTTATATCAGGTGCTGACTTTTTCCTCAATCATACCTTCAACATATTTATTTATGAAGCATGTGTTGGCATTCAGACTTTGATGCTATCAGCTTCCTTTTGTTTAAGTATATTAGTTTATTTTAAGACTGTCAAAAGCAGTTAATTATACTTTGCAATCAAATAAGAAGTGACATAATATAACAAATTACCCGATCTGCTAATCCCCCAGGAACAATTGTTCTTACAACTACTCCACTCGACTTTCCTCCTACGATTCCAAAGCCTAATCCTGAACCATCGTTAATCAGCTCAACGTCTTCAATGTGGCCCCAGTGAATCTGCAATTAATAAAAACAGGAGATTTTAATTTCGGATGATCGTTAACGTTTCTCACGTTCACGTGCAGCAGGAACGAGGAGAATTAATCAGAGCAATTTTCTGTCTCCACCCCAGGTATTGGAGATCTGTGGGATTTTGTTCACTCAGCTCCATTTCCTTATAAATACGCAGTGGGATTTCTCATCTGTTTTTAAACACACATTTTGTCCTTCACTTTCAGGATAACAGGATACTAGGAAAAAGCTTGACTAAGAAAAAGCAATTTTAACGTTTTCCTGCCAAGATGAAAAGTATCCTTTTAGTTTTTTATAAATCCAGAGTACTGCAAACAAGAGGGAAAAACAGAGGCAAGGAGCTTGCACTGGCCCAGTTTTCAGTCAGCGTTGCCCAAATTCTTATTTCTGTTATTTCACTCACACACTCTGAACAGCACCATTCAGCACTGAATTAATAGCACAGCATAATAATCTGCCATACTGGATTGGAAGCAAATTTCCAAGCTACACTGTACCATGACCTTATGTTCTACAAGACAACCTGAAAATAACAAAGCTGTTAAGCAACCTAAACCCAGCCAATGTTTCTGTCAGATTAATATCTCATACAGGCCCAAATGGAGCAAAGTAGGCAGATTTAAGTCTTCTGCGAATAAAGGATTTATTAGCATACTGAAAATCTTTGCCAAAGCCAGTTAAATATCATAAAAGAAGTTTAAAGACCCCCTGCAGAGATATATATTTGTATTTTATTTTGTTAGTCTGTTCAGTTCGGATCTTTCAATGAAAAAGCAGTTAAAATTTAATTCTTTAAAATTTTCAGTGCAATAAACAATATTGATTATCCACTAAAACCTTCAGATTTCACTACCTCTGTAATAATCATGAGGGAAATAATTACTAAGAATAAGGAAAAGCACTGCTTTTACCCAGATTTTCATCAAAATCTAATAGCATAATAAATTCAGATTCCAATATTGCAATCCCTGGATTTAGGTGTGCAGTTTGACCGAATTCAGGGAAGCCACCTGGACCATATGGGTGGAACACAGATGGAAGTTCAGCCCTGGTTTATTACATGTCCCAGTGACAAGCTCTCCTTTGTCACAAAAACAAAAGGCTTCCCAATCACTGAAATTTGCAGATGGGGGAAAAAAAAAAAAAAACAGAACCAAAACAAGCTGATAAATAAACAGGGATTTAGAGGTTCTTTAACAGATAAATTGTGTTTGTTTTTTAAAACAAAGACAAGGCTTTTTGGTTTGAGCAGTGCCAGTTTAAATTGGTTGGGCTGTTTCAAGCAGTGTTCATGGCAGGTTATGTTTACTCTCTTTTAAGAAGTAATCAGAGCATCTTTAATTGCTGAGCACAAGTAGGTTTCAGCTGGGTATCCCCATCAAATGCTTCATCCAGCCTGTGCTGAACAGACCCTGCTGATAAGAATATGGTGATCTACTAAAGCTTCTGCTATCCCATAAAAACCCAGGATCTGTTTTCTAACAACTCCACGCAGCTTTGCAATGGAAGCCTTGTACTTACTGCACGGTGAGTCTAAACGAAATGTCATCACATATAAAATCTGATTAAAGGAAAAAATCCCTCCATGTAAAACTTGCTAACACAAAACACTTAGAGCCACGGAAAAAAAAATATCCAGCCCAGCTGAAAATCTGATTTTGACAGTATTACAACAACTCACAGTCTCAGGTGGATTTACATCACTTAATAAGGAGGTTCTGCTGTTCCCTTGAAGTGGCTCCCGAGCCACCACCAGATGCAGGGATCCTGTGGATTGCTGGAGGAGGGCAATGGCGTGCTGATGGGAAATGTTCTGATCCAATGGCGTGCAATTAATGGCCAGTATGTGGTCATTTTCCCTCAGTCTTTGATCCCTTAACAAAACATTGAAAGCAATTTTTAAACGCGGCACAGTGACTTCACATTGGGCTCGTGTAACTGAAATAGGAACAGTTGTGCAAGGTTAAATGTTCATGTATTTTAAAAATCTGCTTATGAGGGTGCCTTCACCAGCTTACAAACTACATTCAATCCACACTGTTCTGAACTGCCCAGCCACATTTTGTTCCAGCTTTAGCATGGTGCAGAAATTTGCTCAATTCTTTACCATGCCTCTATTCAAAATTTAATTTCAATTCCCTCATCCTTTCTTGATGATATTGAACTACAAAGCAGAAAAAAAGTATTTTTGTAGTTAGACAATAAACTAGGAACTATTCTTCATTATGTTTAGCACTACATGATGCCATCTCTAAGTACCCACAACTCAGGCTTTGATGCTGTTTTGTATCGTTATTTAATCTAAAGATTGATGTGCTGCATATTTATATTTTACTTAAAATTTATAGTATCAGGCTTCAGACATGAAACTTTCTTGGAGCAACACACAGTTCAGTTGCTACCTTGAGATAATATAAATTTCACAGTTAATTCACCCCAGTGATGAATTTAGATTTGTGACAAGAGAGAAACCATCACTCATCTCCTTTGTTAAATATTCATTCTGAGCACGAGACCAAACTGTTACATAGACAGACACTGCCTTCAAAGCTCTGTAGGAATCCAAAAAAGTCTCCAGGAGATCTTGTCTCAGAAGCAAAATGGGAAGCATGCTGGGGAAATTTATAAACTCCGAAACAATGTAACTGCACATCTTAACTAAGGCATTTTAAACTTCCTTTTTATCATGCCATGTTTAAGATGTTTCCCAGAAATCACTTTCTTCCAGCACTAACCATATTTCAGATTCTCTCATCAAAGAAAGTGAGCAGCAGGTCATCAAATCCTAAAGTGAGATATTCACCCTCCTTTGACATCCGGATCAGTCCATCTGTCTCCACTTTGAAAGAGCCTTAATATGCTTTTCTTTAAGTGTTCTCTGGTGTGTTCTCTGTGGGCCCATCGCCATTATCATTCCAACCTCTCCCCACTCTTTTTGTCATCCTGTGTTGGCACTTCCTGACATGTGTTATTTAAAAAGTGACACCAATGACTTGAAATCTAGACACATTTTCTTGAAACATAATTCCAAGCACTGCATTTGTCTCATGCCAACTCTTGTGGTTTTACAATCACATTTTATTTTTAAAGGATTGCTCTGTCTTTTGTTGTTGGGTGAAAACCCACAGACAATACAGGAAGAAACTGCCTGGAGCCTCGATTCTATGATGACATCTGTGCAGGGATCTGTCGGGAGGAGTGGATCTAAATTTACACAGGAAATAAACAGTAAAACCAACTATAAATAGGGCATTGTCAGAGGCACATGAATAAAGGAAGAAGGGGGGAAAAAAAAAATCTTTCAGGGACACAGTGGATAAAAATTAAAATGGAATCTAATTTTTATTTTCTTTGTTTTCTTTTCAGAGTTTTCTTTTGTTTTTTTAATCAGGACTCAAGATTCTCCAAAGTGAGTAATGATTTCTGGAAATTCCATTTATGAATGGCTTGGATATTTAAAACTCATCTGAAAACATGATCCTCAAAATATGAGTCCCTTTAGCTGAAAAGCAAGATACCACCACCAAAATATCCCACCAGATAACCCAGACAAACATGTTATTCTGATAGAGTTTTCAACGTGAAGGTCATGACTTTTCCCTTCACGGAAAGTACAATTTTCCAGCACAATTATGAAGATCTCACCTGTCAGCTATGCTTCCTGGCTGGACTTCCTTGACAAAGATACCAACTTCTCCCAGGCTGGGATTTTTAAGGGCAACCACACTAAATCCGAGACCTCCAACAGAAGGTTTATCAATCTTTATTGATTCTATTTGTCTTCCCTAATAAAACAGAAGATAAAATTACTTACTAATTTTCAATGCAATAGAATGAGCTACTTCAAAATTTATGAACACTTGGAGAATTATTCTCCTCCTAAGACTAAACAAAGGCAAAATACCGAATATGTTATTTCTATAAAAGCTCCTCCATTTATTATTTTTAATATAGCAATGTATTGGATATGCAAGCACTCTGAGGTTCTGAAACCTCAGGGAATTTAAGAGCTGCTTTCACACTTCATTCACATTATGAGATGAATTCCAAACTGGATGAAAACTATGAACGAAGTGCTGTCTAGAGCAATATATTTGGGATTTCTGGAAATGCTGTATAGCTGAACTAAATTACTTGTGTTTTGGCTCCCCATGCTTTTAATGCTGATTTTTAGGTGTGCATTCAAAAGACTGCAGCTCTTAAATACAGAAATTAATTTCCTTCCCCTCCCTGCAGCTTCACACCTAATGCTAAAAAAAGTTTGCTTTTGCAACTGCCTGTTTTTCAGTTCTAATACAAGATTGCTGGGGTTGTTTACTGGGAAATATTACTGGGAGAACGCACTGCTATCACAGCTCTTTTATTCCAAATAACGTGCAGCCTTTACTGCTAAATCTTATCTCTGATGAGTTAATGACACACTAATGAGCAGAGTAATGCTCAAAATATTACAGCTACATTAAGGAAGTCAATTAGCAACAGTTACTTAATATAGAAAGGCATGAATAACCAATTAAATTAATGGTTGAAAATAACAGAGAACAATACATTTGTGGTATAAATGCCAGTCCCCCATGGGTGGATGTCTGCACCTGTAGAAATTCTTAGGGAATTTGGTCCATGCTACATGACAAGCTTTTAAAATCTGCATCTGTCTGGCAAAGTTAAGACACACTAAATAAAGAGTTAAATAAAATATTACATGCTAGTTCTTTTAATACTTTGCACTGTTCAGAAAGTTGGTACGTTTCCAATTTAAAATGTACTTGATAAAAAAGTGCCTCCATCAAAACAAGTTTCTGCTGAAAATGTCCAATTTCAATTAAGTGTCATCAAGTACCAAAAATGCTTTCTGGCAATCGAAATTTCCTTACTATGTTGGTGTGTTTGGTAGAAAGTAAAACAGAAAATTGGCAAAGAAAGCTAAAAAACAAAACAAGCCACCAAACCACTTCCTATTACTGATATTATCTTCCACTGGGAAAAGTTCTCAACACCTCTACTCTCTCCTGGTTAGGAGGCACCATGCTTCCAGACACACAACAAAAAAAGCAGTGTGAAATGCTCCAAAAGGAACAAAAGTTTGGTTCACTGACCCTGAGAGCCTTACCTTTGCCATTTGCTGGATGATCATGTTAAATTCATTAACTCCCAGGTTTGGAGTGAAGGCTGATGCTTTGGGTCCAGGTGAAGTGCAAGGTGTCCCAGCAGTGACTGATTTGTCAGCAAACACCAACAACCCCCTCTTGGTAAAATCAAAATCCACTGAGCGGTCAGGAGGCATGTAATTGAGCTGTTGAAAATGAACAAAGGTGTGGAAAAACTACTGAAAACAACAGGAAAGGTTTTCCACAAACACCATTTTGTGTGCAGGCTGCCAAAGGAGAATACCTGTGTTCATATGTGCCCATTCACACAAATATACTCACCTGTATAAATCAGGCAGCATTAATAGATAAGCTATAACCAAGCTACCACATGAAATTTAAACTGTTTTTCAGAAGTTCCCTGGATGTTTCAACTGTGTTTCTACTCCACTCATTTCTCTCTGTTTCTTTCATGCTTCTCCCCTGCCCGTGCCCCTTATCCTCTTTTCACCCTGGTATTCCAGAATGCAAAAGCACCAAACTCTAAAGACTCAAACTCTCAAACTCTCAAGCACTGCTGCAACTGTCAGGCAAAGCTATGTAGAACTTTGGCACAAAAATCCAAATATTTTGAGTCACTCAGGAGCCTGAGGCATGGTCTGTATTATCCCTTCCCCAGAGAGAGTCTAGGGTACAAACCAACTACCACTGAACATGTTATCCCTGCTAGAACTTGCACTTCTAGTCCTCACTGATAATGAAGAAATGCAAAAATATTCCTAGTGTGACATCATAACCTGGAAAATCCCATCCTGAATGAAGCTGCCCATGCTTGAATAGAATTTCAAGAAAACCTAAATTTTCAAGATATGAGAGTTCTGAACATTCTGAATATAAACCCCACTACGTCACAGTAACTTTTTAGATACATTTGCATTTTCATACATTTTTTTAATAGCCTGCAAACGTGCATCCAAGCTTTGGAAGGAAGGGATGCAGCATCTATGGGAACCTGGGGAGGAGGGATAATGAATGGCACAGCCACCACCAGGCCACCCAGGCAGGAACACCTGCAAGACATCTGGCAACGACAGCGAGGTGGCCTTGTCCCTCTGACACCCACCCCGCTGTAATTCCAGCTGGGCACCATGGCAGCAGAGATGGGGATTGCTGCTGCTCAGTCGCTGGGTTTAAGTTTGCTGATGATTTTATCTTAACTGCAGGGTGAGATGTGTTCATCAGGTTGTGCTGTGGATGCCCCTGTCCGCAAAATCAAATGTCACTTGGCTTCATAAACCAACCCACACAAGTTCCAACTGCTGCTGAAGCCAAGTCATTTTAAAACTCGCTTGGGTACGGCTGCATCAGAGCTTGGAAAATCTTCAGGCTGGGTTTTCTACACTTTACATCCCAAAGCAGGTTAAGCATTCTTGTAAAAATTAGAGGGAATTAAGTGATGCTGTCTTTTAGGGAGAAAAGATGCTGCCAGTGAGCTGACAAACAGCACTCAGTTCCTGTGAAAAACAAAGGATCCCAGTTCCAACACTGCTCAGGACTCAAAATACTGGAGCTGATGTCTTTTGCAGATGTTTTTTTCCAACACAACCCTGCCTCTCCTGCATCCCTTTCAAAGCACATTGCCCCATGACCTGTTTGTTGCAAAACCACTTCTCATTTCAGCAGTGCCTCTGCAGACACCAGCTCCACAGAAGAAAAAAGCCCAACACTCACTCACACCACGTTACAGATTATTAACGAGAGTGCCCTCGTTAACACACGCCTACACATCCTGATTCAACTTCCACTTGCCCAGAGTTATCATCACACCAACAACAGTAATTTTACACTCACTTGTTCCTTCAGCTGCTTGATGGATTGCTGGAGAGTCAGTATCTGGTTGAACAAGGGGCTCCTGAGGGTGTTCCGTAGAATAGCCAGGTTTTCCTGGTGTTGGGAATCCCTCTTCTCCTGCAGTTTTGCCTGCAGCCGATCCAGGATCTGCAGCACCTGCTGCTTATCTGCACCACAAAGGAGTCCAGGTTAGGAATGGAGCTTCTTTGCTCAGCACTCAGCAAAAGGAATCATTTTCAGACCACATACCTGCTGCAGGATTTTCAGGCATGTTGAGGGGTATTTTCGGAATTACTCAAAATAACCTGGCTGAGGTTTAAAAACAACAACAACAAAAAATCGAATTAATAAATGATATATCCAACAGAATAGTAACATTTGATAAATGCAGTAATAAAATACTAAGCTAACTACAACAAATTTAATAAAAGAATACTACTACCCTGTTGCTTACCCCAAGTATTTAACAAAGCTCTCAACATAGCCTCAGCATATCCAAAACTTTGTCCTTGTCCCATGTGCTTTGCCTTTCGCACACAGGAAGGAATTTAAACAACACTTTCAAATATGAATAAAAATGCAGGTTAAGAAAACCGAGACACAGATATGCTCAACCAAATTCTTTTGGATATTGACATTATAATTGTGATCTTCACAGATATACACAGAGCTAAAATCTACCTATTATTTAGAAGATACTTTCCACCTGATCATTAGTAGACAGTATTCTTATAATGATAGTTCAGCCCTGCTGGATGGCAGTATAGGTGAAACTTTTGTGTTTCCCTATAAAAGAATGTTGTTCCCTCCACTCATGGGACAGCACAGAATTAAAGCCCAAAATTGGGCACAGTAATCCCTATTCCAACATGTTCCTAAGGAAGGTTAGTTCCAATCACAGCCTGATTCACAACAGGTGAAGGAAACCTGTTCTCTTCTCCTGCAGGTGTTTGCCTTTTTCTTTTCTACATACATAAACAGCAAAATATCCTTTATCAAGCTTTAAAGGAGCAGAATATCCTTTATCACACTCCTCCACAGTGCTAAATAGAACAGGTCTCCAACTGGGGCCGAGGCCTAGATGGCAGTATAAAAACAACAGACTTGCAATTAGCAGAGATGATAAATTTGTACCCTTGCTTGCATGTTATTAAGTTGATGTGGAGCCTGTCATTCTGAAATCTATCACGGCAGCTCTACCAAACAAGACTCCTTCACCTAGTACAAGCTCTTCTGAAAGAAGTCAGCCATTTAACAGCACAATTTACATAATTTTAATTCTATCCAGTATATAAGTGTGTAATTTCAGAGTAATATATTTGGAATTATGTTGGAACAAAAATAGCCATACCCCTCTCTATATATAAAAGCTTTTTACTTATTTTTTGTCTTGCAACTCAAGAGTAGCAAGAGTCATATGGTGAACGTGACACCAGGGGAAGCACATTCCAGGGGCTCTCTCCCAGCAGGATCTCTGATCCTTTCAGCTCTGCCTCTGATGCTGTCTGTGCTCTCAGTGAAAACATCTGGAATTCTGGGAGGACAGTGTTATATTTACCAAAATACTAATTATGCAGGTGAGTAGCTTCCCTTCTCCTGCAGAGTCAGGTTGATTTACCTAATGGGAAAGAAGAAGTGGATGGAGGCATGTCACAAACTGGAACTTCAGATTTATGCACCCTTTGCTGTGCATATCCAAGCAGCTTTGGCTCCTGCAGGAATTCCTGCAGAACTCGGTGGGTTTGTGTGGTTTTCACCCAGGGCCAGGCAAAAGGAGTCGCTTTGCAAGACTATTAACAGATTTAGGAGGTCATTTTAAATCAAACTCATAGCAAGAGTTGAAGCAGCAAAGCCATACAACCCCCTGAAAGATTTTCAAGAATGCATCTGAACTTTTGGAAGTCCTGCAGCTTTATTTTCTTTTCCATTGGAAATAAAACACTTCTAAGTTTAAGCTGCCTTTGATTCTGAGCTGAGAGCTGATTCTGAAGAACAGATGAAAACACCATTTCCTTACACACTCCTGAGTCTTCATTAAACCAGAAAGACAAAACTTAACCTCCTCAAATGAAAATACTGCATGAACCTTAACAAATCAGGACATAGAATATGGAAATTTGTTCTTTCTTCCTGGTTTAACTTCACTCCATTCGCTTCCCTCCTCTGTTTTTCTACCTCACATCAGCAGTTAAAAGAGGAAAAGAAAAAACTGCAAAGCAAGTGAACCAAAATGAGAAAGGGATGGAAAATAACTCCTGTGAGGAAAAGTGGCTTGAAACACCTTTAAATCAGCAGCAGGGTGAGGAAAAGATTAAACCCAGAGAAGAAACCCAGCATGGCAGGAAATAACGACCTGACAGCACCATGCCCACCCAAGAGCCAAAGCCAAGAGGCTGGTCCAGCTCCCCAGCCCTCTTCCATGCATTTATTCTTCCCTTTCCATTTTCCATTCAGCTGATCCCACCATGAGCTGGAACAGGGAGCTGAACACTCAGAATGAATCCTTCCCATTTTGGTGGGGTGAGCTTTGTGCCCAGCCAGCTCTGAGCTGCCAGCACTGGCAAGAGGGGGACAAGAGGGGAAGTGGTGATGTGTTCACACCTCATAGCAGGACCAAACTGCACCACGAGAAACACCCAGTCTCACTCCAAAACAGCCTCCAAGTGCCATGCTAACCATCCCCAAAATTAATCTTTTTTTCCATTACAGAGGGTGTAACAACAGCAATTATGACAATGGGGACTGACCTGAGAAAATCAGAGATTTAAATTTAAGGAGAAGAATTATAGGTAAGAGATCTTGGCTCCATCGAGGCAGAAGTTCCCTGGAGAAGGAGGTACAAAACAGGAGGAAATAAAAAAGATTAAAGAAAGTTTCAGCTTCTTGCTTGAGCTGCTCCAAGTGTCCCTAAGAGCCACTGCAGGCCACTTGTGCCAGTGGATGCCCAAGTGGATCTCAGGTGGTTTAATAACAGTTCAAGTTTACAAAGCACTTTGGGGTTCCTCGTGATCAGAGCTGGCCTCCAGCCAGCTTGCAATGCTTTTTAGTGATTTTTTTTCTTTTTTTTTGGTGCAATATGTTAAAACCACACTCAGTACTTCTTTCTTTTCCTTTCTTCCATAGGAGAATGGGAGGAAAAATTAAAGCAAACAGTTCCTTCTGGTGTGAAGGGAACCCTGAAAATATAAACTAATTTAGAGTGTTCAAGTCATGGATAATTGAGGACAGGCCTCTAAGATTGGCTTTAGGGCACCAGAGAAACTCACATCTCCATGTATTATTGATGTCTATGTTTAAGAGCCCAAACAGTTTACCATTAAACATTTTCCAAACACACTCTAAGTCCAGGCAGAGTATCAACAAACAGTTGATAAATTAGAAAGTCCATTCCTAGGTGTTAATTTTGAAGAATGATCCAAACCACTTTGGTTTGTCCTGTTAAAATCAGTTCCATGCACTCCACATTCCGCTTCCCTAGCTCCAGTCTCCAACCTCTATAAACGCTTATTTATCTTACTGGAAACCTCAGTTCAACATTTATGTCACAACTTCCAACATAACCATAAAATCATCAAGAAAATGATAAATTTCAGAAGGTTGAGTGTTTTCTAACCCCAGGACAGCATCCATCTGGGGTTCCACTGTCTTCACTTCTGAGAGTTGAACTCAACACATCTGAGGGAGTGGGAAAACTTCAGAAGGTTTTGTATGAAATCCCAAGACTTGGATCTTCTTCAAAAGCAACATAAGGAAAAAGGAATTCCCCCATGCTGGTGCCAGCAGAGGTCATCAGAAGAGCTGAAAGGTTTAAGTCTTCCATTGCCATCACCCCCCTGCCAGACGCCTGCCACTTGCACAGAGCCACGGAGCGCTCGGCCCCGGCGATCCCAGAGCCAGAGGGGAACATGACATCCCCACATCCCATCAGCGGCCTTGACAAGCACCTGCTCTCCACAAAGGGCTGCTGGAAGATGGAAATTGAGGCTTTGCTGCTGGGGTTTGGAAGAGGACATGGTTCAGCCAGCAGAGATTCTTCTGCCCATTTTTCCCCACTCATCCACAACCGCTTCTGCCTCGTGTCTTTCAACCTGGCCTCCAACAACCTGCATCCCTCCAGGAAAAGTACAGCCTCATGGGATGTTCTCCCCACTCAGCCTGGCTGAAACCTTTTGGGATATTAAAACCCACAAGTGCTAATAACTAACTGCTGCTATTTCTCAAAGGCTTCTAAAATGGCCAGCCTCAGCAGCCTGCCACAGGAACAGCCAAAGGGCTCATCCCAATCCAAAGTCACCTTTCTGCACTAATGCAGTTGGAATTTTTCCTGGCCCTGTTATCAGGAGTGACTAACACGGTGCATATCATCCTCCTCATCACAGAGACCTCTAACTTGGAAAGTTTCAGTTTAAACGCTGATAAAAGCAAAAGCAAGGGAAAACAGCATTTGTTAGTGTGATCTTAATCCTAAATTGTCCTCACAAGACATTGGCTGCAACTTCAGATATTCAATATTTTGTAGTTTACATGCCATCAAGCGACTCCATACTGTGAAAAAACACTATTCTAACACAGATTTTGCTATCCTACACGTTATGGTCAGTTTTACTTATACTGTACAGTAAAATTCAGTCATACCAAGCATAGCACATACACACCTTTCCTATGAAACCACCTCTGCTCTGTGGAATGCTGCAGGATTTATAAAAATGCTGTTGAGCACACACCGACTGCTCCAGGCACTTGAAAGAAGGAAAAAAAACGGAATAGTTCTGTGAGTACCTGAACGCAGATACACCACACTTCTCCAGGGTACAGTGGGTCACAGCGAAATATAATAAAAATATAAAAATAAAAAAATACTGCGTGGGCAGCCTGAGTTTTACAGATGATTAGTGACTAGAGGAGGAGGAAAGTAACGAAAACTCAGCACTCTGCACCTGTGATTACCAGTCTCAATGCAGATCAAGAGGAGCCTTACTCACTCTCCAGGCATGGTAACTTTTACAGCAAGCAGAACCTGAATTCCTGTGGACTTCAGCCTCTAGGGAAGTGCCAGTGTGGGTTCTCTGTTTTCTAATAGAAGGGAGAGCTCAAGCCAAAGCTGCTCTCCACGAAGCAAAAACACAGTCTCAGAAACCTGTTCTAATGGAAAACTCGTTTCCAGTATCTAAATATTGTCATTGCCAATAAATCCTAGGTACTTTGATGACAGTGTACACAGCTAACAAATCACACTTCATGGGGAACAGAGCTGTTAGACCGGGAACCACGCTGAACTTACAAGGGTCAAAAATTAACAAGGAATGCGGAAGAACTGTTTTCCTATTAACCACCTGTAAACAAAGTAAAAACCTGCTCTGCTAAGAATCTCTGGATTGACAGGCACTTGAGGGGAAGTGTTGCAACAGGTGTGTTACTTCCCTCCTCTCCTCATCCTGAGCCAGCCTCTCTGAGCAATAGAAACTGTTTGCACAACAACACAACACCAGGATGAAACCAGTGCCATGGAGAGCCTTTGGCTGCCATTGGGAGCCATGCAGTCCTACCCTGTCTTTACTGGGGTGTCAGGGACTTGTCGAGGTCCCTGGTGCCAGAATGGCTTTCAGATGGGGGTCTCTGGGTGAGCGCAGCCTGGTATCCTGGCCACGGCTATACTGGTCAAGCTGGTGTTCACAGCAAAATACGGGTCTGGCTCTGGAAGCAGGAGACTGTTGGAAACACTTAAGAGAATCCCAGGATAGGTCAGGTTGGAAGGAACCACAGTTGGGTCATCTGGTCCAACCTCCCTGCTCAAGCAGGGCCATCCCAGAGCACAACGTACGGGAGTGTGTCCAGATGGTTCTGGAATGCCCCCAGTGAGGGAGACTCCACACCCTCTCTGGACAATCTGTTCCAGTGCTCTGTCACCCGCATAGGGAAGAAGTTCATCCTCACATCCAGGCGGAACTTCCTGGGCATCAGTTTCTACCCACTGCCCCTTGTACTATTGCTTGGCGCCACCAGGCAGAGCCCGGCTCCATCCTCTTGGCAGGCTGGAATATTTATTACAGATAAACACAGATATTTATCCCCTTTAGATATTTATGCGCGCATTTCACCCGATAATCCACACCGCCGTGTCCGAAGGGGAATTAACTCCTGCAGCAGAGCCCTCGCACCACGCCGCCTGTGCGTGCCCCCCTCCCTCCCATCGCATCGCATCGCATCCCATCGCATCCCATCCGTGCCATTCCCGGGGCGGGCGCGGTACCTGCGGGCGGGAGGCGGCGGTGGCGCCGGGGGCGGGATGCCGGGGTGCCGGGAGCGGCGGGATGCCGGGAGCGGCGGGATGGCCGCCGGCGCTCACCTGGGCGGAAGCGGGAAGCGAGGGGCGATCCCGGCTCACCTGCGGCGCAGGAAGCCGGGGCGGCGCGGCGGGAGAGCCGCCTCCCGAGGGACGGCCGGGACTCGGCCCCTCCCGGCTCCGCCGCGCCCGCGGGGGCAGCGCTCGGCCGGCCGCGGGCCGCGCTCCCGCGGGACACGGGCTCTGGCCACCGCGGGAACTGCGGGCCTTGGGTTTCAGGGCCGACATTAACTTTTTAATCAATTTCCAGGTGAGCCCGGCCCGCCAGCCTGTTTATAGATGATAGTTGGAACCTGTCATGTGGCCTCCAGCTTCCCCAGTGAAGGCAAACCGCGTGTGTAAATATTGTAGCAAAGCTTATTTTTCATTTATTTGCAGCACATCGATGTCCAGACTCATGATACTCTGTGATTCTATGTTTTGAACTCCCCACAGAGGGGCACGTAGAGGCAGCTCGGTGCAAGGGCTTTGCTGGAGGAGTTAGCTCCCCTTTGCACACACGGGTGTACATCCTCGGGTGCACTGTGTATAATAATATGGGTATAATAATACTAGTATAATAATATGCTCTGCTCAGCCTCAGCAGCACAGCCCCCACCACTTCCCAGAAGGGAATGGCAAAAAACCATAGGAAAACTCGTATGGAGTAAAGGGATTGCAAGACTTCCCCTACAGCACCCCAAAACACACCATGTCTCTGTGGCTTCCACCACACAGAACGTTGCCCAGGATGGCAATAAAAGTAAAGTTTTCCTCCTGCTAATCACGAAATACTGAACAGGCACCATTTTAGCTGAAATTAATTGGGTGAACTGTGTGCATTCTGAAACCTGTACATAGTATGCTTTCTGACTTCTTAAAATTATGTAAGTACACACATAAAATAGTCAAATTAAAGTAGATAAATTTTTTATTTTGCTACACAGTTTCACAAGCCCATCTGCTGACCTTACACAGCCCTATTGGTTGCACAGGTGTAGTGGTTTGGTCTAAAATACTCATTACTGTTTATCTTCTGTGAGATAAGAATTAGGAGAAATGCAAAGCAGGCACCAACTTGAATGAATATAAAGAAGTTTATTAACAGACCTAAAAGAAGAAAAGAAAAAAAAATTATACCACCTTTAGAACTCTCCTCCTCCCCCCACCTTCCTCCCTTCTCCCACTGACAATGTAAAGACAACCCTTAAGATGTTCAGTCTGTTTACCACTTCCATAATAACCTTGTTCAGTCCATTTAGAAAGAGAAGTCTCTTTTTGCTCATGCTATGAAAACAGTATCACACCGAGACAGCCACCCACTTCCAAATATTGTTCAGTCCATTTAGGAAGAGGAGTCTCTCTGCTTGCGATGTGAGTCCCTTCCCCCGACTTGCAGCTTTTCCCGCAACTGCTTTCGAGGGTCCACTCTTGAAGTTTTTCGGGGTACAATTTTAAGGTTGAGCTGTTCAGAAAAAAAACAGAGGCCCTTCTCCTTCCCTGGGAGCAAAGGGTCATCTTCATCTTTGAGACTATCACTGGAAGCATCTCTAGGAATTGAGGTTTTTCTCCTTTCCTCTTTGGAGCAAAAGTCCTCATCTGGTTCATCTGGTTCATCTCTCTCTGTCCAAACTTCTCATGAAATTACAGCTGCGTCAGCATCTGCCTATCTCAGCGCAGGTGCTTCTGCTTATGAGTTGAACACTCCACCCCCCATATCTTCATGAAATTACAACAGGATACTCTGATATATCATAGCTCACAACAGACTTTCAGCTTTAAGCATCTCCTCTCTCTCTTCCCTCAGGTTTTCAGCTCTTCACAGCAATAAAAGGGTTAATCTCACCTCGGCCTTACAGCTGGAATGTGGCTTATCGCAGTTGGTCACCTGACCTCTGCCGGACAGAGGTGCCGCTTTGCTGAATCTCGGCCGCAGTGGAGGGGGGGTTCCGAGCCGCTCCGGCTGCCCACGGCAAGGCAGTGGGGGGGGGTTCCACGGCTGGAACAGGCCCATGGCTCCAGGCTGGCCGTGGCCCGGCCCGGCCTGGCCCAAGCAGGGCCTGGCCGGGCCTGCTGGCCCCTGCACGGGGCCTGCAGCCACCTGTGCCAGCGCCGGAAACGAGAGAGAGCTTGGGGGGGGAGTTTGTCTATTCTTAAGTGTGTATCACAGAGGCGGTCACAACTTTAAGTGGCTTAAAGAATTGTCCATATTCAAACTGGCCAGCTGATAGGTTCTATCAGGTCCCAGAGGAAGCTGTAAGCACCCCTTAGCAA
Organism: Aphelocoma coerulescens; assembly: GCF_041296385.1. NCBI lineage: Eukaryota > Metazoa > Chordata > Aves > Passeriformes > Corvidae > Aphelocoma > Aphelocoma coerulescens. The sequence continues at coordinate 30,653,139 of NC_091022.1, read as the reverse complement.
GGATATCCCTTCCGGGACTATGCTTGCTAACCTATGACATTCTCCACCCCTCGCCTCTGTGAAGACACATTTAAGAGTTATTATCAAAATTGCATTCAACTTCTGCCATATTCCACCCCTAGGTAGTTCAGTACAATTACAATATAAGTTTCTCACTATCATGCTACTTAACTTATGACCTAATACTTGCTTTGCCCAGTATTCCTCCTAATTAAGCTTTATCTCACAGATCTCATCAATTGCCCGCATTCTCTACCATTTTGTCGCGGGTTGGGTTTGTAACCGGGCGGAAACACCAATTTAGTGTAGTGGTTTGGTCTAAAATACTCATTACTGTTTATCTTCTGTGAGATAAGAATTAGGAGAAATGCAAAGCAGGCACCAACTTGAATGAATATAAAGAAGTTTATTAACAGACCTAAAAGAAGAAAAGAAAAAAAAATTATACCACCTTTAGAACTCTCCTCCTCCCCCCACCTTCCTCCCTTCTCCCACTGACAATGTAAAGACAACCCTTAAGATGTTCAGTCTGTTTACCACTTCCATAATAACCTTGTTCAGTCCATTTAGAAAGAGAAGTCTCTTTTTGCTCATGCTATGAAAACAGTATCACACCGAGACAGCCACCCACTTCCAAATATTGTTCAGTCCATTTAGGAAGAGGAGTCTCTCTGCTTGCGATGTGAGTCCCTTCCCCCGACTTGCAGCTTTTCCCGCAACTGCTTTCGAGGGTCCACTCTTGAAGTTTTTCGGGGTACAATTTTAAGGTTGAGCTGTTCAGAAAAAAAACAGAGGCCCTTCTCCTTCCCTGGGAGCAAAGGGTCATCTTCATCTTTGAGACTATCACTGGAAGCATCTCTAGGAATTGAGGTTTTTCTCCTTTCCTCTTTGGAGCAAAAGTCCTCATCTGGTTCATCTGGTTCATCTCTCTCTGTCCAAACTTCTCATGAAATTACAGCTGCGTCAGCATCTGCCTATCTCAGCGCAGGTGCTTCTGCTTATGAGTTGAACACTCCACCCCCCATATCTTCATGAAATTACAACAGGATACTCTGATATATCATAGCTCACAACAGACTTTCAGCTTTAAGCATCTCCTCTCTCTCTTCCCTCAGGTTTTCAGCTCTTCACAGCAATAAAAGGGTTAATCTCACCTCGGCCTTACAGCTGGAATGTGGCTTATCGCAGTTGGTCACCTGACCTCTGCCGGACAGAGGTGCCGCTTTGCTGAATCTCGGCCGCAGTGGAGGGGGGGTTCCGAGCCGCTCCGGCTGCCCACGGCAAGGCAGTGGGGGGGGGTTCCACGGCTGGAACAGGCCCATGGCTCCAGGCTGGCCGTGGCCCGGCCCGGCCTGGCCCAAGCAGGGCCTGGCCGGGCCTGCTGGCCCCTGCACGGGGCCTGCAGCCACCTGTGCCAGCGCCGGAAACGAGAGAGAGCTTGGGGGGGGGAGTTTGTCTATTCTTAAGTGTGTATCACAGAGGCGGTCACAACTTTAAGTGGCTTAAAGAATTGTCCATATTCAAACTGGCCAGCTGATAGGTTCTATCAGGTCCCAGAGGAAGCTGTAAGCACCCCTTAGCAAGGATATCCCTTCCGGGACTATGCTTGCTAACCTATGACAACAGGGTAAGGGCTACAAGAGGTTTGCAAATCAATTTCTCATGAGTTCAGATTGATTTCCCCTCATTCTGGCACCCGTTTCGTTTCACTGAGCAGCAGCAGTTGCACCAGAGCACGCGACACGCTAAGAACACACCATTCCATCCCCCTTTCAAAGGATTCTGAACGCTCAACTTCCCAGTCCTTACTCTCAGTTTTAATTAATGTGGCGCTCGTGAGAAGTGACAATTTTCTTGACAGTGATGAACAGCGAGTGGTGTATTTATCCATCCGAGGGACGCGCCGCCGACAGAAGAGCCGGGCACTTTTCCCATCAGTGCACCTCTGTCTCCATCTCCGAGGGCTGAGTTCATCCCGGAGCGCGCTCCGGCCCTGCCCTTTCGCTTCCAGTTGCTGAGAGGAGTATCAATTTTCATTTGCATACTTTGCCTGCTGAACTCCAGGCTGCCAATTCAGTTTACACGCATCTCCCAAAAAGCTGTTAGATGGCAATATTTCACATTGCTGGCTGAGCTCTTTGTCAGCCATCCACACGTTTTTAATCTGCGTTTCCACGGATTCTTGGAATATCTGGGACTGGGACAAACACTTCTTTGGTACTGACAGGCTCCAGACAAGTCACTGTGCACCAAAAGAATGCCCAGAAAACCCAAAAGACTTCCAGAAGGGATGGGTAACGATGATGTTCTCCTAAGTACTATTTCAGAGTTGCTTTCCCAGCTTGTTAGGTTCAGTTTTCCAGTTTTTAGGTCCCTACTTGTTTTTCAGGAAACGCTTCTTGAGCAGATGTAAACTTAGGACAGTGGTGTTGCCTCTCCTGGGTGTGTTTCCTCCAAATAACTTCTCCATCTCCTATAAACACTCCAGGATCCCTAGCAGTTCATAAGTGGAAAATTGATGCATTCAAACACTAGAAAAACCTGAAATAATCACAATAGAAAAATAAATAGCTGTCAAGGGAGTGAGAAAAGGAAAAGGTTTGTAATCACCACAAAATACCTTGCGAAGAGCAAACACGGATGAAGATAGAAGCTTGCCTGCTCCAGGAATTCAGTACTCATTTAAAAATTGAAATAAACAGCATTTTTAACAATGCAGTCACAGCTTTATGTGAAAATAGGGAAGAATTTGAAATTATTTCTCTAATCCGACTGCTGTGGGCATGCTGAACACAGTATCAGCACATCAGGCCCACCTGGATGACGGGGGTTGTGCCAGTCCGGGTTAACCAGGTTTGGCAGGTCACCCCTTTAACTTCGGCTGGGCTTTTTCAACTTATTTTTCAAGTACCCAGCAAACTCCAGACACCACTGGGGACACGCAGAGGTGCGATTTCAGCGGGTGGGCCAAGGCTATAGCGTCGGTGTCTGGAAGAGCGAGGAGGGTTCACCTCATGTTCCTCTCTCACCCGGCCCCGCCGCTCGGTTCAGGGCGCGTCCCGCCCGCGGTGCCAACACCCGGAGCGGCCCAAGCCCGCTCCGAGAGCCGCCTCAGGGCTCCTCACGGGTCCCCCGCTATCGCCGCGGGGCCGCGGCCCCGAACGCCCGACATCTTAGCTGCGGGCAAACGCGCGGCCGGTGCGGCGGCGGGCGCGGCCATCTTTACTCGGGGCGCGACCCCGCCCGTCCCTCCGCCGGGCCCTGCGAGCGCCATCTTGGGTACGGGCGCGCTCTGCCCTCAGCGCGGCCTCGGCCGCCATGTTTAATGAGGTCAGCCTCCCCACCACCCCAAAAAACACTTGAGCCCCGCAAAAAGCCCAGCCCACTCCCTGAGCACCCCACGAACACCTCGGGGTCCCCCTCTGTTTCTCCTCGCAGCTAGCACGGGCTCTCCCCGCGGCGGGGCCGCTCCGCTCCTCCCCGCGTCAGCTGACGGCGGCGGCGGTCCCGTCATGGCCGCCCGGAGCGGCGCGGCTGAGGCGCTGGTCCTGCTTCTCCTCTGGTTCGCAGCCCTGGAGGGAGCAGCGGGCTCGGAGCCGCCGCTCAAGTGCGAGGAGCTGCGGCTGGGGCAATATCCTGAGCGGGGCTGGGCCGGGGCCGCGGTCGGATCGGGGGCTGTTGTTGTGGCGACGGGCCCGGTGTGAGGGGGGGGCACCGCTCGTGGGGAGGGGAGGGAGCAGTGGGGGCCGTGAAGTGCCGGGCAGGGCGGGGGGAAGGTGAGATGAGGGAAAGCCTCAGGTTGGGAGCCCTTGGAGGGTCTCGGCTGGCAGGAGCGGGACAGAGCTCCTCAGGGTGTGGGAGTTGAGGTCACGGCCTCAAGCTGCGCCAGGGGAAGTTCAGGTTGAACATCGGGAGAAATTTCTTCACAAAAAGGGTGATTAGACATCGGAAGGGGCTGCCCAGGGATGTGGTGGAGTTCCGTCCCTGGAGGTGTTCAAAGAACGACTGGCTGTGGCACTCAGTGCTGTTGTCTGGGTGACAGTGTGGGCATCGGTCACAGGTTGGACTCGATGGTCTCAGAGGGCTTTTCCAACCTAATTAATTTCGTGATTTCTGGTGATAGTGTGTGTGCCCCAGTGCACGCTTGGGGTGTCCTTCAAAGAGATTCCCATGGGATGAGAGAGTCCGGTCTGCTACCACTCTGCCTTATTTATTATTTGTAGGACTCTGGAGCGAGATGTGGAGACTTTGCCATTTTATTATGAAATAATGTGTTTTTATGCCGTGCACAGGGAGCAGGAGGTGTGAGGCTCCTGGCTCTCCAAGGCACCTCTTGCCCTCCCCAGAACATGCTGGTTGATGGCAGCTGACAAGTTTTTGATGATCAAAAGTGTCAGGAAAGCAAATCTTGGAAAAAACTCGCTTCATCTCCTGCTTTACTTGGCTGTGGGAGTTGAGACCTCTGGAAGTCAGTTCCTGCTCAGTTTGTTCCTGCACCAAATTCCTGGCGCTTCATATGCTCATTTTTACGCGTTCGTAGAATTTTGTCTGTTCCTGTAGATTAAATTTTCTCAACCAAATGCCTCAATTTCAAGGCACTGTGGTATTTAAATAAGGGAACAAGACCAGATGAGGCGTGTGCTACCTTGTTGCCTCCAAATACAGAGGCTGTAACTGATAAATAGTGTAGTTCCTTTAGGTAGTGCTGACTGCAGCACTAATTAAACGTGGGGCTTATGCGATATATTGGTGTATTAAATTGGATTAGCAGATTTGCTGCATGGTAATGTGCTGCTCCTCTTTTGGGGGCTGGGTAGGAACCAACATCAAGGTGCATCTTAAATCCTCGGGGTTTAAAGAGGGTGGAATAAATTACTGTTAAACCTGTTGTAGTGTTTGATATGAAAACTGTTTTCCTCAATTACCTGAACGTATATGTGTGATGAGCCTAAAATAGACAATAGCACACAAGAACCAATGAATTGCACAAATCACACGGCATATGGTAAGGATTTCTAACTTATATATTGATTAACTACCTTTTTTTCAAGGAAGTGTTCAATTTATGCATTTGTATATCTACTAGCTGAGCTTTATTAAAGATGGGATTAGTAATATCATTTGTAAAAACACTTGTGTGGATTGGGTGCTCTACTAGAAATGAATAAATACACTGTCTCTGATTGGTACTTTTGTAAGTGAGGTTTCTGGTAAATCTCTTCAATGTATGTTACACCCTTTAGGCTCTGTCTTGCACTACTGTGATTAAAACAAACCATTCCTGTCATACTGATTTTGCATGTAATTATTAAAAGAATTGACATGTGACAGAACAGCCTTCAAAATCTTCTAATTTTTTAGGGTTTTTTTCTTAATGCAACATTGTGCCTTCCATCATCACCAGGTTTTGGTGCGTGAGGTTCTATTTTGAAAGCACATTTTTATTTGATGTTCAGTTCTGACATACTTCAGAGTACAACAGAAAAATTCATAAATTGATTACTTGGTTTCCTACCTGTGCTTAACTTCTTTGATGTTCTCAGGCATTAAAATAAACGGTCTGTGTTTGATAGCACAGCAATTTTGCTTTATGTGCACCCTTGTTTCAAAATCATGGAATTACAGAATAGTTTGTGTTGGGAGGGATGTTAAAGCTCATCCAGTCCCACCCCTTGCCAGGGGCAGGGGCACCTTCCACTATCCCAGGTTGCTCCAAGCCCTGTCCAGCCTGGCCTTGGACACTGCCAGGGATGGGGAGTCCACAAAATTCATGTGTGTGCTTGTTGTCTTTCATATTTTGCTTCCTATAAGTGCTGAATGATTTTCTTCTGGGATAGTGAAGGCTTTCCAGACAATATCAGGCACTGGATGAAAATACTTTTCAAAATTGATACTTTTAAAAGTTTTTTCAGTTCTTTCCATCATTTTGACATTGTGTCCCTGACTCTAAATGGGCAGTCAGAGAGCAGAAAGAATATTGCATACAGAATATTGCATTTGAGATAGATCACTACTCAAGATTATCAGTTATTTAACTATTTGCCATGTGATTGTATTTAATACACTGCACTTTTGAACAGGAGATGAGCTTCAGAGTAGAACAAGTTGCTGAATTAATTAACGCTGTTTTCTTTGTGTAGCATTTTTACACACACACCAGTTTTTAGATTTGAGTATTTGAATTTTCTTATTTTTTCAGTATTATTAAGTAATAAAAAGTTAATTTCTGGATCATGCTTGAAACACTGCAATTTCTTAATCACGTTCTGGGATCCCTCACCCAGACAAACAGGGCTTTAATTCAAAGCATCAAAGTGGTGTCACTGAGTAGAAGGTTTGGGGTCTTTGGAGTGACACTGAGAAGAAAACTGTGGCTTTTCCTGTATCATTATATTTCAACTACACTGGGTTTCTTCTAATAACAGAAAAAATTCTTTGCTTAATTTACTTTACAAGAAATAATGTATTTTTTTGTAATTGCCTTAGATTAGACAATGCCTAATCTACCACTACAGGCATATTGATCAGTAGCATCATGGAATGGTTTGGGTTGGAAGGGACCTTAAAGATCATCTCATTCCACCCTCTGCCATGGGCAGGGACACCTTCCACTGTCCCAGCTTGCTCCAAGTCCCATCCGACCTGGCCTTGGGCACTGCCAGGGATGGGGTATATAATCCATGTAAGATTTTATAGCAGTTAAGTCCAGACATAAGTCAAATATTATTTTATTTCTTTGTTTCCATGCAGTATAGATGGGCATTAAAAAATATCCATCTCTTGCCTGTGTGTATTACTGGAATATCTGGAAGGAATGTTAAACCTGGCTTGCAGTTTTGTTGGAATTAACCAACAGGACTCACACGTACTGAAAGCTGATAGAAAGTGGGTAAAGGACTGATTTTTTTTTCCCTTAAAACAACAGACTACAGCATTGGAGAGTGACTAGTATTCTGGTAATATATTGCAAGCTTTTAGCAGGTGTGACTTTCAGCTGTGCTTTCCACTTTGGTTCCCCTAAGAGTCAAGAATAATAGAACATTTTGGGTAGAAAGACTCCTCAGGAAGTTGCATAGTCCAACCTCCTGCTCAAAACAGTACTGGCACTGAATTCCAAACAGGTTGCTCAGGGCTTTGTGCAGTCAGATCTTGAAAACCTCCAGGGATGGTAATGGCATGGCTCCTCTGGGCAACCTGTTCCAATGTTTGACTGTTCTCATGATGAAAATGTTTTCTGTACGTCAGGTTCAGATTTCTCATTGACTCATATTGAAGCCAGAGTGGAAAATACAAAAGAATTGGGGCAGCAATTAGGTTTGTGTACTTTGCTTAATATGTAGCAAGGAAAAACTACAAGTTAGTGGTAGGACTGGCTTAAAAAATATTTTTAAGCAAGTAATTGTGTGTGAACTGTGCTTTGTATCAAGACTGTTGCACAGTACAACTTAATTTGTTTCACTTGTGTGTTGTCAGAAAACTGCTCTGAGTGTCAGTTACTGCTTAATTTCAAATAATTTTTTGTCCTCAGTTCAATGTCTGCCAGCACCAAATATTACTTGCAAAGATCACCTTGGCATAGAGAAAGTCTTCACGGGATATGAAGTTGGATTTTACAAGCCTATTGAGTGTCGCAATGTGTGAGTACTCTTCGGTTTTGAAAATCTGAAGTTTGTCCAAAACCCTATGACGTGTTGGCAGAAGGAAAATAGAAGTAAAACAGAACCATGCACATTTTGCCCAGTAGTTAATCCTCTAATAAACACTATAAGGATGCAACACAGGGTCATGGAATGGTTTGGATTGGGAGGAACCTTGAAGCCCATCTCATTCCATCCCCCTGCCATGGCCAGGAACACCTTCCACTAGACCAGGTTGCTCTGAACATGCATGTTCATAAGGAAATCTGTCTCTGCCTGTGCTTTTTTTGTTGTTGTTGTTTAGTTATTTTTATCTCTTTGCTTTACCTTATTACTTTACCTTTGCTTTACTTCATACTTTAGCTTGGCAAAATTTTGCTCCAAATGCTGAGGCCACATTTCACATGTGCTTAAAATCAGCGCAGTTGCTGGAAGGAGCTGTTGGGGACACCCTCCATCCCCTTCCCTGACAGACCCCAGGACATCAGGGAGCTGCTCTGGGCTTGAGCTGACTTGGATCAGTTCCCCAGTTTGAGTCACAGTACAGTGGCTTCAAGTGCTTGTGCCAGCGCGGGGATGAGGGTGACTCAAGGATAAAACAGAGAGGACAAAGGAGGGCTGGACAGGGCTCTGCTGCTCAGTGGTTCATGCCAGTTCAAAGCGTGCCTGTAGCTGCAGCTGAAGTTCTATTATGCATGAATTTTAGGGGAGCTTCAGGATCTCTGCAGTTACCCCCAAAATCTATAGGAGAAACTGTTCTCTATTTTGGAATAACTTTTATGTTTAATCCAATCCACTGTGTCTTTTAAGAGCCTGTTCTGTATGTGAATGATGGACCTCGTTTTTCTGAAGCACATCGTGAGTGATGGAGAGATCTGGATACCAATAAATGTTCCAACTGGCCAGTGCTAATGATCAGCCAGCACCTGTCACTACCATTTGTTTCCCGTTTTTCTGGGATTCACACTGGAACCTTTCTCTTTTGTCCTACTGGAATCTTTGGAAATTAAAACTCTGTTGATACTGGGTGCTCCCTATCACTCTAGTGGGCAAATAACTCTGATGTGCTACTTGCTGCTTAGTAATTTGCTTAACTCAGAAGTACAGCTCTGCCCCTTAGTTTTATAAATATTTTCTCTGTATTTAGTCTTCTCAGCAGTCAAAGCTCAGCAAGCTGAAGAAAACATATTATTACATCTAATCAAATTTAAATGCCCGCAAAGTAGACATCAGTCACATTTTTGTCCAGAAACAATTGTGTTTCAGTCCCATCTGTGATGGGGACTGAGGAGAAGATGAGCTGTATTAGTTTAATGAAATTGCTTCCTCTTTAGATTAGATGGCAATTCTTATGTTTGGAGGTTTTTTGTATACATATATTTTTGGTTTAGTATAATTTCTAGAAATGTTTTTTAAAGGTAGCTTTTCTTTACATTTATTTATTAAAATCCAGGTCTGTAGGCAGAGAAATGTGATCCTTCTTACCGTATCTATTACTTGATCATGACTATTATTTATGAGGAATACTCAGTGGTTACACTGCCAAAAGAACTTGCTCTGACTTTTCCAGTCCCACAACTGCTAGTATGGCAGAAAGAGAAGAGAACCTTTCTTGGACTGAAAATTCCAGTAAAATACAATTGTGAATGTAGATAGAGTTACACAAGCATGTCCTTCATAATGTCCTAAAACCAGTAAAAAATGGCAGCAAGATTAATATCACTATCCTTCATCTGTACACTTATTTAAAAAGTGGCCCAGTTACTGATAGACCTTTTATGAGGCACTTTGAATGTCACATAAGTGTTAGAAATATTGTTTTAAGCAGGAATCTCCAGCTTAATATTACAACAATAGCCCTGCCTTTTCTACTGCTTTTTGGAGATTTTCGAGCATCTTACCTAAGTTTTGGTAGAAACTGTGACTGTAGAAATAACTGCACATCATTTAACCAGAAAATTAGTTTGAGAAGGCATCTTCCTATGGCAGGATTGTCCCAGCATGGGGACAGCAGGTGAATCTCTATCCCCAAGTTTTGGAAAGGACAAATCAGCACGTTGTCCTTAGCCAAAACTAACCTAGTTTTGTCTAAGTTCTGGGATCCAGTTATTTTAGAGCAAGACCAGTAGATGTTACATGTTTGTGTGAGTGGATGTGCTCAAGTTCATTTACTCCCAGTAATAATTCAAGGAAAAGCTTGTAAGGTTGTTCTGACAAAGAAGTACTGGGAGTCAGGATTGCTTAGGTTTGGCTTTAATTTGATGTTTTGGAGGTAGATCTTATTTTTTGGCCAAATTCTAGAATCCCCCAGACGGGCATTTATCATATATTTTACTTAATATGTGCTGGCCCTGATGCTGCAGACTTGAAATGTCCATTGTTCAAGTGTTGCCATTCCAGGGAAGGAGGCCATGAAATGTTTCTCTGTGAAATTCACGGGGTTCCGTGTGGACAGGTCCTTGAGCAGAGAGCCAAGAGACCCTGAAAGAGCAACCTACAGCAGCACCTGCTTTTGTTAGCTGCTACAGAAGAGCTGGGAGGAAACGTTTGTAACATGGCAGCTGCAAGAAATGTATGCAGAAAAAGGAAAGGTTGGATGAGGCTGAGAAGCAAGAAAAAATCAAAAGAGGAACTGACAAGAAATTGCCTCTTTCACCCAATTGTAGAAATTCCTTCAGATGCCTGGGATGTGACATTTTCCTACTCACTGGTTTAATCTTTGTGCATGTTTTTATCTGAAGGAGTAAGGCAAAGGAAACACAAGAGAGGATGCAGCCCTGTTTGTTACAGTGTTCTCATGCTTCCCCTTCATACTGGATTTCTTCTGCCTGTCAGTTTGATGTTGACAAGGCTGCAGAAACTGTTCTGCTTTCAGAAGCATCTCAGTGCATAGCAAGGGCTCAGCTTATTACTAGCTGTGATCAGGAGCAAAATTAAACCGTGTTCCCATTTTTTATGTAACAGCTCTTTTTATGCTTTAGTGTCCTTGGAGGGCTGTTGACACTTTGTAGTTGATAAACAATTTCCAACAGTTTACCTCAAGTTTTAAATAAACCCATTAGTGTTCTTTACAGTGGAAACAAGACGGTTCTAAAGATGATAATTTACGTTACATTAGGTTCCAGGAATGCCCTGTGTGTTCTGTGTTGCTAATAAACACCAAGTAACAAATACTGAGGTAAGAGTCATGATTTAATCACTTAATGTTGCCATTAGGTTTTAAAGTCAGTAAATTTAGATAATAAGCAAAAAAGGTAGGTCTCTACTTGACATTGAAAATGCTTAATAGAAGTGCTTGGACTTTTGTCAGCTACTGTCCTTTTTGAGACTGTTTTATTCAACTGTCAACCAAGAGTTTAATTTGGGCCTATTAAATAATTGCTGGCACGTAGTAGTGCACGTATCAAAACAGTGAATTATTGAATATTTTTCAGTTCTAATTACATTTGGGTTTGCTGTTCAGAAGCTCGCTGTTCGCCAAGGCAGCAATTCCAGCATTGAGAGCGATATGTTTTTAGCTCCCTTATTAGTGCAAAGTTCTCCAGCAGGGACTGCAGTAACAGGTGGTTTGGTGGTTGCATTGCTCCAGCTGTTGGCAAGAATGGTTCCAATTAGGATAAATCTGAAAAAGTCTGTTCTATCTGTTTATTTTGTATGACTAACCATGGGAAGCTTAACTTGAGAGTGTCTCTCTACCCCTGTGCATCTTTGTACTGTCAACAGTTCTTTTCATTGTGAGTTTGTGCCATTTACAGTGTAATGAGTGAATACATGACTTACTCTTTTTTGTTGAATCCTTCCTGCAGCTTCTTCAGCCGGTGGCCATGGTTCATTTCTCCTTCAGATCTCATGGCAATTACTGTCTCTGCTGACGTCTCACCTGTCTGTCCTGTTCCTCTCGATTTGGCTGCGTGTGAGACTAATGCCTGCAGACAGTGTTCACACACCTCCTGGCTTCCTGGGCTTGTCTCAGTAGGGCTGAACTGTTAGGAAGTGCTCTGTGAAGCTGGGGATGGATCAGCAACTGAATTATGTCTTGACAAGAAATCATCATTTAGTTTCAGAATAATCTGTATTCTGCAAGAGTACACTTGAGTTGCAGCAGCTGAGGTTCCTTTATGGAGGATGCCTTCCCAGTTTGAAAGCTTAACATTATCAATTCCATGGCCGTTAATTGAAGATAAATAACAAGTCTGTTGGTTTTTTTTAAAACTGGAGCAGCAGGAAAATGAGTCACTACTTTAACAGTCAAAAGTATGAGTGGATATATTTTGCAGTCATTATCTACATTGCTTGTTTCTTTTGGCAGAAATGGATACTCCTACAAAGTGGCAGTGGCTCTGTCCTTATTTCTTGGATGGTTGGGAGCAGATAGATTTTATCTAGGCTATCCTGCATTAGGTAAGTTTATTCCTTAATTTTGTTGTTGAGGTAAAGCTTATTGTTATGACTGAGTTGTATGTGTATACTCATATTTTGAGTAATGAAGGCTGACAGCCACAGTTTTAACATTTACAACTAGAATCCTTACTTCATGGTCAAGTGAGGTAAAATGCTGCATTATCCTCAGCCTGCTCTTCTGTTGGAGTGGTGACAAATGGAGATAGAGTGTCCAGCAGATAAAATCCTAATAAGCAAATGTGGTTATTGCTACTCCAAGTTTTGCTTTGCACTGATGTTTACCCATAGCATTCTTCATGAGGCACTGGAGCAGAAGTAGCTTTGCCTCATGTTCCAGCATTAAATGAGGCTTGACTTTACCAGGAAAAAAGTAGACAAATTTTACTGGACACCTGGTGTTTTGGGAGATGCAATTTACTCTGGCAATGCACACCTTCAAGATAAGTCATGGTGTTAGTAACAATTCTGCAGAAGCTGGGACTTTTAATAAGACCTCTCTCTGGTTGATGTTTTTAGGACCTGATTCCCAGGATGATGGTGCCACTGGCTTTTAAGCAATGGAAATACCTTATTATGTTAGAACTGCCTTCACTGGCCTTGTTTCTGTTTCCCTGGACAAAGGGAATGAATTTAAGTATAGATAGAATGGAACAATGATGTGGAAAAGCTGTGTATGTTGCTGTCACTTCAGCCAGAATTTTTGAGTTTCTGCCCATTAAATGCCAACTCTTTTTAAAGACATTATCTGTCCTTCTCTATAATCTTGATTAACATCCATGTCTTTTATCCCTGAGATTCTGTAATTAGCATTTACTTTGTCCATCTGTTTTACAAAAAGATACATTTTTCAAAACAGTCAATAAGGTGCATTATTTTGTTGTACCACTGGATTTGAAATACTAATTTGCCGTAATTATTTTTTTAATATATTGTGGAAATACAGATTCATAAATCCTTAATTCTTTTATAGAAATTCTTTATGCCTGATGCTTTAACCCTACTGGATTATACTGTAACCAGTAGCCAAAGTTAGTATTTAAAATTCCAAAGCCAGTCTTCAATCTGTTGAAAGGTAAAGAAGGCAAAAGCAAATAGGTAAGAGTAGAAGAGAATAAAAGTCAACACATTGGATTCCTTTACAGTGGCTGATTAGGGATTTTTTAGGTCATCTTTGCCTTGGCAAAAAATGGTTAAGAAAGGTTAACAACATTGAAATCTTTTTTGCAAGTGTAATGAAGACTGTAAATGCTCTTTGGTTTATTTTTTTCCTTCTCTTTTGTTTAAAGAGCACACAAATACAAACAAGCTGTTGAGTATGAAGAAATCAGGAAGGCAACCTCTTCCTCTCCCACACACTGTGAACTAAACCATGAGTTATTACTGCAGAACAACACTATTTTTTCCCTCCATGCTTTAGAGCAGTTTATTTTCTCAGTGTGATCTGCTTGTGGGGAGGGAAGTGAGGAGGAAGAAAAAACCCAACTTTACCCTGCACTCCAGAAATAAATGCCAGGTTCAGAAACAGTTCTCCTCCATCCACTTCCTTAAGTAAAGTTGAGCTGCAGCAGTGGTAAGAAATCTTCTGGGTTCCCAAAATCCCAGCTAGCATGTTCCATGGGCAGGGATACCTTCAGATCAGGTTGTGCAGAGCTCCATCCAGCCTGGCCTTGGGCACTCCCAGGGATCCAGGGGCAGCCACAACTCCTCTGGGCAACCTGTGCCAGGGCCTAAGAGGGAAGGATGCCCAGGGACTTTTCGTGCATGAGAGACAAATCCAGACAGTGGGATGCTCTTCCTGCAGTGTGCATGCAGTTACTCCTCTCCTCTGCCCCATATGCAGCCCCATAAACAGGCCTGGGGGAGAGGAGGTGGTTTGTGGACACGTTGCTGCTTTGGAGAGAGGAGTTAACCAAGATGTTTGCCTGAAATAATACTCATAATAGATACAGTTCTCACTGGATTGCCTTCATTGTACTAGAAATTACTGATATTAAAAATAAATTTGAAGGCAGCCTCTTTTTTCTTAAGGCATTTTCCAAATGAAGTCTGCCTTGCAGGACAACTTCCAATAAAACATTCATCTGTCACTTGCTATTCCCGTGTACTTTCTATTAATCTTTCATTTATTTGTATAAAACCCAACATTTTTGAATACCAGTTAAAAAGAAGTGTTTATATATTTTTATATGTATTCAAAATAAATTCATATTTCAGCAAAAATATAAAAATTACACAAAGGATTGTTTTCCAAAGTTGCATGTTCTGAAAATCAAATCAGTATGTGCTGCATCTCGTGAGGTGGTAGAAAGTCTCTTTCTATACATAAGCAAATTTTGCAGCTCAAGTTGGGATTTTTCTGTCTGTGCCTCAGTGAAAGGAATATTTCAGTAACCTGATTATCAACTTTTGCCTTTCCTTGTGTAAGAATATTTATACATTAAAAAAATCAATTGTTAATATTTAAAATCTTTAAAGTGTGTTCAGGATGTAGAAATATGAACATGTGGGGTTTTTTTTTCCCTAATAATTAAAGACGTTTAACCTTAGGTCTGCTTCTAGATAGAGGTATATATATATATATACATATATATAAACACACACGTTTTGTGGGATGAGGAAAGAGTTTGGATGTTGTTGCCACCACTGATTAAATCCAGTGATTGCTTAAAGGTACATTAAATTTTACTTTTCTTTTTTAGGTTTGTTAAAGTTCTGCACTGTAGGGTTTTGTGGAATTGGGAGCCTAATTGATTTCATACTTATTTCAATGCAGGTAAGTCAGGGCTTTCAAAACAAGCTCCAAATTGTGTTTTTTAAAGCTTTGATTTGATTACTAACACTTTGGTAGTATTTTGGCCTTAAGGACCATTGGGTATTGAAAAATCAAGGCATTTATTTTGGCTCTGCTTGTAGATTGATGTTGTAGAATATAGACAGAAAATATCAATATATTTGCTGTTGGAATTAAAAATTAGCCATCTATAAATACAATTAATAGCTTGGAAGCCATAGCACCATAAATCCACATGGTCAGAACCTCTTTATGTGAGGCAGAGTGTTGGACTCAGCGTGAGATGTCCTACTGTTCCCAGAATCCTCAGGTTCTGTGTTTGCACATGCTTTATGCTGATGAAAGAAGACATTGCCACTTTCATTTTCTACCTCTCCTCCAAATTCAACTCCAGCATCACCTGAGAGCTGTGAGGGATTCATGAGGGTTAAATCCCCAGCTGGAGTGACATCTTGTGACATCATGAAATTGCCAAATTGTTTTATTCAACAGAGCAGCAGCCATTTAGCATGAATTGCAAATTGGCTACGATGAACTCAAAAGCCATTGTGGATATGGGAGGTTTTTTCTATAGGTTTGTAGGGAAATATTTTAAAAGTGTGCACTTTGTATACGTCTTTTGTGTGCATTCTCAAATTCCTTTCTCTGCTGTCGTGGTGATCTTGCCTCAGAGCACTTACACATCCAGTTGAGAGTATCTTTCATCTCTCCTTGTTGATCTCCCTGGTGGCTCCACATCAATTTAGCACTCCCAGAACAAAAACTCCATGATCTTTCCTCCTTCTCTTCATTCCTTACCTGTTCAGTATTTCAAAGACTCTTGTCATCAGCCTAATTCTCTGCTGCCGACCCTCCTTTGTTCAGGAAAAGTGGTTTGGAGCCCACTCATTTGTTAGGCTGGTTTTGTGCCTCAAATCCTCATCGGATTAGCTGAGTCCCAGTGCCTGGCTGTAATTTGGTTGATTAGAAGCCCAGGGGAAATGTTCCTTCTGAGACAGCGCTCGCTAAAACAGTTAAACTGCAGCCTAACTTCAAAATAAATCTAGTTTCTGTTTGACTAATTAAGCATGACTAATTTTATGATGGGAAAATTAGCAGTAATTGAGACATTAGCACAAAGTATATATTTCACTTCATATTGAAAAGTCTTGGTTCTTTTTTCTGTTGCAGATTGTTGGCCCTTCCGATGGCTCCAGTTACATCATCGATTATTATGGGGCCAGGCTGACCCGGCTCACCATCACCAATGCAACCTTCAGGAAAATGCAGACCTATCCCTAACTCTGGCAGGGAGTGGCACAAATCCATAGGTGCAGCTTGTTTTTACAGCTGGATCCAGTGGTTAATCCAAGCTGGATCCAGTGGTTAATCCAACTGATTACCCCTCATCAGAACAGCATATCAAATGCACGGTGAACAAAGAGGATAAAATGTGAAAGTTCCTCACGTGAACAAGTTGACCTCAAAGGTGGAACTCTGGGACTGCTCTGTTTCTGGGAGCACAGGGTTTGTTGCTAAGTTGTATCATCTGTGAAACAATGCAGACTGTTGCAGTTTGCACTGATGCAAACTGTGTCATTTAGAGTGTTACAGAGAGCTGCAGAGAGAGTTGTTCATAATGAATATGCTGATATTTATTCCATTGAAATTTATAGGAGTTTTAGCATGGATGGGCCAGGATTACACTTGGGTTCTGTCCATGTGGCAGTTTGGAAATTAACTTAAATATCCCAAACCACACAAACTGCCTTTTTTTCCATCCTGTTAAAATCCAAAGAGCCCTAAATCTTAGGCTGGTGTAGCCCGTGAACTTGTGTTAATTGAAATAATTATTTCTGTAAATTTTGGTTAAGTTGCAAAATTTGGTCACTGCTGATCAACAGTAGAAATATGGATGCTTAAAAAATAGAACTGTAGATGGCACATCACAAAAGAGGAGGGTGGATGTTGGGGTGCCCTGAGGTTAGAAAAATAAATAATTGTTCTGCTTATTTTGATTTTTTTTTCTTTCCTCTCTTGCAGCCATCCATAGTGAAATAAATGCCTTTTTTTTCTGAAAATAAATTGGTGTGTGTTTTACAGCTACAGAGTGTTGAAAGAGTGAATTCTTTGTACGACTAAAGCCCTTAAAAGGCTCTTACTTTGGATCAGTTGTGTTGCAGTGAAATAAATTCAGTGTCTTTCAAAGCTGTTTGACCAAAGTCTTTTGGACAACCAGGATTTCACTGGATGTTCCTTTCAGGAAAAGTAGGTACACACGGAGACAGAAAACATGTCAACAAAATCTTCATGCTATTTGACCAATTTTAAGCATTCTCTTCACCTTCTAATGAAAACTGGCAGTAACTGAGGGAGAACCCCACGCCACAGAAACTTCAGTGTAATCTGTATTTTTTACCAAAATTTGGGCTATTTTTTTGTTTTTCTGGTGAAACTTTGAACCTGTCATTAATATATCCACAAACTCTATTTTTAAGGGAATTACCAAAAATGAGATTCCTAAGTGGATTTATGAAAGCACAGTTTGTGGGGTTTAGGCTCTTTTTAACCCACATTAAGCCCAGTGCACAGAAGGCTTTGTAAAGAAATCCTGTTTTTTCCCCAAATCAGCATAACCTGACATGTCACGTAATGAGAATAAACCACAAGGAATACTTTGTGCTTAACGTTAATTCTTTCCTTCACGCAAGAAAGATGTGGTTTTGGAATACTTCCTACCATGCATTTTCCTTGTGGGTTCAAAGAGACAAGAACACTCTGTCAGCTCCATTCCCTTGCCTGATACTTGTTCTGTCTCCCTTTGGTCTCTCTCTCACTGAATGCTCTTTGTGCACATCAGTTTTGTTCCCTGAAATACTTTGAACAACAGACAGGAAGTGGATGGAAAATAGATGTTCAAATCAAATAAAATCTCCTAAGATCATCCTGTGACTTGTCTGCTTTTTGTTTTTCCAACCCTGAAGCTGATAATGAAGCTGTGAAAATAGGAAGATGTCATGGATGTTATGATAGAAAAATAGCCTTGGGTGCCTTATTACACAAGATTCCATTCTAAATTGTGTCTCCAGGTGTACAAGTAGCAGAGGGCTTGACTTGGTGATTTCAGCAATCTAGGTTGTGCTTCATGATCTGTAAAAAATTCCAGGAGCTGTTTTGTGTGAATCAGATGAAAACATGATTAGTTCCGAGGTCCGTGAGATTGCTAAGCCCAGAAGCCAAAGAGAGGAAGAGCTGCCTAGTCCAAGCTGCAGTGTTTGTGTAGGAAGAGAAGATGTGTGTCAGCCAGTCCAGGAAATCAGAGCTGCTGTGGGATCCTTCCCTGCTGGTTTGGGATTTGGGGCTGCCCACGCCGGGGCTGCCCCGCTCTGCCACCGCAGCCGGGACACAGCCACAGGTGACTTCTCTCTCCTTCACGAGGAATTCCCCTCGATCCTACGTCTTGTCCTGACAACTTCCCACCTCAGCCACAACCCTCTCCCGTGTCTGGGAAGCCTTTAAGGAAGGAATGCCCCAGATGGCTTAACCTTTGGGAATTCCGTGGGCTGCTGCCGGGGTTGTGTTCTCTGTGTGAACACACCGTGCTGTGTTTCTATCTGCTCATTTAGCTGCGCAGCACAAGTGGAGAGAGGGTTAACTGAGCAAGCAGATAGTGCTGCAGGGCCAGGAGACAGTTAGTGAGGTCTTTGTTTTCATCTTGTAATTGTCAGATATGGCATGTTTACCATAAGGGCTGTGAAAAGTGTGATGTGAGATGTAAAGCTGTCCCACTGTGTTAATAATAAATTGGCTGCAGTAATATTTATCAAAATGTCTATCCAATGATGATTTTTTGTGTTGCTGCCTGCTTTAGCTTTCTCCTGTCAATCAAGTTGTCCATCCCAGTCTTTCTGTAGTTCTGATTTCACTGGAATAATCTTGTCTGGGGGTTGTTTTCCCCAAAACAGTTGCAAACCAATGAAAATAATTAGACAATGTACTATGTCGTCCTCCTGCCTCGTTCCCAGATAAAATGATATCTGCTGGCCTTGCAGATAGTCAGGAATCCTTTCAACATTCCAACAAGGCAGAGAAGTATTACTCTGTATCTGTAAAAATAACAGAAAAAATAAATGCCAGCGTTTACAACCAGAGTTTGAGGTGCCCAGCCTTTAAAAACTCGGATAAAACTGTTCACTGAAGATGCTGCAGATCCAGGCCAGGCATGAAATCCAGATCTTCCCAAACTACCACTGCAACTCAGTCATTTCAAAAATGACTCTACAAACTGTCCTATTCCCCCCCGATTTTTTAATGACCAGTTTAAGATTTTCTGCTGTGTGCTTAACCATGATCTGAAGGAGCCATAGTTGGGAGAAACATCCAGCTTTGGGCACTCCACATTCGCTCCCACAGTGCCAAAGTGGTGGCACTTCAGTGTGCTGACTGCACTAATAAGTGGCTCTGGGTTGCATTCCTTCAGCTGGGTTAACCTGTGCATCTCTCACTTGTGTTTAGAGCTCATTTTCATAGAGGTTTTTAGAACAAACTGGTTATTCCTCCCAGGACTGAAATCATAACTCTGCTACAACAACTTCCTGTGACAGTATTTTGTTATCCTCACTGTTTCCCTCTCCACCACCACCCACCATTTATTACATGAAGATATCACTGCTGCTTTCAGGACCTGATAACACCTTAAATGTTAGCTTTTATTCTGTTTCCAAAGATGTATTCCTGTACGTCTGCCAGTAGAACTTCTCAGCTCCACAGGAAGGTCTTTGTGTTTGAAATGCTCCCTTAGAATTTTTTTTTTGGAGAACATCTGTTGTCACCCCATCAAGGATTGTTTCCTTTGTTCCTCAGGAGTATATTCAGTTATATTTGCTTGCACAGCTCTGTCTATTCAGTCTGCTCCCATCTCCTCTCTGTGTTTTTGAGGTTTTTTTATTTTTAGATTCATTAGGTGTTTAGGCCATCTCTGCACTGCTGCTTGCTCTGCACTTTTCAAACCTGCTTCCTCCTGAAAGTGATGTTAAATACAATGAAGTTGGGTGCTCAAGCACCCAGCTGGGGAAATTCCAGAGGCAAGAGCAGAAGCATTTCCATTGCCCCATAGGACTGTTGCTAATTGTATGCTTGCTGATTATTTCAGTAATGCATCATACCGACTTTCAAACAGTGTCATCCCTAACTACTCTGCCATTTTCATTATTACAAGTGGTCACTATGTGGCTTCTTTAAAAAATGCACCATTTAAATTCATTTAAATCATGCTCTCCAACCAGCTACCTTGTTCTGGGTTCAGCATGAGAGTCTGCCAAAAAGTGAAATATAAGAGATTGTTCTGTTTGCATCTTCTGCCTGAATCTGAGGAGAAAAAATAGCTTAACTTTAGGCATATGCTTAAGTGTTTTGCTAGACTGAAATATGATCAAGACTCTTCCCACTTTCTTCCTCTCAATCCATCTGTGATACCCAGAGAACCTTTCTAATCTTTGGGAATTATAAGAGAAAATCACATTCTGCAGGGGAACCTCAGCACTGACAGTGTGAATGGCTAATGGTGTTTGACACAGTTCTGTGGCATCCCACGTATCCCTACTTTTTGTCACCTTAAAGCTGCTATTTGTTGCTTTTTGTCCATGTACCAGCTGCCTTTGGACATCCTGCCCTAATTCTTCAAGTTCTAGGAGGAGGTGGACTCCAGAGCTGCATCACCCATGTAGAAATATCACGGCATCAGATCAGGGAATCTGTGATAAATCCGAGCAGAGACCCTTTGAGGGGCAGGAATGATGTCAGGAAGAGGCGGCTGTGGGCTCCAGTTTCTGCGGGAAGCGTCTGAAACTCAGCCCCGCGTTGTCTCTCTGCCTTCTGCTTCCTGAAGGTGGAGCCAAACCCCCTATCAGATCCCCAAATCTTCCCAAATTGTTCTTTATCACAGCACAGACTTAGCACACCAGTATTTTTCCTTGCACAGCAGAGCAAACTGGAAAGTGGCTGCGAGGATTCTGTCTGGCTGAGATGCGTTTTGCACTGTGGATCTGAGACTGCAGCAAAGGGAAAGAAATCCAAGGATAAAAAGGACACTCAATGCTGTTTGCACCGTGTCTGATGGAGATCTAGTTCCCAACATTCCCAGCAAAATAAAGTATTTTAAAAAACACTGCTTGTCTCAGATACAAGCTGCTTGCTCTTCCCAGATTTCTGATTGTAACTCTTTGTGCTTCATAAACATCTCGGCCATCCACGTGCCCCAATAACTCTCCATGATCCATTTGAATGGCTGCTTTCAGGACTGCAGTGCTCTCCGAGCAGCACATTCCTCGGGCTCTGCAGATGCATATGACACAGCAGAATTTTAGGCAGTATAAGAATTATAAAGCTCAGTTTCCATTACTGTAATTGCTATATAAATCCTACCTTAGAACAGGCCTATTTAACCTTGGTTTGAGCTGAGACTTGGTCCAAGTCTGATTAAGTTGAGCACCAAATTATTTTTATATATATTTTTTTCCCCTTCTTTTCTCTGCAGTATCATAACTTAGTGGGCAGCGGGGCAGGGAGGGAGATGGGATCCAGCATGTCCTCTGCGCCCTGTCCTGCTGCAATCAGGAAATACCTGTCCCCAGCCAGCAGCAGGACGAAATGAGCTGTGCATTTTGCTCCCTGTGAGGAGCACCGTTTCTCCCCTTGGAACCTGTGGCTGCTCCTCGTGCACAGCTGTGCTCAGAGCAGGTGTGTGAGATGGCTCTGAGGCTGCTGGTGCTGGGGTGAACCTTCAGAGCCTGCCCTCTCTGAGGGGATGGAGCAGGAATGGAGCTTTTATGTCATTTGCACCAGTTTGATGACAATTGGGTGGTTCCCCCTTGGGGCACTGAGGTGTCTGGAGCTTCCTTTGGGTCAAAGCATTTGGAACATAGGACAAGGAGCAGTGGGGTCAAAGTGAAAGAGGGGAAATTTAGATTATATTACACAAGAAATTTTTCCCTGTGAGGGTGGGCAGGCCCTGGCACAGGGTGCTCAGAGAAGCTGTGGCTGCCCCTGGATCCCTGGCAGTGTCCAAGGCCAGGTTGGAGCACCCTAGGAGAGTGGAAGGCGTCCCCGCCCATGGCAAGGGGTGGAATGGATGAGCTTTAGCATCCCTTCCAACCCATACCAGACTGGGATTCTGTGATTCTAAAACTGAGGAAGAGGTTGTCAGTACCATAAGCAGAGGTTGGTGATGTCCTGCTCCACTGCTGGAGAATACCAGGCTCCCTGGTGGGCCAGGGAGCAGCTCTGATATGGATAGCCATGACTTGCTCCAAAGAGACTCTGGCACAGCATTTCCCATGCCATAAACCTGTTCTGCAGTGGGTGCTTTGCCACCGAGTCGGTAAAGTCATAGGAATGTATTTATTAATGAATTCTATTTCCTTTACAGTGTCTTCTTCAAAGTTCCTTGGATTTACCGTGGGGAAAGTACGGCAGGAACATGTAAGAGAATGCTGAGAGCTGACAAACTGAGTGTTCACCTTGAGCCGGACGAGACTGCCCACCATATGGATTGTGTTGGCAACGGCAGAAACCTGGGGAATGCAGAGGTGGGGGGTAATTTTTAGGGCTTTCATTCCAGGGTCCCATTGATTATAACCCTATTAAGAGGCTGATGCATGCGACTTTTAAGTTATTTTGTTAACTAAGTGTAGGCAATGGATGTGTCATGCTAACAACCATAATTGCTGGTGTGTCTAACACAGTATGTAAGTACAGTAGAGTGAATTTAAAAGGTTGTGGTAATCTAAGAATGTTAAAAGGGAAGTGTGTGCCTGAGGGGCGTGGGGGCTGGGGAGAAAAACGACTTACTTGACATTCACTGTCTTCCTCCCAGCTCCTTTGCTAAAGTAGGAACAGAATCGGAACAAAAAAATGTTTGTTTTACAGCTGTACCAAGTTACGGCGTGGACTCGTGCTCCCCCCCTCCTCTCCCACTTGCATCAAGTACATCCTGTACTTTTGGCAACATGTTGACTGGATATTTAAAAGCTGTGAACTGTTCTGAAAGTTTCACATACTGGGTTATGGGCCATGTGTGTTTGATCAAAATTCAATTACTGCACTGTACCATGCTTGGAAACCTATCATCCCAAGTTATGAAGTATGACGAAATAGGCTAATCTAATTGGTTCAGTATGGGAGCAGTATCAACCAAGCTTGTTATGATAAATAGCTTCCTGTGTTAAAGGTTCTCTAGAGCTTAAGTATCTTGGCTCACCTCCCTCTGCAAAATAAGAATAGTGTTCCCTGGGAACAGTTACATCACTGTCCCTCTCCTACATTCACAATTAAAGGTTTGTGGATTTTTTTCGTCTTGCTGTTCCTTGAGCAGATAAACCGTGGACATCTACTGCATTCCCCACTTCCATCTCCTCCCTTTCCTCAGGTTAGGCTGTGTCGTGCTACCCCTGAGTCTGCTGTTTCTCAGGGCTGGAACACACTGGAAGTGCTCAAAGCCAGGCTGGAAGGGGCTCTGAGCAACCTGGGATAGCGGAAGGTGTCCCTGCTCATGGAAGGGGGTGGAAAGAGATGAGCTTTGAAGTCCCTTCTAAGCCAAACCACTCTAGGATTCTACAGCAAGCTTGACCAGGCTGCCAGAATCCACCCTGGGACTTGTGTGTTGCTGTGTCAGTACATGAGAAGTGTCTGTTTGTACAAAGATCTGGAATTTTTGACATAAATTTAAACGTGGAAGATCTTTAATCTGTCTGAGCATTCAATAAAAGAACTTGTGTACAGTGAGTTCCACACCTATGGATGTGCAATTATCTTCTTAAACCCCAAGGTTTAGGTCATCAGTAGTTAAGCACAAATCCAGTGTGCAAGTGCTGGATTATGGCTAGGGAAGGACTATGTTCTAAGCCTGGATTTGTAGTCACTAAATTTGGCACCAGGACAGTGAGCTGTCTCCCATGAGATGATACTGGCTTCATGATTTTATCTGGTCCATCTTTGGCAAGAAGTGCTTAGCTCGGATTTTGATGTCACAGTAATAGACAGTGTCAAGGGGGGAAAAAAACCACATGGAAAAGTGGCTCCTTATGCTCTGGTGATTCAAGTTTTTCCCTTCTTGAACCACCCCTCCCCCCCCGCCCCGTGCCTCCTAACTCAGAAATCCCCTTCAGGCAAAATAATTGTGTGATGATCATTTTACAAATGTATAATTCAGGCCTGATACTGCAAGGGCCTTTAGCACTAAGTTTTCTCCTAAGAATAAAGTTATTCACTTACTTAGGGGTTGGTAGAACGAGTTCTTATGTAAGTGAGTCTTCAAATTAGCCCCAAGACTGCCTAATACCTGGATTAAGCCTGTATGGTGATTAATGCCTATTTACTATATCTGTTATCCCACTGCATTTTGCTCTTCAGCCTTGATTAAGCCCTTTGCTTTACCATTTAAAATGTCCTGCTTAACCTTCTGCCTACAAACGTACACAGTGCTGAGCTCTGCACTTTTAACCAGCACAACTTCTACCATAAATAATAGCATTTAATTTTAAAGTGCAACAGCCACAGTCACCACTTGATTAAATGACAAAGAACAGCAACAGCAAACTGGGGAACACAGAGTTTTTCACCACAAATTCTCTTCTCCACGTAAGAGAAAAGAACTACACCTTCCTGCTGCTGATTAGCACTTTCTGTGCAGGTCTTTATTTTACATGTTTATAGAAAATTATTGCCAAAAGAGCCTAAACAGTGACTCTCTGTGATTTCCCCAAATATGTTTTGAAGGAGATAAACTAGATTAATCTCTCTTTATAAAGTTCCCACAAGAAAGCTCACAGACACAGTAGCTTTACCTTCAAAAATAGAATGTGACTGTAGGCACTTATGCTAATCTCTTTTTTGGCAAATCAGCTTTTTTGTATTGAATCTTGCTTGATTGAATAGCACTGGAGCTGCCAGAGTAAATGCTATTATCAATGTACAGTAATTAAGGAAATAGTCCTTGTCACTCCAACAGTGTCCAGGCAGTAGTGCCTTCTGTAATAAAGTTAAATGATAAAGAAACCTCTTCAAGGTGTAGATACTGGACCAGGGGAGCTCTTGAGATGCAGGGGAAATAAACACACTGTGGAATTACAGGTGGCCGGGAAAGTATAAATGCCCGTGGAATTCATGCTAAAAGCATGTTTGATGCTAAATGTTTAAATAGATGCTCAGCACTAAAACACATAATTGTTTAATTTGTCATGTAATTTCTTGACTCAGGGCAGTTGAGCATCTCCCAGTCACCACCCTTAAAAAATGTGTGTGAGGGAGAGGAGGGGGGAGACCCTTCTATCATTCAGCAACTTCAAAGATCTTTTCCCCCTTCAGGCAGCAGCCTGCACGAATGATAAACCTTGCTTTAAGATCAGCAGAGCCTGGCTCTGCCAAATCCATTTGGGGAGAGAATTTCAGTAAAAAGGACTTGTCATTCCTTCCCCCGCCCTCCCACTTCACTTGAAACTTTACAGCCTGGGAGTCCTTCGGTGGATCGGGATTGTTCCTGCAGCACTGAACACGGAGATTCCCCAAGGAGAGAGAGAGAGAGAGAGAGAGAGAGAGAGAGAGAGAGAGAAACCTTTGGACATCTTCTGCATTAAAACCGTATCACAGGCACCAAGAAATGTAAACTGTAGGAAAGCAGGGTAACTCTCAGCTTCCAGAAATGGTGTTTAATAAACAGGGAATGCTGATGGGTGCTGCCGGAGGTTCGCAGCGCTCTGGGCTACGACATGCTGAGCTCTGCACTTGAGAGCAAAGAGCTTTTGTCCAAGCAAGGTACGTGCAGGAGAGATGTTGTTTAATGTGCAATAAATAACCAGGGGAGGTATTTAATCAAGTGTGCCGGGAAATACTGCTCATGTCCAGACACACACATTTCCAAAGGGGCAGCCTGGGAGCGAAGGCTCGAAGGGATGTAAGGGGCTGGCCAAGGAGTCCACAGGGAGGCTGCAAAATTTCATTCCACCATTCCTAAGACACACGCAGAATTCCAGCCCCTGGGCTGCTTTTCCCCCAGCATGTGTCTTATCTAAACTCTGTGTAATAATTTTCATATTTCACAAATCTGGCACTTCTCCTTGGCCATGTGCTGCCGAGGGTTTTAGCATTCCCTGCAACGCTCCCGCTGCAGCGCATTGACATTCTGAAGGCTGGGCATCGTAACCTCGCCATTAAATCTTTGACACAATGAAGTGCCTTCTAAATAAATTCAGTGGGATCGATCCAGTGAACTTCAGAGTGCACCTTTTCAATTATTTTTTAAAGATGGAAGTGTTTTGTGCATATCGAGCTCTGGATTTGTGGAGCTGGGAGCGGGGGGAGCCACGTCTCGAGCGTGGACCTGAGCTCGGCTCCAGCAGGAGCTTACGGAAACACTCGGAAGGGAGCGAGCACATGAGCCCTTCCTGTGCTTCCAGCACGACTCCAGGCTTCTGGATCCGGGCCTCTTTTCTGTTGTATGTAAAACATTAATTATTATTCCAAAATATTTGGGTTTTTTGCATTCCCGTAGCTCAACCTTCAGAACCGTCCGCTTGAATCCGAGCAGAAGCGCCTTGGTCAGAATGAAAGAAAAAATGATAGCCCAGGCAGCAGGTTTTTAATTGAGGCCTGCCAAATACCAAAGGCAGATGCTTTTTCATTCTGTAGCTCCTGGATACGCCGTCTACTTTTCGGTTTCAAGGACAAAGGAAACACTTACCCAATTAGATGAGGCATGAGATTGTGACATACGGGCTCTTTCCTTAAATAAAAAAAAAATGCTGGAAAAAGATATTTGACCCTAAGTCAATGAGTGCTATTAAAATAATGAATACTCCATAAATCCAGCCATATCCATGGCCCACATTTGGAGCTGCACTGTTCCTGTCACGGCGGAGGCCTCAGGATAAAGCCCCACACGACTGCCTTGGCCAGATCACATTTTGGAGGCCTTACTTTTAAACCAGGACAAACAGAGATGTGAGTCAATGATTTGGACACGGCAAGGTCTGCCATCTCCTCTGTCTGATGGCTCTGTGATGTCAAACATGATCTGGGTGTCAGAACAGCTGGATTTCCCCCACACACTCAGCCAAGCCCAGGGAATCTCTTGCTCCTCTCACGAGGCTTGTAGGAGCTGATATTTTAATGGGAACATGGCTGGTCCAAGGTAACGCCACTTTTGCCTGCTGAAGGTAGGAAATGGTTAATTTAATGCTTTCTACACCTCACACCTGAGTCTGAAGCATCCTAGAATCCACTTGAACTGCTGCACGAGGAGCATCACATGCCGTTGGTGGAAGCAGGATACATTGGGATTTTCCTTATTTTTGTGTCTGGAGATGGGGACAGTAGTTAAACTTTGAAATAATTACAGCTCTGCTGCCTCCCACCT
Source organism: Aphelocoma coerulescens (assembly GCF_041296385.1). NCBI lineage: Eukaryota > Metazoa > Chordata > Aves > Passeriformes > Corvidae > Aphelocoma > Aphelocoma coerulescens. Next base: position 30,625,922 of record NC_091022.1, on the reverse strand, counting down.
CAGAGCTGGCATGTGTTTGCTTTAGCCTTTACCAGACAGCTGGAAGTGTTGACTGATAATTGTGGTGAGTTTCTGATCCTCCAGAAGAGCGAGGAGCCTCCTCTGTCCTCCGCCTGTTGTTCCTAATGCTGGCTTTGCCGAAATGATTGAAATCAGTGTTATCATCCCTGCACGCAGGACTGGAGTCTCAGGTGCTAGGAATTAACGTTGCCTGTTTAATTACATCAGTGTGCAGTTGGAGCTGCTGTAGCTGTCCTTTCTCACGAAGCATTGCTTAAAGCGGAATTGCAGCCTCCCATCAAACTGGGTGGGGGACTGAATGATACTGGAACAAATGGAAGTGACTGGAAAAATTGCTCTTGTCCTCCCAGCCAGGCCCAGCTGCCATTTTGATTTCTCTCCACCTTGGTGGCTGTCCCTGGACCTCTGCGGGGTTTGTCCTGCTGTACGCTGTGCTGAGCCATTAATCATGTGTGACATCTAATGGGGCCCCAAATCACAGTGTTCACAATGACAGTTTGGGATGCCTGAACCCCTGGTGATTCTGGACTTTGAGTCCTTCCCAGCCTCAGCTGCAGAGCAGATCAGGCTGGAAGCTGCATCTGTGCCTGTTGATGAGGCCCCAGCCAAGGGCAGTTGCAGCACTGCGGCACCCAGAGCACTGATGCCAACCCTTTCCAGTGGGAACCCCCGGAGACACAGGGAACAGGGACAGCAGGAGGGAGCACTCGTGGATCTCCTGGAGACCACAGAATCACAGAGTCACAGAATCACAGAATAGTTTGGGTTGAAAGGGGCCTTAAAGCCCACGCAGTGCCACCCCTGCCATGGGCAGGGACACCTTCCACCATCCCAGGCTGCTCCAGCCTGGCCTGGGACACTGCCAGGAATCCAGGGGCAGCCACAGCTTCTCTGGGCACCCTGTGCCAGGGCCTCTCCATCCTCAGAGAGAACAATTCCTTTCCAGTATCCAGTCTAAATCTACCCTCTCCCAGCTTAAAGCTGTTGATGCTGATGAAAAGATGAGGTTGCTCATCTCCTCTGCAGGAGCAGCAGCAGAGCCTGTCACTGGCCTGCTCATCCCAGTTTCCAAAACAACACATGGAGGAACAGCCTGTTCCTCCCCCAACCTCCAGAGCCCAAACCACTGCAGAGCCTCCCTGGACCCCTCTCCCCTGGACCAGGAGCTGAGATCAATGGTATGGCTTAACTTTAGGCTCTGCTGCCTTGGGCCAGCTCAGCACTGTCGCCACTGAGCCAAAACCTCGTGTAATCACATTATTGTCGCTGCCATTGCTTTCCAGAGAGCCTGTACAGAACTCTTTTATTTCTGCAGTTTACACATCCATAAAAACCACACAGAGTACAGCGAGGTGAGGAAGAAACACCATGAATTTTCATCATATTGATATTTCTCGCCCAATTTACATCGTGTCCTTGATGATGGGGAGCAATAAATACCCTCAGCCAGGCTCACATTGCAGCGGATGGGAGAGGAAACAGCGACCCAAAGGGTGTCACATTCTGGAAACCTGACCTGGAAAGAAGGATCCACAGTTAACGAGATGGGTAAGGGAGTCTTGATTATCATAATAAAACACCGTGTGCCAAACAGTTTTAAAACCTCCCAGATATTATTGATGAATTTTCTGTTGATAGGAAGAATTCAAAGGGGTGCCATTAGCATTCTGGACAGAGAGGGAGCAGATCTATAGCGTGGCTCTCAATAAATACGTTGCTGCAGTAAACTTCTTCAGCACTTTGCAATTCACATCTGATCTCTGCTGACCTTCTTTTTTCTCCTAATTAAACCTTTAGCTTGCAAATGAGCCATTTCCTACATCAAACTGGTAGATGGCAAAGGAGGAAATTCTACCCGCAATTTATAGGAGCTGCTGGTGACCTAACTGTCTATCACAACCTGGTCTAATTGATCTCTCTTTGAATTAAATTTGACCAATTACTTACTCCTAGGTGAACAAAGACGAGACTCTCCTTAAAAGCTGTTGTGCCGATGGCAGTGAGCAAAGCCGGGTGCGTGCAGTGGATGGGAGATACCCATCATTTTGTGCACATAAGAAGATAAAGTCCAAGTGCCTCCAGCACCCAAAACCTCTGGTTTCCTCAACCAAGTGTTTTCCCAGAGTGGTGTTTTTGAAGGAGAGGGCACAGGGGTAACTTGGACTGCTGCTCCCACGAGCTTTGTTCACATCCTCTCACGTGCTGACACTCCTGCCTTGGTTTTGGAGCTGGATGATCCTCCAGGTTGCTCGTGTCCCTCAGTCCTCTTCCAGTGCAGTGCTGTGGCTGCCTGTAAAGTCCTTTCTGACCCAAGAAAAGATTTCCCAAATCAAACGGTGCCTGGTCTGTCTCCTGATGAGGACTTAGGAAGGGAATGGAATATCTAAGATGGGTGTAACAGCACGATGTTGAACTGCTGACCTCAGGAGTTCAAATATATTCTTGGCTGAGCTGTGCAGGGTTTTGCCTATCTAGATGAATCCTGTACCCTTCCCTGTGGCTGAAACGTGGGAGTCTGGCTGGGAGAGCACCCTGTGGCAGCAGGGAAGGATCCTTGGCTTGGCTGGACATCAAGAAGCTGGGGCTGCACCAGCCAGCAGGGACACAAAGGGAGTTAAGTCACTCCAGTCCATTAAAAAGTCATGAGTCTCACCTCAAAATCCTGTTCAGAAGTACATTTTATCTGATTTTCCTTGTCTCCTGCCTCCAGAGCATGCATTTTCAAGCCTTGCTTCTACAGCTGAAATGATGAGAAATGTCCTTTCCCACGGGAACTCCCGGCTGCTGCAGCTTCCCAAATAGCATCAGGCTGTAGGACTCGGCACTCCCATCACCCCTCTGCCTGCCCCATCCGAGCATTTCCAAAGGCCGTGGGTGCAAATATCCCCCCAGCTCTCACCCCATGGCACAGACTCTGCCACTGGAGCATCCCAGTGCTGCATCCTGGGATAATTTCAGCCCTTTCCTCTCCTTTCTGAACCACAGGGAATGGGAGACCTCACCACTTTTCCTGCCCCACGTCCAAAGTCTCACTGGGAAAATGCTCATCCTCTCCAGGAACATGGGACATCATATTGGAAACTCTTCCCTGTGAGGGTGGGGAGGCCCTGGCACAGGGTGCCCAGAGCAGCTGTAGCTGCCCCTGGATCCCTGGCAGTGTCCAAGGCCAGGCTGGACATTGGGGCTGGGAGCAGGCTGGACAATGTCCCTGCCCATGGCAGGGGGTGGAACTGGATGATTTTTAAGGTCCCTTCAACCCAAACCATTCCATGATTCTGTGATTTCCAGCTGAGGAAGTTCCCCTGGGCTGTAGCTGTGAGCCACACCTCTGCTTCGACAGCAAATCTCAGAAAAAAGGTGATTTTTTACTCAGATCATCCCTCATCCTCAGTGAAGCAGATCCCTACTGTGCCAGAGGAACGATCCCAGTAACTCATTGTGCTCCTGGATGGGAGGATCCCAAGGCTCCCCGAGGCACTAACGAGGGCTGCCAGACCCCCTGGAGCCCTTCAGGGTGGCATTATAACGTGGCTGACATTTTCCACGCTCCCTCCTTAGTCCTCTGGCTGCGATATAAATTTTCTGGGAGTTCTGCTCTGTTATTTGCATGCATCCACACACTGTTTGTTTTCACACGGTGACCTACATAACTCATTTTAATACGCACCGAGGCGGCGGGGCTGGGCTGCAGAGGTGTCGGGGGGATGCACAGCTCAGCTGCCATGAATCCATCATCCCCGTATTTTGGGAGAGGACGGTGGGGGCGATGGCATTCCCTCCCCTGGCTGTCTTGCTGGAGCCCTCTGTGCTGGTAGAAATGGTGTTGGGCCATTTCAACTGATTGCCAAATGGATGAACTCTTCTTAGCTGTCAATTTTAATGGAATATTCATCTTTTATTTTATTTGTCTCCTCTGTTCTCTTCCCTTTTTGTAAGATAATGACTCCTGTTAGCAGCAACACAGTGGTGCTCCAGGACCCCCCAGCTATGGGAAAGGTGGGAGTGTTCCCTCAGGCTACACACTTCCATATATTCGGGAATATGGATTTTGTTCTGCAACTTGTCCTCACGTAAGAACCATCAGGATGTGCTGTTGCCCCTGTGGCGAGCCCAGCCTGACCCCAGGTCACCATTTCTGCCTCTTCTTCACTTAATATTAAGTATTGTTAAATATTTAAGCAAAATGGAGTTGGCTCTGATTTAGGAGAACCATAGAGCAGACCCTTCACAGGGACAGGGCTTCAGAGCAGCCCAGGGGCTACCCCTGACCCTCCCTAGCCAGAAAACCATCATAACAAGTCCCATCCCACTCTGTTTTGGCTCTGCCAGATGTGGTCCCTGAGCCACAGCTGGAGAGAGAGGCTGGCCCCACTCCTGGTCCCGCTGCAGACACTCCCAGTGCTGCGTGTCCTTCATCTGGCCCGTTTCAGCTGTAATTGCAGCAGCCTCAACCACCACACGGCTTTCTGTGCTGATATTTCATGACATTTTATGTACATAATCTGCATATGTTATTTTTAGCGAACTTTCTCCCCGGGACAGCCTCATGTGCGCCACATCTTGTTCCCATGAGCGTGTTCTGCACTTGGGAGAGTTTGATTTTTTTTTTCTTCTTTTGTTTTGTACTTTTTCCTCAGTCAAGATCAGGTTTTGAATTGCAGGAGCAACACACACATACCATATTTTCCTTTCTTTTCACAGGGCTGCCTTAAGGGAGGATAAAACCCCCCAAAAGCAAAGGCGAGTGAGGTGACTCAGCTCCCGTTTCCAGGAATTTCCTTGCTTGGGATGATTTGGGGTGACTTACCATCATTCCCCCAAAGAAATAGCATCATTCTTGGGTGGAAATAGCATTGTTCTTGGTGGAAATAGCATCATTCCTGTGGAAATAGCATCATTCTTGGTGGTAACAGCATCATTCCTGGTGGAAATAGCATCATTTGGGGTATTTTGGGAGCAGGACAAGTCCTGGGTCTTTGCTGGAAACACTTTGCTGCAGGGCTGCAGGGAGTGTTGTCCTGTTGGGTGTTTTTAGGAACTGTGGCTCCAAGCTCCATGCCTGTGTGGGAGATGCAGCTCTTGGCTGGAGACTCTCAGTCCCTTGGCAGGGAAAACCCCAAGCTTTGAAACTTAGGTCTGCTTTAACTGTTTGGTGGAGAAGATGTTCCCTGAGAAAATGGGGTTTTGCCAAACTCAGAGCATTTGTGGAAATTTGCTGGCTGGAACGGGAATGCTGATTTGGGAGAACACCTTCCCATGGTGGTCAGTACATGAAGGGGATGGTGCATGCAGGCAGGATGGGGTCCATGAAGGCACCAGCAGTGTCCCATGGGCTCCTCCTTGGAGGAGCAGCCGCAGGTGAGTCTGAGTGCCCTGAGCAGAGCTGGGCCAAGGCTGTTGCTTTTAGAAAGAGAACAGCTCCATCGTAAAACTGGCTTTCATTTCCAAGGCTTTTTGTGAGCCACAGCTGACCAGGATCTTGGGATTCCCATCTGTGCTGGCCATCAGCAGCTCGTGGCTTCACCAGCACATGCCATGGCCTCTGCTCCAGTGCACAACCAGGAATTCTCTCCTGCTGAGCTGTAACCCCTGGCCCTAGTGTTCCCTGTCAAATCAGACAGGCAGAGCTCCTAGAGCACGGGAGAAGAGTTTGTTTGAGACACAGAAGAGCTGAAGAGTTTTTTTGGGTCTCACCTGGCTGCTGTCCCGACAGCGCCGTGCCACGGGGTGGGACGAACCGTGGGATTCACGGATCCATCCCGGCTCCTCTGCTCCAGGGGCGGGACCCCCGGATCCAGGGGTACAACAGGGACACGTGGTGACACATGACAAAGCACAACCTTGAGCGGCACCCACTGCGAGTGGCGTCGGGCAGCGCCGTGAGCTCCACACGGCACAGCTGCGGCCTGGTTAAAAACTCTTCCTGAGCACTTGGAGCAACGAAACCTCTTTATTCCAAGTCCTCGTTGTGTACTAATGAAGGAATAAAATAAACATTTGGTAACAAATCCAGCATATGGTTATTGTTTGCTGCAAGGACAGGGGAAAACATGACTCCATCGCTGGGCAAAAAGGCTGCAGCTGCGCTATCGCCTTTCCCCGCCGCGCTTTATTTAATAAACCTCGGCCTGCAGCCTTAACGAAATTTTTCCTTCCTCCCCCAGCCCCCAGAGCTGGTTTTGGTGCCTTCTGCCACGATGGCCACGACGGGGTCGCATGTGCCCTTCGTTAGCCGAGGAATCTGCTTTCAATTCCGGCCCTTTGGGTTGTATTTTCACAGCGACTCATTAGTCAGCGGCCGCTGACAGGCCGCTGTAAGTGTGCCATCTCCCGCATTGTTTGCATGCAAGTGCAGCGCCCAAAATGATTTATTTAGGTTTTAATTAAAATTTGTGGATAGGCCGGTGATTTTTAGCAGTGCCGGTTCTAATTTGTGGTTGCAGGGGGAAAAAAAAATAAAATGAAAAAATCAATAGGCTTGAAGAGTTTGTATTTTTAGAGTTACCTGCTGGTCACTGGCTCCTCCGGGCTGGGCAGCTCCCAGCCCTACACAGTCAGGAGAGATGGAACACCTTTTGTTCCCACATCAAAGCACAGACCTGGAATTACTCCAGCAGGTAAATCAGTGTCCCATGAGCGATGTCCTGGTGACCCCAACATGAGACCAAACCCTGAGCAGCTGCAGAATCCCAGAGTGGCTTGGGTTGGAAGGGATGTTAAAGCCCATCCAGTGCCACCCCTTGCCATGGGCAGGGACACCTTCCACTATCCCAGGTTGCTCCCACCTGGCCTTGGACACTTCCAGGGATCCAGGGGCAGCCACAGCTGCTCTGGGCACCCTGTGCCAGGGCCTGCCCACCCTCCCAGGGAACAACTCCTTCCCAAGATCCCATCCATCCCTGCCCTCTGGCACTGGGAAGCCATTCCCTGTGTCCTGTCCCTCCATGCCTTGTCCCCAGTCCCTCTGCAGCTCTCCTGGAGCTCCTTCAGGCCCTGCCAGGGGCTCTGAGCTCTCCCTGGAGCCTTCTCCTCTCCAGGTGAGCATCCCCAGCTCTCCCAGCCTGGCTCCACAGCAGATGAACTCCAGCCCTCAGAGCATCTCCGTGGCCTCCTTTGGATTCGCTCCAGCAGGTCCACGTCCTCCTTATATTTAATTATATTCTAATTTAATTAATATCCTTCAGATACTTAATTGCATGTTCAGGATCACAGCAGCACCCAGGAGGAAGGTGGGTAACAGAGGGAGGTGGCTGAGCCCTGAGGTCCCACGAGCAGGACTGGGTGACTTGTGGCTTGAAAACAGAAGACATGATTTAAAAATGCTTTGGAGGGTATGGCTTACCCTCTCCAAAATAAACTGGAATGCATGGATGCCTTCACTGGTAGCATCCCTCATTGCCCCGGAGCAGCAGTAATTTGTCTTGCTGGTAACTTTTTGTGACTCCAAATGAACAGCCAGGAGTGGAAGGATGCGGAGGTTGTGGTGGGCGAGTTGGTGAAGCCTCAGGGGCCCCCCTTGCCCTGTGGGACCCCCTGACCCCTGCCACAGTGAGAGGGGATGTGTTGCTCTTGCTGGATGAAGATTTTCTTGCTGCTCATGACATCAAGATGTGTTTTTATAAGGTGCAATAAAGCACTAAGAGACTAAACTCGTGCTGCCCCCCCCAAATTATGAAAGTTTGAAGCTTTTCTTGGCCTAATACCACGGCTCAGAGAAGTCCCTGCTGTACCTGATGTAAACATGTATTAATTAAAGCACTTTGGAAATGCAGAGTATTGACCTAACAGGCCATAATGGCTCTTCTTGAGCAATTACAATCCATCACACAGCTCCAGACTTCGGGAGGGATTCTTTTCGGAGGCGCGTGCGTTATTGACCTGACGGCCCTGGGTGGTTTCCTCCCTCACACAGACCTTTCCTGCCCCAGGGCTCGCATCCTTCCCAGGGAAATAGTTGGAGGGGGAGGCCTTAAATCCCTTAAAATTAATAAATAGGATGTATTCCATCCTGCCCCCTCCCCACCATGTGCCTCCTCTCCCACTCCCTGTCGCCAAGGGCACTTTAAAGCCTTTCCACCCACCTGCAGACCCCGGGAAACACCCAGAGCAAAATATTTATATCTAAAAGAAAAACTTTGTGCTTTCCCGTGGTGGAAACCCTTCTGAAATAAAGCATTTGTCTCCTGAGACTTACACCTTCTAATTTAATTTTCCCCTAAATCAAACAGGGTATTAATCCACAATAGAAAACACGTTCCACTTGCACAAACAATATTTAAATGGTATAATAGGGACATCTTTTATAAATACTTCTAACAAATCCTGAAAAAAACCTGAATGTGTGGGCTATAATTAATAGAAATGCCAAGTGCCAGCTAACCAGGAAAACTCCAGCATCATAAATCTGCCCCGAGCCTTCTCACACAAGCTGATGGATGGCGACTTGCAGCTTAAATATTTAACAATCAATAATTCAAATACCTATCCTACCCTATTAAATTTGTCACATTTATTTATACATGCAACATCCAGCTGAAGTTTCTCTAAAAGTTGGGCCTCTTCCACCTAGTAACAACATGAAGAATTTTGGAAGAGCGTTGGAAGGGGAAAAAAGGCGCCGTGATATGAAATTCCTGTGGGGAAACAAGGAACAATGGGGGGGGTGGAAATTAAACCCTGTATCCCAAAGTAGTTGGCTGTGTCTCCCTCACACTAATGGGTTTGGATAATGCAGCGTGCAGGCAGGTGCTGGGTCCTATGAATCACATTTAGAGGAATATTTTCCAATTTCTTCGCCGCCCAAGGCAGGGAGCTGCCGTTCATCCTCCGCAGATGAATATTTCGGTGGCACAGGGTGGGCTGCAGCCCCTGCCCACACATTGCGTCCCTCCCAGAGGAAATCCTGCAAAAAAATAAGGAGCCCTGGAGAAAGAGGTGGCTTTGGGGCTGCCCTGAACTGCAGCAACCCTTTGCTTTGCCTCGTGTGAGGGTAGAGTGGGACAAGAATAAATAAATAAATAAGCACATGCTGAGTGCAGCACTGGCAAGCAAGAGGATGATGATGATAACAATTGTATCAGTACTACTACTAATATTACTATTAATAATGAAATGACATATTTCCAGCTTGCAGCACCAGCAGCCCGACTCCGTATCTCAAAAGGTTTTTGGGAAAGTGGGACGACTGCATGGTTTATCAGGTGCCTCCTCTCCTCTCCAACGGCCCCCATAAAAATAACATCAATGGGAAAAAGAGCTTGGCTCTGTTTCCATCAGTCCAGAGGAAGAGGAGGTGGCTCAGAGCATCCCATGTGCTGCTGGACACTTGGCCATGCCTCCAGCTGCCTCTGGCATGGAGGGTCCCTTGGACCCCTGCCCACTGTTGGTTTTAAAGGAGCACCAAAACTGACCTAAGGGGTTACAAAAGTCCTGGGCCCAAATTTCTGAGAGGATTTGAAAATCCCCGTGGAACTATCTATGGGTAAGGGACAAAGGGTGTTGACTGTGGTCCCTGTCCCCACCAGAGTGTGCCTGTGGGCCCGAATTACAGTGGCATAAATTTCTGTGGCAAATTTATTGCCATAATTTATCAGCTCCTGTTGCTGAACGGCCAAGCAGTTAATTTTGAAATGAAGTGGTGCCATTTTCATCAATACCTGTGTGCTAACTGCCCATCAAAACATCAGCTGCAATTAATACAGCGTTGCTGAAGGCACTGAACCAATAAATATTTCCAGTCTTGGCTGGTCTTCAGCAGATGTCGGACAGACCCATCGCCTTGGTGAGTCCTGTTCCAGTTGCATCAACAGGAACGTTTGCATTTAAGGAAGAGGTTAAGTAGCCAGATCTCCCTCTGAGCAGGGTAAAGCCTCTGCATTTCCCTGCCTAAATGCCACCCTGTCCTTTTTCCACCCAAAGTTTTTGATTTCTGTGAGGGGCTATTGCATATTCCTCCTGCGTCCTGAGCCAGGCTGGCACATATTGATAGCGATAAATAATAAATGGGATTTATTTCCTTAGATGCTGATGGAGACCTTTTCTCCCACAGGAAGAAAGAGAAAGCAGAAAGCTGGAGGGAAAGAAAACGTGCAAGGAAAGGAGGAGGAAAGCAGAAGGTGGTGCCTGAGCCCCGGCTGGTGCTCACTCCTCCGCTCCCAGCATGGCCATCACCCATGTGGGACAGGGTCATCGCTTGCACCCCTCCTGCTTCATCCACCAAACCCAGGGAAGCCTCAGCCAACACCCTGAATAATGAAGGGTATAAATAAATAACAGTGAATGATTTTTTAGGGAGGGATGGACAAGAATGGGGAACGGGCAGCGGTGAGGAGCAGTTGGAGCCAATGGACAACACCTCCCTTTGTCCTAGCATTGCACTTTTTTTAAGCAGGTTTTAATTTTTCTGTGATGTACACAGGTGAGTTCCTGTCCCTCCCTCCCCTCCTGGTAATCCCCCATGCTCACAGCCAGTGCTTGGAAGAAGCATCCAGCTCTGGCAGCCCCGTGGGACATTCTGGTCCACACCTGGGCTCACTTCCAAGCCGACAGGGCACTACCACCACCATATGGGCTGTTTTTCACCCAACTGGGACAGCGAGCACAGGCTCAGCACCCTCACCCCCCCTCTTTCTCCCTCCTTCCTCCCAGAGCTTGTGGGGGTGAAAGGGGCCAACAGTGTTGGCAAGCGCCTGCCTGGGGTACTGTGTTTTCTTTGAGGACAGATTTGGCTTTTCCTTACTGTCTGGTCTCCTTTATGAGAAAAAAAAGCCAAATTGAACAGGCTCCAACCTGTCCTCAGCTGCCACTCTGTGCATCAGTGCCAGCATTGCCCACGTTGGAGGCAGCGACCGGGACATGGCGAGGGGCACAGACAGGGTCCCCCCTGGGGATGGTGACATTAGAGCTGTGCTCAGCCTGACCCTCCCGCCCTGGCCTTTTAGCCAAAACCAAAACTCTGTGGAGGTGTGAGAAAGGAAATACCAGCGGTTTATGAGTGTCAGGCAGCTATTTGTTAGAAAACACTCATTTCCCCCCAGATAAAATGGAAGAGCTGGTGTTGCAGCTGGTGCTGCCCAGGGAAGGGCTGGGGGTCACGGCACCCCCCGTCTCCTGTCCCTGAGGGCAGCGGCAGAGCTGCACCAGCCCTCACCCTCCATCGTCCTCAGTGTCTGCTTTTAAGTAGAAAACAACCGGGGTTGCTTAAATGCAATAAACCCTTGCTGCAAATACTAAATTCTGCGCCTATCTTTTAAGCAAAAGGGGTTGGAGAGTGAAAAACTTCGAAGGAAACTTTAACATTTGTAAAAAAGCCTAATTTTTGCCTATTTCTGCACCCAGAACCCTGCAGAGAGGGGCAGCTCCAAGGTCAATCCCAGCAGCCACGGCTCCTCGGAAATTTGGTAATATTTTTATCGCTTAGCTACACTTAAAGATGTAGCATTTGCAGCATTTATTAATCTCCTGGATCTTTCCTAGGTGTGCTTCATGTCTTTAATTTGGACAGTTAATCCGCAGAGATTTGCTGAGGATTAATCCGATACCGAGCGAGGAACGATTTTGTGTGGCGGGACATCAAAAACACGGCGAAGAGTGGCCGATGTGACAAGAGCGATTCGATCTAACCAAATACCCCCATGATTTGGGATGAAGCTGCTGCCTGGGAGCCTGTCCAGGCTGTAGGGCTGGGGCCAGGAGAGGCTGAAGCCCGCGGCGGCCGGCGATGCTCACGGTCCTACAGCCGCAACCCCACCCCGTGCCCGGCTGGGAGTAAATAACAACACGGCCTGTTAGCATTAGCAATTTTTTATTTTCCTTTTTTGTTGCATAGGAAATGCAGTACTTGCTTCCAGTAATTGTATTGTAATGTGAGAAGGTGGTAGCACTAATGGTTGAATACAAGAGTTAAACTAATCCACACCAGCTCAAAAAACCTGCGGAGACTTAGTTGAATAAGAATGGATGCCCACAGTGATTCTCAACCAATTACAATTTTTTTCACAGAACACAGTAAAACTAAAATGGTAACTATGAGAGTCAATACAAGTATACTAGAGGCACGAGGGGCCTGACTCATAAAAAAAATGAACACGACATGGTATTAACACGGGTGTCAAGTGAATTTGCAGCAGATCTTTCACACGGCCGGTGGAAATTTTAGCGCCTCAAATCTCAACCCGCCGCTGAGGGACTGGGCTGGGCTGGGGCAGAGTTCAGGAGAACCCGCATAGCCAGCCAAAATGGAGATTTCTCCTTGATTGTATTTCCCAAGAATTTCGTGGCCCTGTCCCCAAGGCAGCGGCTGCAGCCGGGCACGGGGCGCCGGCAACAAGGACGAGCGGCATCAGTGGCGGATGCCGAGCCGGGCGCTCTCGCCCTACCATGCTCCGTCTAGAAACTCATCTTCTTTTTGTTTTGCCCCTCATATTAATTTGTGGATGCAGATAAAAGGGGGGGATTTCACCCAACACAATTGTTTTTGTTCATGCTCAAGCATAGAAGATTAACTAAGTGGAAAATAGTCTTCCCTAAAAAAAGGCGTCCAAAGTACAAAAGTTCACATTGCGGGCGAGCGCTCGCCCCGACGGAGGGTTTCTCTAGAGCTCAGAGGTAGCGATCGAGCGCGTCTTGTTCTGGTGCGGACAAGATCTCTTTTGTGATCGAGTCGCCGTGTCCCGAGCCCCCGGCACTGGCCCGAGCCGTCCTCCCCCTTTTCCTCCTGCCAACCTGCACCTCTGGGGTTCGGAGCATGGTCCTGCGCTGCCTCGCCTCCTCCGCAGCCCCTTCCCACCGATTCCTGGTCTCCGCGGGGCTGGGGGAGACGGAGAGGGGAAGGGGAGGGAGAGCAGGGCCAGCAGAGCTCGCCAGGGCTAAGCCCACCCTCAATTTGGAGGAGAAAAGCCCACCAGCCTCCCGTGTTAATAGCAAAGGAGCTTTTATGAATCGGGCCCAAAGTTTGTACAGAGTTTGTTTGAAGAAAAATATTGCAACTGTGCATGAAACTAAACAACCACATGAGGTTTTTTTTTTTTCTTTTTTTCTTTTTTTTTTTTTTAAAGGGTTTTTTTCTTTCTATATGAGGAAGTCTGGTGTGAAGAAGGGTCAAGCATGGGTACCTGGTTCACCGCTGCCCATTAAGAAATCTCTCGCAACATGAGCTCGGTCTCGTTTGTGGGTTTAAAGGACTGTCCCTTCAATTTGAACTGTTCTTCAGAGCAAGCTCTCTGAATTCTTAGGGTAGCTTTTCGAGACTAAAATCTTACCAGGCACGGATTTCTGGTCTCAAACACCATGTCCTGCCCTCTAGGAAAAAAAAAAAAAAAAAAAAAAAAAGAAAAGGAAAAAAAAAGAAAAAAAAGAAAAAAAACCCAAAACACAAGTAATACTGAATTTAAGTAAATGTATACCTCCAAAATACTGAAAACACCCCAAATCAATAAAGACAGAATTTGCGTTCTCAGTGAAATATCTTTAAACCTATCTGACAAGAACCAAGTCAGAAAAAAAGACTAACATAACTTTGAGTAATATTCATACAGCTACTAAGCATTATGGAATAGCATGCATTAATATTGTACGGTTATTTTACATCACCTATATCAGAAGGTTCTGACAGACAGCGAAGGCTACCGGTGTAGAAAAATCTTACTTCAGAAGAGCAATATAATACAGATTTCACAGGCACTACATTTTAATATATCAGGTATTATGCTGGTTTTCTTATAATTCTTTCTGTCCTAAAGCTGGCATTATAACAATGACCGAAAAGGCAAGGATCGAAGTAAACGGAAAGTAGATACCAAAGTTGATATATTCTTTTCTTTTTTTTTTTTCAGATAGATTAGTGCATAGTTTTCATGCAGATAAACACTGCTATGCATTTACATTGTTGGAAAGCAGAGTGAATTGAGCCCAAGTTGTCACATTTTTGTAAATCATTTTGCCAGCCTGTAATAGCACCATGTAATGGATTTGCATTAAACATTAAATTGATTTCAGAATTGGTGACACAGTATTCACTACAGTTAAGTGCTATGGAATAGCTTCAATGTTACCTGCTATATATCAAAGCAATTTTCATCCCACTGCTTTTTTATTGGAAAAAATAAAAGGAAAATGTACTCGATACTAATTAGACTATTGCGCAGCCTTGGACTTGATGATGGCATAGCTGGGTTTACTGTCAAACAGTAATACATGCATTGACTTCAAGACAAAATTGGCATTGTAAGCTTGATTTAATGAAAATCCTGCCTAGCAGGCAGTGTTAACTTCACAAGACCTGCCTCTGACAGACCTCATGAGGTTGATTTTGTTATTTATTTATTGTTTAGGTGCCATTGAAGCTCTCCTTACATTGTCATGCCGGTTATGGTTTTAATTTTGTTCGATGGAGGCCTTCTACCAATAAAAAAAAAGAAAAAAAAAAAGATATTTCCAGAGACACAATGCAAAGTACAATATTAACTGACATTCTTAAAAAAAAAAATAATTCACCACAAGGAAAAAAAAACTGTTTTAGGCTATGTATCTGGGTTTTTTTGTATTTTTGTACAGTAAATATTTTATAACACTGTTACTACAAAGCTGCAAATATACGGAACAAAGAGAACTAGAGAAAGAAAAAAAAAATGTTAGAGGGATTTTGCATATTCCTGTGGGCTGACTGAATACTGTGGAGTTGAGAAAACTTGGTGTTTCTTTTCCCCTTCAACCTTAAGGGGAGGGGGAACAAGCAACAGAGACAAAGTGTACCATGGCTGCCTAAACTCGAAGCCCGAAAGTTTTTTTATTATAAAGGAAGAAGAATAAATAATAATGGCATTGCTGGGGTGTGCGGCATGAGAAAAGCAAGTGCCCTCGCTCAAAAGAAATTAAAAAAAAAAACAAACAAAAAAGAGGGGAAAAAAGAAAGGAATTAACTTGGGAAAAGTCAATTTTTGCTAAGCCATCCCTAGGGCTTTAAATTTGGATGGGCGGGGGTGGGTACAGGTCAGAGAATTTGTGCGTCTGACGGTTCTGGAGAGAAGGAGACGGGGAGGTAAAAAAAGTTGTTGGGTGACGCCAAAGGAGCGCCCGGCGCGGGGCCGGGGCTCTGCTGCTGCCCGCACACCAGGACCATCCAGGGATGGATGGATGGCTGGCTGGCTGGCTGGCTGGCTGGGTGGGTGGATGGATGCTCCATCCCTCCTGCCCATCCCTGCTGGCCTCCCCGCTCCTCTAAAGGAGGACTAAAACACTGTTTGTTCTCTACACCTGCACAGAACGGAAGTGCCGCGTTTCCTGCGTGAGAGGAAGGTGAACGCAAACTGAATTTAGTGTGTAATACTTTACAACCCCTGTTGGTTAACACCCTTGACCTCCTACCTAATGTTTTAAAGCCTTTAAAACATTTTTTTTTCTCGCAATTCTGCTCAGAGTTCCCTAACTTTAGCGTCATCAAACTTAATATGACAAAAATACCTTCAAAAATACAGCATACCTGTAATGTCCATTTACAATGGTTCTTCAGTAGCCTATACTTCTCAAGCATAGGAATATGCTATACCATTGAGAGAAGAAAAATAACTGTATTTAAATACATACAAAAAAAGGAAACGGGAAAGTTTTTAACTTAAATCCAGTTCCCAAAGGAAAAAAAAAAAAAAAAAAGCAATTCTATGAACGCTGCCTTTATAACGAACAATCAGAAATTCCACTAAGCTAATTTGACAGAAATTTTTCCTCATTTAAACAACATTACAAAAGTCCTGCATTATAAAATAGGGTAGAATAAATCAGTGTAATCAATAAAACTATACAACATACAAATTACATATCTTCTGAGTGGGCAGTTTAATTCTCTCTCTTTGCAGCCATGACTACAACATGCTCACTAAAAACAACTAACTGCCCAAACTATTGCTTAGTTTGTTTTGTTTAAAAAAGGGTGCAATTTTATTGTATATACAACCAATTTACTGGTAATACCTTGTCTCATAGCAAGGTTCTGACAAAATGTTTGTCTAGGCTTTTTTCCCTTCACTGTGAAGCACTGAAAGCTGCTATTTTTTTTTTTTTTAGTGCACATATGTCTTAATAAAGTAATGCCCAGCTAAGTGCTATAGGGAAGGCAAAGGATGCTGGCTAGAGGATGTGATACCATATACTAACAATCACACAATACAATAGAGCAAAATGACTACTCAACCACTTATCAGACACATATGAAAATCCAAAACATTTTATTTTTTCCTTAAATAGAGAATAACCAGTAAACAATTTTCAGAACTTGGAAGTTTAAAAACGTGCATATAAAAATGGGCATTATATACTTTTATTGAATGTGGATTGATTGCAGTCTGCTAATAAAAATGGGTGTGGGATCTGAAGAAAAAGGAAGTTTTTTTTTTTTTTAAGGCTTGCTTGTGAAAGGAACAGTTGTAAAACAAAAATTGCTTGAAGCAGGGTTCAGCTTAGTGCTTCACAGTTTGACTGCTTCTCTAAGAAGAGCCCTTCCTGCATGTGCATTCAAAAATCACAAAAGTACAAAGACAAACACCTAAAACACACTGCGTCAAGTGCAGCACCAACTTTGGTCAAATAAAAAAAAATTAAAAGAAAAATTAATAATTGCTAAGCTTTTCTACATGATATAAGCAGGTATTGCATATTTTCATATATCTGGGAGAAAACAAAACAAAAAAAGGAAGACTCCAAATAAAAGGTAAAATGCAGCAACATCCAAAAATACTGATAATCTAGCATCTACAGATCTCAGAATAGCACTGCCACTGACCATACAGGACAATAAACACTACTCCTATCTGCGGAACAACTAACATCCTATTTAATTCTAGATGTTGGAACTGACAATGGCTGACATAAAAGTCACATTTACAAAAAGTGTCTCCAAATGCTTGACTAGGGAAAAACCCCTTTCAATATAGGAACATGTGCAACAATTCCACAAATAATCGCTATCCAGGGCAAGGCACATTGATATGGAATTTTTTTTTTTTTTTGTTTCGTGCAAATTAAGAAAACAAAACAAAACATCGTTTCAGGGAAAAGATGAGGAGCAAAGTGTCTTCCCAAGAATTTCAGTTACTTGATTGTATAGGACAGTAGTAGAAACCCTTCTGAAGGGTCGAACAAACATAGTTTAAAGGCAAGTGCCTGGAATAGGGATTACAATATTGTGTCTTAATGCACTCTACTTTACCCTACATTAACTATATAAAAATTAGTTACTAACACTAGAACATGCAGAGACTTTCTCTGATTAGCTGGACTCGCCAACCAGAACGTATATATATGTATAGTATAGGAAACCTTCTTAAAGTTGCATGTGAAGCAAAGGGGTGCTCCGCTGTCTGATAGAAAAAATCACTTGCACTCTTTTTTTTTTTCTTTTTTTTTCCTTTTTTTTGTACATAAGATACAGGACGTTTGGGGTCCAAACTTCTTTTTTTTTTTTTTTTTTTTTTCTTTTTCTACTTATTTGTCTGTTTTTTTTTTTTTTTTTCTTCTTCAGCAAGTGCCCTTGCTTTGAACTGGCATAAGTTGTAAGATCAGCATCGTTCGTTTCTGTAATGATTTCTTCACAGTCCAGAAAATGTACCAGTTCAGGGACACGAAGGTGTTTTACTTTCTGGACCGTTCTCTCTTATTCCCAAGGTGTTTGAGAACTGATAAACCCTATATTGCCGGAAACACGTAAAATTTGTCAGAATTGGCATAATCCATTATAGTGACTTTTAGCTTATAAAATTAACAGATATTATGATTTCATTTTAGTTATGTGCTTTGATAACAGAAAATGATTAATTAGCATTTAATGTAGTTAACATATTGTGGTAAAAGCACCATTAGATTTGTTTTTTTTTTTTTTAATTTTCCTTCAGTTTTAAAGGGATACAAGTTCAACAATAAAAAACATAAAAAGCAAAAATAGCTCCCCTTTTTCTTGCAAGGCTGTTTTTTACCCCAATAATTTAGAGTCCTGGGGTGGAAGGACTTGGAAAACAAAAATAGAATTTTCAACAATCTCTATCTTACAAAGATATTTAGCTATCCAATGAAATTGCACTTTACTCAATTCAAAATTCGATTGTTTTGATTGATTCCTGTCAGTTTCTGTCAAAACAGACCAACTTCCCCATTTCTGTGTGAATTTTTGTGTAATTGTTGAAAATTGTTGAAAAATGTTTTTTTTTAAATGTAAGTGCAGCATTTCAAACTTTTTTTCTTTTTTTTCTTTTTTTTTTTTTTAGTGAATAGTAGTAGTTTGATGTTTTAAATCGCTCTGCAATCGAGTGGAAAAAAATTGTTGACAATGCTCTTATGGTTCATGTTACGTCTCTAAGTGCCGACTGTAAAAAAAAAAAAAAAAAGAAAAAAAAACCCCAACAACAACAACAACAACCAAAAAAAAAAAAAAGAAACCTGCATTTTTTTTTTTTTCCCCGATATGTTACAGAAAAAAAACATGCTCTATGTCTGTCCGGTAAGTTATATATTGCAGAATTCAGCTACTACAAAAGTTATAGTTTTAAGTGTGTTTCATGATTTCTCAAGAAGTCTCACACCTGTATGGGAAAATCCGATGAGGATACTGTAAAACAGTTAGGCTCCATATGGAAAGTGTGTTACAACAGCGAGTTGGTAAGCAGCAGCAGAGGCTAGTTCTACTCAGTGTCACCTAACGCTTACACTACCAATGAGACACTTCAAAAGTTATGAAGCCCAACCATTTCCAGCACCATATGAGAAATTACAACAGTCCTAAAGTTGTCTAAAAAAAAAAAAAAAAAAAAAAATTAAAAAAAAATTAAAATCAAATCTCGAGAGAAAGTTACGGCCTTTGCCATTCAACCATAACGTTTGCCATTTCCATGTACGAGTTTGCTGTCGGTGTCTGCTCGCCTCCCCTTCCGCCGATGTGAAGTCGCTGCGCTGCGTTGCTGCTGCTTCCGTGTTACAGAGGTGGGAAGGGGTCTGGTGGTCTGTCCGGTGCGTGGTGGGAAGCGGAGACTTTTATCCCAGGTACCAGGACTGCAAAAGAGAAAGCAGAAGAGTCAGCCCCGGCCGCCCGCTCTCGCCGCTTCCCCAAGGGCTCCGGGCACCGCCGCCAGCCTCCTCCGCCAAGAGGGGGGCTAATTGAGACCGTGACGAATTGACCTAATTACAAAGCTTAATTAAAAATACTGTACAAATCAATATATTTTTTTTCCCTCGCCGACAGTCGCTGGACATAGCTACAGATGAACGCGGGGGTCATGTCACGTTACAAGTTATCAATCTTTTTAATAGATGATGGCTTGAAGATCCCTCCAGTTCACTTTTGTCTAATCCCCTGAAAAGGCGATACACATTCGCCTCTCTGTGCCATTTATCACCCTGCAGTCGGGGTTTTCTTGGGTATTTAGGCATGTGCCAGCATAAGCATCTGTTGCTTTATACTGCCCTGCTTCAACTGTCTCGCTGGAACAGATGCACAGAAATTCAACAACAGGGCTGTTTTCTTAGGAGAAATGTGGATCGCTAGAGAAAGGCCAGGATAAAGCAAATCTGGGGAAAAGTGGATCAGCGAAAATGTCCCGTACCTCTGCCCGTACTTGTGTTTCAAAACAAAACGTGGGCCTCAACTAATAGCTTTTCTTAGGGAAAATATTTTTTTTTCTTTTTTTCTTCTTTTTCCCAAAGGGAGGGAATTCCCTGGGAATTCAGCCCCGCAACAATACCGTCCTTAACCCAACGGCGCAGATGCCCAGAGTACAGAAAGCAATTTCGCTCCTCCATAGGAAAATAAACACAGTTGGGAAGCTGGAGTGGGCTCTGCTGGAGCCGGGGCAGTGCCACTGCACCGGGGAGAGCCCGTCTCAGCCCCGGCAGGGTCAGCCCAACCTGAACCCGGGATGAATGAGAGCAGTGTTAGGCCCTGGGACCGTGCGCGCGGGGGGATGCTCCTTGGCAATGACATATTGCTGTGGGAATACACCAACAAGCGGCAACTATTTAGCCTGGAGTAAAGTAATACAACAAGAAAGACTCAGGTATTAAAGAGCCGTTGCTGATACCCCCTGTTTTTTGTTGGGGCTCCTGTAATATATGAGGTGTGTCTGTGTGCGTGCACAGCCCGATGACAAGTTTTACCAAGTTTTTCCTCCGCTCGTTTTCGGCCTCTGACGTGATTGATAGCACAATCAGCTCGGGGAGGATTTATGAACATTTACAGAAGACTCTGAGGCAAGTTTCATGTGGGACTTGGAGATTATGTGGTCTTGCCATGGAGGTAGGAACTGGTAAAATAAATAGCAGGATTGGAGAAGTTGTCCTGCTTCCAATACACCTCATTAACTAACTCTTCCTCTGCTCGCCCTTCTGAATACAAACACACCGGTCCCATATCGACTCCATCTATTGCCTACAGATTTTATATTTAGACTTACTCAGGCTGCAATTAAACGAAATAGTTCTCATATGTAAAGTTTATAAACAGAGGAAAGTTCTGGCAGGGTTCGTGAAGCGAAGCCAAGTCCCGTTCCCCTCCCTGACTGCGGGGCCTTACTGATTTTTAGGAGGGTGCAGGGACGTGGAGTGTGGGCTGTGCTGTGCTGTGCTGGAGGCATCTCCAGCCACTGCCGGCACCTCTGGCCACTGCCAGCTCCCAACTTCTCCAAACTTTTCAGGGCTGTCCCTCACGCTTGTTGTTTCAGCATGACAGTTTTTGGCCGGACTAGGAACTGTGGCAGTGCCCAGCAGGGAAGAGAGGGGGCAAAGTCTGAGAAGGGAGGGAGCAGAGGGGTTAAAACTTCGAGGTGATGGAGTAGAGGGGTTACAGACTGAGAGATGATGGAGTCAGGGGGCTTAAGACTGTCAGGTGATGGAGTAGAGGGGTTAAAGATTGAGAGGAGATGGAGTAGAGGGGTTGAACACCGCGAAAGGGTGGAGTGGAAGGGCTGAACACTGTGAGGCGATGGAGTAGAGAGGTTAAAACTGCAAGGTGATGGAGTAGAGAGGGAGGCGATGGAATAGAGGGGTTAAAATTGCGAGGTGATGGAGTGGAAGGGTTAAAGGCTGCGAGGCCGTGGAGTGGAAGGGCTGAACAGTTCCAGGCGATGGTTCCCATCTCCAGCGCTGATGTCCGGCTCCTCCACGGCCGCTGGCCCGGCACATGGCCCGCCGGTGGCGGGAGCCCTCGCCACTCCTCCCTCGTTTTCAAAAGCTGATTTTTTTTTTTTTTAAAGCAGGAAATAAAAAAAAAAAAAAAAGAAAAGAAAAGGGAAAAAAAAAAAAAAGAAAAAGAAGCGCAGAGGCTGCGGAGGTGGGGCCGCGCGGGGCCGGGGCTGGCGGCCCTGGGGTCCCCTGGCCCGGCCGGGCTCCGCCGCCCCCCCGCCCCTCGGTCCGTGTGTCCGGCCGCCCCGGCCGCTCCATCGGTCCGTCCCCCGCCGCCCCGCGCTCCTTCACGCATCTCGCTATTCACCCCGCGCCTCGCAGACAAGGTTACCCCAGAGCGGCTCTGTAATCCTTCACTGAAATAGGCTTTATTGATTGCTCTGGTCTATTGTTCCCTTTTCAAGTCCCCCAAGTTCAAGTTCATCCCGGTGTTACATCATGTCTCGTTGCTAAGGGCAACCAGACAGCCCCAGACGTGACCGCCATCCGCAAGCGCGGCGCTGCGCCCTCCCACCGCCGCCAGCCGCGCTGACGTCGAGCCCCGCTCCCAACACACTGAACTATTTATTCTGCCTAATTTATGACCTCCACAGCAAGAGAGACCCCCACTCCAAAAACCAACACTGTTGTATATTTAATTAATCTGTCTTTCTCTGGCACTTGGGAAAGTTAGACAAAGGTCTAATTATTGTGTGTCGCTCCCCACACTTTTCTTTTTGGGGTGACTATTTGCATGGGAAAAGAAACGGCGAGGCTGGGCGCGAGTCCCCTCCCTCCAAAACACCTTTTTTTTCCCCCCTGCCCTATTGACATTTCATGAAATACTTTAGCTGCTTAAGGGAATTAGAAAAAAAAAAAATCTGATGTGAATGTAACTCCTTCGGAGTTGGTATTCAGTAACACAAATCAACTCATGACATGTTTAAATTTAAATGCTAACCACACACTCTGCGAGTTACTTTAAAGGTTAGTTTTTAATCAATAGAAGTTGCTGACTCGGGAGTTTTGAGCGGCGCAGTGCAGCTCTGGGGCCTTTGTCTCGCGTTGGGCTTTCAAACTTTTTTTTTTCTTGAGATGATTTTAGCAATGATTTGCAGACACAGAGCGCTATTGTGCTCCTGACTAGCAACATGTCAATAAAGGAGTAGAGTTACCATGCACTAGGGTGTCAATATGACTCCTGCAGACACTGCTCGGCCTTAATACCAATGAAAAACTTAATTAACCCTTCCAGGAGCGACCCAAACCAAACCGCAAGCTCGTTTCAAAACTTCCTTGCCGGGGCTCTGCATGGCCTTGACTGAAAAGCTGCTTTTACAGGACCCAAACTCGGAGCGCTTCGCCAACAGCTGTGTCCCGCTCCGGCTGCTCCTGCAGCCCCACTTGCATGAGATGTTTTATGGGCTGAGGCAGCAGAACAGCGAGACAGAGAGCGCATTTACCCAGCAGATCCCACCAGCACCGCTCTCGGGACACCGGTTTAATTTAGAGCATCTTACAGCTGAAGCGCACACACAGAATGATCCTCCTTTTTCTGCTAATCATTTTAATATTAAGATCTCATATCCCCCTCAAGCCTCCTAGACACGTCTAAGTCTTCCAGGATTAGGGCTGAAGAGCACCATTGTTCCTCTGAAGCACCTGTGAAACTTCTCTGCGAGGGAGAGGAGACCTCCGGCCTCAAATGAAAACGTCTAGGAAGCGTATTAGGCACTTGGAGACCCGATAGCTGGGATCTATGAAGGGTTTTTTTGCATGATTAGGGAGCTTAGAATGAAAAGAAGAAGCCTGGATCCCTACATTTAGATGGCTGAAGTATTTTGTGCCTTGCTTTAGAGTGCTGCTCAATGTCTAAGCACCTCACCCATTTCATCCCTTCAGTTCTGTAACTTATCCGACTGCACCCACTCGGAGAAGGCGGTGTTGCCTTTCTTAATTTAAAATCCCCATTTAAATCATGGGCCCTATCACAGTACAGTCAGGATGATATTATCTCCGTGCTTTTTCATAAAAGAGCCGGTGTTTTATTTCCCTTCTATTTACTTTGCAGTACTGTTCTCCCAGCGAGTTTAGAGCTAAATGAACCCACTGGAGCTAAAGGTCCAGCTCAGTAAAATTGCTGCCACACAGTTGTCGGTGCCACTACGAGTCTGTATTGTCCTGCCGAGCATCGTGCTGTCCTTCTCCAGCGCTCAAGGTGAAACATCAGAAAGAATTCTGCAGTCCAGTACGAGATCTTTGCTTCCCTTTCTCCAGTCAAATGAAGAAGTAATCTCATCAGGTTGAAAAGTGCTGACTAAGGATTTAATAAAGTGCCTGCAGATGTGTGTCATCTCTAAGGTATTCAACTCATGTAATGCAAAACAGTTCCACACTGAATGTGCTTATAAAATTCCATTTAACCATTGCAGAGCTCTATTTTACTGTTCTCCAAGGAGTATTATCACACTTTTTTTTCCCCCCCCTAATTTACAGCACCATGAAAGTTGAAACTCGTATTTGAGAATCCTCACAGTAGTAAGGTTTTATGATCCATAAACAATATCTACTTGACTGAATCCTAAACAGGAAGTCTGAGATGGCAATTACGGTTCTCTGATAAAGCAAGTCTATTTGTTTCTTATGCATTTCTGGAGATAGCAGACACACAAAAATCCTCCAGCCACTCCTGACAATCAGCTCCTTAGCGCAGGAAGAACAGCAAGGAAACATTCTGTGATTCTGGGTATTTAACAGGCAAAAAGCTCAAAGTGCCTCATTGACTCCTGTAGCAGTTTCTGCCCGAGTCAGGAGCCCAGGAACAGGCCCACTGTTTATGAAAACCTTCTTAAACCAGCCTTCCTGCACGCCGTCCCTCACCCCAGGCCTCCCCGCGAGCACCGCTCACGTGTTTCCAACCAGAATGACAATCAAACCCAAACTTGTTCCATTTGCTTCTACCTGCACATCTCCTGCCCCAACAATGGGACCTTTCAGCTCGTGCAGAAAGCCAGGGCTGTGCACCCTCCCTATCTGTTTTTCGAATTAAGAAGTTAAACAAAAGTCCTCAAGGGCAAAGTTTAACGCCGCGGAAGGAGGTTGTTAATGTGGAATCCAGAACTGGGTGTGACAGTTGGCTTATTTCTCCGGGCAATGTAGGTTATTTAAGGACATTCACACGTTTGAAACTCTGACAAACTCCATGCGCAGAAGTTTGGCTTCCCCATACCCACTCAGGGCTCAGAGCTGCTCAGTGATAGCCATTTTCTTTAGGTTCCAGCCCAGTTTGTGTGCCCGGTGGCGGGACGAGTCGGTGCCATCGGGACTTCAAACGCGGCTGCCCTGGTGCTGTGGCCGTTGCTGCCCCGGGCGCGTGCAGGAAGCGATTGCTGCACGGGCCCAGGTGGGAAAACCCACCTGTGATAAGAGCCTAAATAAAAAAAAACCCTACAGCTTTAGAGCTCGCCGGCAAAGCGGCTGTTTGGGCAGCCCAGGCGAACCCGAGCCGTGACCGCCGGCACCTGAGAGGGCTCACCGCGGAGCGTTGTTTTGTTTGGGGATGACATTTCAGTCACCTCAAGAACTTTGAGGCTCCCACGAACATTAACCCCAGGGAGGTGAATTGGGGTAACGAATCCTTCCGGTTGCAAAGATAAAATGAGAATGTGAACAGTTAGGCAGCAAACTGGGCCTTTTGGCATCACCTTGTGAGAGGTGCCGGGAAGGCTCTTCCCCACGGTGCGTTGTGTGAAAGCAAGGGGACAAAACTGGGCCTTTGATGCCATTTCAAAAGGGTTGCTAGGGTGAGGGGAGGCAGTGGCAGTTCAGCTTCTGGTGTGACTGGCTGGAGAGCTCCTGCACATACAGCAACTGCCTTCAGCCACATCTGAATTCATCCCACTCTTAAAGTGCTTCCTCCAGAGTTTCTCCAGGCCCAAAATCTGATCCTACTGCATAGGATCGAAAGGTGAATATAAAAGACAAGGTCACCTTTGGGCCTGTGGAAGTTATTTTCTTAGAGCTGGGATTAATTATTCAGTAATTATATTTTCCAAGCTGAAATACCAACAGGGACGTAGGTAGCATGTTGGTCATCCCCAAAGGGACATAAAACAGTGAGAGAATCTTCTGGTTGTCCAGCATCCGCACCCGGGAGAGTCACACGCCCCACTCAGAGCACATTTATATTGTCTGGAGGCAGATAAAACCTGTCCCGGGAGGGACACTGGTCTCCAGGCGATGCGTACAATAGTTTTTGCGGGAATGCCAGTTGTGGCAAACTGCATTAAATTACGTGCAATAATTTTGTAATATGCACTTTTGCCTGCTGACTATTAAAAATGTATAGTAGTCCAAACCACTTCTCTCCTGGGACCAACAAACTCACTTCAGGCAAGATTTCTGCTTGGGTTCAAACCTCAAGTTGGGAACAGCTAGTGTTTTTAAATAAGTCACCCCAAACCCTCCCAAACCTATGAAAACACACTCATACAGTAACTCCTGCTGTTGTTCCAGACATCTGAATGTTCCAGTAAAGTGTCCCAGCTGGCCCCAGATGTTTCTTAAGTATAAAGCAATGCTCTGAGTGCTGGACCCCCTGCTGCCCCGACCTGGAGCTCAGCGGATTAAAGATTGACTGCGCTATGACATATTCGCATTTAGCCTGAATATAATACAGCAAAGACTTATCAATGGCAAATGTTTGAAATGTAACCCAGCCAGCAGAGTAGGCTGGCACTCTGAATATGATGTATAAATAATGTATGGGAACTTAAGATCTAAATTAGATCTACAGGAAGAAAACTTTCCCTTTTCTCTGCCTCTAAAAGAAAAGTTCTCTCACAATGAGGTCATTTTCCTGCCCGTCTTTTGGTTTACAAAATTGCTTTTAGGCAGAGGGTCTTCCCTTTACTTGGGGAACATTTTGCCAGTTACAGTTTTCTTCCAGTTTTCTAAACAACCAAGCAAAGAAGTTCATTTATTTGTTAGTAAATTGACTTTGAAATCTGCAAAATAACTTCTAAACTTTGCGTGGTCGGCTGAAAGCTGACTGCAGCCACGCTAAACTGCAACCCTTGCTGTTTAAAAAAAGAAAAAAAAAAAGATAGTGGAGTGAAAGAGAGAGAGGAAAAAGAAAGGGAGAAAGAGAGAGAAACAATCCCATTTTGGTTTTTGTTAGAGGACGGCATACTACATAGATCAGAGACTTTTCAAAAAATAAAAACCCCCACTGTACACAAAGCACAGGAAAATGTGAGGAAAAAAGGAAAAACCTAAAAGCAGCTTAGAATGTGTTAACTCTGCCATTCTGTCAGCTTAAAGAGTATTTTATGCTTGATCAACAGCTCTCTTTTATTATGCTTTTCTTTCATTCATTCAAGACATCAAAGACCAGAACCACCAGTGTACCTGATCTACCAGAAGAACTTGTAAGGGTGTTCTAAAGAAACGGGGGTATTGGGAGCCAGACACCCCTGCGGACAAGGCAGTTCAAAGAGAATATTTCAACAATGATTACATTTTGTAAATCTTTGTACGAAAGACAGCTTATTTCCTGCTTTTTTCATGAAAAATAGATTCTATCCATTAAAGTGAGCCCACAGTATGAAAGTTACTTGAGATCTGAGGTACAGCAAGCGGATTAAGTGGAGGGTGAGATGAAATCTTTGAGAGAGACGATGGCTTTCTCTGATATTTGTCGCTGCCATAAGGTTTTCCGAGTGGGCTAGAAACTTTCTTTTTTTTTTATTATTTATTTGTAGACTTGCTGGTGGCGGCGAAGCCGTTTGTAAAAGCAAAATAAACCGGAATGAATCAGAAAGGAAAATCGCAACAAATAAAAAAGGAACTGAGAAAACAAACGGCTGCAAAAAACCTTTTGACATGTTTGAAAGGAAAACTATATATATTTGCCCCGCTCCGAAAATCGCAGGCGAGCCATTTAAATCCTGCAGACAACTCCAAAGTGCAGCGCACAGACCCAAGCCAGCTGTTTACTTTTCCAAGCCCGTGGTGGTTTCTGCATTGATAAACTATATAACCTCACACACACAGAAGGGATTTTAGCTATGCCAGACCTCATTGCTCTGTCCCGCTCTCTTTATGTGCTGTCACAGAATAAAAATGATCCTAACACAAACGCTGAAATAAGATCTCGCTCCAGAAAGAACATCTTTGTAGATATTTCCTGAGTTACTGCCAAGCGGGATTTTTTTCGCCCATTCATCCTTTCAAAGTTTTGCTATAAACATAGCCAAAATTGTTCGGGAGTAATCAGAAATGACCAAAATATGACCCCCCAGCCAAGGCCAGCTGTGGGGAGAAGGGGAGGAAGCTGCCCCACGCCTGCGGCTGGGACAGCAGCCACCTCTGCCACCATACCTGGGTGACACCCGCCGGCATCAGCACCTTGCTTCCCCCCCTCTGTACACGCTTTTGCAAGAGAGAAAGGAACCAGCGGGATGCATGGAATCAAAGAGGCAAAACCAACTTTAAACCCACCTCGTGGCTTATATCTACTATTGCGAAGTAAAAGCAAATGTGCTGCGAGGGGGGGGTGAGTTCTGCGCTTTACGCCTCGTTTTTAGAAAGCCCTGTATTTTCCTCTGCTGGAAGCACAGTTAAATTTGCTCGAGAGTGCAACAATTCCGTATTTCTTGCAGCAGATCTCACTCATTTCTTTCCTTTTATGAAACAACACGTGCACGGGGACTTGGAGCTGCTTATAACCTCATGCCGGGAAGTCCCGTGGAAACTGGGACGGCAGACACACCGCTGCGACGGGGCTTTCCAACATTTTGCTTGGATGAGAGCAAAACCCTTTGGCTCCCTGAAGTACAGCTTCCCCCTGGACACGGCACAAAGCCGCTGGGTGCCCGGGGACCCCCCAGCCCTGAGGGTGGGTGCCCGGGGCCTGCGGCGGCACCGCTCCCAGCCCCTCGCGGCCGCTCTCAGCCCGTCCCAGGCTCCGGCTGCGCCTTCCCAAGTTCAAGTTCAGGTTTAAGGGAAATAAACCGCTCCTCGGGAGCCTGCAGCCAGCCCTCATTTCCATGTGATCCCTCTGAACTTCGCCTGCGCCAGCGCGCCCTGTTTCCAGGGCCCGCCGAAGGAATGTTTTACAGTTAGAGCCCGCAGTGCTTTCTCAGGCATTTCAGACCCAGAGGCCCAAGTTTCAAGCTGCAGCATTAAAAGTTTCCACAGAGCTACTGCGGGGGGGGGGGGGGCGGGAGGGAAATGAGGAGAACAATATCGTCTTAATTGTCTCTATATAGCTCCACAGTTAAAGTATTACTTTTTAAAGGGACATAATTTATTCTGGAGGCACGGTGTTATAACAACCAGTACATACTTTCACCGCAGCGTAACCCGCTCTATTCTTCATTGTTCTTTCTGGTGGTGTTGCTTTTGCAGAACTCCTTGTTACGCCGTCCCCGATACTGTACTTACAGTTTTATTCAATTTAAGCCAGTTCCTGCAGTCCTCAGGCGAGCAACCCCCCCCACCCCCCCAAAGCCTCAGGAGTTCTGCCTGCATCAAGGCTGCAAAAATAATCTCCCCTCAACCACCGTTCTTCTCCCCCCCAAAGTTTCTTTACTTTTATTGCTTTAGACAATCGGGGAAAGTCATCCAAAGAAAATCAACCCCCAGCCTGGGCCTCCCAGGCTCGGCTCGCAGCGAGACAGCCCGAGCACACACGCACAGACACACACGTACACACACACCCAGGGGTTTGCCCCGGCACTCTCCTGCCCCGTCCCGTGCCAGCGGAGCCACAGGAGCTACGTGAGGGGCCCAGGGGCCGAGGGGTCCCAGTGGGATGGATGGCTCTGCCAGCAAGCCGCTGCAGAGGCTCTGGCTCTTTGCTCTGCAGTTTGGGGTACAAAAGGTAGTTTTCAGCCTTCTTTTTCCCCATTTCTCCACTGGAGAGCAGGGAGTAGGGGAAAGTCACTACAGTCTTGAGAGGTTGAAGGCTGAGGTGGCCTTTCTCTGCCCTGGTCACCCAGCTCCTGTATCATCCTGGCTCTGAGAGCCTCGACGGAGCTATGGGGGACTCATCTGCCACCACATCCCTGTCCAGGGGCTCCCCGTGGTGTAACAGGAGAAAACCCATCATGGATCAAAAGGTAGTTGATCTACAACTACCAAAGGTAGTTCAGCTGCTTTTTTTGGCTGCCCTGAGAGTACTTCAGAGCATACAGAGGAAAGTGAGGGGAGAAAATAACTTGGGCTGGACAGGGGAGTGAGCACTCCCTTCAAAATACCCGCAAAAGTCAGGCCCCTGCCTGTGCTCTTTGTCTGTGGGTGAAGTGAACAAATGAGCAGCCCTGTGGGGAGAGCAAAATGTGCCCAGCCTGATCAAAACAGGGCAAAAACCAGGGGGGACAGGTCAGTGGGGACCGGGAGGCACAGGGGAGGAATTGGAATGTGGGCAGCAGGAACAGCGGGGCTGGCAGGGCACACTCCAGGCCAAGGGACAGCTGGGGACCCCAGGATGAGGGCACCAAGACAAAACAGCATGTTTTGAGAAGTGGGCAGAGCAAGGTTGGGTTTGGAGACCACAAAAAAGGAAGAGGAATTGGGGGTTTGGCAAGTCCTAGGTGTTACTGGGCAAGGAGATCAAAACCGGTCTCCAAATTAACACGGGCAGAAATAGGAGCACAGAGGTAACTCTGGCACTTTTGACCTTTTAAAATTACAGGAGACAGTGAGCTGGAGGAAAAATGACTTGATTCATCAGGAAATCCCCCCTTCCCAAAACTCCTCCCAAAAAAAGAAAGCCAACAGGGCAGCGAGCTGAACAAAAAATCTCTCCTGAATGTGGGAACTTTTGACATCTGCCTTTTTCCTGATGCTTTGTGCCTTGCTAAACTGCTCTAAGAAAAATGGAAGGTCGTACATCATGCTTGTGTTCAGGGATGCAGCTGTGGGGATCCATGAAGGGACTTCTGTCACACTGTGGGGAATCCCATCCAGGGATGAGTCCTGTAAAAATCCACTGGGGCCATAGGGGTCAGGATGCTACAGGAGCAGTGTGAGTGGGGCAAGGAAAGACCACCCCAGGCTCCAGAGGTTGCCAGCTCTCCGTTGGAGAAATGGAAAAGGCTTTGCAGCACATGATCTGCCTTTGGATGAGGAAGGACGTATTAGACATGGTTGGCTAAAGGGAGTTGGGTCTTGGCCTAGCTTGGAGCAATTTTCACACATACTGTGAGATGCCAGTGAAAGTCCTGGTGGAGTGTAAAGTCATTAAATGAGATGAAATTAAACAATTTAGTTATTTCTGTTTCATCATATTTGTGCAGTATGGCAGGCAGAATGAATTACTACTAATGATCAAATTTAGTAATACTAATTAAACTATCTCAATTTAATTAATACTAACAGAGAAAACAGACAAAATTACTAATGTAAACCTTGAACTTAAAATCAAAAGGTGCCTCTTCACTTTTGTGAGTCACTGAATGTGAGGCTTTTCCCTGAAAATAGCTTGTGTAGAAGTGGCTCTTTGTACTCCCTAAGTAAGCTGCTCCATTGTATGGATAACTACAGCTCTCCTCCAGCTTTCTTTCCCCCCCTTTTTCTCCTAAATGTTACTACTTTTACTCGTGTTCCCAAAGAGCTTCCAGGAGAAGAATCTGAGCTCTGTTCAGACTCACTCAACATCAACAGCACTGATAAAGCAGTTACCACTACTGGGACAAATTCTGCCCTGGGTGCTTGCAGGAAGAGAGTTTATAAAGAGCCTGTGGAGCTTCCCTTGCTGGGAAATCAGGGAATCACAGAATGGCTTGGGTTGGAAAGGACCTTAAGGATCAGATGATCTTCCAAACCCCCTGCCATGGGCAGGGACACCTTTCACTATACCAGGTTGCTCCAAGCCCTGTCTAACCTGGCCTAAACTTTCAGATTTAGCTTACAAGACCAGTAATTTGGGAAAACCCCAAACCCCTCTCTACATCAAGGAAGATGGCTTTAGAGTCACTTAGAGTTAATACCTGTAGCCACAAAATAAAACCTCCACAGATGCAGAAGACTGCACTGCAAACCCTCTGCAAAGAAAATTAATTTTAACCTTTATCTTATCTGAAAAAGACTAGATTTACTCTACTGTGCATAGCTATAAGCAAAAGACAAGCATAATTAAACAAAAATGTTATTGTATTTCTAAAACAAACTCCTGCCAATAACAAATCTTCCAGCTCCTCCTCTCATCAACTTCAGTGAATGTACAGCTGGGTCCCATACCACAGATTCTCAGACATGATCTTTAACCCAAAGGACTACAAGAAAGTCCTTAAAGAAACCCCAACAAACCAGAGAATAGCCAAACAAGGAATATAATGTGTCAAAGTGTTCTTCCAAAACCTCAAATCTCGTTGTTCAGCACATGTAAAGATGAAAAAATGCAAGCCCACATGCAAATATCATACTTCAGTTTATCCCTTCTTTTTTTTCTTTAAAAATAGATACTTTTTCTGTTGTCATATTTTAAAAGGTGTAGTTATAGCAAAAGCACAAAAGGATACCTGAAGTTGTATAAAGCTGCTCCAAGCAATGCCAAATTGCATAGAATCCTAGAATGGTTCTGGGTGGAAGAAACCTTAAATCTTATCTTTTTTCATGTCCTGCAGGGCAGGGACACCTTCCACTGTCCCAGGCTGCTCCAAGCCCTGTCCAACCTGGCCTTGGACACTTCCAGGGATCCAGGGGCAGCCACAGCTGCTCCGGGGACCCTGTGCCAGGGCCTCCCTACCCTCACAGGGAACAGTTCCTTCCTAAAGGATTGTGTTCAGCCTCTGAGGTGGCTGCATTGTGTTGGTTGTGACTTTGGTTACTCGTATCTCATAATTAAAATTACATTTCATTGCCTTCTGCAGTTTATTCAGTGGCATCTCTTCATGTGTAATAACCAATGTTTGTAGAGATGATGTAACAGCTGGGTCACACAAGTGAATATGCCTGAGAATATTATGATTATAGTGTCAGTACTGTTTTCAAAATTGAATATTAATAACTAAAGCAAGTGAAAGGAAACCTAGAAGATATTTTTAAGTTTAGCCTCTTGGTTTTTTTTAGATCTTTTTTTCTTGAAATCCTGGTTTTAAATTAAACTTTTCCAGTTCTACCTCTGTTCAAGCAGAAAATGCCATCAAAGCAAAAGCCTAAAATGAGACGTGTTTTGCAGTTCTAAACTAAAGCCAGGTAAAATTTGAAAGCTGAAATTTCCCATGCCGTTAGCAATCCTTACTAAGAACAGACACCTTCGTCAAATTTAAAATATAAACAGGTTTTACTAAAATTGTGGTAATTTTGCTGTATTTCTTTTGAAATCCCAGTCACTTCCCCTAAATGTATGTAATTTACATTTCTCCAGGGCAGTCTAGCACTAGGGAGGTGATACTCAGTGTCTTTGGAACTTGGAATCTGCTGCAAACTGGGGAGTCCTTCTCTGTTAGGAAAAGGCTTCTTTTGGTCCCTTCTTGTGGAATTCAGTATTAATTTCAGAGCAGGACAGTCTGTTTTGCAAAGTATTCACCTCTGGAGCTTATTCATTCCTTGACCTCTGGGTTAGTGCCATTAAGCAAAGGTGATTCTTAGAACACAGGTAGCTTAATGCCTATCCACTGGGAAGGGTGTAGGGATAGTGGCCTTTAATTTTTGACCTTCATTGTAGACTGTGGTTCTAATCCTTTCATTGCAAAATTGTTAAAAAGTGTATATGGCAGTTGGCAAAAAATCTTAATGTTCCAGTAAATGCAAAAGCCATAAATTTAGCTGCTGACCTTTTCCATCCAGGTCACATGTGACACCTACTGGAGTTTGTCAGGCTGGGTGGAATTTATGGAGCTCATATAGGTATCAGCTGCAAAGGCTGAACTTTCATGAAATGTCTTTCAAAGGCACTTCCAAAACCCTTGTAAAAAGTCAGTATGGCTTTTTTCTTTTTTAAGGGTATACATTCTGCACACATTTTATAAGGTCTCATCCTGCCACCTCTGCAAATCTTCAGCACTCGGGAAACTTCAGCTCTTAAATTATTACTCTTCACAAAACAGAGAAATCAGGCCAGGCATGTAATTATTGTGATTACCAACTTCCAGCAGCCCCTTCCCAAGCCTGGCTCTCTGTGCACTCCTTTCTTTCTGGTGTGCAGCCTCCTCCTGCCCCTCTCTGGGATCGATGGTATCGATGGTGTATTGTCAGTCAGAGAAATGGGATTTGATAGTGCCCTCAAGCAGTTGCAAAAGGAGGGAAGGAATACAAAACCCACCCAGGTCCCCACCGTCAGCGTGAGATCAATGCTCTCAATAATACGTTTGCCGCCACGTAGCGCCCTAACTGTCGCAATTAATAATGTAGAAGGAGCTGATTAACTTAAGTAAAGTGCTCTCCACTGTGTAAACACATAAAGATCTATAGGGCCAAAGAGGAAAGAACGAACAAAACGTCATTTTTATATTTTATGTGGACACATTCTTGCTTTCTATTCTGCTCTTGTAACAATTACTGTACTAGCCACTCTGACAGAGTCAATAAATTGATCGTGGACCTGATGCAGCAGCGAGCAGACTAATCCAATACAGCATTATCTGCCGTGGAGGCTGGGGTGGGCAGTGGTGGCCAGGAAATCAGCCAAGCCAGCCAACAGCAGCAAGGGGCTCATAGCTATAACCTTGCCCTAGACTGGCTTGATTTGTGTGTGTGAACATAGGGATGTGAGCAGTGCTCTGCCCATGCTGCGCCCTCAAAGCCCTTCCAAGGCTCCAGTTGGCCACAGGACCCTGTGGTTCAGCAGGGATCAGCCCCTAAATGGGAGCTTGTGGCTGAGGGAGGTTCAGCTCCACTTTCATTTTCTCATGTTGGCAGCCATGAATTTAAACACCTGATGACTTTCTCTCCCACCATGCCAAAGTCATGCTCCCCTCAACTGCACCCACCACAACACAGCAAGAACTGCTGCCTGTCTGCTGAAAAACAAATCTGGGAGTCCCCTCCCATGCCCCCTGACCTGTGAACACAGGGGATGTCACATTTTGTCATCTTAAATGGCCACTTGGGTCTGGTATTATGTCTCTGACAGTGGTTGCAGCCCTCTTGGGAGGAAGCTGCAAGAATCCCTACAAAGGAGATGGACCAAAATGATTTGGCCTGAGGGGAAACTTCTTCCCAGCCCCATGCAGTAAGTTGTAGGCCTTGTAAATCCATGTTAGCAGGGAATATGAGATTGAAAAAATAAAAATAAAAGAAAGTTTCCTGCTGAATGGAAAAAAGAAAACTGTTTTTTGGCAGAAGTTCTTCAAGAAGGAGAACATAGGCCATTGTTATTATGAAGACTTTTCAATGAAAACACAGAAAATCATTGCCTTTTAGAGTAATTGTTTAGCTAAAGAAAGGTTACACAGCTTGTAGAGAATTTAGTAAGAAATTAAATCTCTCCAGCTCATTCATCATATTTCTGCATTTGCCAACTCTTCCCACCAGGCCCACACTTACTTCTTCCCTTTCTTCTCCCCCACTGTGGAATAAGTAATGGCCATAAAACCCACAGAAAGGCAGCCTTGCGCACAGGCTTCCTGGTTATTGTGAGGAGGGGGAAAACTCAATAAGTTTAATTGCTTAGTTTGGGAAATTCGTCTATGTCCATTGTAAATAATTCTATGCTGAATCTACTGGAAATAGGATGCTGAGTGCTGGTTTCCAAAAAAGAGTCTGAACTGTTCACCAGAGCCTATGAGGAGGAGGAAGAAAAAGCCCAGGAATAAGGATCTCCCCTGCTGAGGACTAACCCAGGCATTTTGGGACTGATTTGGCTCCAGTCCACTTTGAAGATGCAGCCAGATGATGGTATTGGGAAGTTTTCTGTGAATCTTTACCTTTATAGTGCAATATGTGCTTTTCTTTTTGAGGTGTGCTGTTCTCAGCTCTTTGTAAGAACTGACCTGAGAGTGGAATTCCATAGTCCTGCTCTGTGCAAGTTAAGTGGGCTCTGTGCCCTGAGCTGAATGGGAGGGAAGGGAAGGGGAGTGACCCTCATTTCTGGTCACCTTTGTGAACCTTGATAGAGTCTGGCACTGCATTTCCTCTCCACACTCTCTCTGGACTCATTTTAGAGCCATCTCCAGGCCGCCCTCAAGTTCAAAATGGTATCGCTATGTCCCGGGTGGAAGAGGAAACACAGCACCAACATTCAGGTCATGTGTCAGTACCCTGATGCCACTGGTCCAACAGCAAAACACTTTTTGGACAGAGATCAAAACTTTGAGTGATCATAAGAGGGCTCCGACCTCCAGGTGTTGGAGTAGAGCAGCCCTCGTTTCCCTTTGCCAGTATGGGAAAATCCACAGATCCCTGCAGGGTTTGGGAGCAGAGTGATCCCTCTAACTTCAGCACCTCTAGAGAGTAGCAGTCCCACACCCCAAAACTGTATTTTTATATCTGATCTATGCAAATTTCTCTTCTCTACACACTAGAGATGTTATTCCTTCATGGAAATGGTGTTCTGAACCTCCCACTACATTTGCTGGACAGGCCAAGAGAAAGAAAAGGAGCAATCAAGTCTCTGCTTAAAAGTGCTTTACAGCTGAAATTGGACACATGTACTGGCTTAGGGAGGTTACTGTATGGAATATGGAATTCTTAGGGGGCTGATTCAAACAAATGCTTCCAAATTGGTGTTCTTCATCTCCATTCACACTCAGACACAAGCAGTGCGTCCGGTCTCGAGGATGAGTGTTCTGATCCTGAGGAGGGACAGTCCCCTGAGCAACAAGTAGCTCTGACCTGGCTTATAAATAGTTCTGCTCAGAACCCCCAGAATAAAAGGCTTGGTGTTGTTCCTGCAGCCTCTCATGTTCTCTGCCATGTCCCCCACACACCCCTCGAGGTGTCCCTGCCCTGCCCCATGTGCGGCGCGAGGTGGTGGCTCAGCACAGTGCCACGAAATGCTGCCCCTACCCCTGCCTCCTCGGGGCCAGCAGGGTCCTGCCTGTCTGACCAGTGCCATTCCTGGGCTCTGGGAAACGGGAGGAAGGCAGCAGGGTGTGGAGGCAGAAAGGCCAGGCAGCCCGTGGTGCTCATTAATAAAGCACACGGCCAGGAGCTGTGCCGGGCTCAGCATCCCCTTGGGAGGGGGCAAAGGGCACAGCACGGTGGCAGTGAGCGGCAGGGATGGAAAATCCCTGTGAAGCCAGGCACACGTTTGATTTGTCCAGAGGAAAATGTGTGCACTGGTTTCTTTCTTCCATAGGGTGGCAATGGAACCTGGGCACAGAGCAGCTCCGCGGTTTCAGCTGCGGGAGCGAAGCGCTGGAGGAGCTGCATCAGCTTCCCAGTCAAGGTGCTGACTTTGATCTATGGATCCTATACGCTTTTGGGGCCTGCCACCTACGGGGCTGCTTCCCTGCCTCCCCTCCTCCAGCCTGCAGAGGGGCATCACCTGCACCACACTCCTCAGATTCCAGTGTCTGGGCAGCAGCGCCTGGCTGTTCTCACAGAAGGACCCTCTACTCTGGAATTTGCCTCCCCCCCGGTCTGACAGAGCTCACATCTGCTATCCTACAGGACACAGCATCCAGCTCATTTTTTTTCTCGTGCCCTTTGTTTTAAAGTGCTGCCAGTGAAAAATTGCAGGTTGCAGTTTGCTCTCTAAAAGGCTTGCAGGGAAGCAAAACAGGCTTTGCCTTGTCTCTGGGAAAGAAAGTAATTGTACAATTAGGTTTGTGTATGCACCTGAGGCACATGGTGGGTTTTTTTTTAGAAATAAATAAAAGCCCAAAAGGAGAAAGCTACAAAGATACCACTGTCTAATTTGGGAAAGGCGGAGAGCGGGAGCAGATCTAAAGGAGTTAGCAATTTCCTTGTACTATAAACATTTTGCTAAACTTCAGTGATTTCCCCCTAAGTTACTATTGCTCTTTTAAAGAATGTATTTCACAGGGTGCATTTTTGTACCTGGTCCTTATAAAGCTGTTCTGCTGAGCTTGCTGTTTTTCATACCTGTTATTTTGCTGCCTAGATAAGCTTGTTTAACTTTTGGGGTTTTTCTTAAACTTTATTTCAGTGTTCTAGGCAGGTTACAGGCCTTTTGTTTCAGTTGCTTTGTGTTATAAAGGATGAGCTCTAGACAGAGCTCTCTTGTAGCTGGGTGGCTCTAGGGCCCCACCAGGGAAAGTGTGAAAACACAAGACCTTTGCTTATTACCCAGGATCTGACTGTGCTTGGGCACTGTGCAAAGGCAGAACCAGGAAGAGCTTCTACTTCTGTTCTTCTAGAAATAAGTTTTATCTTTTCCTACAGAAAGGTAAGGGAATAAATATTTGGGTTTGTGCTTAACTAAGTTTTAGCAACTACCTGGGATGGATCTGATATAAAGTGTGTTTACATTAGAGAGGTATTTTTCCTGAAAGAGCTGGTCAGGGCTACAGGATTCACTTTCTCACAGAGTAAAGTGGTTGATTCTCTGCCTGGGTGCCTGCAGTGGGAGGCAGTTTCTGTTCCCTGCATCCTCATAACCTCCCTGTGCAGGGCACATGGGCCACTGGCAGGTAGGAGCGATTAGATGGAGCAGGCATGTGTTTCTCAGGAGCTGTTTTTAGCACTCCAAGTACAATTTCCAGGAAGATGCAGGCTAAGTAGGTGGCAAACAGGACTCAGCCTAGTAAACAATGTTTAGTGTGAAGTGGAGCTGCAGCACTCTGAGTACAGCACGCTGATCCCTAAAGGAATTTTGTACCCTAGAGCAAAGCCAGGGCATTAGAGAGCAGCAAGCAGCTTTTGGAGTGGTGAGTGGCAAGCCCTGGTCACAGGCTGCTGGTTTAGCATTCCCAGCTGCATGCACTCCCAGCCCATTGCCTGTGTTTCACTATTAATTTTAGGATAAAAATACCCCAAAATTCAGATCCCTTTATTCACCTTGTTGCTACGGACAGGCTCGTCCCTAATTAATGTGATGGGACTTTCCCATCCCTCTACCACTCTCCGTATTACAAGTCCTTGGCAATATGAGAGACGTATCTATTACTTAGTCATGAGGTGTCCAGACCAACTTGCTTTTGAAACCAGAGTCCCTGTACCCCAGGCATCCTGTATTTCTGATTTGCATATGCAAAAGGCAGTTAAAAAGCTGATGCCCCCATATTGCTTGCGAGTCAAGTAGCAAAAGTAAATGATTCATCAAGCAAAGGTTACAACACCTGTGCCTTTTTGTCAACATATACAGGGGATGCCAAGTCAAGTGTTGCTTCTAATAGTGCAAACAGAAATTTAGATTCAAATAACCCCCCAGACAGGACAATTGTGCAGTGACTGGAGTGCCAGAGTGATGGATGGTGCAAGCAGAGGATGGAGAAACAAATGAACTGAAAAGTTTGGAAACTGCTAAAACCAGGCAAAGCCAACAGCCCTTTGGGGGCTTTTGTTACTGAATCAGAACTACTGACTTAAAGCTGTTTAATTCCCCATCTCTTCTGTCATGGAGTGGTCATCCTGTTACAACCTTTGTTGACACAGGAAGATGGCTTTTTTATAAATATTATATAAATTCTATAAAATTCCTTTAAGGGGTTATATTTGACGCAACATGACATAAATCAGAACATAGTGCTCATGGAAACGGCTACTGATAATTTTTCTAATACTGATTAAGAAAGGTGTGTACCGGGTTTGGTTGTTTAGAAACAGCCCGGGACAGAATGATCCTTGCCCCAGCCCAGTCATGCTGTTGTACATTTGCCTGGGATTTTATTCCAATGTTCTGTGAAAGCCCATGTATGGGAACCTGCTCCTGTGCACAGACTCATTTCTGCAGCATCTGAAGACTGGTGATGATGATGATGTCCAATGTTGCACCAAGAAAACATCAGAGCCACCAAAAAGCTGATGAAAATACTTTCATATGGGTTGTAGCTGGACCATAATTTTTGAAAAGCAGATGTTCAGATACAGCCTTCATTTTTATTTTGTTGTTCCAGCAGTAAAGAGTCACTTAGCCCTTATATTTAAGCTTAACTTCCAGAAGCTCAGAGTGTTCCCTGCTTCCTCTTGTCTCAGGGAGCTGTGTCCCTGGCAGGTAGTAGTCCTCAGGACCTGTATCTTAGCCTGACTCTGAATGTATTATAAAGATCCTGATGGAAAGGAGCCACCCCAGCTGCTTTTTATAACACAGTCCTATGTGCTTTTACATTTTCATTTTGAAAATATCCTAAGTGGTTGTTCTATACACTAATGCTCTGCAAAAAGAGCACAAAAGCCTGTCTTTGTTTAGAGGAATGCTACATAAATCCCAAATCATTGCAGTTAGCACTTTTACCTCACTTCTCTGACTCAAAGCACAGTCATCTTCAGAGTTCTTTCATGAATAAGTAGTGAGTTTGCTGATAAATTATATATTTAGTATCAAGTGGGTTGTGGTGGTGTAATGATGTATAGAAGCAGGGAGATGCAGCTGGAGTCAGAGACTGGAAGTCAGTCTCCTTGCCCACTGCAGCATGTTAGACTTTAATTGAAAGCTGTGCTTGAGTATTGTTTTTCACTGTACAGCATTGTTATTCACTACACTGCATTACAGAGGAGCACTTAAAGTAACGCTAGAGCACTTTAAAATGATTTAAGTCATAAATAAGGAGGATAAAAGTTTACAGTCAACAAACTTAGCTGGGAAACTTAGGCTGCAGGATGCAAGTAAGTTTTAAATATTTCTGGAGACTTAATACTGTTGTGTCTTACTACATAATCAATTTACCAACTAGGAGTTTTTCAAGTCTTCTGGAAAAGGTAAGTAGCATTCTCTAAAGGGTTTCAGGTTTCCTGAGCTATGAAGGAAAAGACCAAGTGCTTAAGGACTTTAGCAGTGCACCTTAACATTCCTGTTTCCTGATTTCAGCGTATTTCTGTGTATTCCAGTTGCTCCCAAAACAACTGGAGAAATATGATTTAAATGTGAAGGTGCACGAACACTTGTCGCACACATGAACCCAATAAAGAACAAGGCTGGAAAAGTAGGGTGCAGGCTGAGTTTTGTTAAGGCATGAAAATACCCCCCCAGAATCTGATGGGTTAAACCCCTCTCTGCATTGCTGTTGTACTTTCTGTGACCCTATTTAATGCAGAGAAGGTTTGAGATTCGATATAGTTTAACCTGTGCTGTGCACAGAGCTATAAACTAAAGCCCCTAACAAATTGTACACAAGGAACAGACAGCAAAAAACCACGCTGTGCTCACAGGCAGCTGCTTGCAGCCCTGTAAACTGAAAATCTTTGGGAATGAGTGACCTGTGTTTCAGTGACACTGGAGGTGCTGAAGCCATCACAACGAGGAGTCTGTCTTCATGCACCTACTGTGGCTTGTGACAGCCATTAATCTGCACACTAATTATTCAGAAGCCTATAAACCATTCGAAAGAACTTACAAGAGCTAAGGGTAGTAATGCCCAGTTTGCTAGTTATTTGAATTATTACTTTTTAGTCATTGCAACCAGCTCAAAACAAAATCACAAATATTTTGTGCAGTTGACCTTTAAAAGAATTGCAACGTAGTCAAGCAATCACTTCAAACTATAAACTACAGTTGTCCTAAAGCACTAACTCTGCTCACTTTTTTATACCTTCCCCCCCATGATAACGTGATATTAAGCCCAGACTCAATTTTTTCAACATCTGGCTCAAATTAGCTGCTAACAAAACTGCCAACAACTATTTTCTTAATCGACCCTGGGAATTTGATACAGCTTGGAAAAAGCACATTTAAATCTCGTCCTTCTCCTAAAGAAACACAAATGTTTACTTGAGCTTCTGATTTGACCATAGCAGGACCATGAATTCAGCTAACCCAGCTTTATAGGCCTGCCTCAACTGGACTTTTTTCTCTCTGTGTAAGGAAACAGATGTGCTCACAATTACAAAATCTCCTGCTCGCTCAAAGCCCACCATGCAAATGACCAACCAGGAATTTGAGTATTTTTTTACATGGAAGTCACTGGAGCAGTCTCCCGTTGTGTCTGGTGGGGGACCACGGGGCACTGTTACCTGATGAGTCTCTCTGAGCTCCTTTTGCATATCACAGACTGGTTGGGGTTGGGAGAGACCTTAAAGCTCATCTTGTTTCATGGGCAGGGACACCTTCCACTATCTCAGGCTGCTCCAAGCCCCAATGTCCAGCCTGGCCTTGGACACTGCCAGGGATCCAGGGGCAGCCACAGCTTCTCTGGGCACCCTGTGCCAGGGCCTCCCCACCCTCTCAGGGAAGGATTTCTCCCTACCATCTAATCTAAACACACCTAATGCAGTGCCTGGGGAGCAGGTTGGAGCCAAAGCCTTTGAAATCCCGGCCCTAGAGCAAACAACTGCGTGCTGGGAGCCAACACCTTAGAAAGCGAGAGAGGCCCTTCCAGTTACGAAAGCAGCGTTATTACCACACAAGCCCAAAAAAAAAAAACAAACCACAACAGACAAACAAACTGCAAGTGACATTTCACTGTAGTTACTGAGACCATGTGGGTGAAGTGACAGCGGCAGTGCAGCTGCTCCGCGGGGACACGTTAGAGGACACTGGAGGAGGAGAAGAAGAGGCTGCAGGCAAACAGAGAAGTCGAAAGCGGCCCACCTGAGTCTGTTGAGGGATATTTACAAAGCTTGGATCCCGTGGTCCAACACTGACGAATCGGTTTGCGGGGGAGGTGCTGGGTGTCGAGTAGGCTGTGAAGGGAAGGGACACATGCGTTGAGGAAGCGGCACTAGATTGCACACGAACAACACCAAAACACACTGTCTCAGAGCCACCTAAGCAGATGTTTAACATAGAAATGTGCAAACGTTTTAGAGAGCGAGAGTTTGGTTTGAGACACTGGAAAGGTTTGGGCTTAATGGTGAGGGGTATCAACATGTAGGGGACTGGGCTGCTGGGAGAGGGGACAGCCACAACGTGGGCGCAGGGGAGGGTGTGCAGCTCTCCAGCCTGAAGGAGAACCATTGCAGGCCTTTCCATGATGGGCTGGAACAGGAGATTCCTGCAGGTCCTGACTGTTTTCACTGGAATGTCTGGTATCTCTATTTTTAACAGAGTTTTGTATAGCAATACCAAAGTGCTCATTAACAGATTCAGACCCTTTATTTCATGCTAATCCAGCATTCTCTCTGGATATAAAGTTTTGGTTTTCATACTGCTGTGGTCTGCACTCTAAAATGTTCACTTGATGTGTTTGACAAACTAGGAAGATCCTTTCGGTAAAAAATTAATGGGTTGCAGTTTCACTGGGGTGGTAAGTGCAATCAGTCTGAAGGCTGAAGCTGCCTTTAAAAACTGGAGTGGCTCCCATAAATGTAAAGCTATTAAATGCAATGCAAGCCAAGAACCCAGATTACTTCCAAACTTGAAGTACTTTAATGATTTTATTGTTGCATTATATTCTCCACTGCAACTGTCCACAATGCCACGTACTTCCACATCCAAAAGCTTTCAATGCATTTTTCGTCTTCTTCTCGTTTTAAAACCCTCACACAACCTTTTCCCTTCCTCAGTTTTTTGCATGTTTACATCTAATTTCAAATAACCTACATAGATGCCTTAATACAAAGAGGGCTCCTGTCTATTTTGAATATATTTGTGGGAATGCAATCTGTTGAATAAAATCCCCAGACAACCTAACTATCCAATGAAGAGACAAAAAAACAATAGTAAAAGGAAAGTCACTTGCCAAATTCCAGTCAGGCTAAATATAATGTTGAGGCCTCAACGTTACAGAAGAGTAGAGCGAGTTAAGAGGCAGAGAAGACACTGAGTTGGCTGTGTGGAGGAAACCCTGTTGCCTTTCTGAAGGCAAATGTTTGGTGAAGAGGTTATTACACTGGAGAAAACATTAAGACTGTGCCAAATCAGACCAATGCTCCACCTTAGCCATTGTCACCTCTCTTAGAAGCTATAAGCAAATGCAACCAAAACAGGTCACATATTTACTTTCTCCTCTTCTTTCCCAGCTCTGATTATTTCCAGCTCAGGGACTTCCTGTAGTTAAGGCCCTGGAGGGACTTCTCACTGATGAATGCCCAATCTGCACTTGGACCCATGTGGATGTTCTGCATCCCACGAAGCCCTTGGGTGAGGAGTTCCCAAGTCTAGGAACATGCAGAACCACATCCTTCCCTCCCCTCTCTGCCCAAGTTCACAAACATCTTGTGAAGCCTCTTAGTTCTTACAGTTTCATCAGAAAACTTCCCTTTCTCAAGATTCCCTGAAATCACCCCAGGAACTGCATATCTTCATTTCCTGCTGATATGAGGGGAGATTGTAACAAGGAATTTTTCCCACTTGTTTCTGGTGAGGTGATCTTTCCTCTCCAAGAAGCTAACACATGCAAAAATCATGCAAGGAACACTTCTCCTTCACATAGTCTTAAAGGAATTTAAGTACACTAATTCATCTTCCTGAGATAGTTTTGCAAATTGTGGTGCAGCTTGAATATTACAAACAGGTACACTGGGTGTTACTCATACCTGCAAATCAAGGAAGAAATTAACTGAGCAGATCTGGTGAGATGTTCTCCTCACCTTTTTACCATGTCAATTTGGTTAATAATTCAGAGAATCCACACATTTGTAAAGGACATTTCCCTGTTGCTAGTGCCATGTATTAAGATTCTTCTGTGCTGTTCTTTGTGGAGGGTTTTTTTTTAACTAACTAATGAACTAATGTTGTGCAAGACTTAAGAATTCCTTCTGCAGTGGGGAAAATTAACTTAGAGCTCAAAAATCAAACATCTGTTGTTTGGTTCTCCTGGTCTACTTTTAAGGAAGCAGATTGAGTGGAGAGGCCATTTAATCCCTTAGAGCAGGTAAGTTCCACCCAGAAGGGAAGGAACTCAAGATCTTGTTTACAGTTCCCAGTTGGCAGATACTTTTGCTGTGATATTTGGTAGAAAATCAAAGGGGAACCAGCAGAATGCTGACTTAAATGGCTTCTCTGTTCAAACAAAAATTCGAAAGCATTTGAAAAGTGTGCAATATGCACAGAAGTCCCCTCAAAGCTCGCTGGGTGAGTTGCTATGTATACCTTCCTTCCGCTCCAAACGATGTTTAACTTGCTTTCTGAAAATACTCGGATGTCAGCTTGGTATTTCCTTCAGGTCATATAACTGCCTTGCTGGAGCCAAGGGGGGAAGAGCACCAAAATGACAAATATGCAGAGGATTTACACTGGACTCTCCCAAGGTGCTGCTCCCTCTTCGTTGTAAAATGTCCCGGGATGTTTGCGGATTGTTAGGGGCCATTTTGGCTCGGAATATTAAGCTGATGTGGAACACACATTCCCCTGTTAGGGGGAAATTTGTTTCAGTAAAAGACACAAGTACTGAGTGTTGCTTAGACCATGATCAACTTCCAGCTGCATCTTACTGTCTTCAGATAAATACCCTTGTTTGACATGGAAGTGGGATTCCTGGAAGTCTGATCCCTAGACTTTGCTCCAAAATTAGGATGGGGCAAACTGTCTCACTGGATAAAGCTGGGTCACACTGTATTATAGCATACATATAAGCTAAGCTTATGCTGGGGTCTTCAAACTCCAGTCTGGGAAAAGCCAAAGCATGGAAAGGAGCAAGGAACAGCAGCCAGGTCTCTTAGGCAGATCTTCTCCAGATCTTATCAGCTTTGCTCCATGGGAA
Source organism: Aphelocoma coerulescens (assembly GCF_041296385.1). NCBI lineage: Eukaryota > Metazoa > Chordata > Aves > Passeriformes > Corvidae > Aphelocoma > Aphelocoma coerulescens. Next base: position 30,581,115 of record NC_091022.1, on the reverse strand, counting down.
TTGCACAGACCTACTCGAGTTTACATCAGCTGATAGCTGTCCCGTTGGGCATGAACAGAAACAGCTTCCTGCCCAGCCTGCTCTTTCTGCTACTGGGATTCACTAAGGATTGTCTGCAACATCATAGCCCACAGCCAAGGAAATGAAGGTGATGCCACAAATTTGGTATGATGCTTCACTTCAGGAACAAGCAAAACAGGGGCTGGCAGAGAAAGAACATTTGCTCACACAGACAGCTTTGATATTTAGCCAAAATGGCAAGAAATTGTATGAAAGACAAGACAAACAAACAGTTTTGGGGATGCTGTGTGTTTTAAAGTTGCCTGCAGTAGGGAAATGTTACTTTTAAATATACTTTCCTGAAATAATTGCTATTAAGAGTGTGTAATTTATCATGGTTCTGGATTAAGAGGATAAAATTCTGTTTGGGAAAGATGATTTGGGTGAGTGATGACCTAATGTACCTCTTGGTCTCCCTTTTACAGATCAGGATGACAGATGTGTTTGATGTGAAGAGTTGTCCTGTTTCTCATGCCATAGCAAGAGGATTAACTGGAAGAATGTGGTGCAGTAGAACAATTCCTACTGCAGTGCATTCTGCAGCTGAGAATCTGAGCAGGAACTGCAAATTTTAGCAAATTGAATGATAGAATCAACCCTCTTTTTTATGGATGGGGAAAGGAGCAAACAGAAAGCTCAAACTTGCCCAGAAGATGCTCAGTCAATGCGTAGCAGAGGAAGGGAGAGAAAGCCAATCTGATTGCAGGATCACGGAAATGTTTAGGTTGGAAAAGACCTTTAAGATCATTGAGTCCAACCCCTACCCCAGCACTGCCAAGGCCACTACTAACCCATGTCCCCGGGTGTCACATCCACATGGCTTTTGAATCCCTCCAGGGATGGGGACTCCACCACTGCCCCTGCTCCAGTGCTCAACCACTATTTCTGTGAATAAATTTTTACCAATATCCAACCTAAACCTCCCCTGGTGTGACTTGAGGCCGTTCCCTCTCCTCCTGTCCCTGTTCCCTGGGAGCAGAGCCTGACCCCCCCCCCCCCCCCCCCCCAGCTGCCCCCTCCTGTCAGGGACTTGTGCAGAGCCACAAGGTCCCCCCTGAGCCTCCTTTGCTCCAGGCTGAGCCCCTTTCCAGCTCCCTCAGCTGCTCCTTGGTGCTCCAGACCCTTCCCAGTTCCATTCCCTTCCCTGGACACGCTCCAGAGCACTTCAGTGTTTTACTGCTGGATTCGAGGTGTGGCCGCAGCAGCGCCCAGCACAGGGGACAGTCACAGCCCTGGTCCTGAGGCCACACCAGTGCTGATCCAGGCCAGGTGACATTGGCCTTCTTGGCCACCTGGGCATACCTGGACTCACGTCCAGCTGCTGCTGACCAGCATCCTCAAGTCCTTTTCCATCTTTCCAGCCACTCTGTCCCAAGCCTGGAGAGTTCCACGGGGTTGTTGTAACCCAAGGGCAGGAGCCGACACTTGGCTTTATGAATCCTGTACTACAGCCACAAGATCATTCTTATCCTGACACAAAGGCCATTTAACAAGAAAGCTCCTTTGTTCAAAGGGACATTAACCAGTAATGAGTTCGTTAAAGTTGTTAAGAGTTGTGAATCTCAGAAAATAACACTTTGTTTAAAAAAGCTGTTTAAAAGTCAGGGTGTACATGATGGCAGTATCTTAGACTCTGCTCTGGAATGATTCAATTTTGATAGTGATAAAACCAACTAGAATGTAGTGGAGGTGGTGTTTGCTTTGGGCAGTGAGATATTAAACCCCAAAACTGCCAAGTTCAAGAAAATATTGTGTTATGCTTGTAATGGGTTACCAACCAAAGAAAATCAAGAAGAGATCTGAGATAAGATAATGTTGGGACTGATTCTGATATCAAAGATGTGTTCTATTGAAAACGCTTTCTGTGGAGGAAAAATGAACCTCCCCAAACCTCGTGAATCCCATTTCCATTGTGTCATCTGACTGAGGAAAATGCTGGCTTTCCAAAGGGATAGGATTCGCAGCTGAAATTGTCAGCTCCCAGAGCATGCCTGGCCACCCAGTAGTGGCAAATCCCCAGTGTGCATCTCCAGGGGCTCTTCCTTCCTTGGACAGCACTAATGTTCATGTTTTGGTTAATGTCACAGCTGGAGAGTTTCACTATTGCTCTGAGAATCATTAACCACCTTGTTGTGATTTTTAGCTTTCGTTCCCAGGAGGCCATGCTGTATTGAACAGCTGCTCCTGGCTCCTGCACCCCTCAGGAGGGCCATATTCCAATTTTTGGTTGGGCCGTGACTGCATTTTGTTTCTGCTGAGGGCTTTCTCCTAGACCAAAAAAGGGAAGGAGAACGGAGCAAATGCCAATCCCTTTCACACCATTTCCTTGGGGGGGAGGGTTCATTCTCTTCCACATGGCTAAGGAGACAGTCTGGCCAAAATTTAGCATGGCTCTTGCCTTTGTTGCATAAGTGACTTTCCAATATCCTCAAGCTCTGCAGGGCAGTCAGCCATAGCCCGGCGACACTCCCAGAACCGGTGCGCTCCAGCAGCTCGTAACCATGGAAAACACCTTTTTGTGCAGCTTTTATGGAACTCTGGTGAATCTGCACTTGCTATTTGAAGGCTAATATTTAGTTAAGGAAAAAATAAACACGGAGGGAAATGGAGGGTTGGTCCTGATTGACGCACTGAATGGAGCCCAGTGGGTCCTCCTGGCAAACCCTGGCTGCGACGCCTGAAACTTCAGTTTGCTTTGCTTTTTATGTAGCCAATACTTCCACTGGCTTTGGTTTATATGTCATATTTTTTCTTAGAAAATATTTCCTATAATCTACTTTTCTGTAAAATTTGTCCCTAAATTAAATTATATGCTTCTTTACAACTCGAGTCCCTGTTATTCAAACCCCTCACCAAAAGGAAGATGCATGCCTGAGTATGTACAGAACTATATGTTTAGACATCAGCGTGGCTAATTAACAAACAGTAATTATTTTCCTAATCTTTTGTTTAAATACCATTAACTGTCTGCTCTTGAGAAAACCTCCATTCCCAATTAACGTGGCAGCTGTCTGCTGAACACAGAGCCCAGTGACCAGCCCCAAGCTGACACCGATGGATGTCCTGCTCCCTTCAGAGGAGAAATGCCCATTTTTCTGCCAGCTGAGAATCCGGCCAGACACACTCTGAGCTTGTTTACACAATCACAGTATCATAAAAATTAAGATTACTGCTAAAATGTTGTTGGGAATCTTTTTCTTTTTGACACCAGGCACTGCCAGTAAACTGAGTCACAACCGTAATGACAAGTACACACTGACCTAGTTTTGTTTTTCCCAGTTCTGAAGACAAGGAAATAGTAAGGCATTGCTGACTGTGTTCAGTGATAACTATGACTAAACATTAACCTTTTAGATCCCACCGCTGAATCTTATTGATAGGACTTGAAAGTCCCCTCAAAAAGTTCTGATAGCACCAGTGTTGGTCTAAGGTCAGAAAGAGGAGCGGAGGGGACGGAATGAATCAACTTCTTCACTCAACAAAAATCTGCTGATCAATTCGTGAAGTCCTGATTCTAGAACATCGTGTTCACAATCTTACCAGACTGTCTCATACTAAAACCCATTACAATTTCCAAGCGAGCCAGAGCATCTTGCTGAGTTTGCAGTTGATGCACTATCGTGTAGCAGAAGGCAATGAAAACCTCTGAGGAACTACCAGATTTTAAAAATGCCCCCTGGAACCTGTGCAAGTCTCCTGAACAGTATATAAAGCTTTAAAAACCTAGGCTTCACTTGGTCTGAAGAGTGAGTACCTCTTTGCACATCAAGCAGTGGTTGCATATAGCATTTAAATAATAAGCTTGAAAAGCACACAAAGGGATTTGCTCTTTCGATTAGATTGATTTTTGTTTGTGGATGTTATTTGGACTCCCTTCACTGTGGAACAAGTCCCCTACAGTTGCCATTAAAGCACTGAAAGCTTCCCTTTTGTTTTTAAATGTCAGTTTGAGCATAGCTTCATTAAATCATTTCACAATTAACTCCCTGTACGTCCAGACTTTTTTTAAAGCATCGGACACAGCTGAATTGCATTTGTTTCCCAGAAGAGTGACTCCAAAGTGGTATCCCCAAGTGTGTATCCAGGAATTCATATATTTGACTTGTGGCTACACAAAATGCATATGGGAGCCGCGTGGGTGGTGGGAGAGGATTAGAGCTCTCTCCCTGGTCCTAAGACATACCAAAACTTCTTGCCTAAAATCCAAGGTGTAAGGGAAAGATGTCTGGGTTAATCTAGGCAGATTCATTCCCAAAAGAACAATAATTGAAGTAACCTGGAAAGGGTTGTTAGTTTAGCCCAGTGTGATGAGCAGCTGTGTTTTCAAGGAGATTGCCTGACTTCCATGTGGGGTCTATCCTCTAAAGCCTGACTTGAGATACCAGCTTATCACAGAACCATGGAATGGTCTGGGTTGCAAGGGACCTTGAAGATCACCCAGTCCCAGCCCCTCTGCCATGGGCAGGGACACCTTCCACTAGATCAGGTTGCTCAGAGCCCCATCCAGCCTGGCCTTGAACACTTCCAGGGATTGGATGTCAATTTGAGTCCTCATGGCAGCAAACAAGATCCCAAAGGTCCAAGCTCTGTGTCACAGCTGAGCCACCGGCCTCGATTTCCCTCACACATGGCTATGTGAAATGGCAACCGAGTCAAAAATAAAACTGCAACCTTAAGCTAAGGCTTTCCCTGCTAACACAGGAGCAGCTCAGAATTTTGTCCATCATGGAGAGCAGAGAGCTCTCCTGCTTCCCAAGATGAGTCCAGTCCTCATCCCTGCACAGCCGAGTGCCGGCGGTGCCGGTAGCCCTTGGATCCCGCTGCGTCTATACTTACTTGGAGAAGTGGGAGAGGTGGCCCCTCCTTCTGTTGATGTGGTTGGAGGTTTTGTGTCTGGCACTGGCAGAGGCACAGGCCTAGCCATTGGTGGCGGAGGTGGTGGTGGCAACATTGGGGTAGGAAGGAATGGATTGTGCACCTTGCCTTGGCTGCTACCATTGGGCTGCCGAAAAACAAGCAAACAGACAAAAATTATACTAAAAATCAGCTATTAGGAACCTCCAGTAACAACAATCTAGTTGAAAACAATGTGCAATACATTTACAATTACTTGAGAGGTGGCAAAGAAATTTGCTGGCTCAAATTCTCCATGGACTTCAAGAAACTGTGTCTCAAACTCTGTAAGCCTTGTGAAACTATGGAAATTCTGGCTTTTAAACACTTGTCCTATGAGCAGCTTGTCTGAACTGTCCTGGATTAAATCCTACTCCTCTTTACATTTCTGGCAGCACTAAGCCATGCTCAGTGAGAGGTGAAGCAGTGTTTTGACCCCTAAAAGCCTCCAGATTCGTACCTCTGTTATACCCTCAGGATATCAGTGCCTAGGACTTGAGTGTAAATTTCTTAAAGATACTGCTCATTAAGAGAAAAAACAAGCGTTTTTGGTGGTCTTAAAAATCATGCTGATATCTTATTACAGGAAAATGAATGAGTGTATATTAAAATAACTGCTCTCCCACATCCCTTTTGAGTTAGCAATAGTGTAGCTCTTGGTTTAGCTGCCATTAGGATCATATGGAGAAATGACTTAGAACAGCTTCATTTTTACACACTGGGAGAAAAAACCACCCTCCCTTTAGTCTGGGATGTGGTCAGTCACAGGCTGAAGGAGATCAGCTATATGAGTGTGGTCTTTCAATTAATCACCAGAAAAATGTGTCCATAAGTAAAAGTGTTTTCAAGTATCACAAAAACAGGAATCAGGCTTAGAAAAACATGCCAACCCTCCCTCCAGCTTATTAAGTTTACATTTTAAATGTAACCCAGCCTGGACACTTGAAAACCATACAGATAGATGCCAAATACCATTATAAAGAGAAAGTAGGACAGGCTGTGAATCAGGTGTTCCTTTTAGTGACAAAAATGATGAGATCATTTTCGACAGCACTCTACAAATTGATCTCACTGCAGTTCTTCTGGCACTGAACATTGCCTTTTCCATTGATGATAAAAGCTCAGCTTTAAACACAGATCCATATTCTAAGTACTGCTAAAGAAAATAATATTTTCATTCCTGTTAGGGTTTCCATTAGCCTGAATTGCTGGGGACAAAATACTCATCCTGGCAAAACACTTCGGACTTTATTTTCATTTCACCTGCTTTGGCACTGACAAAGGGCCTTAAAGTCGTGGAGGTGCAAATCACACTTGTGCTAGAGCAAAAATGGTTCAGGGGATAAATAAGACTCAAGTTCATCTGCATTTAACTTTACAGCACTCCTACAGACTTCAAAGACTGCAGTTACTAGAGTTTGCAGCAAGAAGCAATCCTTCAGGGATGTTTGTTTTTCCAACATCCAGCACCTTTAATAAACTAATATATTAGTGACATCTCTCAAACACTATCTTGTCTCCCAATTAGGTCCCTTTCCTGCCAAGAAGACCCCCGCTGCCTGTTCATTGTGAGTGTGCTAACAGTTCATAATGCTGAATGGTTTGGGATAAATTAAGCAAATGAATACTCAAGGAAAAAGAAAAGCACTGTATTGATTTGTTGTCTAGACATAAATGTATCTGCTAACATATTGCAGACATTATTCAAAGCCAGGACTGGCTGGAATAAGTAGAGTCAGTTTTTCTGCTGGGGAAAGGAAAACACTGGGAACAATACAGCTTATTAAATAAGTGTAATAAATTAGATTCTAATAATTAAACTAATTCTCATTAACACTTTCAGCCCTATGTATGTCAGGAGAGAAGCAGTAATTTTGCAAGTTATTACTTCATTGGCTGGAAAAAGTTACATGCATTACATTTCATGAAATATTCAGAGCATTATTTTAGATTTGATTTACATAAAATTTATAATTTCTGTATTCGTCCAGAATGCTATTTCAATAATAGCAAGATGATTCACTTTATTTGATTAAAAAAAAAAGAAAATGGTTATTTGAAGCTTTGGAACTCTGCTTAATTTTTCATAGAGATAAGGGGAAAAGATAACTGCTTACAGAAATAACAAACCATAATAAACTGTACTTTTAACATCTTGAGTTCAAGTACTGGTCAACTTGATCTAAAGTGCTATAAGGCAGTATTTTTTTTTTTTAATGAACTTAGCTGATCTGAAACATCTGTTTCTCACCCTCCCTTTTCCTGCTCCTCCCCCCCCCACTCTCCCCTGAACTTCAAAAATAATTAATAAAAATTATTCTGCCTTTGTATTTTGTTAACCCTGGTTCCACAAGGGTTACAACACATGCAGCAAAGTCGTTTGTGGGGGGACCCAGCAGGTCACTGAAGCACCAGCTTCTCTGACAGTTTAAGCTACTTTCACCACAATGTGGTTGAGCAGTTTTTTGGGGAGGTCTCTTGTTGTTTTTTAAAATACTTTTGCAGCACAGCATTATTATTTTTCTGTTTTCCTCCCTTCCAGCAGCTATCCCAGGTGTGCTCCTGCAGGCGACATGCTGTTAAAATAACCCCGTGGTTAATTTTTACATAGGACAAACACTTCTGAAGAAAGAAAAACGGCTTCCTTACATTTAGGAACCCCACCTGTCCAGCCTGCTGACCAGCGTCGGGGCAGACAAGTTGGACAAACTCTTTCAGAGTCTCCTGAGGATGATAGCGGATTGCTGGGTGTGAGAAGTATGGCCCAGGCTGTTGAATAATGGGTGATGTTGGAAAATGAAGAGTCGATGGTGTTGCATGTGGACTTGCTATAGGAAAGAAAACAAAGACGTTATATAGAGTTTTGCCTCTGGAAAATAAAACAGTTTAAATCTATTGTAGTCTTAAGTATCTTTTTTTTTTGTTGTTTTTTTTGTTTGTTTTGAAATGTACAGTATTGTTTATACATCAAGTAATATATTAGACCACATTGTGTCCTACACTCACTTCATCTAGATCCTGGAAGCAAACAGAGCCAGACATTTTGAAGGATTTTCTGTGTTTTTAGTGGACACGTATAAAGGAATCAGCAGTCCTTTGTGAGAGTGAAAACTATTCATGACCTTAAGAGCAGCCCTCATCAATCAGGCAATAAAAAAATGTATTTGGGAGATTAGGGTTGATTTAATTGACATTTCATGTAACTTGGATTTGCACACACGAATCCATTTTACATTGTAGTATAAACGGTCGATAATTTAAAAACGGTCTAACGCTTCTTGTTGTTGGGGATTTTTTTCTTCCATCTCACTTCAGGAACATTTATTTTAAGTAACGTGTTTTCATTTAATGAACATGCACAAAGTGGCGAGATCGTTTGGAAAATTACATTTACACTTCTCCTGAATAACGCTGGGCTCAAATCTTCAGCAAGCCCCCAGCTCGCGCTCGGGGAGGAAGTTTAATTTGGTGAATTTATGGGCCAACAAGCCAGCTGGAAAATGTACTCCAGAGAAGGTGCAGAGGTGGGATGTACACAAGCCCACTGGCAATGACCGATTTTACCCTCAGCTGATTTCAGCAGAACTACAAGTGCAGCTGCAGAGCCTTTTGCTCTCCTACATATGTGACACCTTTGCCCAGTTCCTCGGCCTTCAAAATATACTGGGTTGGACTCTTGTCACCCAACAGTGCTTTCCACTGTTTGCTGTCACCACGAGGAAGCACCTGCTGTCACTTACAGTGCCATGAATTCTCCCCTCTGAAATGAGGATTCACTCTTCCTTCAGAATGACCAATTAATCTGGTTGCACACAAGCTCATCTGTAAATCATTGTTTATTTCTCACCAAACAGTCGATGTTGCTCCCTTGGTATGTTACCCTGGGAATCTTTCAGGGGTGTCCATGTGCAAAGATTGTGCTTGTACACTGCATATGACCAGTTAGATAAAGGCTATACAAAGGAGGGAATATCCTACAGAAACTCAGGTGTTGGCTTTGAAGTAATTTAAATACACAAGAGGGGGGAAAAAAAAAAGCCTTTGGCACTTTTGGAAAAATTGGAGAGATGCAGGAAAGTTAACTAAAATCAAACACAAATGAGCAAACATTCATTTCATGATGAATGTTATGAAAAACCTTCAGTTAAATAAAAGCTAAAATCTGCTTCTTACTCTTGTTCATTGCCAGTTTAATAATATGACACTTTATTAATAATTTTTTTCTTAAGCATTATTAAACCATTAGCAAACTCAAAAGCTTGAAGATATGGATAAAATGTGAGCTCAGAGACAGTAGCAAGGAAACTACTGCATTTTCCTGTAAGCATTCACTGAGGGTTGGCTGGGCAGCTCTTCTATACACGTCCTTTTCCACCACAGGATAGAAATTACTGCTCCAACACCACCACCAAAAAGAGCTGCACTCGTGCCAGGGGTGCTGGTATGGGATGGATGTGAAACCCCTGCCCTTGCCTTGAAAAGCTCCCTTATATCCATGTTAACCCCCCAATTCTGCTCACATTAATAGTGTTGAAAATATTCCCAACAGAAGTAGAAACATCAAAGGTAGAGATAATGGGGATTCCCTTCAGTAACTGTGGGGGACCACCATGGAGCCAATTACTAGAATGGACAGAGGACTAAACAGTGTCCAAGGAGCCACCTCACCCCAAAATAATCCCCTGCCTTTGACTGGTGCTGCTCTGAGGTTGACACCTCCATTCTACACACACACCTTCAGTCAGGTAGATCCCAGCCAGCATTTTGATGACTACAAAATTTTATTAGCCTACAGTATTTCTGTCTTCTTCCCTTTCTTCGTATCTCCTTTTGTAGTTCCCCCCTTTCCTTGTGTGCCAGATGGAATATGAGGGATGAAGATAAAAGTGAGAAATGGACATTTATGTGACAAACATCTAATAAAGTAAGAAATAAATTGGAATTTCTAAAATATTTTTTTTAAATTTCCTTTTAGTATCAGCTCTTTTACTACTATCTGAAATTGTTATGCAATTGCACCGTCCTTCGTACACATCTGGGAACAAACTCATTTCTATTCTTCTGCTGGGTGAAAAGGAGATTGAAATGCATTTCAAACAAGAAGGAATAAAGAATTGTATCCAGGGAACATGTGGGAGTTCAAAACTTGTCCTGAGACAACACTGTGTTTAGCTTTTCCAAAGTATAGCTCTTCATTTAATAATTTGATTTGCTCTGTGAAAGACGAATGAAATATTCACTGGCATGTAAGGAGTGAGCCTTTCTCTGCTGCCTTGACCTCCTCAGCATGTCAGGGTAAAAAACAAAGTGGAGAGTGTGTGTCAGGGATCTTCCCAAAGAGAGAGAGAGAGAAGGAAAACGAATGCAGAAATGATCAACAATAATTCAGCAAGGCAAAGTGCTGTAAGGAGAAAGTGGCTCCTCTTAGGAGTCTTGGCCAACTCCTCAGCCTATCTCCAAGAGCTTCCTGCTGATCAGGGAAGGACTGGGGGAGGGAAACAAGACCAAACTGGCATCATTCCTCGGCCTGTGCCATACACTGACGTGGAGGGGTCATTTTCTTCTCAGCATAAGAAGTAACGAGTGCAATAAGGATCTCCAAAGGTTTGTTTTTGCAGTCTCTGACTAGGAAATAGCAGATTTCTCAAGTGCCAAAAGAAAGGGCTCTTTGATAAGAGGGAAAAAACCACTACTATTAAACTGATCAACATTACAAATGTGCCTGCCTGATACTAGAGAGAGGGAATTAAATGTTAAAGTCTAAAATCTGCTGGCCCAGACACAGACCATTACTCTGATAGCTGTGTTGTGGTCAGCAACTCTGGTGAGTGCAAAACTGGCCACTCCAACAAGTTCTGAGCGCAGAACACAACCGTGTTTCCAAATATAGGGGCCCTCACAAGCACTTTTAATCAGTTAAAGCACAAGAGGTAATGAAGCAGGTTGTTATTTTCCCTGTTTGCCTGTAAAAAGGCCAAGAGCCCTTTCACTCATGATTTTCAGACTTAATAAAAATGATAAAGTCTTTAATTCCTAAACCCACACCTACAGTGATTGAAATTACCCTGTGTAAGGGAAGAGGCTCTTATTACTTCTGATGGGATATTACAAGCCTCAATCAGTGATTGTAAATTCTTTGAGATCTTCAAATGGAAGATAAAATAGGTCTTTGTCTATTATTTATTTACTTATTGACTTATTATTTATGTATCCCTAAGCAGCTCCATCCTGCCAAACCATATTTCTCCTGGCGTCTTTCAGCCTGTGACATTTATATTTTATTATTGACCTCAGTAAATGACATAAAATATGACTTCTACAACCTATGAAAAGATGTGTACTCAAGAGCAGAACTTCATTTCTACCTGCTGTAGGTATGGAGGAGTTGGACTCTCTGGCATTATGAAATCTGTTATTTTGTGCGGGGGCTGGAGGCAGGAGTTATCCTTCCATCTCAAGGCAAGCATAAATATTTCAAAGCACACATGATTCTAATTCCATTGAAGCTCGTCTGAAACATCCCAGACTTTTTATTGAAAATGAGATGATAATGTATGGTGGCCTGCAACAGATATACCAGTATTTTAAAACTACTGCTATAGGGCCAAGTAATTATGCAGTACAGCTGTTGCGTGCTACACTGGATTCCTCAGTGTTTTATGAGCTCGTGGTGCTGTGCAGCACAGAAGCCAGAGGATTTTTCAGAATGCTGAATTCAAACTCCTGATTATGCAGGTCTGTCTTGCCTTTTTCCTTCTTGATTTGGAGTAGCCAATAACAAAGTAAGTCACCAATAAGATAAGCTGCACCCATTGATTAGGTGAGCACTGCACATGGCCAAGGCTCTGAAGAAGAGCCAAAATTGTGAATTCTGTCCGAGCGAGCGATCAGATAATAAAGAATCAGTTAATTTGAAACAGGTTACGGTTCTCTGCAGATATTTAGGGTCCTGGAACAAAGGAGCAGTTCCTAATAAAGAGCCCTGGGGTCCTTGCTCCCAGGGAGTGCTTGCTGACATGGTGAAGGGACACCTACAGTGCTCAGACAGGTTTTCCACCAGCACAGCCCAACATATGGGGGCACATATTGATCCATCCACCTTCCATCTCCTCTTCCAAAAAAATGCCCTGCCAACCCCTTCAAGTCCACATGACTGGATGAAATTTCTTTCTTCCTGAAGTTGTTTGAAGTCTTTGAAAGGGTTATTTGGTGTTGCTCAGGAAAAGGTGTTATCACCCTGGACTCCTTGCCTGTTCCAGGGAGAAGTGTTGGGAATCACAACCACTGTTCCTTCCGAGGCACAAGGGCTGGTCCATCAGCTGGATCAGGGCACAATGCTCAGATACCTCCTCTATAAAGTGATAATTAAGTTTACTAATACTTCATTAAACATTGATCAGCCTTCCTAGAAATAGTAACATTAGAATCATAATGAAACGGGATCAGTTTTTATCCGCTTGTTTTTGAGGCCATTATAATTGGCTTCATTACAATTAAGAAAGTGTTTTTTGAAAAGTCATTTCCCTGGAAATGTTAGAGAACAGTTTGTTCTGCTAGCTACTTCCACGTCAGGCTTCTAAGTTGCTTTAACTCCCTGCGTGCTGCAAGCTCTCTCCTGCCATCCCAGTGATGCCAGTTCACATTATGCGAGATGGATCCCACCCTTTGTACCCCAAAGGTACTTATTCTGAAAATTGACCATATTAGAGGACTAATTGGCTAAGCCACCATGCTGGCTGATGTGAAATGCTTTCAAATACCATGAAACAGCTGTGTTTATCGGAAATATGAAGAGTGACTTTTTAATAAGGAGATCTGGCAATAATCCAAATTTGTTGAAAGGAACTTACACTTCTGTGTATAATACAATACAAGAGGTAAAGAATGGAAGCCTAAAACAATAGCTTTAAGCCCACAGATTTTGGTGATGAAAGCAGTTACCCAAACAAGAAGAAAAAATAATTAAGAAACTTGGGCTGGGATTTGCAGAGGTCCTGAGAGAATTCATTAAATGCTTTTGAATTTCAATGGGAGCTGCTTCCCCATAACACTTTCAAAGGTTTCTGAAAGTCCCTATTTTTCTTACTGCCCGTTAGGAACAGACTTGAGGGTGATAAATGTAGAGGAATTGCTTACTCAGGTTAGCAAGAACCTGCCTTTACTTAAATACTGAGCTGCTGAGGGTAGGGCTGACCAGTCCTAGGATCAGCCCTCAGAAGGGAATTCACATCCCTGGAAAACTTGGGCATTTGTTAAGTCCCATGACGGTGCAAAGGGGCTGTTTAGTAACGTGTTTATCAGGTCCAAGGATGAGCTAAATGCAAACTGATCCCATCTCACTTTCCCATTTGCAGTGTCAAGGCTGGGAAATCGTGGAGCTGGAGAACAAAGATAGGCTTTACCCTCTAAGCATGGGTAAAATTTAGGTATCGCTGATACTTGCTCCCACATTATGTAGACAAACATAGATGAAAGATCCAAAATACAATATAAACAGCTGAGCAGTGCAAGAGATAGTGAAACACCCTAGATAGGATGGATGGAGATTCTGTTCCTGTCCATGAACATCAAAAAGATGGGCTGAATTGCAGGCTATCCATCTCTCAGCTCCAGAAGTCAAGTGCAGCTGGGCAGCTAAGCACTGCTGAAAAGAACAGAGCCACGGTATCTCCAGATCAGGGCTGGCTCTCAGCCCTTTTCTGCTGCTCTGAGTGGTATAAGGCACCTGGACCCTTTGTTCAGAAACACTCCTCCTGTAAGAAATTTTGCAGTAGCAAGTGGGAGGCAGGAGGACATTTTGCCAAGGCCCACGGAGTTCCTAGCAAAAGGAAAATATGCTTAGGGCTGTGTTTGAGCTAGGGGTTTATTGGTGTACTCTGGGCTGCTGAGTATTACAGGCTGCTTTTGAAAACCTGTGGAGCTGAACTGAGCACTGGTTCCAGATTCTGGCATGGGCAGGGGGCCAGTTAAGTTAGCTATTTTGAGCTGAATGTTTTAAAACATGTCAGAATTCTGCTGCCTTTGGGAGACCAGAATACTATAGAATTGATTACATCGGGACAGAAATAAAAATCATACCTATAGAAAGCACTCCTTCCTTCCAAGACTACAGCTAGAGGTCAAAAAGACCCTAATTTAACATATTTGTAGAATTCCTGCATCACATCAAATGCTGTCAACTTCTGCATATTATTATTACTTTTAATACACATGATGCATTCTCATATATTCTCATCCCAAGATAAAAACTACTGCTAGGAGAATATATCATGTCTTTCTTATAATGAAATGCAGTTGATAAGTTTACAATAGAAATGTAAATTCTCTTAAAAACTACAACCTTTATGTGTGTGATGATATAATTCTGCTTTGATACTAAAAAGGGCATGGTAATGGAATCTGTGACTTTGGAGTGATATATTGCTGTTAAGTTAATAGGACTCCACATTCCCATTTCTAATATCAGTGTTTTTCCTCCCTTTCATTCTGTAGATGGTAAGCTGATACTACATAAACATTGTTAAAGCTATAGTTCCACGCTACAGTAATTCACTTAACTTTAACATGATTTATGGTTCTGTCAATAGAGGAGGTTGAAAATCCAGAGCTCCGATGCTTAAACATGGGTTCCATATTTAAAGCAATAATGTGCTTTTTGTGTGTGTCTGAAGCTAGAAGAATTTAGCATAAAGCAGAGATAAAAATATTATAGTTCACTGCACTGTTTAAAGCATATAGTTTAACTCCACGGATACATCAAAGAGAGCAAAGGAACCAAACACAGCATCAGGAAAAGCATGGGCAAAATACTTTGTTCCTGCAGCACTTTATTTTTATATTATTTTTTAGGGATGCATGAAATCCTATTAGTATTTTTAACACTCCCCCTTTTTTTTCATTCTTTTGCTCAGTTAGATCAGCTCCTTTTGTCAGGATGAGTTTAAATCTGGGTCCACTGTGTTAATCACCCCCCTTTCTTCTTTCTGGCACTTCCCCTCCAGGCGTTTTGCCTCTTTAGGAGATTAAGCTACCAAGTCATCTTGTTGCTCTAACATGTCCTCACTGGAGCAACATATTAACACAACTCCTCTGCAAAAGAGCCCTCTTTAGAAGTTTGCTGCAGGGATGACAAATTAACCCAGCATGGTGTCCCACACATCTATCTCAGTACAAATTATTAGTGTAATAGAGCTTTTAGTTATGCATTTATCTAGTAATTATTGAACGGTTATACAAAACGGAGCTGAGCAATCATGGCCCTTTATGAGGCGAGCTCGGTGGGTGGTCTTACAGTTAATTTAGGATAGGACTGTCTAAGCAGTTCACTCACACACAAATTAGCTGAACAGCCTGCTCCTTTAAATATTTCCTATGTCACAGGCTAACTCTTGACAATACAACAAAGGTAGAGTTTTAATTACACGGTTCCTGACTTTTGTTTAGCTGAAGCTTTAACCCTTTGCAGGCCTCCCTCTCTGCCCTCCTTGCCTGGGCTACGGCAGGCGGTGGCAGTTTGGGGATTGTGTCATGGCTAAAGCCTGACCTTGAGGTCATCTGTTGGGAAACTGCTTTTCCTTCAGCACCAGGTTACTCCAAAGTGAGTGCAGGAAATCAAAATCTTCCCCTGCACAGTCAGCTCTCCTGACATTGCAAACTGGATCATGTAAACTCATCTGATGGTCAGCCTTGTGATGTTTATGGCCTCACCGCATCTTCCTCGCCCTTGTGGTGTGACTCTCTCCTTTTGGCTCTCTGGCATCACCCATCCCTTGCTCTGAGGTGTCTCTGTCAAGTTGCACTGCTTTGTTTTTGTCAAAATTCAAAGGGAATTAGAAGGTTACACCACTGTGCCACCTGGCAGCATCAGGAAGCCACAGACACTTGTACAGAAAAGGACATTACAAGATGTCTTTTTACAATGTACACCAGGAACCATCACTTTGATGCTCTTGGAGCTGGCTGACAGGACAGCGAGCAGGCACCAGGACTTTGGTGACCCAGTGGAGGATTTTGATAGAGAAGAACACGGTATCTTTCCAGATATGTGACAGAGAGGTTTTGCCACTTTGGTGTGAACAGAGAGTACTGTGCTGCAGCATTTCCCTGGCAGGCCTTGTCCTGATAAAAGTCTAAATGGCAATGGTAATTATGGAGGAAATTAATATAATGGAAACCAGTCCACTAGCTGACTTTCATCCCTTCTTCTCACACACCCACTTCCTTGGGCTCTTGCCTTCATGCTGTGTTTCTTGCTTCTTATAATTGTGTTTCTCCTTCATTTATCTTCCTAACATACCATCTCATTGTTATTTTTTTTCCTTTCCTTGCCTTTTCTTCCTTGCTTTTTTGGCTTGCAGGATTCACACTGTCATATTCTGTGGGAATGCTTGAATGCTCTGCAGCACAGGCTGCTGTACATCCTGGCTTTACAAGATCGTGGTCAATTTAACGTTTCAGCCAGCTCCAGTTATAAAGTCACCAGAGTGTAAGTAGCAATACATGGAAGCCTAAAACCACTTATGTAAATACTGCTGTCACCCATAGTATTTAAATCCTTCACTAGCTGGTGAAGAGTTCAAGTAGAATGGGAAGCTTTGTGAGATGCCAACAATCCACGGTGCCTTTGCAATGCTGCAGTGCTGTGGTGAGCTACGCCGACCACCAAATAATCCCATTTGCAGGTAACAAAAGTATACTGAGTAGGAGAGAGATCTGGCTGCTCGAATTCTCAAGGCTTTGAAATAAATTCTAAAACTGATAGTGATGCTAAAGCCACCCTATAGGTGATCAATTTACCATCTGCCAGACACTGAATCCTAGCCACGCTGGTCCAGAGAAGACATATGGTGCATTCATAGAGTCATGCCCAAAAAACTGCCATCATCAAGTGAGGCTCCATGAATCACTTTGCTAGCTTATCACCAAAGAAACTTGGATCTTGCCACCATCTGTTGGAAGTACTGAGGAGTCACTGAAGCATTGGCATCCCTGCGCCAGCACTCACTGCACATCTGGTCCGCTGGTCAGCCAGCTCGGATCCTCTCCCCTGGCTACTGCCCAGCTGGGCCGGGCACTGGCAGCAGCACCAGTGCAGACAGGAATGAGTGCACAGCTTCCACAGCACAGCACATCCAGACAATTCCATGAGAGCAGAGGTTTTCCAACTGCTTCATCGGGTGGAGCACCTGAGAGCTAAGATATCCTCTCACGGATCTTCTTCCTCCTCCAAAGGAAGTTTTGTTTCCAAAATGACTCATTGTGGGGATCACAGGCAAGGGCATTCAGTATCCTGGGATACCCCAGCATCAGACGTGCAGTGTATTCTAAGGGATGTTTGGAAGCGTGTGAAGGATTCGGGAATATTCCCGAGAAGTTATAAATCACTGGTTGTCAATGACAACACCTGCCATGAATAGTCTACAGCTTCTTCTCTGCTGTCTATTTTGATCATGCTTTACAAATGCATCTCATACACACATCCAAGTGATAAACTTGCACATACGAACATGAGAAGGAGATGGAACCTCCCTGTGATCGTTGTGCTGGCTGAGGAGCTTACTCTGATGGTGACCTACTTATTGACAACGCCCCTTTCTCTGAAATCTCTCTGCAGAATGGAGATTAAATCCTGCTCTTTGTTTGCCAAAGACCCCTGAGAATGACCTGCCACTGACCATTTACATAACGCACCTGTGTCCAGAGGGAATTTAGCCTGTGTGTGCTGTACCATCACTTCTGTCGAGGCACAACTCCCAGTAACTACTGGTGGATGTGAATCTCTCAATTATATCCTCTTATACGACAGCATTATACTCTTTATGTTGCCACTTCTGATACCTGAAAAGCTTCTCTCTTCTGCTTACTGTCCCTAAAGTATGCCGGAGGCGATGGGATAAAGAACAAAGCTGGATTTGCAGAAAATAATCCATCTCAGTGTATCACCCTTTACTAACAGAATGATTGTTGTGGCAGGGAAATAAACACAGCCAGCGTGCTGTGGAAGAAGAATACTGAGGAGGAATGTCCCAAAAGAACAGAGAATGAAGTCTGGGACAAGATTTTTTTCAGGATGATGGCATTTAAAGAAACCATGGATGGATTCAGAGGGATTTTTTTCCTGAAAATCTGCAAGACTTTGTGAATGAGCATAAAACAGAAGATGCTTCTAAATGATGCTGCAGAGGAGCAGTTTTGGTTAACTTTTTAGGAACCATGATGATTAAAAGCTCTGTTGCTTCTTTATGGAGTTAGTAAAGAACATCTCCTTCCAAACAAACAAAATTTGGGACTGTAATAATTCTATTTGCTTTTCTGGCTCCCATTGAATGTTCTTCTCACATCGCCAATGGAAATCCCTCAGTGCACAGAAAAAGTCTTGTGAAAACAGACTGTAGATGAGATTTAAACAAGGCCTCACCACTGAGACATTTCCTCTCTCAACCACACAAGAATCCAAAGCAGAGAGGGTCTAAACAGGGGCAGACAAAGGCAGTCAATGATCTTAAAAAATTAGTGTGAGGTAAAACACAGCTAAATAAAGAAAGGCCTATTAACTAATCAATCAACAACTGAAATCTAAAAGGCTGAACTTCTAAAAGACAGGAATTGGGAGTCAGCTGATGTGCACTGAATAGAATGTTAATGGAAGCTTCATATTATTCACATACTTGTATCACCAATTATCAAGGCTTTTAAAAGAGGATATATTTGCCAGACAGCTCGGATCCAAATTTCAAGGGAAATCTCTATAGAGCTTAGATGCCTAAATATCTTCTGAGGATCTAGGTGTATGTCTAAGGATAATGAATAATTTTTATGGATTAACCACAACAAATCAAACTACAATAAGCAGATTTAACAAAGCACAAAACCTCATGAAGTGCAAGTCTGACCTTGCTTCAACTTTGTGCAACTGCACCATTTCTCACCACATCACCTGGACTGTGCAGACAAAGAGGCTCCTCCTGGTTTATGCTGCCCTCAGTAAAACCACACTGATGCCAAACAGACATTTCCAAATAATTTCTAGGATGAATTGCTAATATGCCTTTTTATGCTCCACCATTCGACCAATTCCTTAATAATCTTCTCTAAATGAGGCAAAATTTCATAGCAGAAAGAAACATGTCACAACCATTCATTCCTATTTTTGTATCTTCCAAAGAGGTTTGTAAGAGGATTCATTCATTTGTGTCTCTTACTATGCCCAAGTGAGTTCCTTTTCAAATGTGAACTCAGTATTGCATTTAGTTTTCTAGGCTAAATGCAAATGCATCTTTCTAACAAAAATACATAAGCACATCTAGACCCAGAGGACATCTCTTTGACTTGGAAAGTCAGTCAGAAGAGTACTGGGAAGAAAACCAGCCAAAGTATTGCAGGAACCAACTTCAAAGGAGTCCCCTAACAAGGCACACTGACACCAACAGCACGAGAATCAATGACGTGCAGAAGGAAATCCACAGGGCTGGAAGACAGGCGTGGGTCAGAAGTGATGGATGGGTCCCTATCTCGAGCAGTTGGACCGAGTCAACGTGATGAATGGTCACAAGCAGAAGACACTTCCCTGCAACACATCCTGTCCCTTTCCCCACCCTCTTCCAACAAAACCCCAAGGCCCCAGAATCCAGCGTTTCCACCTTGAGTGGCCATCAGGAGCTTTCCCAAGCAGCCCAGCCTAACAGAACCAGCCTCTAGACACCTAAACCCTCCTGGTTGTGAAGGTTCTGAGCACAGCCCCTCGCTGGGCGGTCACAGGTGGCGATGGCTTTCCGTGGAGCGGCGCTGGCACGGCCACTGGGTGCCGTGGCTACCCTTTAATGCCTGGGGGCTCTCGGGAAAGGCCTCACCTCTGGGTCCTGTAATGACAGGTCGATGGTGCTGTGTGAAAGCCGTTCCAAGGGAGGAGGTCTGCGAAGGCGAGGGACTGCTGAAACCAGACTTCTCTGACTTCTTTAATGTAGTTGGCGATGGCATTCCTGGCAAGAATGATTGATAAGTGCAATTTAATAATGCTAGGTCATGGAACGACAGCCTATGCATTGTGAAAGGGGGTGCAGGAGCAGCTAGACACACTTAAAGGACAAATGAAATGCAACACAACAGCAGGCTGAGAGCTCACTTTTATTTGTGGGGTTTTTTTTCAAGGCAGAAGCAGCCATGGTTTGCTCTGAGCCATGAGTACTAAAAGGCAGCCATATTTTTCTTATAAATCTGAAATATGGGTAAGATGCAGCTTATTATTGCTACTGAAACCTACTCTGCTTTATTTTTAGAAATCTGTAATAGCTGGAGCACTTGGATTTTTACAGGTTTTTTTATGAGTTCTGTCTTTCACTCCTTGGTTTAGTAGATTATTGCAAATGGATCTTTTAAATGTGCCGCACGACTCAAGGCACAACTAGAGAATGGAGCTCTCTGAGTTCAAACTCTGCCTCCCCTCACTCTCTTGACTTCAAAGGTATTTGAAAGTTACATGTTTATGTGGTTCCCTTTCGCTTTCAAATTTTTTTTTAAAGGGTGAATGGTATTTGTGCCTTGATATTAGAAGCCGCACTGGAATTATTTCAGAGCTGTTATAATGCCCTTGAACTGTATCAAAAGCTCCCAATGAAAATCAGAGTTAAGTTGTCACTGGGTGCAACCTCTGCCATGGACAGGCAGAAATGGTGTGGAGCTCATCTGACTGGTTTGGTGTACGGGGTGAGAATAACTCCCCTTGATGCCGTATCAAGGCTGTGGAATCAAAGAAATTGATGGAATGAATATATGGCAACAGGCTTGTAAAATCTGAGTCTTTTCTGTGTATGGTAGATGCTTGGATGAAAGAATTTGACAGTATATTAATGAAAAGTATGCATGTTTGTCTGTACTAGCCTATATTTTTGCAGTTCTAGATGCACCTGGGTGTTCTGATTATCAGAATGTATCCTGAAAACTCAAAATTTCCAGTGTATACAGCCCATCAGGCATCCTGCATATCCATAGGGATATAGCAAAACAAAGGTTGATATTTCAGGTGGAAAAGCAAAATATCAGGTAATGTTCAAGTTGAACTTTCACTAGCAAAGTCATTTAATTTTATTTCCAACTCTGTATTTTATAGTATTTAATTGTTAAAAAAGTAAAGAGAGAGGCCTGGACAAGATTATCTCCGGGCTATATTATTAACTTTACATTTAATAAGACTAGTTTTATAGTCCCTGGGATGTTGATTGCAATATGCAGGAGCCTTCTTGTACTTTATCCTCTGCACTGCTGTGTCTTAATGGTTTCAGTGAGGCTTTGGAGTTTATATTGCTGTAAGTTAAATAAAGTAAGGGAATGGTTTGAGTTCCAGTGTTGTACTTGCAGCTTTCTGCCTCGAAACTTGTTTGCTACAGGGTTTGCTGTTGTGGTGGCTTTTTCCTCATAGCAGGAAAGGTTACAGACTTAACCTTTTAAAAATCAAAGTTTAGAACTGACTATGGTGCAAGAAAAATATTGGGTTGGGGATTTTTTTTTTTTTTTTTTTAATGTGGTCTTAAGGACTTTGGAGTAGGAACAAAAGCAGAGACTGGTTGAGTTTGGGGGGAAAGAGTGGAAAGGAGATGGAACTGAGGTGTTTCAGTGCAATATTCCAGTGCAGCCTGCTGAATTTCTGCTCTGACGGGATGTAACTTAGTCGTGGAATGTCCGTATTCAGGACAAGGACACTCAAAGGAATTAACCCTTTGTTGTTGACCTTTGTTGACCCAGATTTCCTTGTGATGGAAGAACTGGGGATGGAGACACCAAAGGAGTGTCAACTCCAGCCCTAAGTGCAAAATATCATGGGCAGGCTAAGCAACTTCTATGGACAGGGAAGGTCACGGTAAAATTTGCCAGCATGGGAGCTGCTCCAAGAGCACGGCTGTGCAGCCCATGAGCAGGGATCCAAGTGGGACAGGAGTTACCTGAGCCCCTGGGGTGGTGACAGAGGTCGGGGAAGGAGTGAGATCTCAACTCTATGGCTCAGCTGGCTCAGGAGCTCCCTGCTTGTCCTGGCTACAAACCCTCTTCAGGGTTATGGCGAAGATAATAAAGCTTCTAAAAAAATGAAACAGCTTTTCTTCTACCCCTGTGTTAAAAAAACCCCTGCAGGACTCATCTCTAAACCACAGCAGGGAGAAGGGGCAGAGGCAGTGGAATTTGGTTTAAAGCTGCAGCAGTTTCGTGTGATTGTGTCCAAACACTGGAACTTGAGGAGCTACAAAGAAGCTGATGAATGACCTTGAATGTGGCAATGCTGAGCAGTGTCATGTTCATATGGGGATGGGTTTTATAAGGTCGAGGCAGCGGCTTTCATGTGAAAATAGAGATTTTAATGTAACCCCATGCAGGGAAATTGAGCAGAAAAACAAACTGAAGCGCTGGTAATTGGTTGCTACTTTTGCTCTATTTGTTTGTTATCGTTCTGATTGCCATTATTATCACAAGTTTGGTTCATTTATTTATTTTTTTTCTAGGGTATTTTGAAATGTATTGGTTTGGAACAGTCCAACTATACCATGTTTTTGTTTTGTTTGGGGTTTGTAATGACACATTTTATTTTGAGTGATCACATCCATCAGATCTCAAGAAAAAAATGGCTGCTTCCTAGTTCAGAAGAATATGCAAACAGGAGCTTAATTACATCACTTAATATTGACCAAGAGAAAGAAGAAGATGAGCTTGCCAGCTCATTTCCAAAGCATGTTTTGTCCTTTAAGAGGGGAGGGTATGACAGAAAGTTAGGCAGTGCAAAGCAATTAGCATCATTCACATTTTATGTTGCGCTAGCATGGTGCTCTAGCAGCAAAATTCAAACATTCTTTGAATGGGTTAATAAAAGAAGAAATACAGTCGGCATGCAAGAAAAAGGTTTCCAAGAACAAGCCAAAATATGTCCCATTCTTCTAAATTTATCACAGCCATGTCACATTATCCTTGAGACTGCCAGGAATGTCAATTTTTTTGCAATTTAAAAAAAATATCTCATTTAGCACCATATGTTTGGTTAATGTGCCTGATATATCCTGCGTATTCTTTAGTCCATCCATTTCTAATACTCACTTTCTCTTTTTTTTTCCTCCCCTTGCTAAGCCATATGTTACAATGCTGGTCATTCTATCGAAGCTCTGCTCGGGAGCTGAGAGTGAGGGAACTCTGATTTAATCACCCAGAAAAACTTTGAATTCTACAAGTCTCACTTGGGTGAGCAGTCTCAGCACTTGAGTTAGTTGTAGGTGCCTGGTGCCTATGAAAATCAGGCCACCTATGAGGTGGCACAGTGGATATTAACTATGAGGAAGGAACTAAAGGTAGATGGCTAAATATTGAATTAGGTGTTTAATTTTTGGCACCCACGTTTGAGACTCTTGGCTAGTTTTAAGGGTCTTCTGCTCCATACCTAATGAGTTTTAACACATTTAGTGGCCCCCAGTCCACAGGGCCCCTCCTGTGCTGCTCAGGGATGCAGGAAATTAAAAAGTTAAGGCTGAAGGTAGCTCGGGCAGAGCTGGGGATGCATCCTGGGAGGATGCTGCTGCCTTGCACGGCTTTCCTCAGCATTGGTCCTGGGAGCCAGCGATTACTGGGGACCACTGCACTGAAGACCAGATTTCAGCACTTCACAGGACCCCAAGGAAGGGGCAGTGCCAGCTCTAAGGACACCTCTGAGTCCCTGCTCTCCTCTCTCTGCTCTCTGGTGCAGGGCAGCAACAAATTACAATATCCCCCAGCCCGTCTCAGCTGCGCTGGCCGGTGAATAGGGAATGGAGCCAAGGATCCTCCCCGTTCCCTGCCTCTTTCTATCCATCTGCTCCAAGCAAGGAATAAACAAGAACAGCCAGAACACAACGGCTGGGTAACCCAGGTGGGGGTTAGAAGTGTTCCTTACTATTCTGTGGATAGGACTCTTGTCCAAATCACAGTCACACCTGGCACTTTTAGGGAGCACAGCTTTCAGAATCCAGGTCTGAGTCTCCTCTGAATGTTATTTAGAGTGTGAGAGAGGAAAATCAGACTTTGTCTATTCTCATCTTATGGCAGCTTTTAACTACAGAATAAATGGAGAAGTTAATTGCTAAATAAAAGAAGAAAATAAAGGGATTTGTGGCATAAAACGCAGATGGAAGCCTGAGTGGGTGTGTTACTTTAACTTACTGTACTTGTGTTCATGTGGTTCTGTATGTATGCCAAACATATATGGTCTGAGCCTGCTCCCATTAACATAAATCTGCTTTTTTCACTGGACAGAGGGAACCTGATCAAAGACCATGATGGTGCTAAATGGAACAAGAGGCGTATACTTTTGTATTTTTTTTCCAAAAGGAAATATTAATTTGACATTGGTTTTTCAGTTGAGAAGAATTTTAATTGCAGTACACAATAAGCAGAAAATTCAGACAACAATAATCTTGAAACTGTTAGCAGCATTATATTTCTATCAAGGAATTTGTGTGCCTTTTCAACATTAGAGCTTTCTGAATTTTCATTAATTTGGCATTTCCCTGAACACACAAGTTATTTTGTTCATTCCACATCATGCATCACACCCTTCTGCTCAATGCATAATGCAAGCGCAAATGGGATCCTCGTCCTTGGGAGACTCTGGTTACTGGAGCCATTGGATGTTGAAGTCCCGCAGAAAGACTTTCCAAAACTCTGCACTTCGCAAACCTCCAGCCCAAGTTTAATCAGTGAGTGCACAGGAAAACTTCGTGTTCCTCATCTTCTAAGGGGCACTGGAGCATTGTGATGGGTTTAATTCCTCTACCTCCTTATGTTTGCCAGTACTAGAAACGCACCACATAAGAGTCTTCCTTGAGTACAGCTAAAGGTCTTCAAATGTTCATGTATGAGGCTGATATATATTTAAATGGACCAGAAAATGATGCGTGAGAATTGAATGCACAAATCCTTCCCAGAACAAACAAATATCTGCAAACCTCTTTTCCATGTACCTACCACGTGCCTTACTGAAAAACCAGGGTTAACTTCGATGGAGTGAACAGAGTCACAGCAAGAGGAGAACAATCCCCCTTCTCTGCAAATCTACACCTGTATATCCATCCAATTTCACTTGATTAATTACTGACATTATTCTACCTGCACACATCTCACACAACAACTCCATCTCTCGTTAGCTACATTGGTAGACCAGCTCATATTCATCTCCAAAGACCTTTGGATAATTATCCCGATATTCCCAGTAGCTCTCTGCCACTAGACTCTTGATGGAGAATTCATAACAAAAGCTATGAATGAAACATGGTCTGGATCCTCCTTCCCAAGGCACACTAGGAAAAGGAATCACGGAAGCTCAGGTATTACCAGGTGGACCATGAACTCGACAACATGCAGAACAAACAGATGATGCAGAAAAACAAGTCGGCTGTCGAAGAAAAAAACTGATATATGGGAAGCATTTTTTCAAGGAATTTTCATCCTCGTGTGTGAATTATTCCAGCAATTCCACTGAAATCAGTATCAACAGAAATGCTGATCAGCTGCTATTTTTTTTTTTTTTTCCTCCTGGGGAATTCCTAATTTCAAGCTTCTTGAAATGTTGACGGCTACGCTCCTGCCAGTCATAGTAAGTCTGTTCTATTTAGTGCTGAGCAAACTTTGTCATCAGCCGAGATACGATCACACTGACTGCCATCCATCAGTTTACTGTATTAATTGCTCCAGTATACACAAAATACAACACAGATGGAAATTCACTCATCCTAATGAAGTGCTCTTTAGTTTCTACGTTCTGAATGGGTACTGGCTCCCCTGGTTGCAGCCGGAGTTACCATGATCACTGATTAACTACCTGCCAGCGGAGTACCTCGCTTCACAAGGCTAAATCCAGCTTAATAAACAGTGATTTTACAGAAGAAAAATGAAAGCTCCCCCTCTATCCACTTATCAAACTGCTGCATATGCATCACCAACACACACATCCAGTCTCCTCAGAACTCGACATCTGACAGATCATCAGGAAAACAGAGCTAATCTATCCATACCCATCAACATCGTATCATAGGTGACTGCCAGATACTTAAGAAGCCATCCAAAAGAAATGTCACAACTCTTTTTCAAGACACTACAAAAGAAATGTTCCAAATAAAATAAAGCAAATGCACGTACAAGTAAATGAGCCAAAGAACTTAATAAAAAGAGATTGATTAAAATGAGGACCAGAATGTTCAAAAAGGACTGAGAGAGAGAGGTGCCAAAGGCGCATTAAATGGATTCAATGGCTTTAGGTTTTAAATGCTTTTGGACTCCTCAGCAATTTTTAGCCAAAAATGATAATTCAAGTTAGAATCAAAATTCTGATGTCACTTAGGGAAAAAGAAGGTTGAAACTTCTCCTTTGCAAATGAGCACTGATCCATTTATGAAGGAGATATACCAGTTTATAATGATGGACAACCTTACCTACAGAATTTTAAAGCCAAGCACTACAACATTCACAATTATTTTAAAATCCTACCCCTGAAAGTCTGCCTAAATTGTTTGGTACAACGTTCTCATGGAGTGTATTACCTTGTCTGTTTGTGTCTGTGTTTACAGCATCATCTGGATTGTTTTAGATCACTTAAGTTAGGCTTCATTCCTGCTCTGCCACCCAAGCAGTTCTTTCAATAACTAATAAACTAGTACTCAACATCTTACCAATTTCTTCAAAACATAATTTCATGAGTTATATATTTAAAAACTTTAATAAGAAGAGGAATAAACAGCAGGATAACAGTTCAATTTTCCCTTTGAGTTAATGTCAGCTTAGGCATCATTTTCCATTGTATAAATATATATTGCAAGAAGAAAAAAAAAAATTTCTAATGACGTCTTTAGACATCTTGTCTAAAATTCATGACTACATTTGTTTCATTTCAAATGCTACTTGAGAGTTTTTCAGCACACTTGGCAGATTAGATATAGCAGCAGGGACAAACTGCAGCCATCCATAGGAGAATATACCTTTATGTGGGTGCTTTGGGGATGGAACATCTATAGCTGCAAGGCAAAAAATGCCATCATAAATTTGGATGGCATTTACAAAGCCCTCTAAAAAGTCTTTGCATATGATTATAGCTGAGGTATGATATTTTTGCAAGTAAAAGACCCAGAATAGATTTATGTTTCAACTATATCTTCCTGAGATGCATATGGATCCTAAATTGCAAGTGATACTAAAGGGAATTTTAGTAACTGAAGAGGATGGAGTCAAATTTTTTGGGTTTTATTTATTTATTTAATTTTCTTAAAAATCATTTGCTCGTTATTTGCATGTCATCAAACCATCATTGGCTACCCAGGCTATATGTAACAATGATGGCTGCTAAACACCCCAGGCATGAGATGGAGATGGGTAAATATGCAGATTTTCTCGACTTGTGACCTCAGTTACTGCATGTGATGTTTTCAAATGACTTTTATGATGACAAGACTAAGTTTGGTGCTAATATTGGTTTTGAAGATTTAATCGGTGTACACTGCCACTGAACATGTGTTTTAATTAATGAAAGAGCTGTGGCCAGGATTGAAAATAGCCCAGGTGATTTACCACGGACTGTAAAGCCACCTGATTTCTGCACAATTTGAGGTGAAGAGTTTATAGGTTATTCCAAAGGAAGAAAGAATTGCAAAGTGAACTCGTGTGCATTGTACCAAAGGATTTATAATTTGGCAGGTTGAGAGTGTACTCATGGAACTGTTATGTTTTGCTATCCAGTGGTTCTTTGTGTTTCCACCCTCTGACTGCCCGGGTGTGACAGTCACGGGACCGAACTCTCCGTAACACCACAAACAATTTGTAGCTGACCTACAGCTGCTGTGCTCCTTCCTGGGAATGCCCATTTCCAGCTGCACACTGGAATGCCACTGGGGACCTGCCACCAGCAGCTCCCAGGCAGAGAGACTGAAACCACTTCCCCACAGGTGGTATCAGACAGGTGAGATCAGCCTCCCTTCTCTGCATTCCCAGTGGCTACAGGATTCCCCGAGGAAAGGCAGAGCACGGCAGCTTGGCTTTGGCATCGTTTCCAGAGGAGCCTGGATGGCCCTGCTGCCTGCAGGTCTGCTCCTGGGAGCTGCCCAGCCCCTCTGTCACCCACTGAACAGGTGAAAACACACCTGACAGAGAGGCAGAGGGCTCCCAGGGGAAATCCCCCTGCAAATTCCACGAAAAGAGGCACGGCAAGGGCAGAGGTGACATGTGAGTGCTCCCTCCAGCGCTGGCACTCTGGCAAAGTGCTTGGCATGAGCTCTGTCCTTACTAGACACCGGAGAATCCACACAAGAGGGAACACCTGGGACATCCCCCCCAACCAACACAAAAAGTCTGTGCACCGAGAACAAGAGCATTGGCATTGTTTGAATAAGCACACCCACCATGAAGTGCTCCGCGGTGTTCGGGGTTTCTTAGATATCCTGATTTTATAAAAGAAAGTAAAAGAAGAAAAAAGAAACAAGGTGAGAGAGAACACTATCATATTTTGTAGCAAGCAGGATACTGTGTGAAATCTTGGCCCAGTGAAGTGATAAAGGGGAAGCTTTCAGTTTGCTTAAGGGAAAAGTTACGAGCAAATAGCGAAATTACCAAAATACCACATTGCAGAAAATGGGTGCATTTAGGTTCAATTAAGCTGTAAAAAGGAAAATGGCACTTTAGCTTACAAAAACCAAGGGACACAGGGAGCTATCAGAAGCAACTTTACAAGATTTGTGTGCGTGAGGATGCTGCTTCACTGGACCAAGAAAGCTACAGTATGGGATAGGATTTTTCTTTTATCAGACACTTTTGCTAGATAGCTTTGTCCAACCTCAGAAACTGCTGCTCTGGCATTATGAAATAATCCTACATAACTTGATCTCATGAGCTTAGGAACACAGAAAAATAGCCATGCCAAATCAGATTACAGGGATCCACCTAGTCCAGAATCCTCTCCCTGACAGTGGGAACTAATGGACGCCTAGAAAAGAGTAAAAGACCAGGGAAAGCATACAGTGATAATTCTCCAAAACACTCTCCCAATGATTTGTGATTCAAGGACTTCTAGGACAAAGTTTATATCATGGTATCGAAGCTGCTCGAATCCAAATGCACAGATTTACACCCCCCCCTCCCCTCCCCTCTTTTTTTTTTTTTGATTTCTACCCCCATGAGATTTCTACCAGTCACACAGAAAAGGTTTCACAGTTTGGTGCTGGCAAGTCCAGCGTTCTTGCCACTAACTCAGAATGAGCTAACAGCTTTCAAGCCCAATGATGTTTTGTGTTTAAGAGCATCCAACACTTTTTCCTACGTAAAAAAAATGACATGTGTGCTGAGGTGCTCTAAGTGTAAATACTTTGGGATATTTGATTTTTAAAATCTTTCTTAAAAAAAAAAAAAAAAGAAAAAAAAGCAAGAATCTGGCTGTAAATTGATATTAACATTTTTCAGTATATGTGTAAAACACATGTTTCAGAAGAATAGAAGAGAGAAACTGTCACTCACTGGGAAGCTTTAGAGCTATCTGGCTCCCTGGGAAACTGCATGCAACTATTCTGGTGTCCAAGGGTTTGACCAGTGAGTTTCCTCTTCCTGCAAAGAATGAATGCAGAAGTAATAGAAAGTCTGAGGGGGAAGATTTTAGCAAATGGCTAAAGATAATCCTATTCTGCCCACTCCAGCAGGTAGGAAGCAGGTGGTGGTGGTGGAAGAAAAAGGGTGGGAGAGGAGAAATGCCTCCGTGTCCCTCCCAGCAGCTGGCACAGGGAAGGGCAGGAGGCTGCACTCGGAGAGACCCAAAGCCTGGCAGCTCGGCCCAGTGAAATCCCTTTGTGTGTGCAGCGATGCTGACAGGTCACCCCAGTCCCAGCACTGCCACACAATGTCAGCACGTTCTGCTCTGATTCTCCAGGGCCTGGCTGTGGCTCCCTTTCGGGACGGAGCACGGCTCGCCGGCACTCGGCAACTGGAACTCGGCGCTCTGGGCTTCACTAACACAGAAATCCCATATTCCCAGACAGGAACACTGGCTTCTTCAGCATCCTGCTTAGTTTACTATCCACTTTTCAGGGGGGTTTTAGAAAGTTTTAATTTTCTAGTCAAATCGGTGCCTACATGTGAATTTTTTTACTTCATTTATTAAAAGAATTGGTAAAAGCAGGGATCAAAAAAAAAAGGCTTATCCTTTCATTTTTGATGGCAAATTGACTTTGTAAGAGTCTACAGGCAGGAGTGATATATCAGGGAGTCCCTATAACTTTACTTAAAGCAAAAATTAGAAAGTGATCGAAAAGTTTTATAGAGGAGAGCAGAAACATAATTTTAAGCCTCTTAAAATTGCCTGAACTGTGAAATCAAGTAATGAACACTAGAAAAGGATCTGTCAGCTGGAATCAAAGCTTAGACTAGTCAGCATTTTCTTCCTAAACCTTATTATGGCAAAGATTTTTCATCTCTGCACTCTGTTCAGCCCAACAAATAAACCGACTTGACCTCCACCTGTTACCCGGTGAAGTTTGCTGTCATCTCTGACTAAACCCTTTTCTTTCCCTTCAAAGCCCTCGGCACCACTGAGAAGGTGGGAAGACACAGCTGTGCACTGACTCAAATTGATACCAGTTCATAACCAGACAGCGTTTCACAGTACAAATTACAAGCAACAGAGAGAGGGGAAAAAAAAAAAGAAAAAAAAAAAAGGGAGGAAAAAAAAAATGTAGTGCCAATGAATTCTGGAAGGGGGCAACATTTTTCATCCATTTAACAATGAGATTTTCATAAAAAGAAGTTCTTTTTCTTTTTCTTTTTCTTTTATTTGTGTGTGATATTATGGACTAGCATTTGAGGCAAAAAACATTTTGCTTATGCCATAACAATGAACCTGTGCTAACACCACAGAGGAAGGACTGAAGAACATAATGGAAGCTATCTGTGTTGCTTTTTTATTTCACAAGTTGAATGCATTACACTGGTTCAAAGAGGTTCAGCTCCAACTGCACGTAGGTTTCTAGACTTAGGAACAAGTCGCAGCTATATAATGCAACGCTGCTAAATAAAAAGAATTAAATATTATGGAACACAGAACAGCAGGAAATGTGTCATGAGGAAACCCGTGTAGCTGTTGCAGTCATTTCTTCAAACATATCATCGTGGCAAAACCGTGTGAGAAGCTTTCTAATACAAAGACATAGCAGAAAAAGCCATTTCATATAAAGTTGGACTTCTCTGGGTGATTAATGCTACGTTCAACAAAGGAGACAGTGTCTGTCTAATTACATTAAATGCTTATCTTCTAGGGATTGGCAGGGTGTTTCTGCTCAATGTCACTTTTCATGACAATGTAATGATAGATCCGTTTACTTACCAGTGCCATTAGCAAAAATTGTACTGTTTTCTCAACTGCCCTCATATCATGAAAATATTTGATTAACATACTGCAGCTTATCTAATACTCTAAGCAACATATTCTGCATAGTTTTCTCTCTATTAAAAGAACAAGATTACAGCTTGTAAAATTTTTATTGCACTCACACAGAAATAAATGAATAATGTGTGATAATAGTTCAAGTATCTTACTAGTTCACAGAACAGGTTTATTTGATTTAAAATATTAACTTGTACTTAAAATATTAAGATTTTGGGAGAAACAAGCAAATAAACAACTCTGAGGCACTACTTCCCATCCAGGCTTTAGCTATTACTTCCTTTTCATTTCAGCACATCTTTTGAAGCTTTTAATACCTTAGGGGGGAAAAAAAAAAAAAAAGCTTTCATTCCTTTGCTGAAAAATAGATATGGCCATCTCCCAAGTCTTTAAAATTCACCACATCGTGAACTGACTCTTCGGAGTCATGCTACTGTGCCAGCATCCAGCAAACAATAACCCTCTGGAAGAATGTACCCAGCCAAGGCAGTTTATATAGTAACAAGATAATTTCATAAACTTATATTGAAGAGCAAGGCTGTGATGTAACATTCTAGCAGTATATATCAGCTACCTGATATTTACTAACAAGGTTAAACTCCTATCTGTTTGTCTCAGCACTCTTCATAATTCACTTTTTAATGGATGGACAGGAAAAGTCAGCAGTGTATGGCACAGATCATTTTTGAAATAGGACAAGACAGCTTATGGCAGTAGCTGCTCCAAAACACCCTTCCTGTTCCCACACAATCACATCAAGCCTAGACTTTGCAACTACAGTGCTTCAAATCTACTCATAAATCCTTTAGGGGTGGGTTTCTATTTCCAAGTAAACCAGCAAATTTGAAAAACAAAGAATCCTGAGGAGAAAGTGTCACTGCCGACTGCTGTCAACTGGTACCACGTAGAGAGCATCAGTCCTCAGCTCGTTGGGATGGTATTCCTGGGCAGGAGAAGGCACATGGGGAGCTGCCTTCCTTCCATGAGGAGTTAGGACATCAACCCCATTTTGTTACAGCTCCTCACGCTGCCGCGAAATGGCAGCAAGGACGCACCAAAAACGACTCGTACGAGGCATAAATCGACACAGCCATGCAGAATTAACCAAAACTGCCTTAAAATCCCTTGCAAGTGACTCTTGCAGCAAGAGGATGACACCACAGCCAACTGCCACATGCGACTCTCCAAATTAATAATGGATTTAGGATATTCATTCCCTGAGCTGCGAGGGTTCGGGGTGTGTCTGCAATTATCGAGATATAAGTCTGACACACATTATCCTTCTATCAATGTCATTTCCCTTAGTAGCCAACAGATTATCAGCAGCTTTGTGATATTCCAGGTGTCAAAGAAGAATTAAAACCACAACAATTGCACAAACAAAGGGACAAAAGATGGGATACGTGTTTCTGAGCCCTGCATATCAATTTAATATGTGCAGCTGACAATGATGCAAATGTCCTCGGGAGAGAGGCAGCAAGATCCGTGCCCAAACATACACACACCACTGTCAGCAAGATGGCAGGGAACAGAAGCAGTAGGATTCCCAGCCCAGGACACATGCCTCAGCAGGCAGAGCAACCCAACGAAACAATCCTCTGGTTGGGGAGAATTTTGGAAGCACCTGATATGGAAAAGGGCCCTAAACAAGCCAGATGGTACTTTTAGCTGGCAGCAGAAAGTAGGAGACAGCCAAAAACATTACAGCATTTCCCCAAGAGGCCAGCAAATCGATTTTTAACCATTTTTTTTAAAGTGACGCTATGAATATGAAAAATAATGTTTCGATGCCTTTTTAAAGCACTAATTTTATGAATAATATGCTTAAGGAGGACACAACTGGAAGAGAGGAGAAAGCAATGGATTTTGACTTTCCCAGGGTGGCTGTATATTTGACATCAAGTTTCTATTCAGTCACTACCACTGTTTACTCAGAATTAAGTGCCAGTTTTTGTTCAGGGTTTTCCACATAACATTAAAGAGAAAAATCCAGCAAAAGTGGAGAAATAGCACTGTAAAACCACAATAGCACAACAGTTCACAGGGCATGGGAGAAATGCACTTTGTAAGACTGCTTTGTCCTCCTAAAACCCTTCCCCCCCCACCAAATTAATGGGTTTCGGAATGATCATTTTTTAACAGAGGACAAACAATTTCTTTAACACTTACAAGGTACCATTTGGCAGGGGATTTGCATAAGAAACACAGCTGTTTGGGAGAATCTTTTAATTTTTAAAACCTCCAAACAGCCAGAATTTGCAATTCTGCCTGGATGACAGGGGTGTTTTCAGGGATCAATCTGATGTCAGATGTTGAACCTTCCCTCTGACAGCCAGAAGCAGCTCCTTGCAAAGCAGGTTTAGGCTACGTGTGGCCGAGGGGTTTTCACTCAAGGATGGAGAACAGAGGTGGGTTGTAGGGGCTGAAAGGGCAGAGTGAGGCAGTGGAGTCATGAACCAAGTGGGACTGAGCATCACCCTCTGACTCAAAGCTGCCCCTCACACGCAGGATTGGCCACTCCCCAAGGAAGAGTCAGGATGATGCTTTACTTCCACTTGCTGTTATTTTGGGTAAAAGTAAAAGCAAGCCCTAAGACAGGGTTAAATCTGGACTACATCCAAAGTGCTTTCTCCTGTTCAGAGCAAGGTAGTGCATTAGTGTGCTGCATCATGGATAATACTCCTGGAGACAAACGTGGGCTGCTGCAATAAAACACTAAATGCGAAGAAAGATAATCCATACATTCATATTTTTCAAATCTCGTTGATGGTAAATCCTTATGTTTTTTTTAAATAAAAGTATTTCCCTCCTATAGGTGGAACCTGACTTTGCCTCCAGCCCTTGCTGATATAAAACAGTCCCATTTTTTTCCAGAGTGCTGCTCTTGAAGCTGAGGACTGCAGGTACCACCTCAGTTGTCCGGCTTTTGGGGGTTCAAAGATCTGCATGCAAATCCTATTGAGGCAAATGAAGACTATGCACAAAACAGTAAAACAGCCTATAATTTTCCAGCTAATTTTAGCAAGAGGATCTCTAATGTTATGCTTTTTGGTGTGTATCACACTAAAAATAGCAGCGGGCATTGATGTAAGGGAAGAGCAGAAAGGATGATGTCAGTAGGGCTGTGCTGGAGTGGTGTGGACAAGCAGAGGTGGAGGAGGTTGTGGATCTCCAGCTCTTCCCTGAGCAAGATGGAACCAGAACAGAGCTGTAGCCATGCTAGATGAAGACACTGCTGAGGTTTAAGTTTCTTTGGAGCTGGAAATTGAAAGAACTTAAGCATCATCCCTTCTTTAGGCTCTCTGGGGGGTCACTGCATTCACACCGTGAGCTCTGGGGTGGAAGTCACAGAATACCCACTTTGGGTGAACACACAGCCGCTGTCACAGCACACAGATGTTCCTGCAGGTATAAGATGGCTCTGCAGCCACTCAGCCAAATTGTTACCTGAGCTAACAAGCTGCTAGATGGATTTCTGTGCTTCCCTGTGCTCGCTGACTGCTGCGGTCAAAGTGTTGGGGCAGCACTTAACTTGAAGGAAAGTAAAGAAAGTAACTGGGGAATGATTTATTCACTGCTTCTGGCAGTGAAAAAGAAAGCCACTAAGAAGCATCCAGCAAAATGATCAGGCAACAGACAAAAGAAGTGGTTCTTCCTTATGCAGCACCGAGTAAAACTGGAACTTTCTGCCACGGGATGTTGTGGAGGCCAAAATAAAGCATGGGTTAAAAGCACATGTCTGAAAGGAAAGTTCAATGAAGGCAGCCAAACACAAAGATGTGAACAGAACCTCTGGCTCGTGAAACCAAGCTGTTTGCTGCCAAAATCCATGAGGCTGTACTCTGAAAAGCATCACTGGATGCCTCTCCTGCTGTTGTTACCTTTCCTTAAGTGTCCAGCACCAGCTCTTGTCAGAGACAGCGACCTGCATTAGGTGAGCCTTTGGTCTAGCTAAGAAGAGCCATTTGCTCCTCTCTGTGGGCAGATGCCAGTTTTTGTAGGCTGGAATGTGCTGTACCTGGCAGTTGAGAAGCAGGAGAATTGCAGTAGGCATCCAGCACAAGGAAATTAGGGAGAATTGCTCCTCACCTGGGGCAGAAGCAGGGGCACATCTAAAGTCAGTGTGGCAGAAGGTGTGGGAAAGAGACTGGAAAAAAGAGATAAGATATGGTCTTCTTCCCGTACCTAGTCCTGTACCATCTTCTGGAAGTGTCCAAGGCCAGCTTGGAGGGGGCTTGGAGCAAGCTGGGATAGTGGAAGGTGTCCCTGCCCATGGTAGGGGGTGGAACAAGATGAGCTTAGAGGTCCCTTCCAACCCAAACCATTCAATGATTCTTTAAGTCTCCCTGTCTCCTAACACCTTTCCTTGCACCTTTTATCTTTGGGTGAAAATGTTTCCTTTAAAATAAAGCCTGTTTTCTCCTCTAAAGCCAAGATCAAACATGTGCAGGGAGTACAGTAGCTGCACTGTGTGCTAGGCACTGGAGTGATGGTTGTACTGGGAATGTTAATAAACAGTGCCCAGAGCAGAACTTCTGCATAAAAAAAGGGTGTATGTTACATCTCTCCCCCTCTCCCCTGTCTCATGCAATATTTACACAGCTGTGCTTTGTAAAAAGTGTAGGGGGGGGTTTATTATTATTTTTTGGTAATTTATTTACCTAAGATAGCCCAGCATCTGTTTTGGGGTGAGCTTCTTCCACAAAGTTTCACAGTTGCCTTGACTGATGCAAAAGGAGGTCATGCTCCTTACTCAGTGATCTTAAAACCATTTGTTTCAAACACTTAGCCATTCTATTTGTCTCATTTCTGTTCTGTTCTGTGTTTTTGGTTTGTCCTCTGCTTGGAAATGTGCATCCCTGGGGGAACCGATCTGGCTAGGTGAGTATTTTAGTTATCTGTTTTATAAAATGCAGAAGTGCACAGGAATTTGCAATAATATGCATCATTTACTGGCTCTCAATATGTACTGTATATGGGCTCTGAAGATTACTAATATTTTCCAGCTGCCTCAGGAAAAAAAAAAAGAAAGAAAGAGTTCAATGGAGTCATTGCAGTGGGTCCTTTCCCATGACTGCCTACACAGGTGATGAAGACTTTCCTGTGTCCTGAAGAATTAATAAGCCTGAACATTTCTATACCAGCAGCATACCACAGGAGATAAAATATTGCTCCTGCTTCCCAAACACATTAGAAAAAGCAAGTCTGCTGATCTCAAGTGCTAAGACAGCACATGAAAGGAATGTAGTCCATTTCCCAACCAAGATCTAATCTATAGGAGAGTTTATAGATCCAAGTAAACATCCTGAATTGGTCCCAGAAGCAAATAAGAAGACTAGTTCAATTTTTGGAAGACAGTTACACTACTTTTAATGTGTTTAATGCCATTTTGCAGCTGAACAGCCCCATGCTGCACTATCAGATGATCTTCAAGGATCTCTGGGTCAGAGGAGACCTGTCTGGAGCTCACACAGATACAGGTTTGACAGACCCCAAATCAGCAAGAAATGCACAGGCACAGTCAGAGGACCAGAGGAGCTTCTGTCTTTCAGAGCTCACCTGTGGAAAGAAAGTGTCTGCTTTTGTCTCAGTGCCAAGGAAGGTGGTAGCTTTCACTTGGTGTCAAAAGTGAAGCCCAAGCCACGTCACTGTCCTTGCTCTAAGCTACATTTTGTGGGCTGTTGGGGACAGAGGTTGAGGACTCCCCATCCCTGGAAGTGCCCAAGGCCAGGCTGGATGGGGCTCTGAGCAGCCTGGGATGGTGGAAGGTGTCTGGATGGGACTGGATGGGCTTTAGGGTCCCTTCCAAGCCAAACCATGCTGTGATTCTTTGATTCTCTGATCAACAACAGGTGGCAACAAAATGTTGCTTGGCCACCAACAACATCTGGGGAAGGTCAGGCCCATGGATGACCAATATAGCGCTGCCATCCCAGGAATCCTGCTCTTGTTGGGAAGCCTTTGTCAGGGAATAGTTTTCCATGCACAGAACCCTTCCTATACGTCTAAAAAATGATGCAGGTGATGTGAATTGTGTGTGGTGACAGGAATACCTCTGGTGACCTCCTGCTCGTGGCAGTGCACAGAAGATCTGCTTTTCTCTCGGTCACTGAGGTCAGTGAGAGCAGCACATAGGGGTGATGTTAGCACCAGGCCAGTTGAAAACAACTTTGGTTTGATAACTACAGGAAAATTCTTTCTGCATTTTCAACTCAGAACTCCTACAGCTCCAGCTCCATTTTAAAATGATGCATTTCCTGACATCTGGAAGTAGATGCAAGAAGCAAAGCCACAACACCGACCAACCGCCCGACTTCTCCGGGACCATGCCGAAGGGATGTTTTCCTCAGGGGATTACAGCAAAGCTGAGGCATGTGCTTCAACACTTGCATGGGATTACTAATTTTATTAAAAATGGAAAGTACAGTTTAGGCTGAACCCCAAGGCCAAGTCTGTTGTGTTGTCCAGTGTCTGGAAAAAAAATAAAAGGAGCCTTGGAGGGATGTGAAAGCATCTAGAACTTTCCAATCTGAACTGACTTTTCGGTGAGCAGTTCTTCCCCCACCTCCCACTTCCTTCCATGATTTGGAGGCAGCACTGCCAGCAGCATGGCATGTTGTCACAGGTCTCATGCTACTACGTGAATTGCCAAAGACAAGCTGAGCTATTGATCCAGTGGTAATTTGCTGTCAAAATGACTCTGTCTGCAATGGCAAATGAGCAATGTTAATCACTTGACTTGACGAATGCCACTGCAAAAGACTGACAATGCTCAAAGCACCACCACAGACCTGCTGCATTTTTCCAGGCTCCATTAAGTTCCTGGTCTTCACTGGCCTTGACCAATTAGAGTTTAACTTACCCATTAAGGCGCAGTTCTGGGAAAGTTCTGTTTAAAATAAACAATAACTTATATTGGTGAGTAACTCATCAGCTATGCAGCAGCCTGATCCTGATTGCCTGGCAGAGAAACACACACATTTTGTGCAGTATCTGATAAAAGATCTATAATGTGCTAACACAAACCTATCATGTAGCACCTGTGACTAACAGATTGTGATATCAAAGTCTTGATGCCTAAGTGCTCCTGTAAATGCATTAAACTTTTAGCGGCAGGAACTGTAGACTGCCAGTGACAAGGAGCTGATATGGTATTTCAGTAAAAGTTGATAAGTGTTATTGCTCTTAGAAGAAAAGAAAAATCTTATGTTCTTGAAAACCACTGGGCAGCTTGTGTTTTGATGGGATACTGTAATGCAGAGAGCAGGGATATGGCAACACATGGACTCTATGAAAAAAAAGACATTTAAGAAAAGCTCTGTGTCCTGCAGCTGCTGGAGTTCCTTGAAGTGTGTTCCCATCATACATTTCACTTCAAGCATCTACCTGTTCACTTGGAGTCAGCTTTTTAGGCAGCTGCATGCACGTGGGGCCTTGTTTAATTCCGTGTTGAAGAACGAAGTTCCTCCTGAACATGAGGAACAGCTTCTTTCCTGAGCGGGTTGCCCAGAGAGGGTGTGGAGTCTCCCTCACTGGAGATATTCAAGACTGTGCCATGTGCTCTGGGATGACCCTGCTTGAGCAGGGAGGTAGGACCAGATGACCCCTCGGTGGTCCCTTCCAGCCTGAACCATTCTGTGTGAAATGTTCCCACTGTCTTAAGATATTAAGTTCAACGGAGGAAAAAATGGCACCGGTGCCTGCTGGGAGATGTGCTGAGGTGTGTAATGAAGCTGCTGCACGAGGCAGGTACAGGCAGAACAGCTCTGGGACTCCCTGACCTCACACGCTGAGAACCGGCGGCAATTCAATGTCACATCTGGGAAATGCTGAGTGAATACAATTGGCAGGGATCCTGGATGTGGACCTCCTCCGGTCTAGGGAAAAGTGATGTTACCTAGGGTTTGTCTTTCTTCTGTAGGCCTACGAGTATCCAAATAGTTCAGCTCAGGGAAATCAATAAAGATCATGAAATTCCTGTGTCTAGTTATGATCCAGTGAAAACTGCCCACTGCAGCAAGCCACTGAAAGGTAGTGCCAGAGAATTACTTGACATTGACTGCTCCAGGTCTGAAGTTGAATGCTTTCCCAGTGAAAAGGGATTATTTTTCTATTCCTTATTTTGTATAATACATGGCTCTCTTGCTTTTCATCATATTTTCTGCAGTCAGTCCCTTGAATCATTGGCAGTAACGCAGCACAATCATTGAAAACTTCTCTGGGCTCTGAGTTAGTGCACGACATCAAGGCCTTTGATGAGCCCACAGACCTTTTGTCTGAGGACAGATCAGACACACTCTCCATCGCCGATGCTGGGACACACCACACATATTTTATCTTCCAGGCAGTGCCAGGCAACAACTGTGCTTAGGGCATAAAGAACACGATCCAGGATCTCCCTTATACCACTTTCTCTTGAGTTTCCAAGATATAATTTCAAACAGAAATTGAAAACATACTCTTGTGGTCATCTGAACTATGCCTGAATGAGCTTTTCTGATGCATATGGCATAAATAAAAGTTCCTCAGTAAATATGGAGAAGTTTTCTTGCATGCTGAGGAGAAAGCCCATGCCAGATTTAAGAAAAGCATTATTGAAACAAGAGTTTGGACTGGTTGCCTGCATGTGGTTGTTCCATAACCAGCCATGGGGAGAGGCACGGCACCATTAAGTTAGGGGTCACTGCCACTGCAAGGGAAATACTCCAAAATAAGATCTCAACTCCTCAGTTGCATAGAAATTCCTCAGAAACTGTTTTCAGACGGTCCCATAGATGGTGGCATGGGAACAAGCAGGAGTAGTCCAGGTGGTTTAAAGAGCAATCATGAGGCCAGCTTTAATGACATTGTTATCACCACAGACGAGTCCAGAGGTCTAACGGGGAGCTCTCGAGCTTTCTGCAGGTTCATATAAAACTATCAACATCCTAAGCCCCTGGAGCTGTGGATATTTCTGTGAGCCATGCAGTGCAAGTAGTATCATTAATTCCTTAAGGTTTCTGCACTGAAAGTCTCATTTGGTTCCTGGGGTTTTCAAGGTGAAGGCACACAAAGGCCCAGCATGGCGGGACAGGAATGGAATATCCAGGGTGGAGCTGGGGCAAGGGGATGACCAAGACATGAGCAGCCCCACCAGTCTTTCAGTGGGAGAAGGACCACAGAGCTCCAGC
The DNA here is from genome assembly GCF_041296385.1 of Aphelocoma coerulescens. Taxonomy (NCBI): domain Eukaryota; kingdom Metazoa; phylum Chordata; class Aves; order Passeriformes; family Corvidae; genus Aphelocoma; species Aphelocoma coerulescens. The sequence continues at coordinate 30,540,582 of NC_091022.1, read as the reverse complement.
TGTTTTGCAAACCAAGTTGATCAAGACCACAACCAAAGCAGAGCTGTTTGTGCCCTCAGATACCTCAAGAAGTGCAAGGAGTACAAACATGTACCTTTCCTGGGATTACTGTCCTCTAGGGACTAAACTACCATGTGGAAATACAAGTAGAAGATCTAAGAATACAGGTAGAAGATATCAGTAAAGAAACAAGTGGAAGATCTAAGAAAAGAAACCAATAAGGTACTCTGAATTTGCATCTTAAACATTTCTTTCCGTGCCACGCTGTAGAAACACAATGGAAGCAGACTTGGCAAATTCCATCCACATGCTTCACAAAATGACTGATGGAGCACAATGCGAACATTACTCCTGGACTGGATCAAGAGAACGCATTAAAAAAATGCATAAGTGGAATACAGATATACATTAACTCAATCTTTGCTTATTATGGAATTAAAAAACGTATACCTGTAATTATGGCTTACCCCCATTACAAGCAGAGCTGCCACAGAACTGAACACGGGCCAGCTTTGTGCAGGAGTTCAAAGCCAGTGTGATGCTGCCTTATTTTCTTACTAACATCATCTTTATCCTCTCTTGCCCTTCTTCTCAGTTAACAAGAGTTATGTACTGAAAGTGCTGAGATAAAGTAATGGTAAGGAGGATACCGCAAAAGGTATTTGAAAAGCAGAAGTAATTTACTACATGTCTGCTTTGTTTTACTTCCTAAGCCTTCCTGTTGTGAAAGGAAATTCATCTTTTCTGGCAGACTCCAGCCTTTTTAGGTCGGAGAGCTCCCCAGGAGCTTTCGAGTGCAGGTAAATGGATGTGAGCCTCAAGGAGTGCAGTACAAGGAACATGGGATTAATGCTGGGGTTTGCTTTGGCTGTCACGTCTGACGTACAAGGAGAGTGCTGCACCCTTGGTCACAGGAAGTATCTGGGTCTAAAGAACACAAGGCTGAGTCCTTTGCTCATCACTACAACTCTGATATGCCACGAATGGGAAGGTCGTGCTGCTGAGGGGTGAAGCACCGAGGATCTACACCCAGGTGGGTGAAGCATGGAGGATCTACACCCAGCAAAGTCTCCACATGAGACAGACATCAGGGTGCCTCAGCAGAGTGAGTAAAAGCTCAGAGGAAGGGCTGTGGATGGACAATAGGTGCAGCCTGTATCCTGCACACAGCGGGGACCCCGGGAGTAGGCACGGGGGAAGCATCCACTGCCTAATCTAAATAGCACACAGAGTGGTTTTGTCCTCTTCTGTTCTCCTGCCAGTTTGCACATATGTTCTGAGCATACAGCCTGCCCTCCAAAGACCACTTACAGGGGCAATCACAGGGAAGCAAAGCAGGAAGAAAGTATCCAAAAAGGGAATTTGTTCAAGAGAAAAAAATGGAGACAGATGTAGAGCGACTACTCACGGCTGGCGGTAAATAACCCTCTGCCTTGGAGTGCTCTCTCTCTCTAAGAGGAGCTCACATATTCCATTTCATATTTCCTTTCTAGGAAGTCAAATCTTTGTTTTCCTGGCATTTGTTCTTTTTCCCTCCTGTATGGTCTAAAGCTGTCTTCTCATTTTCCCTTTCTCTTGTACCTTTTGCTCTCTTTGAAGTGCATTTCTCCCATCTCCCTCTCACACAGACCTGATTTCCCTGCACTGTCCCAGGCCACACCTTTCACTACCACCTTCTCCCAGTGCTCGTGCCACGAGCACACGTGTGCTTCACACCTGCTCCAGGGTTTGAGTCTCCCCTCTTTCTCATGTGCACACCTCAAAATTAAGCAGATGCAACACACAGAGACGGAATACTCATCCTCTCACTCCCATAAACCTGTCAAGGCATATAGGCCAAGAAGCTATCTCTGCATAAATCTAAATCTCCTGTGAGGAAGCAATCTACTCAAAGGCAATAAAGGCAAAGGATGTATTATTATCTTTGGTGTGGATCCTACTGGGCTGGGAGGTTGGCTGCTGGCTCCTCTCTGAACTTTCCTTCCCAGCCAGAGCAGCCATCCCACAGACAAGTCTAAGCTTCCTTTCCTTGGTCTGATTTCCTCCTCCCGTTGTTTGGCCAGTAACCCAAAGGACAGGGTTTAATTATGGAGTTTGGAAACCTGGCTTGCACTACTCTGCCAGCACAGGATATAACTTCAGCCTGTCTTCTGAAACAGCATCATTCTGCACTGCTGATACCTGTGTTGTCCCACACAGCACAAAATGAGCTGCAGGGAAGAAATGCCAAGTCAAACAAAAAGATGGGTTTAGTCTTTAAACTTTTACTGCGAACTTCACTGAGAAGAAAACAAAACACTGAAGCTCAGAGATTATTGTGTGCTAAAATCTGTGCCACCATTTTGATTGTAGATTAAATAAGCGGCAAGGCCTTTCTCTGGAAATAAAGACATCGGAAAGGATGGATCTGAAACTGGTCCAGGCTCCAAAGCTCCCTCTCAGAGAGGAATGCTGTGAAAAGCCCACAGCTAAAATGGGATGTTACCATCACTTGTACAGCTTTCAGGTGACCAATTCATTTTCTAGGCAGATGCCCCACTCAAACATTTTACACTTCTGGAGGCGAAACCCCCACGTCAAACACAAAAGGGCACATGTTAGTGTGAGACCCAGGTGTGATGTCTGTGCACAGACCACAGCAGGACGTGTCCCTCGGGGGAGCACCTCGTGCCAGTGACACACCACTGCTGCCCTGGCAGGGAAGGACATTCAGCACTGTTTTGTCCTTCACCACTGATGAGCTGTGGCTCTTCAGGTAATCCCTCTGTCAGCCGTGCTCTTGCAGTGACCCTGTTTTACGGAGAAGCTGAGACAATGAATTCAGAGGACAGGCTGCTGGAAAGCCATGGCAGAAGCACTGGGGTGGGGCTGCGTGGATATAGCACAAGGATGGCTTGGAAGTGCATGCCACGTGGGCAGGATAAAGCTCTTTTTCTTCACAGCTGTGACAGTGATAGATGGCTTGGTGAATCTGAGCTATATCTAGTTGGTACCTGGCTACAGTCCCTGATGCTGCAAGGTGATTTTCTGCCATTTTACAGGCAAGACTAAGCAGAATCTGGGATTTTTCTGTGCTAAATGAGGAAGGTCATGAGGAAGGAAGAACCTTCTCTTGTCTGACTTGTTCTTGCCTTTCTGAGCACCTCAGGAAGTTTGACATAGGCAGCTGTGCTTCCTCATGATGGGCACCCAGTGGTGCCAAGAGCAGCAGAGGTGCTTTAGAGGTGTAAGGCTTTGGGTACTTCCCTTGCCCAGCTCAGCAGCTCAGTGCCACCATCAAGCCAGGACTTGGATGAGCCAGAGGTAATGACCACATGTGGGGAAAACCACCAGAAGTGACAGCAGAATTAATAGCCAACCTCTGGCTGCTGCACAAATGGAGAACATTTGTCATCAACGAGTACCCCAAACTTTGGGGGGAGCTGTCCCCCAGCCTGACAGGGATGCAGAAGCAGTGACCCCATCAGTTTTTAGCCATCTGTGTCTGCAGAGCAGGTTGTGATCTCTCCCTTCCAGTGGGCGCTGAGCTTTTGTCCGCGTTTTTGCCGCTCCGTGAGCAGAGGTTTAGTACAAGGTGAAGCTCTGCCTTACATCATCTGGAGCCTGGAGCTGATGGAGAGAACAGCCCCTGGTGCCCGTGGAGCAGGACTCCTCAGTGCAAACACCAGAGCCCTGGGGACGGCGGTGGCAAGGCAGTCACGGGGAGCCTGGCACTTGTCTGCCTGCAGGTCCACCCGCTCCTCCTGCCAAAGTGCCACATCTGCAGTCAATAAGGGCCCACAAGCTGGCTCCTCCTCATTAGAGGAGAGAGGGCAGCTGGCAGGGGATCCTCCAAGGGCTCCCAGGCACAGGAATCAGTCTCCTCCCAGTCTGGAATAGCCCAAATTTGGTGACTTTCTGGGCATGCTGTAAAGGACAGCTGTTTGACAGGGTCTCCAGAGAAAGCTGTGGGTATGTTTCCTACATGATGAAGGATATAGGTGGCTGGCCAAGTGCCCACAGAACTGATTTTAATGCTGTGCAGGTCGAATTTACTTTTCTGTGCTGTACAGTTCATTATACACAGTGCCCTGGACAAGCATGTGTTTTTTTCCAAACAAACGAAAACCATACTATTTTAAATCCAGACAAACAAGAAAGACCAAAAATACGTATTGCAAAAGATGCTTGACACTTTTAGAGGACCTTCTCAAACCCTGGGAGGCACTGCTTGCCTTCTTCTAACAAATAAGAGTTCTGTTATTTTTATTGGCAATAAATACTCAATTATTTAGCTGTAAGCAACACTGAGACATTAACTTCACCTATGCACATAGCACTGACCCAGAAAAATATTTCCAATAGTATTAAGCACCCAGATGATCTCAGGATAAGTGATCAATGGACAGTTAAGTATGTAACATAACATAACCCAAAAAAAATGATCAACAGGAAAGATCACACACAAAAATTAACTGAGAAGAGGCCAAAGAGCTGCTTCCTCAACATTCTGAAGTGTAACACCCAGTGATATCTATTTTGATATGAAGCCTCCAATCACACTTCACAGCATTACAGATTAATAAAACAACTCCTTCTGTAAGTCTCTTAAAAGTCATTACTAAGTGATCTCAAGTGTTGTATAATGCTTGAAAAGTCCTTCTACCTTATATAAGTTTAGGGATATTTATTTAAGCAGCATAACTGATGGAGCACAGCCCAGACAGGTACTGCTTTTTGCTAGAAAAAGCTATCCCAGAACTGAATCTGGACATTTTGACAGAAAAAGACCGCCTATCTTCTGCTGCATTATTTAAATACTTCAGATATTTGGCCAAAACACAGAAGTGACACACTACAGAAACATTCACAGCTGCAGGAGCAATAAAACCACTACCATATTTTCATAGACCGTTTCTCGGAAGTGACGAGATGTCTAGGACTGGTCACCTCTCTAACACAGAAATTCTGATAACAAAACAGAGCAAGTGGAGATGATGTTCTGGGGCTCTGGGAGCCGGGGCTTACCTGGCTCCACTTCATGCCATCCGCTGGACTGGCTGCCGCTGCCCGGAGAGCGCCCTTGGCTTGTGTAGAACGGCTCCTCACCAGGGCTGTCCATCTCATCCTCCACAGACTTGAGACGTTTTGTGGAGCTGAGAATGCAAAAGCACATCATGAAGGCATAGAAAAGAAACCAAGGTGCTGCTGTTGGGGCATGCTTGAGAATAACCGGGTTAGGGAAGGTAGAACAGATTTTGGGCGCTTTGGTGAGCTACAGAACAACCTTTCACAGGCCAAATCCCTAAGCACGCACCAGTCTGACCAGAAGTTAGTCTGACATTTAGGCTTTCACAGATCCAAAAGTAGGACGTTTTTCAAAGCACACAGAGGTCAATAAAAAGGCAAGAATTTAATTGGCATTGTGTGATTCTCGCCGTTTGAATGAATACGGTTATGACACACGAGACTTATTTTCACCGCCAGATTTTTTCACGGCTAATTCTGAAAGCCAATTGTTTATCAGTTCAAACTTTTATTTTCAATCTTTTCAATTAGCCCAGACCTCAGTCCCATAAGAAGAAACATAGGAAAGGGAATGATGGAAGAATCCATTCCTGGTTCAAATGTTCACGTTATCCTACAACAAGAAGCATTTGACTCTGCAGCTGTGCCAGCAAGCACAGAAAGCCCCCAATGGGTATCTCTGGCCAGTGTCAGCATTAAAGAATCCCCCTGTGATAGATCACACCTCCCTCACCAGAGGCTCAGGACACAGAAGAGCCCTTTCAGTGGTCTCTGGTGGCCACTGGCTCCGGCAGTTCTGCAGGGAGAGGATCCCAGAGCCAAAGACACTCAGCTTGGCTCTGTTTTCCATAATGAGTTGTACAGACTGCGTGGGGATCTCACTGAGAATTTCTCTTCTAAGTACTTTTCCAAGGCTGGGCCAGCTCACTTCCCCCCCCAAATCTGTATTCTATTAAGACCTGAGGCATTCAAGAACAGGCTCCTCTGTGTAGGGGGAACACATTTAACAGACATAAAATCTTCCACTGCAATTCCTATTGGTTTAGAGCTTGCAGCCTCCCGACCCGAAGCTCTGCACAGGTAGGAGCTGGCGGGTGTGCAAAGCCAGTTGGTGAGAAACAGGAAGAATAAGTCTTATGGTATGTGTGGAATGCAGGTTTGGCCATTCCTTAATTCAGAGAATTGTTATGTGTCAATAGGGGAAATTGTGTGCATACAATATAATTACCGCCTGATAATTCTGCTGAGTCTGTGTATTTAAAGAATTTTTTTTTTTTTTTCTGACTGGGAACAGCCTAATGAGAGGAAAACAAACATATTACCAAGTTATTAACTACCCATGCTGTTTATAATTAGCTCCTTATCAGTGGTAGCTATTTGCAGAAGAATAGAAGAGCAACTACTGAGCTCTTAAGTAACATTAATAACCTCACTTTTGCTTCTGGAGTCACCAGTAAATTCTACCTGAGAATGGTGCTAATGATGAGTGCTGTAGGCTACACAGTTTACAGGCAAGAAAGAAACAGCACAAAGTTTTTAACTGATGTGTAATGGGAATTGTAGTCACCGAGCTTCATAATGTGCACACTAAGTGCAAGACAGAATGTTCTTCCAATCACTGCAAACTGTAAGAAGTTACTGCTAAGAGCCTCTCGTTAAAGATTATTATTTTTTAAATAAAAACAACAGCTTTATTCAAACTACAGAGATTTTTCACACGTGCACTTGCTCACTGCAAAGCTGGTGGCACTGCAGGCTGAGATAAAAATGTAAAAGAGCGTTGGGCTGGAGTTAGACTTTCTTGTCATGTCTTTGAAATAAGTGATCTATTTTGGCTGTGGGGGAAAAAAAAATCAATCTGGTTCCTTAATAGTGTTCAAGACTACTCGAGTGACTGAGCTTGTTTATAAATCTAATCTCATGGATGATTAAAGTGAAAGGTAAAAAATAAAAAATATCCTTGTTTGATAGTTGGCATCTAAGCTGAAATCAAAATCAGATGGGGCAGTCATCTGCATTAGTAATTCAGTTTACCAAAGGCTGAGTCACAAATGCTTTATGAAAACTAAATGCTTTATAGACCAAGGTCCTAAAACAGTCTTAGTCTCACAGGTAACTCTTTTTACAATAAAGAGTATATGCAAGTCTATCTTAAGACTTTCCTCACATCTCATTATGCTCCAAATTCTCTTCTGCCACAAGGTGAAACTCAACAATTCCAGTGGAACTTCTCCTGATACACCCAGATACAACCAGGAGCTGCACGAGTCCATGCAGCAGTTTTCCTTTGGGACTTGTACACACTGAAAGAACTTTACTGCAATCCAGCTGAACATTCAGCTCTGTGAATCTGAAACAGCTCCACATTGTGAGGCCCCCAAACAGCTTGTCAGAGAATTTAATGGTTACTTTCCCAGATGAGTAATGATGCTGGCCTGGGTTTCCAAGGAACCTGGTAGTAGGCAGAGATTAAATTACCTGGTAGAGGATGTGCTAGGTAAAGACCTCCTCATCGCTCCTGGGCTCATGCTGTAGTATGAAGAACTTTCCAAATCTGAGAGGGAGAAATTAGGGCCTGTTCCTGCAGCTATTGGTGCTGGGGAAACAAAAGAGATTGCAGTCAGTAAGTCATGTGAATATGGCATGAATTGCACTTCAAAATCACTTTCTTCTTCCTCCTGAGTGTGTTTAGTTTCACAATGGGAACAGGTGGGATGTGGAAATTAGGAAATGCTAATAGTTCCTGGCATTGCAATCAAGAAGATGGAAATTTTATCAAGAATACAATGTTCCATGACATAGACTGTCTCTTACGTTCCTCCAAAGATATTATCATTATTTTTTAAAATTAAACAACTATGGCATGACTTTCTCTAAGCGCTGCTTTTCTATTAATGACTTTCCAACATTTAATGAAACTTGTTGCTTTTAGGACCACGTTGTCTCTATTGGCATGGTTACAGATAGGCTGCATCATCCCTGTAGAGTGCTTGGCATGATCTGTAAGCAGCATAGGCAGAGAAATACACACCTCAGGACCTCTGGGGTACATGTGATGCACAGCCACAAGCACAGAGGTTAAAAAAGCAGGTGAGAAACTTGAGCTCTTTTCTGCCTAAGAGCATCCGAGCTTTTCCTCTGCTCTCCTCCAGCTAAATCAGAGCTAGAGACATACGACTCCCCGAAAGTTTTACCCAGCAGTGGGCTTCCACTCTTCACCCCATCACCTTATCCAGTACTGAAATTTTTATTGCAAGGGATATGAATCCCTGCAATTTCCCTGTCCTGGAGCTTTGGTTTTGGAAAACCTCATGGATTTCTACACTCCCTGAAATTTGCAGGCACAAGCCATGAACTCCATGGGCTGTGTTCTTCTGGGAACAGACAAGGAACAGAGCAGCTTAATGTTGAAACCAGCAGAGAATGGATTTCGTGCCGAAGTGCCACTAATACAGCAAATGGTACCATGTCCACTGTGGCTGTTCCAGTGCTATTTACAGGACAATACAACTTCGGGGGCTGACAATTACAGATCATGATTTTCTCCTACATTTCAGAGCCATCTGAAAAAGGATGTCCTGCACAATAAAATGCACCAGCTTGGCCTGGGCTGTATTGTCTGAGAACTCTGATTCACAGCCACAAAGGCGAAGCAGTCTCAGTGCCACACAGGGATGCCGAGCCAAGTTTAATCTTTGGTCTGAGAATCTGGCCCATTTTCAAACATGAAAAAATCTTTCAGTCCAACGGGGAAGGAGTGAGGAAATGAAGACAGGATAGCTCCTATCACCCAGCTAACATGTCTGGGCTGGGAGTGCTGCCACTGACTGTAACGGGGCCAGTATTTCACCCCAAGTCTTAAGGAGCTCACAATGTCAGATTTGACAGAGGAATAATGTAGCTTTGCAGCTGCCTCATCATCCCCACAAGACAATTAGTTGTTGTTTGGCAAGGATCTTTTAAGAACGTCATTGAGACAGAAAGGGAACAGCCTGGATAGCCACGGACTTTTAAAAGCCGGGGACGGAAAATGCACAACGCCATTAAAACTTGAGAAAATCTGGAATGATCATTAAAAGGAATTAAGTTGGGAAGTAATTTATGACAAGAACACTCAAATCCTTTGTTATCTTCTCTTAACCATCATATGCTTCCTGCACACTGGGTATATGAGAGGCTGTGTTAACTGAGGGAAAGAAAAATTAAGCCCAGTAAAATTAACTCGTTTTATCAATTTGTGCTTTCTGCAACAGTTTCCTGACAGCAGCTACAAGAGGCTGTAAAACTGATGAATTTGCATGGAAAAAGAAACCGGTGTAAGTAATTTGTGTAAAAGGTAACAGGGACATGGACTACTATAATTCAGACACCCTGCAGATAGCAGACTGCTGCAGTGTGTGCAGTTATGGGTTAGAAAAATGACCACACTGCAGTCAGTCTGACTTGAATGGAAATCAATCATAAAGGTACTCTCTGCAGCATCTACTCCACAGTTTTCAGCAACTTCCTTGCCAAACAGATTTGTGCTCTGCAAACCCTTTCCTGAGCAATTCCTCTGCACCCTCTGCCTCCCAAAGCCAAACTTAACAGGTTAAAGCACACAGTTCTCCAAACAGGAACGTAAAAAGGCAAGCACTAAATTAAAACACTGTTTCTTTCTGAGGCATAATGAATTTTGTGGACATTGTCAGATTTATGAAACAATTTTATTCCAAGGAAATAAGGAAGAAAAACTGGTATGTGGGGAACGCTTCCTTTCTTTCTTTCCCGTGCTGTGTTTATTGCCCTTTCCCCAAATCCTGGATATTTCTTGAGTTGGCCCTATAGGAAAATGGAATGTGTGTCCACAGCAGGGGTAGGGTAGGAACAAGGTATTGCTAATGCTGTGTAAACTCAGTGCAAAGCAGGGAGGGCTGATCCCTCAGGGGTTGCTGCCTGGGTAGCAAACAAGAAGGATGCTGTGCTGGTCACCAGCCAAACCACCTTGCCACACTCAAATGCCAGTTTGAAACCAGAGGGTTAAAGAGCAAAACTCACCTTTAACAGACACCAGCAGAGGTTGAAGTGCCTGGCTGGGCTGTGGGGGCCAGTACTTGAACCCTGTGGCAGTCCTTGCACAGGAGCCACCACCCTGACAACCACCAGCTCAAGGTCTCTGGCCCCAGAAGTGCTGTGGCAAAGGTTGCACAGGGCTGAGCTGTTCCAAAATCCCTTCTCCTGCCTTCCTGACAGTGCCTGTCTTCCACCAAAGCCCATTTGTACCTCTGCTTGCAGTTATTGCATTTACTGCCATAAATCACAACAACGTGCTGGAGTTATGGCTGCCTCATCCCTGGAAATGTCCAAGGCCAGGCTGGATGGGGGGCTGAGCAACCTAGGATAGTGGAAGGTGTCCCTGCTGGAATGAGATGGGCTTCAAGGTCTCATCCAACCCAAACCAATCTGTGATTCTATGATTCCCAGCAAAGGCAGCATCTCTGCAGAGTAAGCAAAGGGATCAAAGGGTTGCAAACTGTGACAAAACTCTGTCTAAACTAAAAAACTCTGTCTAAACTAAAAAACTCTGTCTAAAGTAAACCTCCTGATTGCAGCATATGACAATCCACCACACAACTCCCCTACCCCTGTTCCTACACCCCAGGAACACGCTCCAGCCCCACACGGAGCAGCGTGGGGGGAGCTGCAGCCTCACAAACTCCAGGCAACAACATCAAAACCACACCATTCCTCTTGTAAGAAATGCTCTGCAGCAGAGTGACCTCCTGGCAGCTCAGGAACATCCTCCAAACGGGAAAGGATGTCAGAAACTGTGGCTGTGAGTCAAAACAAGAAATCTCCACCTTGGTGCTGGCATCAAGATGCCACCTGACCCAGGGCTCTGAGCTGGAAGGAGGTGAGAGGAAAGGATCTCTCTTTCTCCACAACCAGCCTGGAGCCCCCATTTCAGCTGCTGGCATCACAGAAGATTCCCTGTGCAGCTGGGACACGCTTGGTGATGCAGGAGGAGCTGGTTTGCCCAAAAGGAGGAGGAAGAGGAAGAGGAAGAGGAAGAGGAAGAGGAAGAGGAAGAGGAAGAGGAAGAGGAAGAGGAAGAGGAAGAGGAAGAGGAAGAGGAGGAAGGTGGGTGCCTCTGCCTGACACTTTTCTACTCCCAGGATGCAGGGCAGCATCACCCTGCTCCCAGCCTGCACCCTCCAGCTCAACGCCTCACCCGAAATGTCAAGAAAAATAATGGAGAAATTAAGAAAAAGCCCTCTGACTTAACCCAATTGCAATATTTATTTTGAAAAAATTACTGAATTACAGAACAGGAAACCCACTAAATAAAACCAGCCAGGCTGGCATTTGTCTCCGTTGGAATAGAACACTTTCTTTAAGCCACGTTAATATTTAGCCTCCCTTTTTTTCCCATTTGTATGTATTTATTTTAACAGAGGGGCTGGGATGTGACCAAGATCATTACACGTGTAACACTGCAGTGAAGTGATAATGTGTTTAGGGTTAAATGGGAGAAACATGACATTTGACTAATAAACTTTTTCCTGTGTTGTGACTCCATAAACAAAGGGAAACACACTGTGCTGCTGCTGCTGCTGGGAGGAAAGGGGAGCTGGGTGGTTTTTTTTTTTTTTGCAAGGCCTTTGTTTCCTCCACACTGTATCATTAGATTCAAAGAGGTTTCACCGAATACAACAGATATGAAATGTGTGATGTTCATTTTAAAATTACAAATACAGCCTGCTATTGACCATCTAATTATGCTGAGTTCCATTTATAAACATAGCTAACCACTAAGTTTATAGAGACTTTTTGTGCTGCTTTAATAGGATATTGATCGAGAGCAAGGTTTGAGTGGACTGCCATTGAATTGTGTAATGGCATACAAAAGGCAAGGTCACGGCAACTGTTCACTCTATGCCTGCAGTCTATTTTTTATTATAATCTTTTTTTCTCCCTCTCATACCCAAGCCCACACAGAGAGTTTTGGATAGCAGTGCTTTGCTAAGGAATATAGAGTATCTTTTTAAACGTTAATTTTCGTGCTGCTGACTTTAACTGCCTTCACTACTGTAGTGCTTAGTATAGCAGAAAACATACCGGCTGCAGTTCCGAGAGAGCAGCTCTGTCACACCCCGGCTCGCACACACGCGCTCTGTGAGGAGGGGAACAGCCTCTCCTGCTCTCCTGGGCTACAAGAAGGCATGCACTGGCCAGCCCAGCCCCTCCACAAGAGCCAGGGTGTCCCACACCTTGCCTTGCACGTGCTGGGATTCACTTTCCCTGCGGTCTGTTTGGGCTGGATGAGAGGCGTGAGGAGGCTGCGTTTCCTCAGTCGCATCCGCGCTCCGTGCCCGGAGTGCTGGCAATCCCTCTCATTCCCAGCCCTTGCCCTCATGGCAAGGACACTTCAGCCCCTGCCTCCATCCCCAAAGCTCCATCCCCAAGCCTGGCACCTGCTCCATCAGTGTGGCAGGATCCTGAGCTTCCCAAAACGTCCTGCCCACAGAAGCACCTGTGGAATTAGTCTAAATGTTTCAGGGATAATTAGCTGGACCATTTCCGTGTGTACACAGGAGCAGTGAGGAAGTTTGTGTGCTTGTGGTGCCACAGGCTCATCAGAAGGATCAGAAGTGCCCCCACTGCTCCTGGCAGCTCCTCCCTGCACACAGCACACGTCGAACCCAACGTGTGGCATTTTCAGGCCAGGGTGCAGTCAGAAATCCCTTGTTTATCAGCACGAAGAATGATGTCATTTTGACAAATAACACACCACCAAACAAATATGTTTGATTTGGCTCTAGCGAATGTTCATAAATCCTAAATCTTTCTTCACATCCTGGGCAGTGCAGTTTATCTGGCTGCTTGAAGGACCTCCAAGGGAGGAGATCTTCCCAGCAGCTCTCTCTGCACAAGAGCACATGGCGCAGACTCAAAGCCAGGAGGGGAATGCATTCCCCATGCCTTTCTCCCTGCTCCAGCCTGCCATGATCACCCAGCCCTTGCCAAGGGAAGGGGACACTTGGCACCACGGCCACCCCTCTGCCAGCACCTTCTGCAGAGGGTCTTCTCCAGTGCCCTGTGATAGCTGCCCACAGCCTGTGGAATATTTTCCTAACAAGGGGAGAAAAGGAGGAGGTTTCACTTGGCCAACAGCTGGCTGTCAGTTCCCAAACCTGTCCATCTCTGACGCTTCTGCCTCTGAGCCTTTTGTTGTCAGCACAGACCTCTCCAGAGAGGGAAGAATGAAGCCTCTGTTATCTGGAAGGGTCTCCCCAGTATCTGGGGTGACAGACAACACTTAGAGAGGAGCTCACACCCTCTGCCTGCTAATAATGGAGGAGAACTGACAGCATGAGCTGCAACACCCACATCAGATGGGTTGGAGAGGAGTCTTTGTTTTCTCAGATGCACATCTATGATCTCTTTTCTCTGTTTTACTAGGCTCTGCAAGACTCAGCAGCTGGGCAGCATTTCGAAAGAAAATCTGCATCTATAGGACTGAAGAAAGCAAGTTTCTGTTACCAACACAGTCTAGACTTGTTCAATAGCTGACAGAAAGTGTGATGATCAGCACTGATAGGCAAGATAGATAACAGTAACAGCTGACCTTTCACTTGATTAATTCATTCCCCAAATTTGCATGACGGAGACAACTGCCTCTTACTTGAGACTCCTTCTCATGTGGACCTCTGGGAACTTTACTATATAAACCTGGCACATAATTGCTACCCACAATATTTTGTAAGAATTATTTGAGACAACGGGCCACTCCCAGTTAAAATTTGGGGGAAATCACGTATTTCTATCATTGTATTACCCAAAGCAAGCATTGAAAATAAAGTAACAGTAGGCATAGATAAAGATGACCTTTTTGGAAAGAGGACTGGTCTCAAATCAGGACACAGGAACACGCAGACAACCCAGAGAGGGTTATATTAACTTTAAAAGACTTTGCCTACCAATTTAGGCAAACATGCAGCAATTACCTTGCTGCTCTGTTATGTTAAATAATTCTTTGAATATGAGCATGTGAATTAATACTGAGTTTTCTGGGAATATGCTGCTAGACTTGACACTAAACATATCCTACTGGGTAGCCAGGGCATGTCAGGCTGTGGGCTTCTCAGACCTCATAAAGTAAACAAGGTTAAGGCTGGTCAGTACATGTCTGGGGCATCTCCAAGGAAAATCCAGGGTGCTATCAAAAGCAGCATAGCTAAATCAGTTGCTGGCACTCTTCCCTCTGAGTCAGTTTTGAAGTGATATCCCGATATGCTTTGGGGACACTATTTTTGGTAGAGGTGCTGGCTTGTAGACAGGATATAAAACGGAGGTCTTGACCTCCCAGGATTATTAAAGAGCCCATGAAAAACAGTGCAAACCCCCGTGTCTGGAACAGATAAAAGCTGAATCTTTATATTTTTCCCACCAACACCTTCTTTCTTATTTCTAATGAAGTCCATGCTCTTTCTGCGTGCAGGTGCCCCATCCTTGAAGGTGGTGCACGTCAACTGCAAGCAGAGGGAACATCTCAGACACAGCTCATAATTTGCAAAACATGCTGAGTGCTAGGATTTCTGATACCCAGTGTTTCAGTTTAGTTACAATAAAATATCAGGGAAAATTAATAAGCTTGAAACACGATGCTCATGAGGTCAGTGCCAAGCTCTGGGGGAGGCTGGGAAGGCTCCAGCCAGGAGTGGGGCACTTTCCTAGGAAAAGTGCACACATGGAGCACGGCTGACAGAGTCCAGAGGCAGCTCTGCTGTGCAGGGCTCCTACAGCCAAGATAAGATTGTGGTGAAGTGGGATGCCTTGCAGAGGGGGAGGGTGAATCCTTCGGGCTTCAAAAGCCTCACGCTGTCACACTGAAATGAAGTGACATAACACGGAGACGTTCAGATCCTGGTGACAGCCTGGGTTTGTCCACCCTGGCTGCAGGTACCAGCCAGTCTGTGCTCTCTGGACAGCCAGTTGGATGCCAAAGCCTCTGCTTAAGCACTTCAGCAAGTGAACTGATTTGCAAATGTGCTGAGCACTCAGCAGCTCCTCTTGACTTCTGAGTCCTCTTAACTTTGCCCTTCTCTCAAAATTCCCACCAGTTGTCAGGGAAGGAAGCTCAGGAGAAATGTTTGCTTCAACATTTTTCTCTCTGCCTCTCTCCAGGGCATATAGCTCTCATGTATATCCCACTCATCATGCTCTCCTTGTGCCATCCTATTTTTGAATGTAAAGCCAATTTACTAGCTAGTGTCTTTCTAAAAGAGGAAATAAACCAGGAAAATCCTCGGAGAAACTCTGTGTTCTGACTCAAAACCACAGATTTTCTACTAGGTTTGTGCCAGTTAGAGATTCCAGCCCCAGAATGACTTAAATTACATGCCCAGAACCAGTACACAAATAAATATTTCTGCTATCTAAGAGAAGAACCATTTTTATCATTTAAAGAGATTGGTTGCACAGCCTAAGGTTTTTAAAGGGGCATGTAGTTGAGGGTTTCACCTGGAGCAGTGGTGACTGGTGACCATCTGATGTTATCCCATAGCTCCCCTCTAGCTGGAGAAAGATCACAGACTGGTTTGGGTTTGAAGGGACCTTAAAGATAATCCAGTCCCACCCCCTGCTATGGGCAGGGACACCTTCCACTGTCCCAGGGAGCTCCGAGCCCCATCCAACCTGGCCTTGGGCACTTCCAGGGATGGGGCAGTCACAGCTGCTCTGTGCCAGGGCCTCACCACCCTCCCAGGGAAGAATTTTTTAGATCCCTAAAAGACTTGTTCCTACAGGCCTGGCTTAGCAGCAGTGTCTCTGCAAGACCCTGTCCATACTCTTCCCTTGGACTATTTGGATTATGTCATAGGAAAATACAATCAATGCACCTTTGATCAATGGAACAGGGTGGTGACAGGTACTCTTAATTCAGTGTTGTTAGTGAGTATTGACAAGCCTGTAATGATCATGCTACAGCATGTCACTCATGCTGGGGGCATCAGCATTCTTTAAAGGTCAAAACCCAAATCCTTCTAGAAGACAGAATTCCATGCAGTTAATGGAAAACGTGGGCCTGGGGAAGTCAGGATGTGTGAGATTATCAGGGCTGAAGCTGGCACAGTTGTTGGCACTATTAATGACTTCAGCAACTTGCAGGTGTACAAACCCCAAATTCAGAGAATATCGTGAGTTGGAAGGGACCCACATGAATCATCAAAGTCCAACTCCTGGCCCTGCACTGGGACAGCCCCAAGAATCACACACACAGACACGTTCACATGGCATGGATTAACACAATGTGAAAAAACAGCATCAGAAAATTTCCAGGCTTATGTGCACAGATCAGGTAATTTCCAGAGGTCTGGTTATAATACAGCCCTTGGATCCTCCCAGGGATCCATGGGAAGCTGATTTCTGTATGCATTTATCTGCACTCTGCCCATTTTCAGCTGGGTGCCAGAAGAGCCTATCAACTTGCACATGCGAGTTTGCAGAATCAAATTATTTATCAGCTTACTTTAAAATTCTGCTTTTTTATTTTCACCCATTAAAAGAAGTGGCACAAAAATGCTGTCTACTGGCAAGAAGAGGGGAGAAAAGAGTCCAATTTTCAAGATGCTGTTTCTGAATTGAGGAAGGGAACAATAAGAATCAAGGAAAAAAAAACACCTTGAATTGCAGAAACCACATAAACTGGCCACAAAACGATACTTACTTTGTGAGACTCTTACTAGCTCAGTCACACTGAAAACACCTGATGTGACAAAACTGTCCTGGAAGCCCAAATGTCCTACAAAACAAACAGAGTGAGAGAACTGCGATTAGCTTTAAGCATTTAATGACAGTATTCTCAAATACTTTACTTTCATTTAGAGTTAAAATGTGACATCTAATTTCCCACTTAGCAGTAATTATTGTTTATGTAGGTGGGTAACCAGTCATACAGCTATGTAGGCTGCTTTGTGGTTTCTATCTAGAGGTTAGGAAAGCTAACATGACACATCAGCAGGGAGATTTTTACATGTTAAAGCATCTCAACAGGAAATCTGAAACAAAAGAAGACTATTTTAATAAACGGTTACCTTGGATGACCCCTAATGACTTCACAACTGAAATGAAAATACTGTACCTAGGAAACAGACAGGACAGCTAAGTTCCATAATCGTTTTGAACGTTATTCTCTAAAGAAACATCTGATCAGGATTATCTACCCATTCATTCAAACAAAACAAGATTTAAAGATGTATTCTTCATTTTTCTAAGGTTACACTAGGGGGATCTTAAAAGAGCAGATGGTTAAAAAAAATTTAAATTCAGGCCTTTTCAACAACAACAACAAGAATTCTAACATTTAGAACTAGGTTTTGAAAAGAAAAATAAATCTCTGCATAAGAAAAAGTAATAACATTGAACTGTGGACTGTCTGGAGGAACCAGGGCGGACGCATCCACGCTCGCCTCCCTCGTGCAAGGAATGCCTCTACACTCGGTATCAAAATGTGATGGCACTTTACATAACAGTATTTTCCTTCTTCTCTGCAAACATGCCTACCACCAAATGTTCATTTAATTTTCACGGGTATGCTCAGTGACAAAGGAGCGGCCGGGCTGCAGCCCAGCGCGGGCGCGAGGGCCGGGATACGGCAGCTCAGGCGGGACAGAGCCGGACCTCAATTAGAGGGAGGCTGCACTCGGCCGGCCAGGCTGACCTCCTGCTTTGGAAATCAGGGTCACAGGAGAAATCGCAGGATAAAGGGATTATTAAAAGAACTGTAAAGTCCTGCTTGCCCACAGGATAAGTGGCATACCTTTTTAGGCTGTCCTACTTAGAGTCACTGATTCCGGCGCACGCACACATTTATTATTGAATGTTTTGCAGGGGCACCATCTGCTCCATCGTTAATTGTTTGTCAGGCTCAGTACGATTTCCCTGAGTTCCATATATTCTCCTGCACCCCACGCTCATCCCGGGAATACCTGTGCACCTTTCTCTAGTGACCAGAGCAATAGGACTAACACCAGCTGCATGTTTGTACTCCTGGCTTTTTTTGGGGCTGTTTAAACAAACCCAGCATACCCCGCTGCCATTTCTACCTGTGGGATGGGATGCAAAAGGAATACATCTTCTGTACAGGTCTACAGAGGGTGGAATGTCAGGCAATGTGTCAGGGAAAGGTTTGAGAGAGATCTGGAGGGAAATGAGCTGTTCACCTCCAGCCAAGATCTCATGGAATTCTGCTCCTACACAGAAGAAGTTCCCTCTTTCTCCTAGGAGCCCACAGTGCCAGATGAACGCAGTCTCTAAGCTAACAGACTCGAGACAAGTTTCTGCATCAGGCATGTTTTTATACTCCAGCAATAATGATGAGTTTTCAAACTGTGTATATGTATATCTTTGGGCATCCTTGTGTATGTGTGTATACATATGTATTATGTACACAAACATATAAATATACACAAATCTGTCATGCTCCAGCTGTAGATAAATGTACTATAAAATATTGAAATTGATGCTGAAATTCAACACAAACAAATTCCTCAATCTGCAAACAAGGTTTTTATTTACATCAAGAGAATAAATTTTTCTCTACTTCAAATGAAAAAAAATGTTCTTACGAGCTTTTATTTTTCCTTATTTTCAATTTAGGAATAGCTCCCAGATAGCAGTAAGTGCTTTTGCCTGATCTGCTTTGTACTTTCCCACAATAAAGGTGATGACTACCTCATTCTGCTTTTTAGAAACAGTTGCTGCCCATACACAACGTTTGTTCACCGCCGATTTCCCAAGTATTTTTAATATGAAGATCTACTTTTCATATGCTGCAGCAGACCTGCCTATTGAATTAAATGATCTGTGAATTAAAAATAATTCTCTTAGGTCTTCACTGAAACCACTCATGTGCCTAAAATTAAGCATATGCTTAAGTGCCTTGCTGGATCAGGGCCAGGATGCTTACTACTCCGCAGAGCCCTTCGGAGGGAAGCCAGTCTATGCTATGTAACTTCTCACACTGTGCTCATCATGGCAGTATCTGAGCAACTTCCAGAAGTGCATCCAGCAATGCCACGAACATCTGCCACGTGTTGTTTTTTTCACAGCACACCACACTGGCTCTGCTCTGGTGTCCACTCCCACCTGCATTTCTCAGGCAGGTTCCCGCTGCACAGAGAGTGAAGGTGAAATTTAAATATGGAAGGAAAAAAAACCCTCAAATCATAGCCACGGTAGGATATTTGGCTGATTTTTTAAAGGGAAAGTCTAGAGCCCTTTGTAATTCTCCTGTGAAAATGTGATTGTCGCAAGGCGAACCACATTACTTTAACCTGTCATACACAGGTAAAACCAGAAATGAAAGTGCCATTTTAAATGCATTCTAACTCTCAGGGCATGAGAGAAGATGAGTAAGTTATCTTGGGCATGCTGATTTCAATATTCCTATCTTGGGTGCACCTGAAATGTCCACTTACTCCTGCAGGATCCTTCCTTACAGGAGTACATGTAATAGTAATCATTAAACAATAGCACGCAACGAGCATGGTTAGATTATCCTCCTTCAATACTGAAAATAAACATTTCACAAATGAAAGGTGAATTTCACAACTCTCCAATTCGGTATTTACTTATAAACATTAGGAAACTGGGGGCTTGTTTTGCCAATCATTAATAATACCTTCATACCCACAAAAGCCATGCCCGTGGCTTAGAGCTGTATCATGAATACATTTTGAAGCATGGTCGGTCTGTGAATTTGCAGTTCAGTAGAACCCCATGAAATTTTAAAGGTTTGCCTGGATGGCTCACACTGCAAAATCCAGGCCTAAGACTCTCGTTTTTGCTGAGCTGGGGTAACAGTGAGAGAAGAAAACAAGGGAAATAGTACAAAGAACCTAAGTGTGTAAAAGAAGAATTACTGGGAAACAGCAGCACTGCCAAAAGATGTGAAGCTAACATTATTAACTAGGGTCAAAAGGCAAAAAGTATCAATTTGGCTGATCCACTTAATTTTGAATGAGAAGGAAAATAGTTAAAGTCAAGCAATTACATATGCAGATGTTAGCATTAACGAGCTCCTGTACTGAAAAGATGATTAAACATTCTGAAAGCTCCCAAGATTTACTTTTCATAGGGCACTTTACTGAAATAGTTGAGCTGTGATAATTTTCCTCAATATCCAAAAGACAGGACATTGAAACTGCTGTGTATGACAGGTTGTGTCTGCAGCTTTGTGCAACAGTCACAGTTTGGTAGCAAAGCAGCTGCTCAAAATGAACCTTGCAGGGTTCATTCACTCAAATTTTGGGTACAAATTAAGACACGTGGCTGGCCAAGGCAGGCTCTGACTCAGCAAAGCTGTTGGAGCACGTGCTTCATTTCCATCACATGCCTGACTAAAGCACGTCCTCACTGCCCTGCCAAACAAAGACGGGCTGACAACCTTAAGGAGGAATTAAAATAAAAAGTTGATTCATTCCTTCAGTCGAGTCTAGGGGCAGGTAGGGCTTAGCTCATCACCTAAGATCTCACTTTGGCTCACAGAGATGATAATCTTTCCCCTAATGGGGGGAAAAACCCCAGGATAATAAGACCAAATTGAATAAAGCAGATCAGGGTGGTAACTAATAAATCATTGTGCACAACAGCAGAGTGTTATTGTACTAGGTACCACATGGAAAACATCTTCCCATAACTTGATGGCTGCTTCAACTGGGGAGAAAATTCACAATGCCATTTACATATTCTTCCTTTGGATCCCAGCAAAGAAGCCAGAAGAAAAGGCTTCAATTGCTGAAGCCTAATTCTGATCTCTCTCAAAGAAGTTTTAAACAAATCTTTCTACACTGATCAAATAGAGTTTCACCTCATTTTCTCCTAATTTACACTGGCAGAGGAGAAATCAGGATTAGGACTTGTTGTCTAGTGCTATTTGTTTTGAATTATTAAGCAAACATTCCTATTTCAATGAGTAAACGTGTACAAAGGCAACTAACCTTCGTCCTAAAATCGAGTTTACAGGGAGAGTATTGTCTGCTTTCCCAATTAATGCAGTAAAAAGGAGTCTCAGACGTTGAGCTACCAATCAAGAGCTTGTGTTGTAGCTTGAGAAAATCATGACTGATGCAATTACTTTTATGTAGAAAGTCTGAATATAGTCTATAGGTTAAAGTTCATCGGGTTATTGTTCCTTAATTGAATATCTGAAGATGTTTTCAAGGTGCTCAAGGTATTACTGTTATTTAATTAGCAGGCTTCCTTGTGCAATCCAACAGTATTATTTTTGCTATAAAATAGTTAGATTGCACCACAAATATACAAGGTATTTTCTAAACAGAGATACAGCTGGTTTCCTGAAAGCTAATAAATAAAACCGGGAGAGAGTAACTCCTTTGAATATGGAAAAATCCAAATCCAGTTATTTTTCTTCCACTACAATCTGTGTGACAATATATTAAGCTTCAGAGAACAGCTTTTTGGGAGACTTTGATTACTTTTCAGTGTTTCAAAATTACACAAGTCCCCCAAACTAGCACTGAACCCATTTCTAAAGCTTTTTTTCATGTTTAGCATCTCACTATACATAGCCATCTTAAAACCTTAAAATAGTAATAATCAATTAGGGTCTCAAGCCTATTATCTTAACCAAATGCCTGATTAAAAGAAAAGCCCTCTCTGCTCGAAGTGCAACTTGATTCCTTTTGGTTTTATCCTCTATCTAGATAATCCCATGTTTCACAAACAATGCGGAGCAATAATGTTGATGAGAAAATTAATGTCTGTATCACACAGCACATGCAGGCCTGGAGAGAGGGGATGTTATCAGAGGGAACCCGGCTCACCCTGAGGACTCCCAAAAGATTAGCTGAGGAGGATGGGGGTGAGGGAGTTACTCCTAATCTGCATTCACCAGCAAAAAAGAAAGGACTGAACATGCGTGCTTCAGTCAAGACCTTCATAACATTTACACTCTGCTTAATTGGAAGGTGAGTTTATCAAGGCTGGGCTGACCCAGCTGAGGCAGCCCCACCACTGCTGAGAAATAGCTCAGCTCTATCCCACGCTGGAAATACAAAGCAAGATCCAGGGGGCTAAGCCGAGTATCTAAAAAAACTAACTCCATATTTAAAAAAAATGGAGATTGAAGAGACCACCTATGCCAGCCACAGTACTCTGTCCAAGGGAATGTCTGTGCCAGTCCGATGGCAGACAGCACCAGGCTGGGATACCGCATGTTGCAACAATGAAATCTGCATTTACCAGCAGCCCCCAAATACTGATCACCAGAGCTGCCACGGTGGCCTTATTTTAATTGCTTTGTACAAAATGCATTGGTCAAATTTGTAAATGATAAACCTTTAATGGTAAATTAGACCGCATTTTTAATTCATGGACATTTTATAGAAGAGTTAAGCAAGACATTATCCATTGAAGGTGATACAGAAACATCTCTCGTTCCCTGACAAATGCTCCCACTCCTATTTTGGCTTGTTATTTCCAATTTAATTTTAATACCACAGCAACAGCTCACCTTGGACAAATTGCACATTTTCTTATGGAGCGACCGTGGGGCCACGCCACAGACGCCGTTATTTCTCCTGGCTCCCTACCTGCCTTTGGCCAAGGTTTTAAGAAGCACCAGAACTTTCTTTGTGGCCCATAGCAGGATGGATTAGACCGTCCAGGGCATGTCGTGTTAGTACAATAGAGGAACACTTTTAAGACTTTAAAGTCATGTAATACAATTCTAGGCTGGATCTTTCTTGTTAAAAAAAGTAGAATGGGAGTGATTGAAAGAGAAAAGGGCCAATATTTGACAACAGAAATCAGCATAACCTCCTAACAGCGGCAGTCATGGATGACTGCCCTTTGACCCGAGGAGATTATGTGGGATTTCAATGACAACAGCTGGAAGTGAGCATGTGAGAATAGAGAACACAGATCTGAGGCCTCCTACAAAAGACTGCACAATCCCTGCCCAGATCTGAGTGTTGATTAGAAATTGTTTCCTGGTCCTGGCTTAATAGACTGTGATAATGAAAGTTTTGTTAACCCTTCACAATATGCAAAACCACTGGTAAATGATTTGCCTTTTTGGGTTTTAGCTAAAAAGTCTGTAACCAGCAGACAGTGAAATTGTCTGTCTAAAACTGCTTGTTTTTGTGGGTGCCCAGAGCCCAAGTTCAGCTCCTTTTCCATATGGTTTGTGGCCGCTGGGAATCACTGTCTGCTGGGGGTGGCTTGGAGGAAGGATTCTCACCCTTCCCTAAGGAACCCACCTGACCAGGGGTCCTCCAGAGGGGAATCAGAACACAAATACTTGTGTAACCTCTCCCTGCATGTTACCATTCCTACTCACGGCACTTCAGAATCTCTAATGAGAACAATGCCTAATTATCCTTTTAATATTTGTCATATTGAGCTTCAGTCTGGGTTGTGAATTAATAAATGTGGACCAGAGCAAATGTGGCATCAGGTGTGTCACCAACAGCCTGATCCTGCACGGATCCACTGCAGCCTCAGCTCTTAGGAGATTCAACTCATTTTATATTTAAGTGCAGAGATAGTGGAATTAATGGAAACTTATTACCGTTAATGAACTGATTACAGATTGCAATCAATCACGTCAGGCTATGTCCAAGTGGTGGCACACGGATAGTTCCTTTCTCTTGAAGACAAAGGTCTTCTTGAAACATTGAAAGCATTTCAATTCACGTTAAAGCCCTTGTGTAATGGAAACCATTCCAAGATCTAAGATGTCTGGTGTGGTTTTTCATTTCTGATGAGTCCTAACATCTCTGTACTTTTCAGTACTCGTGTGTGTGAGAAATCAGTTAAATACAGTTTATTGATAAAATGATAAAAATTTAGAATCTCCCTGTCTACCATAAACCCAATTGGATGAAAAAACCTGCATTAATACTGATAGGGGCCTATAGCTTGAAAAACAACAGATGTCTTAAATTAGCATATTTCTGTTTCAGGTCCTCAATCCAAAAATCAAATATTAAAGAAAAGAAGAAAAAAATCATGGTAAATGGTCATACTCATTTGGCAGCTAATAAAATAATGTGCCTCCTCAAAAGCATTTCAAAGTAAATGAGACGAAATCTACCTTGGGATAATAATTCTGGAATATTTATAGCATCCAACAATAAAAAGAGTAATAAAAAGAAAAGCCTGCCTCCCTGAAAATAATAATATGAAGGAGTTATTTATCTTCGTATTTTCATATCAACCCTGGTTACAAGAGCAATGACAGCTGCGATCTCCAAGGTCTGTGGTGACATTGCCAGTGACTCAGTGTCCAAATGGAGCTTCCAGGGAAAGCTGGCAGCATGTGCTGCTGCAGGGTGCTCCCTGGGCACCCACCAACAGGCTCACACCCACCCCATGGCAAATATGGGCACTGGAGGGGAAGACCCAGAAGGGGATACTGCCATCCCTGCCCATCTACCCCTCAAAGGCCTCTGTAAAACAACATCCCAATCATGAGTGTGGCATTGCACTAACCTCAGGACCCCCCAGACAGCTGCAAAACCTCCTAAAGAGAGTAATGTAAGGATCACAGTTCTATCCATTGGCTAGTTTTTGGTGTCAGCATCTTATTTCTGGTGGAACCTGAGAACAAGGGCTTGTACAACTTGTTTGTCTGCAGCCAATTGCGCATGCTCCATCAGCTGCCCTTGCTCCTCTCTCCATCATCTGTCCTTGCCTCTCTCACTCCTCACCAAGTATAAACTGGTATTTTGCCTCCTGAATCTGTCCACTGGTTTCTAGGAAGCTGCTGGCAGGAGGAAGGAGCCGATGGCAGGGCTGTGTGCCGTAGCCGCGTTCCGGTCCGCACGCCACCAGAGCGTGCCTTGGAACATGCAGAGTCTACTTGGGTTTACACTGCTCCAAATTAGAATTTAGCTACTGTATTAATGCCATAAATATTATTGTTCATGCTGTGTGAAGAACATCAGTGTGAAAATAAATGTAAGGATATTTAAAAACTGGTGTGGAATACTTAGGTATTCAGACTAATCACGGGCTGAAATAAGCACATTTGTTTCAAATCCTGTTTATAGCACTGCAGCCCCTCCCTCCTTTAAATCTTCCTCTTAACCATAGTGATGTTTATTGAATACCTGTCATTTCTCCAGCAGCATGTGCCAACAGCGGCTCACCAGTGCCAGGCTGCATGAAAACCCTTCTGTCTCCTATTCTCCAAGGGGCTCCCTTAGATCAACCACTACCATACCCAATACACTGAAACCCATAAATTTGCAGATACTGTAGTCAAAATTCTTAACAGGAAAGTGCACCCATTTTGCCCAGTGTAGCATACTGAAATATCACATGGTGAGAAGCATTTCTCACCATGTGTAAACTGTCAATTTGATTTGAAATTAAAATTTTTGATTAACATGAGCATTTCTGAGCCTCCCGCTGGCAGCAGCCCTATTGCTGAAAAGTGACATGATTTGTGACACACATGCTGTACAGAAGCCCCATGCCAGCAATTGTTAAAACCATTTTCATTCTGCTTTAATACGGTATGACACTCAGGAAAATAATTTTAATATCTAGGAGAAAGAGGGTAAAGGCTTAAGGACTGAAGTCCTTTATGGGTGTAAAGCGGGATTAGAGCAGCACGGAAAATCAGCATGGAGGTCTCCCCATCTCACAAGTCATGTCTCTTTTCAGCAATAGGAACCATCTGCAGGAGGCTAAGAAAGGTCCATGCTGAAGCACAAAGCCTTCTTTTAAATCCAGTTGATATTTCAAACACAGCATGAGGTACTTTCCACCTATGAATGCCGAGATGCTCGTGCATGGGGAAATGCTTGCAACTCCAATAATTAAACCCTCTCGGATGGGAGGTAGGATTTTCTGGTTTCCACAGCAGTCTGTTATTTTTCCATGTTTATCATTTCCCCGGAGATATCAGTGGTCACCGGAGATACTAACATTTATACGGCGAATTACTTACGAAAGAGGAAAGTTTTGTGACTACTGGGACTTCTAAGGCTGGGAATCTACCTCTTTGTCAGGGTGGTGGGAAGATTTTTGCTAGTTTAAACAGCTACCAAGTGAACACAAGAAGCAGGACAGATTTTAAGGCTCTGATGTACGCAGGCAGGAGACAAAAGTTCAGAGGGGATTTTTATAAACGTAAGCCTGTGTCACTGCTGCAAGCTGCTGACTCAACTGTGTCACCTGCGTGTTTCTCAGAGAAATGGATCATTTCTTTTCCAGTAACATCATGTTCTGAGGAAGTTTATCATGAAACAAGTATCACGAACAGTCATTCTGAGCAGCAGAACAGCTTTGATATGTGTCGACACGCATCTGACTTTTCTTTGAGCTCCTAGCACTATTCATCACATTAAACACTCTGCTCTGCTGGACTCTCTGTTCCTAGTAAACACAGAGCGATTTCTAATTGCCATAACACAGCAAGTTAAAAAAAATATAGTATTTCAAAAGTAATTTTAGATGGTGAAATGAAATACCAGGATGATTCAGATGCCCTGGAAGCATTCAGGCCTGAACATAAAGCCATGGGCTCATTTATGTTGATAACAGAGCTCAAGAACTCGATCTGCATGAAAAACACGATCCTTAATAAAGCTGTGATACACAGTTACTAGAAGTATGCAGATTCTTTCAAAAAGTCTGAAGTTTAAATAAGCATTGTGTGTGAATATCTCATTTTAATTAATATATTGCCAAGAAATTATACAACTGCACTCAGCGATGCTGTAATTATTTTAGGATCTATAAAACCCTCCCTCAGCACCCTCCAAGGTTACCCTTCAGACATGCTTGGGGCTGGACTGAGGGAGTCTGAAGTCCTGTGGACACAGATTTAGGGGGCTATAAAAAGAGTATCAGGCATTTTTTAATGTGCATGTTAGTTTATAGTTATAGGAATAATCCATGTGTCCAGATAGTATGGCAGATTCTCTAGGGAAGCCCAGAGTCCAGGAGGAGCTGGTGGGGACAGGGTCAGGTGAGGGAAGCCTCCCTGCCCCACTTTGCTTGGTGATAAGGACACAAACCCTGGCAACTTCATCAGGTGGTTCCTCTCATCCTCCCTTCCTGGCACTCCCCTCTCTTCACACTACGGCACTTCTAAAAGGCTGTGGCAGGACACCACGATAATGGAAGCTGTAGAAATACCTGCTCAAGATTAGACTGTACAAATGTGATGTGAAAGTAAGAAAGCTGGGCATGGAAGCTGAGTCACGAGGATCAGCCAGCTCCACCTTTCCCCATGACTTTCCTCTCCCTTCAGAGCTACTTCTTACACCTTCTCAGCTGACACTACTGGTGAGCAAACTGTAATTCACAGTAAACTCCATGGATATTGTGTATTTACCTGTTGTCCTTTCAATTGAGTTCTTGGAGTTTTCTCTCCAGGAGTCTCTTACTCCTCTGTTCTTTGCACAGAACTAACTCTGATAGCTTTTAGTCCCAAATAGGCTGACTTCTGGTTACACATTAGTTATTTTAACACACTTTACACGTTAGTTATTCTTGTGGCTGGGGAGGAAAGAGATTTGTCACTAGTCATGTCATGCACTCATCTGCCTCTGACTGACTCCACTGGCAGAGTGGAGGTGCATGGGCAAAGTACTGCACACTCCTGGAAGCAACATAACCCCGTCCCTGGGTGACCCAGGCTCATATCCCAGGCTCTGCCAGGTCTCTGCCTCCCCCAAGCACTGAGGAGGAAGCCCCACAGACTGACTGACTGACTTCCCAAGCTCTGCTGCACTCAGGGTTAAGCAGGCAACTACGCTTTCAGACAGCGGTGGAGAACACCCAGTGTATTAGTGGGCAAGTCCCCAGCCAAGTCCCAAACTAGCAACATAAATCCAGTGGGAAGAGACTGCTGGATGTGGAAACCAGCAGCAGAGGTCTGCACGATGACTGAGACTCTCTTTCCGTTTCATTCTAAGTTTATGTTTTGTAGGGCAGGATGCCCTGTCTACATTCCTTTACGGACTAAGAATGGACATTTATTAACAAGTACTTGGGCGGACAGCCCAAAACTCCAGACTCCTGGCCTGGGACTGCAGGCCAGAGAGGGCCAATGACCCCTGTTTGTGTTTACTGTACTTCTACAGACACATGGTGGTGTGATAGAGGCATTCACTTTCTCAGGTTCAGGCCAAGGTCAGGCCAGAACACAGACCAAGTTTATTTTTCTCGTGTAATCTGCTCAAGCTGTAGCCCAAAGGGGGCCTCGGAGTTCACTCATTGTGAGGGATTCAACATTAACACAGTAAACAGAGGAGGCAGAGAGGGACTTTGTTCATCCTTAACTGATTTGAAGTGCTTTTCCCGTGTGTGGCAGATTGGGTGGTTCCAGGGGAGGTGCTCAGGGAATTGGGATGACGTTGGTGGGATGTCTCATCCCAGGAGGGTGCCTGCAGCAACTCGGACATGCTCTTGGGGTACCAATGAGGACCTGAGATGAATCTGTTGCTGGAAGCTGGGCTGGGCAGCTAAGCCTTTTCACTCCCTTCCTGTGGCAGAAGATTTGCCTCTCTAGAGCCTCTAACCCGTCCCAGCAGTCAGTGTGCATGGCACAGTGCAATACCCAGGGATGCAGAAACATGGCACTGGGGTGGACTGCCCTATCCTCATGCATTTAAGACAATCTGAAGATACCACAGCAGCCAGGACTTCATATTTTGGGCCATGGCTAGCAGTCTGGCCTGGGACAGTTTGTACTCTGACTGACTTTCAAGTTGGCCGGAAAAAATGAAAAAGGAAAAGGAATTCCACTGGCAGGGAGCTCTACATTAAAGTAAAGCAACTCAGGTAAAAACAAAACCCATCTATTATGATTTATGATGCATAATCATTCATTTCTTCTCTGTTCCTCCTTTGCTTGCATTACTGAAATGCAGAAATAAAGGGAAAAATAATGATGGATGGATTTTGGAAAAGTTAGAGTTCAACTCAGGATGGATGTGATCCCAAACATTTCAGATTCTTATCTCATTGTAATTGGAATAGCTGAACCTCTCGTCTGCAAAATTAGGCAAGGCACCCTGTGAGAATGGGCTCGTTTTCACAGAAGTTTAGTCCCCAGACACATGAAAGAATGAAAACAAGAACTGGAACAGAACATTTTAACTCTCGAATAATGGCCTCATTTGGGCAGTTTAGAACAAAACTTCACTGGAAGAGCTGAGGAGGAAATTCTCGCTGCCAGTGTGCCCATCCCTAGACACATTCCTCCACCGAGTACATGAATACTTATCAAAAATGATAATTTATCTAAGAAACTCCCATTCTGTAGCATTCAAAAGAAAAACAGAAAGGGAAAAAGTACACGTGGACAGTAGATACACTGTCCACTCTTCTAATGATGAAGAAATTATTCAGCCAAGTCCACGTGCCCTGCTAGATCCACCTTTGCTCTTGAGCAACTCTGTCTCAACTCTGTCTATTCTGGCTGGTCAGGATGAGTGGCAGAGGGATGGGTGTCTTCCTCCAGCAACAGAATCTCAGGGCCAGAGCAATTACAGTGTTAGACTGAAACATCTCGGTTTTAAAGCTCCCTGAGGTTCAACAGAGAGAGAGATTCAGTCTCAAAAGATCTGGTATCTCCACTGCTTACAGAGGGACAGTGAGGATTTTAGGTTCATCACTGGTGTCTTGTTTTAATGCCTAATGTTAGATGGGGTGAAATCCAAGTCTTAGTCCACATATCACATCAGCATAAATCTGGAAGAAAATTTGCTTTCCTCCCCATTCCTTGCCCCAAGCAATCTCTCTGGACATTCTCCATCCTTACAGTTTTATCTGGCTACTTTTTGTTTGTTTGTTTTTTTGAGTTCAGAAGCCTGTAAAATCCAAGCGCTGCTGAGTTATCCTTGTGTTCCTGCCCTTCATCCGGTTCGTTTGCAGGAGGGAATAATGATCTGTCACCAAGGTAAATTCACTGCCCGGCAGATAATGCCACAGTGTTTCTGCTGCCCATTTCACAGTAAGACATTCTTTTTCAATGATGCTGCATCTCTGTTCTCGTGGGAACAGTTTACGGCTGACATAGCAATAGTAGTAATAACAGCTTACATTTATATTGTACATGGGATGATCTTTACTTCCCTCTCCTAACAGTGGACGGCTCCCAGTCCTACTGCAAATCCATCCTTCATGGCCATGGCAGACAGAAATCTGGGTTCACTAGTACTGGGCTGCCTCGTTCCTCAGCTGCTTGCTTGGGTTGTCACATCCTTTCTAGCCCACTTTGTTGTTGATTTAAATAGAGCCGTGGGCCACTACCCAACCACTGCTCTAAGCCTTCCCTCACAAAAATCTGTGGGGATCCCCTCCTGCCTCAAAACCACAGCCACCTCAGTCTGTCAAGCTGCTGTCCACCCTCTCCTGCTTCTCATCTCTTCCCTTCCTCCTGCAGCTCCAGCTCTGGCATGCTTGGCTGTACGATAAAATTGGCTCCCCTCTGTATGGCGTGGGGGACAAGGCCAGCTCACTGCATTCTGCTGCTGGAAACTTCCTGAATGCGAATTCCCCGATTCTGAAAATCAGGACTTTGAGGTCTAACATGTGGGAAAATTGCAGGAGGTCTGCAGTGCAAAGCTGGTCAGGTGGGGACACCCCCCAAACACCAGCAGGTTTTCAGATGGAGATACAGCTGTCAAAGAGCCTTCTGTTACAGATAAAATCTTAAGAGTAAGGAATTAAAGCAGAAAAATAACAGGGACAGAGGTCTGGATTCTCTGAGAGTGAGAGTGGTACAGCTACATAAACAGCATCCCTCCCTTATGATCCCAGGAGAAGAAATACCAGGAAGGGGTTTGGCCCACTGTGGGCTGAGAGCTGGTGTTGACACCCCTGTGCCTGGCTAGGGCAGGGGGACTTCTGGGTTGACACGGTGGCCCCATGGGAGGGCACACCACAGACGGGGTTGGGGTGCTGGCCATATGTCCTGCAAAGGTCAGACAGAGAGAAGAGAACTATTTGGATACTCTGGAGCAGCCCTATCACTTCCTTGTGCCTCCCCTCACCAGGGACGGGAGCGAGGTGCCAGCTCCTCATCCCAGAGTGTGGCTTGCAGCAGATCCCCTTGCTTCAAGTGCGAGTGAGGGAGGGCGGGAGGTAATGATTAGAGACACTCTAAAATGATTGCATTAATTGAATCTTATGAAAATGGAAAACAATGGCAGTGGGTAATAATAAAACCCCACTGTAACCACGCACATCTCTTGTTTACTAGAAAGTGCTTCAGTGACTACAGATTTACTCTGGGGCACAGCAGGAAACTTTTCTCCTTTAAATTTAATCAGCCCTTTTTTTTTTTTTTTTTCTTTCAGAGAAAAATACCAGCTATCAGATCTGTGCTTCCCATCCACTCCTAAGACTCCTCAGTGCAGTGCCTGGAGGTGATAGTGTGAGCTCACTCAAGAATGTGAAGGCATTTTATAAATCATTTGGTTCCAGCAGGAGGGGGAGAAAGGGAGAAGGCAGAGGGATGATGTAGTTTACAGCACATTCTCAGCAGTCACTCCCAACTGTCAAACTTCAGCATTTTCTTCAGTTGCAACAGTGGTTAACAAAAAAATGTTAAGACAGCAGACATGAAATGCACATAGTAAGCAGCACATTTAATCAACTGGCACCATCCTACCACCCCGCCGCCAAAATCTATCTGGACACTATCACAGCCCAGAAAAAAAGTTGTACAAGTGAAGATAGGGCCCTGAAAAAGGAGCAGAAACGAACAACACAAACTGCTGTAAACAACTCGCGGCGCCCTTTCTTGTGCCAGATAACAACAGCAGAGTTAAAGGAGTGTGTTCACAAGTGTGGCTCACCCGCCTCACCTTCCTCCTGCCCCTTTTGCCATGCTCACTTCCTCGGCTCCTGGGAAAATATTTGGGGACCATTGCAAATAAAAGTCTCCTTCTCACTTTCCAAGAAACGGATCTGGTACTTTTCCATTTCAGTCACACCAGAGCCAGGCTTGAGAGGGGATTTTATTCTCACAACTTTACCAGAGTTGCCCTAAAGTTTCTTTCCAGTTCCTAGCTAGCAACTTCTGCAATTAAAAAGTAGTACCTGCCATTAACAAATAGTACTAATTATCTGTGGAAGTGATGAGGCCTTTTCTGGGAGCCTGCTCTCACTAAAGTGCCCTCCCTGACAACAGCTACAGTCCAGTATGCTGCTTTCAGGAGCTGTGTGTTGCCCTTCACATGCACCTCCCTGCTGGTGTACACAACTCCAGGTTTACAAATTAAGGCAACTTGGAAAGCACCTGATTAACCCATGAATCTACAATACGGGCAGACAAACAGGTTTTTTCTGAGTGCGCAAACCAAGTATGAGTATGAAGGTTTGGATCCATTTGAAAGAAAACCACCTTGTACCTGTAAAACCACAAGATTCATACAGGCAGAAACCAGAGGAAGGTGTGAAAAAACGACAGACCTTTTCATAGTGTGCAGATATATTTGGAAAGGTCTGGAGTCAACAGAACACCTCCTGCACTGGTCAGGAAGTCAGAGAAAAAGAACACTCGAGTGTGAGTGGGAAAGTGCAATCCCTTATCTACACTTGGACATTCCTGCCCGGATGAACCAAGCTCTGGCTGAAGCCACAGAAGTTTAGGTGCTGGTAGTTCAGGTACAGTGAAGGATAAGTGTCTAAGGAGGAGGAACGTATGGCTTGCTAAGGAGTGCCAGACTGGCTGGGGCTGGAGTCACAGGGAATCTCTGATGCCCTTGGGTGGACTCGTTGGAAAACAGAAAGACACCCACGCACACAGATGCTGCTGCCACTGCCTCCACCTCAAGCCTTCTTCCCCTCCGACTTCTGCAGGAAGGGAGCCAGCACCTCCCCAGCTTGCCTGCACAGCACAGCTCCCAGCACACATTTTTAACTTCCAGTGGTTTGACCACAGAGGGCAAAATTCTGGCCAGGGAGCACTTCCGATGGCAGGAGAGCAGCGGTGAGCCAGCCTGGGTTTCGCTGCTGGGATCTCTGAGTGGAGGGTTCCCACTCACTGCCACACTGCCACAAAGAGACACCACCTAAATAGATGTGGAGTAATGAGTACTTCGGATAAGTGACTGATTTCAGAGGGGGCTTTTATCCACAGGCCCTGTATTTATAGTTCAAGCCTTTTCAATTAATATGCACACCCTAAAAGAATTAAACTACTAATTATCACATTTTACCGTGGTTCACAGAACTTTCATCAGATCTAGTAAATGAAATCACAAGTTCAGCAGAGGAAGCTTTACTGCGCCAAATTATGTCAAGGGTATATCATGTTGATAATAAAAGATCACTTGGTTGGAAGCCTAACCTAGAAGGTTGGGGAGGCGTAAAAAGTTCACATTTTGGATCATGCTGCTCTGGTGTGGGCGTTTTGTGGTTTTTTTCTTAGTTATTGTGGAAGGCAATTCTCCTGCAAGTAAAATTTTCCCTTTGTCTTACATTACCGAGCATTAGGGAATTTTTACATAGAAAGACAAATAGAAAGGTTTGGGGTTTTGTTTTGCAAGTCAGGCCTTGGCACCACATCCTCTTTCCACTAATAAACTCCCCTCTCCACTCAACAGAAATTAAACGATGCCCATACCACAAATAAACTCCTTTCCCTAAGTGCCCAGCTTCGTGGTGGGCAGGGTGGTGTTCCAAAGCATCCTTCAGCCTGTGGTCCGCTCCGGCGGCCGCAATTACTCTGACGCAACCCAGCTCTCAGCTGTTAATTAAACAGCAACCCTCTCAAGAAGACAGACACTAGAAACAGTCGTAGGGAAAGCTGGAGGTTGCTCACAGCTCCAGCTGCCCTGTCCAGGATCCTGGAACAGGGGACATGGGTAGCAGGGCGTGCCATGGCTGCCTGCCCATCCCAGCGCTGCCACAGAGGAGGGGGCAGTGACCTGGCACGGAGGTGCCCTCAGGACAAAGAAAATCCTTGACCCTGCAGAGGGAAGCTCGGGAGTTCCCTAAGAGGCTGCTCCTGGCCATCCCATTTCCAAGCTGCCCTCTAGATGGCCCTTGCTGTTATCTCGTGGATAAAGATTCATGGGAAGGAATGGAACGGAGCCACAGAATAAAAATATATTTTTGAAACGACTTAGAATAATCGCAGCTGTATTTATGCACCTTATCCATTGGAAAGGTTCATTGCCTTTTTTCTGTACACACACATGGAGAAATAAAAATATATACACGAGCCACATTTTTATTTCTCCTCTCCTTTGCAGCGTTCAGCCACTCCAAGCGTAATGAACGTTTCATGTCTTTCAAGCACTGCTTTGTCATGCTATAAGCATTCATTTCATGCTTTGAATATTTCCTGTCATACTTGCCGTGGATGAATTTTTTGTGGGAATGCTTTGCTTGTGAAGGTTAATGGTTAGCAGCAGCAAAAACTGAAGCCCTCTGTCAATCCCCAAGCCTCAAGCACTGCAGGTCACTGATGAGAAGGGTCTCCAGCCATCCCCAGCAGAGGCTGCACAACTGACCCCACTGACGTTCCCGTTTCTCACCCAACTGACAGTCAGTGCCATTTGCCATCACTGGATTCCCCCAAGAGAGTGCCAGCCACTGATAAGCAGGCTAAATCCTCAGCCTACCAGAGGACCCACTAAATCCTGGAAATGGTGTAACTGTGCCTCGCAGTATGGACTCAAAACAGGATATGGTAATATAGGGAAAAATGGTGTTTTCTTTCCTAATTATTCAGATGATTCTTCATGACAGCCATGAATCTGGATGGGAAACACACCTGGATGCTGCAAAGTTTCAATTCTAGATTATTATGGTTGAAATACTGTATTTCTAGTTCTTTTTGGGAATGTAATATAATGAAATAAGATGAGAGAAATGCAAGACTATATCACACATAAGCTAAATTTATAACCAGACATATCTGCTTTTGTTTCCTTGGGAAACGCTGGCTCTCAGAGCTGCCTACAGGCACTCTCAGGGGGTGATGAAACACAGGTTGGACCTCAGCAGACTTTTCTTGGCTGATGGGTCCTGTTAGAGTCGACAGCCTGTCCTGCCCAGTCCCAGGGAAGCCAGAAGAGACCAACCCCACCAGTACTCCCTGCCTCGGCCACAGCTTCCAAGCCTGGACAAATTTCCCAACTGCTGTTCCCAGTCATCAGACAACGTGATCCATAAGGGTGCAAATCTGTTCAGAATTTGGTCCTGGCAAGTTACAAAGGTGCAAACAAGCTGACATCACCAGGAGCTCTGACTTCAGCGCCAGCAATGAGATTCCTTATTGGAAATGCTAAGGATTTTTTTTTTTAAAGCTTTTTCTGAAGAAAGTTAATTTTAGATTAGTCCCTCAGGCTGTGATAACTCCTCAGCGTGGCTCTGTAAACAAGAGAGGAGAGTCTTCTTGCATTTATAAGATTCTGATGCAAATAATCCCATGAACAAGAACATTAATAAAAGCTGCCGTTACTGTATTACTGCCTTTGCAGCTGTAACTGATAGAAAACTTTCTCTGCAAGGCTCAGTTATCTCCTGAAAATGAGGTGTTTCAGGAATGTTAGTTATCTGAGACCACGTATTTTCTAACAGCACCAGTTTCAGCATTGTGTGTTCAGAGAACTGCTCGTGTCCTTGCACTCCTCAGGTGGGAGCTGAGGGGCTTATCCAAGGACAGAGGAGCCTCCAGACACCTCCAGCACCTCCTTGGTGAGTTGGCATCAAGCTCTGTCACTGCTCTGGAAGCCTGTGAGGCAGCTGGACTCCACCTGAAGCAGTGGAAACAAGAGGTCAGGCATGGCCTGAGCAGAAGAGATGGCCTTGGAAGGCAGAACATTTCCACTTGTCAGAAATTTGGCTGTGGAAGGACCTGGATGTCTGTCAGCTCCCATTTAACCTGCAATGTGGCTGAGTGATGGGGACAACCACAAAGAGCAGTTACTTGTTCTCTGCTTGGGAGGAGGGTTTGAAGGGTCAACTCTGAGTCCGAGAAGAGTGCCCAAGCCTGGGATCAGGCAGGCACCACTTCCACTGGCCAAAGCTATCCTACTGCATGGAACACCAAATTTGGGACCAGAAGGAAAGCATTCACAGAGGGACTGGACTCTGCAGCCTGTTAGTTAAGGCAGAGGGGTCTTCCCACATATAATCCCCTCCTCCCTTGCAGCCAAAGCTGTTTCATGCCTTCCGTGACCAGCTTTGCCTAGAGAAGAAGCAGAAACTTCTCTGCATTTGTTCCCACTGTGGCCTTCTCTTTCCCCCACAGCTCAAAGACCAGAATTTCTTCCTTTCTGTTTTTAGGCATGGAAAAGTAAGCATATACTTCAACATTTTTTCAGGTTTAATACTCAAGTCCAACCCTACTTAAGCAAAGAATTCACAGATGATATTTACAAGTCCAGTGTAATTACTTCAGGGCTGAAAAACGAGTTCTGCGAGTTACGGTGCATCATTGTTTTTCTCTTCTCTTTCTTTTTTTTTTTAATGTTTCAATGAACAATGTGCCTTTCATTTCCTGCAGTGCTGTTAAGGTACTTGCAGCTCAGTGAGACGGCATTAAAGCTAAAAAGCATTTGGTTTGGGCATTACACATTTTTATTTTTTAGAAAAATGCCTCTCCCTCCACAGAAATTGTTTGAGCAATGGATTTGGCACACATTTGTAATCAGCTGTAATAATGAATGCTGCCCTGCTCACTTGAAATGGGAGAATTTACCAACTTCTTTAAAAAGAATTCGCTCACCTACAATTAAAGTGCTGTGCTACCAACTCTGAGCCACCAAATCCCAGCCCCGCCCCGCTCGAGAGGCACGAGCAGCCTGTCAGAAATGACACAGCATTCTCCTGCTTTTGCACAGCACACCTTGTGTGCACCTTTACGCTGCACTTATTAATTCACCAGTGCCACCACATCAAACACAAACATTGCCTGACATCCATTTACTGACAGCAGCAGCACAGCTCTGTGCCACGGTTATTAACCACTCTGTGCTACATCCTCCCTGCCTTTCTCCAGGGTCAAACTCCTGATGGAGCAGAGTAGGATCCCACTTTTAATATTTTCTGAAAGCCAGAATCACAAATATCCCCACTTTGCAGGCAAAATACCAAAAGGTTTTCCTACAAAAGTTTAAAATAATCCTACTTACAAAAAGAAAATCTAGCTGATAGCTGTTTCCACGACTGAAACTGAGAATAAAAGCCTGAGAGAGAGTCCACAGCAGTGCTGAGCTGGGAATTCAGTTGTTCCTGATCCCCAGGCATGTGGTCACTTCACTACATCAGACTACCCATTTTGTCATCCTGACTTCACTGAAAACTAGTTTGTTTATAAAACACAACACCAAACCAGTGCATTTAACAAGCTTTTAAAATCAATAACCTTTTTTTTTTTTTTTTGATTGGGTGAATTGCAAAATCACTTTGTGGTGCCAACTGAAATGAAGCTTTTACATACCATTAGGCAACTACAAAAGTGGGGAATTTTCCACACGGGTGTTCCACCCAGCTGGTCAGAAAAAATCCCTCGTTTGAGCAAAATATCAGGGCATTGAAACATGTTCCTGCCTTTCAGATGAAGTTGCTGGCCTCTTTCATTATCCCTTCTGCAAATTTCCTCACCCATATAACAAACAGAGGAATTCTGGGTTTTCTGCCTCCCCCAAAAAAGCTGTTTCCCATGGTGACAGAGCAGCACTGTGCACACCCTGTGTTAGTTTTACCCCCAGCTCCAGCACAAAACATCTGGACCCTGGACCATCCATGCACCAATGAGCCCTGTCTCGCCTGCATGTTTGCTTTTCATGGCCATCAAGCTGCATCTCTCTCTTTAGAAATAATTAAATGCTGAATATTTCTGTTAAATATTTGCAGTGGTGACTGGATGACTGCCTAAAAACTATTCTGGCTTAATGAAGGCTGAGGGAAAGGCCAGAGCTGGTGTGGAAGCCACCACTGAGATCAGAAGATGTCACCATCTTCCCTGTCTGTGACGATTCTGCTCCAGAAAATGCATCAGCAAAGCCCACTATTATAAAACAGGAGTGGCTCTAAAAGAGAGAAGCTTTTTTTTCCCATGAACTTCACTTCAATGAAGGTTAGACATATAGGCCTTGCAAAACAACACATACAATTTAGAATGATAAATTAAAATCTGTAGTAGGAGGCCTTCTTTTTCAGGGCCATATAGTTGACCCTTCTGAACCTACATTACTCAAGGTATGCAAAATATATGTGTATAATAAATAGCTCTAGAATTTATGGAGTGGAACAGAAAGGATATTAACAGGCAAGTAGAGAGGCTGTATAACCCTCACAAGGCCTTTAAAGATTTATTTTTTTTAAATGAAGGAATGCAAGCATGGAAAAGGCAGCACTGAATCGATACAGTTCTTTGTGCCTTCCAGAAACACATGCAGAAATGCTTCCAAACCTGCCCTCAATCTGGTCACTCCACTGTTGGCATCAGTGGGAATGAGATTATTCATGATTCTATTTTTTCTTCGATTAAAAAAAACCCAAACATACATACATGTATATATATATATATATATACACATATATATATATATATTTAAAATTCCTCTCTGTGTGGGCTCATTCCCACCCTCAGTAAAATCAATTATGAGCCTCCCATTGACTCCGGAGGGGTTTGGATCAGGCCCAGTGGAAGTGGGTCTACAGCAAGTGTAGAACAACGCAGTTAATATGATTTATTGTGTCCGTTTCTGTGCGTGCAGTTTTTCATTTTCTAAAGCCTGCAGTTTTGCTTTCATCCTCACGTTCAGGAGATAAGAGCTGCAGATCTGTGTTGATCTGTGCTGGGTACCCCGGAGCTGGGGGCTGTGTGTGCTGGGAATGAGCTCAGCGCCTGCCCGGGGGGAACGAGCGCTTCAGGGCCAACACTCTGGGTTAGAAAATCTCCCACACACGCACTGCAAAAGGTGCAGAGCCAGTGAGGAGGCTGCCGCTGTGGTGGGGAAAAATACCCTTTAGTAAAAGTGAGAAAAAAGAAAAAAAAAAGAAAAATCCTTTTCCTGTTTATTTAAAAAAAAAAAAAAAAAGTACCTTTTGCAGGTCACCAGCAAAGTTCCAAGAATTCACTAAAAGATTGTTTTACAAAGAAGAGTCAGGCTCCAAATCAGAGATATTTCATTTCACTAGGCTCTTACAGATTCTACATTATTAAACACTGACACTGCTGCTTTTCGGGGCAGTTGTTGAGTAGCAAGCTTTGTTAAAGACTAAGAAACTGCAGGGTAAGAAGAACTGTGCTTTAATAGCTGCGAAAGCATAGTATCTAAACATAAAATAATAACATGCTTGGTGCCTAATACATTCTAAATTAAAATATGATTTAATAAACAGAGGCAACATATTCCCCATAAAAAAAAATAGCAGAATTGGCAGAACAAAAATCACAGTTTAGTCAGTTCTTCTCTTAACCTTGCAATCCTTTGGCTACAAATTAGAATTTCTGTGAACAGGATTGATAAGGGAAATTAGGCGCTGTCTTTCAGAAACAACAGCAATGTTTTAAGACGGTATGTTTAGAGATGAACAGCACAAAATCTATCAAAATATGAAACCTTTCATATCTAATGGGAGGAAAATACAGGAGACCCCAAAGCCAAAATCTCACCAGTCCAACGAGCTCTATGTTCTACGTCCTGTAACTCATGCTGGTAGTTTAAAGGTTTTTATTTACCTAAACCTCTTCTTCTTCCCTTAATATTATCCCCTGTTTAAACCCTAACCCCAAAGCAGTCCGGATGTGAAGGTAGCCCCTCAGCCCCTGTCCCTTGCAGCTTGTTTGGCTGCTAATGAAGCCCCCAAAATGCTCACTGAACACACACACAGCTGTAGGGGTTTAAGGCAAAGCTCTGTGAAAGGGAAATCACATGTGCATTATTACAGATACTCTATTTCTACATGGATTTACACATCCCAGAAATGGTGACAGGGTTTCAGAGGCATAAACCCTTTGCACAAATTCTTTTCTGTGTATGCAGAGTAGACCCCAAGTACAGTGGATAACCAAATTTACATTTAGGTCTTACAAAAAAAAAAATCTGGTTATGGACCAAAAATGTCAAGAAAATCTGTCAATAATAATCATCCCTTTCACTTTGGGAGACATTCTAAGCCCTACATATAAGTAGTAAAACAAAACTCAGTTGCCAATGGGCCAACAAAAATTGTTGAGGTCTACCTTAGCTAAACACAGAAAGGAAGAGAAGCTGTTCCATTACACACATATTCATCCTTTCATGTACAGTCCCTACAGAAATCCACTATTATTGAATGATTTTTTTTTTTTTCCAGGCTGCTTTACAAAGCAAGCCATTGGTTCAGTAAAAGCTCTTGCTTTTACTTTGAATCTGTCCTGGTCCAAGGAATATGAGTTCTCCTCAAAGTCCCAGCCCTGCTGCTGCTTCCACTCCAGCCACTGCCTCTTCAGAACACGGAGAGAAGCACCAAGGAGCTGTAGCTGAGCCTCCCTGATCTGTTTTCCTGCAGTATCTACTCCCCTGAAGGTCATGACTCAAGGCCCAGGGACTGAAAGCCTTTGCTATGGAGGAATAAGGATGAGGGTTGCATACAGCAGGCTCTCTAATGGCATCTCCCTAATTAAAATTATTTTTAAAGGGGGAAAAAAAAGGTCTCTCTCTAGAACTGGAGAAACAAATGCTACCTTAGATTAGTGAAACAGTAGCATTTTAACTATGAGGAGAGTGCACAACCTCTTTGTAGCCATCCCATGTCAATTATTCTGGATCATCTTTTTATATTAGACATGGGTGAAAAAAAAAAATCTTTATCAATATGGGCTGTTTTAATATCCCAAAGCAGGAGCAGCAGGTAAGAACTTACCATTTTCTGGCTGGTCCTTAATATCAGCTTCACTTGGCTGGCTGGGACTTTCAGATTGACTTGAATCTGAAAAACATAAAATACAGCCAAAAATTACAGGGTCTGCTGTGGAAAATAGATCAGAGGCGCCAGACTTCCTCAAAAGGCTGAGAGTACAAACTGAGGACAGGAGTGTTGGTTGCACTAGGACATGATAATGTAAAAGTCCCGTGCCTAGGTAATATGTTTGCTAGCAAACAAAAAAAAAAAAAACCAAAAAACCAAAAACACCAAAAAAAAAAAAAAAGGGAATCTTGTTTACGGCACTGCACAGAGTGCTTGGGGTGTGTGTTGGCATAAATTAAGCTTTGAGAATCCTTCTTTTTAAAGAAGGCATATTTAAACGACTCTCCTACATGTTTTTTATAATGCAGCCTCTATGTTGTATACAAACCAGAGCCTTACTCCAACACATAGTAAAGTCTCAAAACATATCTCCAAGCAGGCATAGAAAGGTAACTAAGCAACCCTACATAGTCGTGGAGATTGTTGGCTACACATTTCTGGAACAAGATCTGCAAAACTGAGGGAAGAGCTGATTTTCTGGCGTACTTTCGCAGTGGTTACAGCACTACGAGATCCCTGAAATGTGCTGGTGGTGATTTGCAGTGGGATAAGTGAGACCAGATAGTGGATGACCTGCTTTAGAACTTGTGTAAATAATCCTACAAACTCCCAGCTAACACTCTCCAATGAGCACAATTTATTTGCTTAAAATAATAAAATGACCTATAAATGGGTATGTGTAAATACGAGTGTTTTGCATTTTTTACATGTTATTAACTCTACTTTATGTGAAGATGATCACTCTTTGGTCCAAAAATTATTCTTAGTGGAAGCTTTAGTCAAATAGTGTTTTCCTTCTTAATTATTTCTGTCACTATGAACTTGGAAAAAAAGGTCCCTTTACCAGTGGGAAAAAATATTTTTTAAAAAATCCCCCAAATTACTGGGTTTTGCAATTAATACAATTTTTTTTTCCTTTCCCCAGAAATTGTTCTGTAATTTATTGATCCCGTAGAAAAAGTTTTTGCTGTGAAACAAAACTCAGGTGATGAAACCACTTGCTACTGCCTCAAAACCACCCCTCATCGTGGCAAACCTATTTCCTGACTTCACCTTGACTTTGCAGAGTTTGGAATTAGCTGTCTGAAATTCGACCACATTTCAGTGAGAAGTCAATGCAAGATCAAAAGGTCACGACACTTAACTGTGATTAAATTGAAAATCTTACTTCTATTGCAACAGAGTCATAACACCACCCCTTCTTTTTCTTTGAGGTATTAATAGTGCTGGAAGAAGCAGTACTACTAGTGACCTTGGGTCAAGCAATGCTAATTTATTGCTTTAAAAAGGTTCCTTGCTTTTAAGCAAATGAAGATTTTAATTACCGCAGAGCACTATAAAGAAAATGCCTATTTTAAATATTCAAATTTTTTTTTACCTGCTGACTGTCTGCTTTAGGTATCATTCAGAAGCTTAGAGGACAATCTTGTATAAATTAAAAACTACAAGTAAAATAAAGCACTCACAAAACCAAATTTAATAAATATCAGAATATAAACACTCAAAATATTTAGCAAAGAAAGCTTCAGTTGTGATACTTCTATTTAAAATCAATGAAATTCCCCTAAAAACTGATATATACCCAGTGTGCCCCAGAATCCTTTTCCTCTCTTTTGTATTTATTATTTTTAATAATTTCACCAATGAACCTCAGGGGAAAAAAAAAAATATATATCCTCACTTCTGCAATTTTGTTTTAAATACTGATCTTCTGAATTCTCTCTCCCCGAAGCTGGAATCAGTGCTAGCAGATACACTATGGGGTAACATGCACAGTGCTGCTGTATTCTGGAGACTCGATTTTGGCAAGAAGTTTCATGTTTCCGATACCACAAAGGTAGACACAAAGGTAAAATATTAGGAATGTAAAATATTTAGTTAACATTCAAAGTCAACATTCAACGGATTTCATTTTACAGGGCGGGCATTAGGCTTTTGCTTATTTTTTAGGTTTGTCTTTCCCTCCAGCCAGCCATGGCTCAATCAGAGTTTGGGCTTTTATGTTTCAAGTAGGCTCGGAATTCCACAAAAATTTATAGATCTGGAGAAGTTCCTGCTGAAATGTGCGACTGGGAGCATGTTTCCCTTTCTAAAATTTGAAACAACCTGGGCAGGCGGCGAGAAGGCCGCGGTGGCAGCCGCGGGAGCCGGGCTCGGCGCTGGCACCTTGGCTCCCGCACAGCCCTGCAGCCGGTGGGCAGCGCACGCAGCCCGAGCTGCTCCTGGCTTGGGAGAAACAAACAAAGTACTTTTGTCTGCCTTGAGTGCTGTTTTTCCAACACCAAGGCTAGTGGCACAAGAGGGGCTCCACTGGCCGTAGGACGTTTGTTTGCACACTGAATCTTTAACTTTCTCCTTTTATCACCTTGGCTCCGGCGAGAGCGTTTTTCCTAATTCTGCTTCCCTGCAACCCGCCCCTTCTGCTGAAATTAAATATTAATTTCCTAGGAAAAGACAACACAGCTTTAAAGCAGTATTCTTCGTGAAGGGGCACAGGGCACTAAAATGCAGGATGAGGTAGAATTAAAGCCACTCAATCCTGCGGTGGGGATCACGGGAGGCTACTGAAAACATGGACTGGGCAAGCGTGTGCTCAGCATTGTTATGCAAGGTGGCATCTTGTGGAAACCCCAGATAAGAAGACCGAGTTAAGGCACTTAGCCAAAATGTTTATATGCAGAATTTTGCTTCCCTGATTTTATTCAGATGCCGCAGATGATCCGGCACATATAAATGTGCTGCCACATGGTTAAGGGATTGGCAAAATCAGAGCCGTTGTGTTTTACAGTCTTGCCTAGGACGAGAGAGTCTTGCTCAGCCTCCACCGCTCGCTCTCTGCTTTTTCAGCAGTTGGCACTAACTCCTGTCGGGGCTTTTTTGTTGTTTTGCACATGGAAACTTTCAAATTCCAGTTTTCTGAACGTTTAGTGTTTTCTGGGCTCGGCTACAACAGGAGGGGGAATGTCTGTCCTGCTGAGTCAGTTAGCCAAACAGGTGACCGGAGGAATAAATTAATTTTTGCCCATACATAATAGATATAAATGGAAGATCGTTTTCATAAGCATTTGCATTAAATCAATAAAATCACTTACTATAGAGCAGTTTAACAATTCATTTGATTTTCTCTTTTCTATATATTTGATAGCCACTCTGCAAAACAGTATACACTTTATGCCTATTTTCTTTAGCAACAACACTGCCAGTTAAATTCTACCACCTGCAATAATTAGAGCCATTGGAAAACACACAAAACAAAATATACAGTAGATGCGAGCCCCTCTTGAATCCATGGCCCCCTGCGGCAACGAGTTTCATTGGT
The DNA here is from genome assembly GCF_041296385.1 of Aphelocoma coerulescens. NCBI lineage: Eukaryota > Metazoa > Chordata > Aves > Passeriformes > Corvidae > Aphelocoma > Aphelocoma coerulescens. The sequence continues at coordinate 30,496,307 of NC_091022.1, read as the reverse complement.
GCCTTAAGCTAAGGCTGGTAGGAAGCCAAAGAATCTGTATATTACAATAAAGTGCATGTTATTAAGGGGAGGATTTAAATGATTTCAGATGGAGTTGGAAATATTATAGTGAGGAACCACTATTAAGATTGCTGATTAAAAAAAAAAAAAAATCACTAAGGAATCTAGTTTTATGTTTAAGGAAGCTTAACCTTGAATATCACAATGGGTTTTATTTGGGGGCTTTTTTAGTTAGAGAAAAGTTAGTGGTTGGAATTTTTAACCCTGAGCTAGCCGGGGTTTGAGCAAGTCTGTGTGCTGGGCCCAAGGTACCTGGGCAAGAAAAGCTCAAGGGGATCTGGTGTCAACCATAACCATGGTAAACAGGATCAAAAAAACACGTTGAAGCTATTTTACTCTCTACTTCCAAGAATCAATTATGATTAAGGGATAAAGGAAAAAAAAAACCACCCGAACAACAAAACAGGCTAGTTTTTCAAAGTAGCATTTTCTATCAAGTTTCTATTCCCTGCTCCTCTTGGATCTGTTCCTTAAGCATATGCTACCCCAGCACAACCGGGCCCCAGATCTGCCTGATCCCAAACCATACGCAGGCAGGGACCTCCAGCTCCAGGACGGAAGCTCTGGACTTTTCAGTCTGCAGTTTTCCTTTTCAGCTGCAGCAGGAGCACAGCTCCAGCTGGGCTGCACGGCGGCTGCATGGAAGCAGGGCTGGCGGCACTGGAAGGGAGCGCTCCATTGTTTGGAAAGAATAAAACCTTCCCAGGAAAGTCTGGCCCGTGGACAGGACCAATGTCAACAGACTGACAATGTTGTTCTTTTTTGTAGACCGTGACACAGACGGTGAAGTGTTGTTGCACTTCTCCACCAAAAAAGCCTCTTTCGAGTGCCATGGCACTTCCCAGTGCTAAACCTCTCCATGGCTACCTGACTGGGGAGATGGGACACTTTGTGGAGCACTCCCAGAAATACACCACGCTTTCCAGAGTGGGCTGAATCCAGCCTGGGATTCGCTGGGGTGGCAGTGACCCTATTTACTGTCTGCTGGTCTGTGCAAACCCAGTGAATGGGTGCCAGGATCATTTTTTACCTCTGTAGAGCCGCTCCCCAGCAGAACCTGAGCCTCTGAGCAGCCTGCGAGCTACCACAGGTGCAGACACATCTATCCTGGAAACAGTAAAGGTGATCCCCGCGTAGGGCAGGAAAAAAATGAGCGGCGATGCCAGATGAGCAAGGCAGCACTGCCACTGCCCATGCTGAGCCTGCTCTGCAGTGAAATACAGCAGGTTCCTCTCCTCCACCACCAGCCCAGCACCTCGCAGAAGCACCACAGAAGTGCACAAGTTAAATTGTCCATTCACATCATGTTTTGGGGGTGGGGGAATATTGTATAATAAACTGACATATTTTATTCAAGTTTCAGAGTCCTATTTGTAATAAAAAATTTATATGGCTGGGTTGTGTTCATGCAATAAATTTTTCATCTATAATTTTGGGCATGGATTCTACCAAAGATTTATATATGTTAAAAAAAAAAAAATCTAAATCATGCTCTTTTATATACAGTCTTATGTGGTGAGCTTACGGGATTGACAAACAGAAACCAGCACGAGGACTGGGGCTTCTTTACACTCACTTTCCCTTCACTATACATTATAGTATAAACACATAGGGGTCGCTCCATATATGCTACAATTATTGTTTATGGTGATTTTGGTGGCTACTAGGATTTCTTTAAAGGAAGGCCTGGCTCTCCATTTTACTCCAGCCATTGCTTTCAAGTCAACTTTTATAGGGAGCTCAAAGTGCTTCATTATCATCCACCTCACCATCACACATGTACACGCCCACACCAGATTCCCAGTTTTATTCCATACCCCCTGTGCCGTAGACCCCATACCCACGGCTCCCCAACGAGGTTCTGCAGTGGTAAAATCCCTGTGGTGCCAGCCTGGTTTTTTTTGTTGGTTTTTTTTTTTTTTTTTTTTTTTTTTATAAGGCGAGGACTCTTAATTCCTGTACACTGGGAAAGAGATTATCTTTGATAATAGAAATGTAAATCAAAGCTTGCTGTTGTTTATTCCAGACAGACATTTGTGTGTTAAGTCTGTTTATCAGGCAACACTTTGTCTAAGCCAGGAAGTAGTCAGCCTTTGTAACAAGATGTATGCAAATGATTTTCCCATCAGCCCCTGCCACAAAACTTTTGTGGCAAAAAAACCCTCCTTGTTACTTCACCAGTAAGACGCTCCTAAGCTACCCCGTAAGCAGACTAGCAACAAAACAGCCAGCTAGACTATGCTGATGAGTTTGAATGAGCCCAAAACATGTGCCCACAGTCTGTTGCTCGGTATTGTAAGCAGACTTTGTGTATTACATCTGTTTATCAGGCAACACTCTGTCTGCTGGGGCGGCTTTGTACCAAGGTGGACGCAAACAAAGATCTCCACAACTCCCTGCCTAACTTTTTTTGGCTGCAGAAATTTCCCGTTACTTCCCGCTTCGCTGGAAATAAGAACACGAAACTTCACCGAGAGGCTGCGAGACCCTAAAGCTCTATCAAAATGGTTTCATTTTAAATCAACTTTCTTTGTTCTCACAAGCCCATAAATGATTTACTGCTATCGTGTGATAGCCTAGAATGTGGGGAATCTGTGTATTCCCATATTTGTTCCTTGATATTACAAACAACTATTTGATTCACTTCTAAATGTTTGTTTTTAAAACAGTTTACAGCCTTTGATTCCTGCTTACTGATTCATTTCTGGAACATTTTCTATTTATTCCTTTGCAGTAGCAAACGTTAATTTTGACTTAATTCAAATTGTCATCAAAGGCTTCCTTAAGAAATCCCACAGCACAGATTTTATTTGTTATAATAAAATATTCTTAAAGTAAACATCGTTCGACTGTGTTTTTTTAATTCCAAGAGATACAAAAATCCGTTACCCAAAGGATTCAAATTGGTTCAGCCCTTTTTCCTAGACAAAATAAACACTTTAGGACTTTACTTGTTTGTATTCTCCTCAGTGGTGCTGTATGCATCACCAGCTAAAAACAAAGAAACTTTTAGCTGCTCAGACAAAATGCAGAAGCTCCCCAAACAACGAAGCGGGGGGGTGGGGAGGCATTCAGAAAGTCTGACAGTCCATTCAATATAGGGATGATGGCCATAATGCATCCAGGGTCCCCTTGCTAATTAAATATGCATTGGCACAGTTTTGATCGATGCAAGCCATGGATCAGATGACACACCTGCAAAATCTTGAGCCCAGAGCTCCCAGGAAAAGGAAAATACGGGCTGTCTCCTTATCTTTGTTTTCAAAGGCTCTCAATTTCTGTGCTTAGATATCTAATTTAATTCTCTCACCCCTCAGCAAACTGGATTACGAAAGTCAATACTGCCATTGTGCATCGACAGGAACACACAGCTTTCCTTTTATTCAATTTAGCCATGACCTTTAGACAAAGATAATGACAACTGTCTAAAAGTAAGGTAAGGCCTTAAGGAAGACCCTGCTGAGGGGCCCCTCTCCCTTTCCGTGGCTCCTCCAGCCAGGAAGAGTCCACCAGCCATGGAGAAAATCCAGAAATAATTTCCCTCCCCAGATCACAATGACCAGGAGTAGCCTGGCGGAGCAGCTCCCTCAGCCACCAAGGGCTCTGTCCCACTCTGAGCACCTGGGACACCTCGACACCAGAGGCCGGACCCTCAGGAGCCCTTTGCCGAGAGGTGGCCACGTCTCCGGAGGAAGCGCTCTCCTGCCAACAGCAGAGCCGGGCGCTCGCACGAGGAGGGACCGCTCTGTCCCATTTTTCCTGTGGCTGTTGGGGACACAGTGAAATGGAAGTGTCAGAAGAGTAGCACCAATTTCTCATTTCTGGCTCTGGTACTCGGGAGGAACTGCAACCCTAGAGCTGGGAACACGGCGCAGGGAGCCGCACGCACCCGCGCGGCGCGGCGGCAGGAGGAGGAAGCGGCACGCGGATTTTCCTGGAGCTGAGCTGGAGCCAATGGAAATGACATTACTTTCCAATAGGTCTCGCATCAATATTTTTAGCAGCCTCCCTACAACGAGATAGCATCTTTCTAATACATCTGTAAAGGAAGGACAGAGAACATGCTCTCAGCTAACGAACAGCTATCAGGCAATAATCCACTTTGGTACCTGCAGATACAGGTTGTACCTGAATCAGTGATTGAGGCATATAAAAATTCATATTGATTGAGCAGCCCAGCTCCACAAAATGTGGGCTTCCATGCTGCACAGGGTTTTAATTCTGCAGGAATTTTTTTTTTTTAGCTACATTTAAAAATACACTTGGCATTTCTAGCTGTGGACCAATATTTTTCTCATGTCTTTTTATACAGATTTGGAGGGAAAGATATTTGTAATGGAAAAAAAATATGTGCAAAGTTGGATTGCTAAGTTTCTGTAATCTTGGGAAATCAAAAAAAAGCAGCCTATGTAAGAGCTACAAGAAACCATATGGATCAACAAGAGCTGCCCTCATATCCCTAGGAAATATATATTAACCTACATTTCATCATCATAAACCCCAAAATAAAAAATCTAATTAGAGTCTCTACCCTCAGATTCACTTGTAGAAAATTTGCTTATCCCCCTCACAAAAAGATTTACAGTACTTACATCCATTTCTTCAGAGTGATTTAAATTTATTGAATCGTTTCAATTTTTAGAGAGCTTCCATTTGGATCTGTACGGGTTTCTAGACATATGCAGTGCTCAGTTATTTAAAATTAATTGCAGTACAATAATTTTAAATTGCTTCACACTATACGAATCTCAAGTGCTTTGAAATATTTGAACCATTCTATTTAGAAGCCATCAAACTTCTGAGCACATGCATCAAAGAGTTGTTTTAAAAGCCAAAGGGCCGTCCTGATGATCCCAAAGTGCAGGTGAGCACGGCTCTGGGCATGCTCAGTGCACATGGACCTGAATTTATAGAACAATTCAACAAATTTTGCCCGAATGTCAATCTTTAATTAACAAAAACTGATCCTGTAATAATTTCAAACCACTAAAAAAATTCTAGAACTAGAAAAGCACTGTTATAAAATAATGGCATACATTAAAACTATTATTACTTCTAATGTATATTTATAGAACATCCTTTTATCCTGAAAATTAAAACAGCTTATTAACATTAAACTAAGCTTTACAACACCTCTGTGGGAAAGGTGAGCATAACTATGCCCACTTTATGCAGGGATGAAGGAGGCACATAGAGGTTAAATGATTTACCTTGAGAGGCACAGTTACTAAAAGGAGTAAAAAGCACGGGGCCAGGCTCTCGAGCTGTGGTTAACAAAGTCTCCCTCCCACCAATGCAGCCATTACAATGGCAGTGGCAGTGCCCACTTAGGAAGCCTTGAGCTATATTATGTAGAAAATTACTTGGTAGAGTGGGTCCAAAGTCACCTAGAAGGGGATATTTCCAGTCACTCTCAGCTTTTGCTTCACACGCCTTTCTTTTTCTCATTAGGTGTTTTGAAAAACAAAAAATAATTTCTCTCCAAAGTATTTTCTATCTCAGTTTAACAAAAACAACAACAGTATTTAGGGAGACTTAATAGCTGGTTTTGCCATGCCTGACTTCATGTACAAAGGCAAGTGGAGATGAGCCTGTGTGATGAGCAGATCTGGTAGCTTTGGTCAAAGACTCCAGGTTCTGCTTTTGTGCAGTTTTACCCTGGTGAGTAAACCAACATCAGCAAAGCAGGATTATGTCCACCATATGGTGAGACTCCATTGGCGGTCGTACAGCCACCCAATTAATCTCTATCCCCCACCATCCCCTTGTTATTTATTTATTGTGACAAACTCATCCTTATGGGACCCTAGGCGGGGAGCTGCATATTCCCAGGCTATTGGCGGCAGTGCCCATCCTCATCCTTTATCCCAAGCAGTAGCTGGCGAGCTGGCGCCTCTCCTCCGGCCAAGGCGCAGCGTGCTACAAGGTCACACCCAAGGAGGATCTCTAGATTTTCTGGAGCAGACGGGAATAAGGAATTTTTCAAAGCTGCTCTCTATCAAAGAGCCAAATAAACCCCTGACAATGAGCACAAGCCTCACAAACTGCTCTCCAGAGCTGGCCTTTCTAACACCACACGGATAACCAGGCTGTTTGTGGAGACCATCAGAGTGCTCCTGTATTTCAGGCTGTGCCTCTTCCTAAGGTGTCTCCGCAGCCTCAGCCATTCAAGACTTCATCAGGCAGCAAAAACAAAGGAAAACCTTCACCACATCAACAAACTGGGCAGGAGCCCCAACCTCCTCCTCCTTTTTCAACCTCGCCCGCTTCTCTTTCCTCTAAAGGACAAGTGCAAAATTTTCCTGTGATCAACCAAAAATTCAACTAGGAATCTGTACATCCAAGGGAGTGAAGAATACTTTAAAAGAACTAATACCTCAAAGAATGGGCTCATTTTCCCTATTCAGGATTACTCTATTTCACACAGGGAAAAACGATGTTGATAATAAAAATATGTGTGACTATTTAAGAAATAAACAGAAGATGAACTAATACTCCATGGAGATCCTGTCAATAGCAGATTAATATCAAGTTACAGATGAGGCAGTCTAAGCAAAGTTTAGGTACTATTTTTTTATTGTAGATCTACACTTGCAGTCCCGTTTTCACAACTCTTTTATTTTGATGTACCTGACACTTTTCCTCTTGGCTCCCATTTCAGTCCCTCTTAAGTACATATTTGGTTGTAGTGGCCAAATTTTTTTTTTAATTTTTTTTTTTTTTTTTTTTTTTTTGTTCTGGCAGATGTCTTTTCCTTGTTCTGTGCACTGCGAGGAGTTCAACGTGGCATGTGAAAAATTTCCATTTCAGGTTTTCTTAAGCTAGATACAAAATTAAACTGCTGGCAAAAATACATAGATATATAAAATTATACAGCAGAAAAAGCTGCTCGATAGCTCCCCATCTTCCCTTCCTCCCTTCCTTTTGCCTTTTTTTTCCCCAAAATAATTGCGGAAATATTGCCATCAGCCCAAAGCCTTTCTCCAAGTGAAAAGTCAGAGGGTTTTGCCCACAAAGAATTGCCACTGAGTGTTGCTTCATGGATCTGTTTCTACTCTCACAATATTGTAGACTGCGAAGAAGAACTGAGAATTACCATAAAAATCGGGACGTGTTTTGTTGCATCAGTATCATGTTGGCATCAACACCACAGACTCGGGCAGAAAAAAAAGCAGCCTTTTGGTAGGCAGCCTACTTGGTCTGTGTTTCTGCTGTGTTTGTAAGCCATGCAAGTGGAAGAGAAAGTTAAAACTTGGAGAGAACATCCTGCAGGCTCGGTACGAGTTACAGCAAAATCTGAGGTACAACCACCATAAATCCATAGAGAAATGGAATTATATCTACACCTCAAAGGACAGTAGGTCATTATAAATATAGGAAAGAGTTGGGTGTACATATAGTTGGCCCCCTGAAAAAATATTCAGCATAATGTGTTGACTCTGAAAATGTAACCTAAAATCGATTTTCACTTGGTCCCAGTCCTGCAAATCTAAAATTTTGAGGAAGGAATTTAAAACCAGAAAAGTCCAGAGCTCTCCAAACCCGTAACTACACTGCGTAGACGAAATTTTAATCAAACTTTTAAAGCCATGGTTATGATCTGATGAACAGACAGCTTGACTTGATTACATTTTTAAGTTTCAGTTTCTATTTCTGTTTTAAGATGAAAAAGATCATAGAGTGTCAGAAATTTGAATACTGAATAGCAAAAGCTCTTGCAGGTTTAGAAAGCATATAGAAAAGCTGGCAAAAGAAAACGCTATTCCATTGCCACCATCTGCTTTCTGGCATATTGAAGAAACTTTACTAACAGCAACATTTTCTTGCATTAGAATATCTGCTAATTAGTTTTGTTGTAATTTTTTTTTTTAAATTACCTTTTACACAGAAGGCAAATAGCCAGTTTTTTTGGCTGGCTACACCTTACACCACGTCTGATAACATTTTCACATTAAGTTCAGTTTACCTCACTTTTTTTTTTCTATCAAAATCCTATCTTTAGCATAGTCAAAGCCTGCTAAAACTTTGCCTTGCTGAGACTAAAGAAAAAAACATCAAACATACGAAGTGTTAAAAATCGCTGAATAACTCAAAGGAAAAAAGATAATTTTGAAGGCGTTTTGGCTGAAATCTATTTTCCTTTGAATTGCATGAGTGTTTTAAAATGTTAAAAACACTACAGAGTGACTAATGAATGTAAAAGAATGATAAAGAGTATGGGTCCAGTTATCAGTGATGTGCCTAAAACAAAATAATTTTGGACAGTCTGCCATGCAAATATTGACTAAAATGTCATAAATAATGTCTGCAACAAAGGGAATCCTGCAAAGGAATATTCTGTTGTACTTAATGCATTGTAGAGCGTGCCTTTTAGCAAGCAGTACGTTACAGAGCCTGAAAACTTCAGTTGGACAAAAAAAACCCCTTAAAATTTCCCAGATAAAAACATTACTAATGTTTTTTTGTTTTTTTTGGTTTTTTTTTTTTTTTTTTTTTTTCCCAGAAACAGACCTTCCAAAAAGTTAAAGGTGCAGCATTACATTTGGGAAAGGGTTCACTTAGAAGCTGATATTCAAAAGAAATGAGTTGTCCAAAAATTACGAACAGACCAAACGTAACCACCTCATTGCCTTACAGCTACTTCCTCTGCCATTTTTAACAGTATTTTCACCCATTTCTCTGCTGGCAGGGAAGAGGCTCTTTGCAGGTCTTTGTCAGAATGTACTGAAATCAAGTGCAAAAACATTAAGTCGACCACTGCCCTGGGCCAGAGCTGAGAGGTGGCAAACCTTCTGCTCCAGCACTTCTTAATTCTGTCTCACTTCCAGAGTCCAACTGGCTCCACGTGGAGGGTTAGAAATAAAAATGGAATCCTGTGAGAACGATGGCAGCACACAGAGTGGGCAGGAAGGGCTCCAAACAACCTCCAAAATCACAACATTTTAGTAGTTTCATTATTTTTTTAGTAGCATTGGAATTTGATGTCAAAATGAGGGATGTTGCATTAAGAACTCGAGATTACCTACGTCTCCACTGACATACTGTGCTCTGTGTAATCACAAACAACCCAGTCACTTTTTTTAAGAAAGTCTACTAAAAAAATTAAACAATCGGGTCTACACGAAAACCTTCTGCATGTGTTTTCCAAAATTTCATTTCTGAGAAAAATTTCACAGCCACAGAGATGACAAAAAGCAAAGATACTTTACATTTCTAAAGCATCTTTCATCCAAGATCAAAGAACTACATCAACAATAATGCTCAAAATACTGCTTTGAAACAGAAGTACTAAAAGGAGTACTATTGAATGTATTTTATCTTTATCTAGCTTGATCTATTTTCTTTATAAAATGCTGGTTACTGTAGCATCTCTCTAGGCAGATGAGGACTATAGGTTAAGTGACTCGACCAGAAACACTTACTAGCTCAGCGGAAGGAAGTGATAATGCTCGCATTTGGGAGTCAAGGATTCTAAACCTTTCATCCACTAATTAAAAACATATAAAAATGTAAAACTAACCTAGGGAGCATGAAAACCCCTCAACCATCATGTGATCGAGGTGCCACCAAGGTAAGTGAAGGATCTGGAAGCAGCAGCACACAAACCAGCTGGCAGGACACGCTGTGGCAGCGTGGATGGACAGAGCAATAGGTGTGTGACGGCAACAAACTACATATGAAGAGAACAAGTAGGCATTTGCTGTTTTTCAAACCTCTTGGAAAAAATTAAGTCAACTTTCTCATCAAAGATGAAAAGCCTTCCCCCCTGAAACATGCACAGAAGTGCTGCCTGGTCTCCCGTGGAGGCTCAGGAAGAGCAAGGGTTTTCCAGCTGCGCCACAGGTCACCCACAAAAAGATTGGTGGGCTGTGTGGCAGGGTCTGAGGCCGAAGAATTTGTTCAACACGAAACTCAGAATTATTTAAAAATAAATTACAGGCTGTGTTACAAACCGTATAATTCAGCCTTTGGGCCAAGATAATTCTTGACATAACCCAACTGGAATTACACTGGGGATAAACTTAGCGCAGTGTGCTTTCATAAGGCTCCTTTCCTTATCATTCCTGCAATCAGGTCGTGTGTGGCTATAACTGATAATCTCCTGCCTGCTCTGTAACATGGATGAAATGTTATCGACTGTTCTGCCGCGTCAGAGAGCAGCACACGCTCTGCCAACGTGCACAGAACCCACTGCTGATAAAAGCAGCCCCTGTTTGGAGAGGTGTGCTTTACAATCCTTGTGGCTTTTTGCAGCAGAGGAACTGTTGGACAATGAAGAAAAACATTTCAGCTCCCCTGAAAGTTTGACTGTTCCTTTTCAAACAATGCAACACAAGATTCAGGACATACTGCTGACACAGCAACATCAGTGCCTCAAAGAAACTGTGGGAAATGTCAAATTTATGGTCCTATGGGTGATTGGTGGAAGGTTTCTTCCCCCCCTTCAGCAAGCCTCTGTCAAAAACAGAGCCTCTAGAAAGTTTTTGGCTACGTCCCAGCAAAGCAGAAGGAAGCTGTATCCCACACTTCCCTTGGGACTTAATGAAATATACAGCCTCTGGGCTTCTTTCAATTTGGTCTTTCAGATTGCTAAACCAGTGAAAGAAGGATCCTAGCTGTCACAAACGTCACATGTTTGGGGTCACCTGCTGCTCGGGGGTTCTCATGCCAGTTGTTGACATAATAAGCACCCCTTACACTTTAATTACAATTCACAGTGTGCAAACTCTGCAATCTGCTTTAAGGCAGACAGTCTTTTAAATCAACACTAAATTCTACTACTGTTCGAGCAGAAATGGGAGGAAAAAGATGTCCAGCTGACTGAATAATTGTATTCAAATATTTGTGATCCCAAAGAAAAGTAAGCACTATCCAGTGAAAAGAGCAACTGTATTGCCTGTAACACTTCAGAAAGCGTAGTTAAAACTTGACTTGCTCCTCACAGTCACGCAGACGACGCACGTGAGACGCTTTCATTCGATGAGCTTTTTCCAAAACTCCTGCGAGCACAAACCTGAGCACCCAGCTGTGTTTGTCCCCGAGCACGGAGCAGGCTGGACACAATGCTGGACACTGGGATCGTCTGTGGGAGGGAGGGAAATTCTCAAGCCCTCTTAGTACGAATTTCAACAGGACTTGTGCAATGAAAGCCTAAACGGGAAGACATGTTTATTTTACTCTGGAATGCTTTATTTAGTTCGGTACAAGAAACATTGGGTCTACTTAAAAATACTTATTATTTTGAGAAACAGATGAGAGTCCTCCGGTTTCCTTGACTGCTACCTCTTTTTTAACTGTTACTCTTACTCCTAATAAAGACATACCAAGACCACCAAACTTAAATAAATTGTACCAGTCGGAGAGGAATAAAAGTCTCCTCTCCTTTTATGTTAGAGAAGATCCATTTTAGCATTTGTGCATCTAAAAATGCCTCCAGTAAATGATATTATTTACAAGGTCTTGGTCGAATCCACCTTTTCCCATGGAAGGAAAAAGATCATGAGAGGGGACACGGCGCTCTGGGAGTAATTCCAGAAGAATTTCTGTGTTCGCCCTGCTAGAAACACTGTTAAATTGTGGGTTATGGATCACACTGTCCACACAGGAAAGGCAGCACAAACCCAGCAGCTGTGCTCTGCACACATTCACCCTACGTGCTCTCAGGGAAACAAAGGAGAAGTCAATAGCCCGATACGAGGGCCTGCTCCTATTAAAATAAACAGGAGTGACTCTGGCCACAGGAGAAGGCTGCTGTTGTCCAACTGACTTCTTAGGGACAAACAGCAGTGGGTTTTCGCCATGCTCAATAGCCAAATCCTGGCAAGCTCCTTCCCCCTCGGCCGAGAGGGACGGAACCTGCTCCTGCCGCCTTTGCCGTCGCCGCTCTCCCTCCTCGCTCGCTGTACCGGCGACCTCAGATAAACTCGAAACGTTTTGAAATTATCATCAGACTGTGAAGCACTTCAATGAAAATCTATAAAACAAATTTATAGTGTGCATTCATGTGTATTATATATACACTTAGAACGGGATTTATCATTTAGCTGACCTTTGGAGCACTGATATTTTTAGATCCAAAAAAATGTGTGTTGATTGTACTTCAACCCAGTCCCCCTTACAATGTACCAACTCCTCGATATCTTACTACAGGAAAGATAATTGCAATGAATTTTTATTTTTCAGCACATGGGAAGATAAGATTAGACAGTAGGGACATAAAAGCAAACTGCACCACATAAAAGATAAGTTTCTGAAAGTTACAATTTACACCAAATGTTACAGATTAAAATGTTCAAAGCTATTTATAGGACCTTGTGCTGATTCCATTACAGACCATGGGAAGACTGCAAAGAACCAGCTCTACCTTTATCCTTAATCACTTCCTCCCATACCTAAAAACCCTTTGGAGCACACAAATTATTAATGATATTAGGACTATTAATAATTCCCATTACCACTCAGGTAAGGACTCAGGTGCCTCAGCAAACTGGTCCCAAGGTGACATGTGCTGCACAGATCTCACCATCCAAGAGGATTGTTCCTACTCTAATGGGATTATCTACAATCTGAACAACTCATCCCAAAAGGTATATAAACATTTGGTTTCCTTCTGCCTCCTGCGCGTGCCATGTTTGCCTCTGTCAACCGAGTGTCTTGTATTTATAAAATGGGATATTTTTCTTCTTTATTCCCTACTATCAAGTTGCCACCAACAGTAGCTTGTTCAGTGGAAGAAATAAGGAATAACAGCAAGAGAGATACATTTACCTCCATACAAAGTATAAAAAATCAGAGCTGAAGAGCAGATCAGAAGTGGGGAAAGGGAGTTAGGGAGGCACACAAAGTGCCATATGATTCATCGACATGCAGCAGGCAGCAGACGCAGCCACTGCCCACCAAAGGGCACAGGTGCAACAGCAGAAAAATAACCCAGTGCAAAGCAAAGTTTGTAGCAGAGCAGCTAATAAATGACACCCTCTGGAAAGCTGTCCTGGCAGCCGCCAGCACACGGCATCCGCTCCCTCCGGCTGAGCCCTCGGACTGCTTCCAGTGCCACAAAAACAAAGAGTGCTGGCGGTGCAAGGCAAGGCTCCGACGAACACGCTCAGGAGGGATTTTTCAATCGCAGCTTAGCCATATTTTCTGTTTTCTTTCTCAAACTTAACCTTCTCTGAGGACTATTTCTATGAATAGTCTCAAATTTCAGCCACTTCTGATGAAGGCCTTTACAAAAAAAGTGTTGCTAGAAATGTCTGACAAGGGAAAAGTGATTTTTTTCCCCCTACTATACAATTACTAAAAACATATGGTGGAAGAGATTCCGTGCAAACCTGGAGTGTGGTCTGTTTTCCACAAAGCCAAGGGAGGAAAAGTTGCAGCCCCAACCATGGGATTGGTAAAAGAAGAGAAATGATGGAAACTATTTTGAAAACAGAAACTCTGTCAGCCAATGCAGTAAAGAGTAACTCCATACACAAAATTACATGTAGACAGACTCAACTCTGCTCTTAGGATTTGTGGGTGTGAGCTGTATACAGAGTGTTTGGTGAAGCCAAATTCATGTTCAAAAGAAAATTAAAGCAAAGAATAAGTTATTAAAAGGAGCCTTTGAAGCGAAAAGCAGTGATGTGTGAAAGACAGAACCAGAAGAGTTTATTTAAACACACAGCACAGAAAACAGGGAAAACAGAAATTAGGAAATTAGAAGAACAGTCAAGAAGGCACCCAGCAGCCTTTTCCTGGAACTAGAAGTTCTTATATCTATGAATATTTTATCCAGATTCAACTATCTTTTTCAAGTCCTTCCTATCAAAATTCCAGACATTTTCTTCAATAAAATCAGAAAAGTGATTCTAAATGTATTGGTAGAAGATATAAAATTAGTTGTGTGTGGATGTTACAAAGGATCTGGGAACCTCACACCCTTTAGATCTGCCTATTTAACTATTTAGCAGCACAATTTAAAATTTGCATATGACTGGTTTGATGCCAAACCATAAGAATAAAGCAGGAATGTCTCTCTCCTCCTATGAATGTCAAACTCAGGGTTTTTTAACTTAGTCCTCAAATGTGAACTGTGTTCCCTTCCTAAAATTACTATGCAGCCCATGATCTACTTAGAAAAGTATATGTAAGACTTCAAAACAGGATGATTTTTTTTTTCCCTTAAACTTCCTATCTAGAGTAAATAATTTTGTGAACATGCTCAGAAGTTGTATATTTCATGCTGGTTCCAAAAGAGGAATGTCTCCATTTAGCAAACCCAAGCCTAAAAATAAGTGTCTGAAACTGAAAAAAAGTTAGTTATAAAGCCCAGTTCCTCATGGCACCGCAGCGCCCAGCAGCGTTCAGTGATGAGGAAAGTCTGGCCCATACTCTTACAACAGCTCTCTCCCCCTGAAGAAGTTCCAAAATAACCTCTGTGATTAAATCAGTCCCTGCAAGTACAGAGCCTTCCTGTAAATGTCTCCCACCTCCCCGTGTTGCTTTGTCCTGGGATAGCTATGATTTTATGGATGCATGGATGTACCAAGCCCATCCCAGTGAGTAGGGTGGGAATGCTTATCCTACTGACTAACCAAAGAATGGCCACCCCTCAGCACATGACTCCAGAGCTCCAGTTTGCCCGGTCTCTGTTAGATACTACTTTTATTATGGCAGGATAAATAAAACAGGAATAGCAAGGGAGAGTGGGGAAGGGCAGCAGAGAGGAGGCAGCCAGAGGAATTACAGAGTTCACACTGTTGTATTTTTATAAATGTGCTCTGAAATTCAAACTTCTGGGCAGAAGTGATGGTGCTGTGTAACCTCAACTATGGCCTACATGTGTGGGTGTGACTTTGTCCCTGAAGTCCCCCTTCATCTCACACCCCAGAAATGTAACCTGAAAGAAAAGAAGAATGTCTTTCTTGCTAGGTATGTGGTTTGGTCCAAATTGAGGGAAGAAGCTGAAGAAAAATAGTCAGTTTAGGTGTCACAGCTCAGTTAATAGGGGCTGAGTCCATTAGTCATGACAGGCAAGCCTGCAATAAATTATGACTGTCTTGTGCTCCCCCACTAGGCAAAATCCTTTCCTGGTTTTTCGCCACTCCTTATTCAAGAGCAATACCCAGGATGTATCCCAGGACAATTTGCTCTGTGCTGCTGAGACCAAGAAGCAAGGACACTGGAGGGGTGAATGCACCAAATATCTGACTTTGCAGCTTTCTCAGCCTCACACAGGGTACCATCATCCAAGCAGAAGCTCTTCCCATACCTGCAGCTGCCAAAACACCTATGAACTGCTCCTGCAGTCCAGGAGAGGACTCATCCTTCACCCCTGCAGAGGGACCTCACTGCCAAGTCCAGGATCACTGATTGTGATGAGGACTAATTGTGACCAGGACTAATTTTGATCAGGACTGCACCCAGGGCTGCCACTCTGCAGATCTCCATTTTGCTGAGCTCTGTTGAAGCAAAGAACAAAGAGAGAGAGCCCTTCCCTCAAAGAGCTCACGATTTACTAGGCCTACCAGGAGAGCAGGACAAGCACAGCACCTTCGTCTCCTGCCAAGTGTAAATCTTCAGAGCTCTGGCTCCAAAAGGCCATAAATAAAAATGGAAAGGAAGTATAAGGTAATTCTGTCCACTCTGTTTCGTTCCAAACCTTTGAAGGAAAGAATATATTAAATGCATCTAAGTCCTTTAATAAATACCTAAACCACAGAAGGATATGATTTAGACTTAAAATACCACCTCGGCTCTAACTACAGTGTCAATAATGCAACGTGATAAGAAACAGAGTGTACTGGCCCCCTGTTTTAGGCATAGATAATGGAACACACATAAAAAGTGCCCAAAACTAATGCTGAATGTGAAGAACAGCAAAAAGAATAATTGCTGGCTGAGTATTTATGTGTTCAGGACAGACTGGATCGAAACTCCCAGCTCAATTAAGTATTTCCTTTTTTTACAGAGTGCCCCAAACTGACACTCACAGTCCTGGGGGCTCAGCTTCTTTAAAGAGTCCAGAAAAGGCTCCATCCTGTGAGCATCAGTGGCCTTTGGGGCACACACAGGCTTGCAAAGGATCAGCCTTTACAAATATTTTCTAATTGATTCAACCATGATCCTGAAGATGGAATTTTATTTCTCTTTTTTCTTTTTTTTTTGCGGTTAATTTCTTTATTTATTATGCACTTGAGGAGACTTCATTGTCCAACTATTTTATTATTTGCTACACAAAAAAATATATTTGTGAATGGCTCCATTATTTCGGCAGTTAGCCTTCTGGTGCACAGAAAGTTTCCCTTCTGAACAGGCACTCATTCATTCTGCTGCACCATTGTACATTTTATGGCTTGCCATACCCAAAAAAAAAAAAAAATCTTTTTTATTTCTTTCAGTGCTCCTATTATTGTAATAATTTAAAAAGTGGCTTCCACTGTATTTATATCACATCACTTGGATAAAGGACTGCTACCCACAATAAATCTAGTTATTTTCCAAAGTAGATTGCTCATTAAATATTGTATATAAAAGAGCCCTCTGAGATTCAGGATAATCCACACAGTGTTTTTTAGATATCTCTTTCTACTTAAATAAATAATTGTAATCATGAATGTGAACCAAGTACTGTGCTTATAAGGTTGAATTAATAAAAACTGAACTTTATATAAGCCTCAGCTACAGAACATTATGCTGGTGAAGAATTTCAGGTGCAAATAATCAGAGATTACTACACACCAGGGAATTCACCAGTGGTCATGAATACCCTCAATCTACTTCAGCGAGGTAAGCAATATATTCTCTAATATGATATAGTCCAGGCTCTGTTATTGTGTTTTAGAAGTTTTTACTGAACTGAAAGATTTCTTTCTGTTCTACTCGTAAAGCAACCATTTCTTCAACTTGTGCATTTACAGGATGGAGAACATACCACATGATCTTAAAATGTTTCTGTCTCTTTACTTCTCTAATTTTGAATTAGAGCTACAGAACTCAGCAAATGCTTTAAAAACAGTACAAGGGGGAAGGGAAATAAATATTTATGGTGTCTCTACATCTTCCCCAGTGTGGCTGACTCAGTCTAGCTGCTGCTAACAAATACAGATCCTAATTTAACTCTGGAAAAGTGGGGGTTTGCATCTTAATTATAATAGTTTCTCCTAGTGATAACTATGCACTGAGTCCCAGAATTTACTTAAACTCCTCTAAACTGTAATGGTTATTTAAAATGTGGAGTGCTGTGTTACAGATCAGATCTGCAGCTAGATCTGGAATAATTCCATTAAAACCAGTGGAACTACAGAGATTTCTATCAGTTGTGGTATCACTATAAACCTCTTGTAAATAAAGCCTGCATTGTTAATGCTGTCACTGGTGAAGCAAATTCCATAACCCACAGATAACCTAGGCAAGCTGTGGCTGAGCTGTACAAATCATCCCTTAACTTGTACTTAAAACTGAATTTAGTCACAGTCATCCAGGCTCCATATAGAGTTGAATCATTACCTAAGTACAGGACAAATATTTTCTGAATAATAAAAAAAAAAAAGACACAACTCTTAAAATTAAGATTACTAGAGTTATAAAAAGCAAGGAAGTGTCTGATGCATGGAATGGCAGAAAACTTGTTTCTGACATTGTGCCCAAGGACAGGGATACAATCTGTCCCTGGAAATCTCTGTAAATCACAGATACTTTCTTTTTTTGCTTTCCCCTTGCTTTCCTCTTCTCCCTTTCCCCTTTCCCTTCTGGAGATCACCCAGTCCAACTGGATTACTCAGGACACAAGACCTGGAGCCATTTGTTGGGTAACATTGAAAAGAGAATGGCCTAATCCATTTACCAAGTGAAACTCGTACTGTAAAACAGAAAGTGGTCTCTTCTTTGCAATTACAACTTCAGTTTGAAATCTACAAACCCAAACTCAATCCTAAGCAACTCTGGTCAGGTGTAATCAGGTTATCCCAGGAGCTGTACAGATGTGAGAATGAAGAATAAATGTTTCCATGGATGGAGGGGATATAAGATCTTGGCATTGTTAAGAACACAGAAAATTCCTGGGATTAAAACATTTTCTGGGTGAAGTTCACCCCAAACCAGACTTTCAGGCAAAGACTGACATCACTCAGAAGCTGGAGCAGGACTGAGAACTGCTCAGCCTTTGTGCTGATCTCCAAAGAAGAGGAGAAGGCAATCAAGAAAGAGGGAAACACGCAGCAAATGACACTGAAAAGGATGGATGAAAACACATCTCCTGATTTGGCTCCACTCCACAACTATACAAAGGACTACACTGTCTGGCAGCATTTGTATTTTTTTAATGTTCAAAAATACGCACTTAGAATAATTTTGCTGGATGTCAAATACTGAGGAGCACCTGTAAGCTCCCATGTAGTGCCTTACTGGAGAAACAGGTGTCACACTCCAAATCCTGCAGGATCACCTCTCTATCCACCTCTGCAAACACAGGGTCAGTGAAGGGCAGGATCTTGAGGAACACAATGATTCCTTTAGGTCCTTTAAAACTGAGGGTTGCACGTCAGTACTGCCCCATCCAGCTGCTGACCTCATAGTGCTGCACTTTGTTGAAGAGGAACAGAAAACCTGTTTGGAAAGCTCAATGCTGCTGTTACTCTGTGTTTTTTCCACTCTAATTTTGCTTAGCAGTTGACTGAAATCCCCATATTGCTTTCCTCATTCAAACCAAAACCTCACAACACTAAGAAAACCACAGATACTGTAATGAGCCATGACTCATCCAACATTACCCGAGTAGGAATTACACATTTTACTGTAAGGGTATCTAGGCCATCTCTACATCTAACATTTTATCAAGAATAAGGCCAAAACATATCACTTTCAGTATAGTGGGGAGAAGGAAGTTTTTGTGGTTAAAGCAAAGGCCAATGAGTCAGATGATGTGGGTTCTGTTTCCAGGCCTCACGCAGACTTCCTATGTGACTTCAGCTGAATCTCTTCTCTGCTCTGTGCCTCACTTTTCACATCTGTGTGAAGGATGTCAGAATGTCACATCCATTCATCTTGGTTTCTCAAATTTTTTGAGACATCTGGGTGGGACATGCAAAGTGTTATGATAACTACCATGCATCTGTTTTTCTGCTGTGAACAGAACCATTATCTGCTTCCGGATGGAGAAGAAAGTAGAAAGGCTGGCCTCAGGCAAAAAGAAAAAAAAATTAAAAAAAAAAAAAAATTATTCTAGAGGATTGGCTCATCTCTGATTTGACCAGCACAATGACAAGTAAAATAATTCAAAGGATGCAGAGCACAGAGATTTGGAGGAGTAAACACTGACAGACCTCTGAAATCCCTTGACCTTACTCTAGATTATTGCACTGTGCTGCATCAGATGCAGCAGCCTTTTTTTTTTTTTTATTTATAATTCATAGGCATATAATTAAATCTTGCACATTCATTTTGAGAAAGCACAATAGCTAAACCACTAACCCTTAAGCAGAGTCTAGCAGTGGCATTTGGAGAGTCAGCCACACTCTCTCACCTATGCTGGCAAACACATTACTCTGGCTGTGAAGGAAACCACAATGTGGGAAGGAAAGCCTACAAAAGAATGAAAACAGAAAGTGTCTAAGGCCTTGGCAGAAGGACACTAAATAAAATAGAGAGTGGTGACTCATTTTGGCAGTGAATCCACCTCAACCCCTTCAAAGGCTTTGGCAAGAGTCCTCGGAGGAGACCCCAGGCTTTTGCCAAGCCACAAAACACCACAATTATTATCGCAGCAGTCATCAACAAAACAGATTTTGTAAACTGACTTGTTGGCACATAGATTAAAGAAGCTATAAAAAGGAATAACAGCTGTTTGGGTTGCCCTATGCAGAAAGTTACTATATAAAAAGTACTTTTACACATATCATATATACGTACACACAGACACACACAGATGCACATGATGTGTACATGAAGAATATACAAACAAGCGAAAGTGCCAAAAGCTGCTGAAGGATTTCACTGCTGTTCGTGGGAGATAAATTTGCAGGTCTGAAAAGTTGTAAACCAAAGACCCGATCCTCTTCTCAGTCCTACCGGTGTCACAATATTCACTGCAGTGTTTCATTAGTTTCAGTAGAGTTGTTTCCATTATACAGGAGTGTAACAACATCAGAATCTACAACTAATAATGGCTACTTAAAGAAAAGTATCACAGACCTAATTCTCCTCCTAAATCAAGAGAAAATTTATTGATGCGTAAATCAGAAGACAGGCTTTATATGCAGGGGCCATGCGAATATGAGAGCTAAAATGGCCCAGAGATAATTTAGGATAAGCTACAAGTGTCCTAATGGCTCACAAATTTTTCACATTCAAAGGTTATGTTCAGTTTTTAAACTAGGTATGTTTGAATATTTATGTAACTA
Organism: Aphelocoma coerulescens; assembly: GCF_041296385.1. Taxonomy (NCBI): domain Eukaryota; kingdom Metazoa; phylum Chordata; class Aves; order Passeriformes; family Corvidae; genus Aphelocoma; species Aphelocoma coerulescens. The sequence goes on along the minus strand of NC_091022.1, from coordinate 30,475,863 downwards.
AACAAATAGCCAAGTTTAGTAAATGAAAATTAGGTTTGCAGCAGATGATGAGGGTTTGTCTACCTAGGCCTCAAACACAAAGGCAAGAATGAACTCCTAAATTCAATTTTAAAAGTTGTGACACATATTATGCTGATGTGCATGCTGTACTTAGGTTTAGAATCTCCTAAACACTGCACTTTTTTATTTAAAGCAGATGAAACATTACCCTTTGAATTAACAGTTTTTTATTAAAGTGGCAGAAAGAGAGATGAAGTTGAGAACATGATACCAGTATCCTGTTCCAATCTTTCTTTAAAAGTCTTCACTAAGATTCTACACAATTTTTTTTATTATTATTACATTGATAAACAAGACTTTTCTTGATTTTTTTTTTCCCTTGAATTTGAAGTGCTCTAAATTTTGGTCATGTATAATGTTAAAATATCCTGAAAAATATTTTAGAGAATCTGGTATATAACTCAATAAATGCATCTGGCTCAATTAAACTCCATGTGCCCTGACCAGTATCCAATACTTTTTTCAGAGGCTGCATATCTTAATCTCATCTTTTCACCACAGAATCAAGAGTTCAAATTACATCATTAAAAATAATACCCTGGCCTAAGGAAGTACTATGGAAATACAGGTTGCCAGAGAAAGAGGGCAAACCTGAACTAAGTGGGTGTTTATAACATCTATGAAGACATAAAGGAATAGGTTATGGGAGAAATGTGGATATAAACAGCAAACATTGCTGCAAAAGGCATCTGCATCCGCATGAATTTCTTCAAGCAAATGGATAAAGGCAAAGTAGATTTTGGGGTCCTGCCATTCCTTCAGGAAAAATGATGTGGCCCATTGACCCAGCACTAGTAGAGGATGTGCAATAGCAGAGATGAAGCATTTGGATTAGGTGTGGATCCCATTGCTGGTTTAATACTTCCCAAATGCCAGGTGGAGGGAAGCTGTCGTATCACCTGGGATGATAATACTTGATTTTCCACTGCTGACTTAAACGGGGAAAATATACCAAGGTAATTTGAGACCCTGAAAACTCCTAACAGATGAAAGTTGGCACGTGGGCTGAGAGTGAGACTATGAGAAATGGAGTTTTTACTAATATAATCCACCTGAATGTAGGCATTTGCATCGAAAAAAACCCTCTATCTAACATTCTGTTACTGTAACTACAAATATTTTCCAGCTGCATAGAGGACCATTCAGTATTTTCAAAATTACTTGTCCTTAGGCAATCTGTTTAATTTCAAGTGCAATCCAAAAAGTAGCTGGGACTATATTTACTGCTGGTATGCACAGGCAAGCATTTAGCATGGAATGGTCAGCATATAAATACAAATCCATACATCTGAAGCTCTTAGATTGAACTATTTGCCTTTTATTCTTATCCTTTGCTTTTTTCCTTTCTTTTTTAGGGCCACCTTGGACTACATAGTGCATTACACCGACATCAAATGAGCCCGCACGCCAGCAGAAGCAGTGAGTTTCACCTATCCAAGTATTTAAAAAGCTTGCAAGCACACACTGTCTCCTGTGCAGCCCGGAGATCCCTGTTGAGTCTATGCCAAGTCCCTGAAAAGTTGGACACTGCATCCGGTATTTACACTAAGCTAAAATTCTAATCAGCACTAACAGCAGTGTGTTTTAATTCACCCTTATGATTTTATTTCAATCTGCTAAGTAGCACAACTGCCAGAAAGAAACTGCTATAAACTCCAGTAAACAAATGCAGGGGGGGGAAAAAATATATCTCTCTATATATGTGTATATATATATATAAATAAAAATAATCTTAAACCTGTTGGAGATAAAGTTTGCACCACTTTAGACACGCAGCTCAAAAGGAAAGTCTGGAGCTTTGCTCAAAGCTACTCTCTGCTGATTTCTTTCCAAATATCCTACCTTCCACGCTGGGTTTTTTTAAACTTTCTTTTCCCCCCCAACGTGTTTGGTACTTTTTAGCCAAGGAAGGAAAATGCTGATGTTATTTTACACCGGCTATTTCACCTCACGTCCTCCCCTCGGCAGCTTTCTGCCAAGTGCTGTGAAACAAGAACACAGTAACTACTTGAATCTCTGGATGACACTATAAATCGTGGTGCCAAGAGGCCGGTGCCAAGTCCGGCATCTTCCTTACTTGGGGAAGGAAAACAAAACACACACACACACGCGCACCAAAAAAAAAAAAAAAAAAATCCGCAGGAAAATTGTGAGAAGTTGGTCACCATTTTGGACCTGTTCAGTGCAGTCAGACCTTGGCAGCCATCTTACAGCTTGGCAACCATTTTGAGAATGTGCCTGGCAAGCTCTCAGAGCTCGCCGACACTGTTTCAACACAGCGCTGGTTAAATATAGTCCAAATTAAACAATACCGTGTAATATCAGGTAAACTCACCCTTCAGAAACCCACCCCGCAGGTGCTTATAAGTACATCTTTAAAGAGAGACGGACACTGTGCTTTCCATGGGGCCGCCTGGGCACCTTAACCCTTTCCAGGGCACGGTGCTGGCAAAGCCCCACCAAGGCACCCATGAGGGGGTCCTGATGACAGGAACAGTGCAGAACAGGGACCCTATGGATGTTGGGACACAGAAGTCATGTTGTCTTTCATCGCTGTTTAACGAGGCCCCAGGAGCCCCACCGGGAGCAAAGGCTCCTCCAAAGGAGGAAATGGGATGACAGGGGGACTGTACACAACAACGCGTAAACCCGCAGCTGTTGTGTGAGAAAAAACTACTTTCGCAGCTTTAATTTCCTGATGAACTTTTCCATGTGCTCCTCTCCCAGAGACAAAAGGAAAAGTTTGAGGAGAAAAAAGTCATTCCAGCAGCCAGACATCTTAGGGAAGGCTGGTTTATTGAGAGAGCCTGATGGCGGGGTGAGCTGTAAACAAACACTTCCCTTCTTCTCCCCACCCTGCAAGATCGGCGTGTTTTTGGACCAAACGCCCTTCACTCCGACAGTGCCAAAATCCCTAGGAAGACTTGGTGCCAGACGAAGAAAGGCACAGTTGTCACAAACTGCTCTGGCCCAGGAGTAGGAAAAGTGCTGTGAGGAGCGGAGAGAAGCTCCTCGGTACTGCTCCTCGGGGCCAGAGGGTACAGCAAGGTATTCTGGCCATATTTCTCCCAGTATTTTAAACAATCCCTTTGCTGAAGAAGTTAATTTTTCATATTTAATGTAGTGTAAACACATTTAATAACTTGAGGAGGAATGTGGGGTGAGTGTTTTTACAGAACAAACAGTGCTATCTCCAGGACTGCTGCACTAAAGTTTAGTCTACGTGAGGCTCTAACTCTGTCAGCCCATTTGAATAAAACTTAAAAAGATAATATATGGGTAAAACTCAGCACTTGGAAAACAGAGTGTGCAAAAAGGCAAATATTTGAAGGTACTAAACAGTATCCGAGTATTAAAATGACATTTTGGGGAAGTATTTAATATCTGAAGACAAATGTCTTTTGGAAATGCTTACTACACACATTATATTCTGCTTCTTATCTTGAAATAATTTAGAGTGGAACAGAAAAGATCAAGTTTATGCTCTATTAGCATAAAGTTTAAACTATAAGGGGTTTTTGACCTTGAAGTCTGAATTAAATGATGTCTGGGATTTTTATTCTCCCTCTTTTTTCTGCCCTTTTGAAATTTTAATTTGGGGGGAAAAAAATTAAAAGCCAACTAATTAAGTGTAATTTCATAGTGAATGAAATAAATTAATTAAACCATAATTGAAATGACAATATTAAATATGAAAATATTATGCTGGAGTAGATCAGAATAAAGTCTTGACACTGCTGGGTATCTTTTATATTGAAGGACAGTATCTGCAGCCGCATGACGTCAGCTGTGCAGGAATAGTTGGGAATGCATTGATAAATTGCTCCATCGATTCTGTTCTGCTTCACTTACCATAATTATAGCACAGTAATGGATGACATGAGTGATATATTTTTACTTTAGAGAAAAGCCAAGAGTTTGCCTGTTTCTTTATGAGATTAGACCAAATCCTTTCAATTAATACAGCATGATTGATATCTAAAAGTGTACTGGGGTAAGATACTTGCTTCATGTGCACATCTTTAAATATTATTGGTTAAATATTGAGATAGAATTCAAAGAGCAGTTTCAGGGCTTTAAATAACAGTGTCATTTTGGTAATATGAAAGATGTATCGTCACAATTTTCAAAGACTTTTCTAGGTCCACTTCAAGCATTTTGATTTTCTTAGATCTAAAAATCACATTTGCAATTAATATCTGCGTAAGGCAGGACAGCTTAAGCATTTTCCTTGGAATCTATAGACACCCTCACTGAAATGCTTGCCAAGGCTACCAACAGATATGTTGGGAACAAGGCTGGGAGGACTGGATTCTGGTTTTCAAATATGTATGGTTCGGGCTTAGCTTTCAGCTGCTGTCCACTGAAGCCAACTGGTGAAGACCGTGTGTAGACCCAAGCGCAGAACACCCAAGATCCTCTGGTGTGAATAAAGAGTGAGTAGAAGATGAATTAAAGAGCAGTGTCTTATTGTTGCAGAGGAAGTGCTATGTGGTGAACATCCATCCACCCCTTCTTCAAATCTGCAGTAGAAGAACAACAGCAGTAACTTCCACGGCTTCCCCACCAACGACATGTTCTTCAGGAATAAAGAACCAAGTCACTCAAGAAGCAAGGAAGGGAATGTGTTCTTGCAGAGGAGGTATGACAAAAGGTGAGGAAGAAAGACACCAGACTGCTGTCACAAAAGAAATCCATGTTACAGAGATGCACAGGACATATGTCTTGTACCAGTGCTTGTAAGACTCAATAAATACAGAAAAGACCTGCACATTGCTCACAACTCAAGCTTCCCTGTCACAACTCAAGTTTCCTTCATGGATTCAGGTCCTTCACATCAACAGAGAAAATGTATGTTGTAAAATACCATTTATGCAATATTCTATCTATCTTAGCTGTTCTGGTTATGAAAATTCTAGAAAAGAACCCTGAATGGGAGCTTTTTAATCAATAAAAACTTTCCACAGCCATTGTACCTTCATGCTGAGTAATTTCTACTTAGCAGTGAGCAAAGAAACCCAACACTCATGGAGTTTTGAATGATGCCAAGAATATCTTTGGGGAAAAAAATGATGTTACCTCCACACACAGCATTCTTTCAGCATATAGTTCAAAAAACACCATAATCAATTTCTCTAAAAATTTTAACCCGTCCCCTCCCCCCAAGCAGTGAGCATCTAAGATTGATCTGTACTTCTAACTGTTGAATTCATCCCTTTCTCATGTTACAAAGGCTGTCACTGGAAATAAAGTGTAACTTGGGATGGCAGTGGCAGCTATCAAACCTCCTGACGCATTAGAGCGTCTGAAACCCAGACACCCAAGGTTCACATCAGAAAACTCCAGCATGTAGTGAACAACTCAAAACCAACTATCGACCTTCCTATTGATTTCTAGTGGGGAAACCAAGACGGGAAAAGCACCAGAAGAGATAGGATTTCTTTTCCTATCCTCATTGCTAACTTAGTGGCTGCCAAACTCAGGTCTTCTCAGGCTTAAGCCATCAGAGGTTTGTGTTGCAGCTAGCCAGGATGTCTGCCTAAGATAATTCAAGCTGAAAGCAGACAGTGTGCAGTGGGAGCTGATTAGCCACTGACTTCCAACATGACCTGTCTCAGTCCCAAAAGAAGCTTCTTGACAGGAAGATATGGAGGCTACGGCACAGCTGAAAAAAAAAATATGGTTATCTTTTCAAATGGTATTTGAGGACATCTGACTCTTGTAGTTGGGCAATTTAGAGAGGTGCTTTTTGTAACTGGCAAGTCCCAAACTCGTCCCTTCAAAATTTGAACATATACTGCAACAACAGGTTTAAAAGAAATTATTTTCAAAAATATATATATATAATTAGGATTAAATAAACCTTAAAACAATTCACACTATGGAAAGAAGGTGTTAAAAAAGGCTATATATGTTTCATCTCCTTTTCTTCATCAACACAATCAGTCTGCTGTGTGTTTCAGTAACTTTGCTGAGAGTATTCTAGATTTGCATCCATGTAGCTGACGAGACTTTTGACCTTCCATGGAGACTGGGAAAATAATAGCTATAGGTGTGATTTTGATGATTCATAATTTAAAAGGAAGTATCTCATGTTTGCTGCAGCTCATCTGTTCCACTCATTATATTCATCTCTTAGCTAGTATTTTTGTGTTTAATTTGGAGATTGCATGGCCACAGTTCAAAATGAAAGCTTGGTTCTGAATCCCATAGATTTTGCAGCTGAATCTCAGCCACAGGAACACCCTTTTCCAATTATAAAGTGTATGGTTAGGGTGTAAATCCTGGTGCATATTTTATACTGAAAGTCACAATGTTAGCAAAACACTCAAGAAACCTCTGAAAATCTTCTGTAAAAACCTGATGGGTTTGTTGTGAAAAATCAGAAACATTTTCTGCCTTTAAAACCAGGACTGGGCTACAATCTCAGAGTTAGACTATCATCTGTTATTTTTAATTTGCTACATTAATGGACTGCAAGGTCCAAAGTATCTGACATATCTGAACTCTTCTGCTGCTCCCCTTTGTAAAGCTCCAGCATTTTTTACACAGCTCTGCAGGAACAGACCATAACGTCTGGAATGTTTTGATCTTATCTTAAGTTTTTAATAACTTTCTTTTTTATACACTACATATTTTACATGTTTTATTGCAAAACTCACTTTGCAGCTGCTTCTTCACTTTAGAGGGTTCCACTCATCTCCGGGTCCCTGAAGGACAAAAATTGGGGTGCCAGCTCCCAGCAGCAGCTGTCCTGCCCTGAGTGGGGTCTTCCCAAGTGCGAGGCACCCCCATCTTCCTCCCTGGAGGAAGAGGAGGCAGAGCTATGGGGCCATGGCCAGGACACCCGGGAGGCAGCTGCTCGCTGGGCAGCCCTACAGACACTTTACAGCTGCTTTCTTCACGGCATTCCCAAGAAAGTGATGTGACTCTCCCCAGGCGATGAGTCCACCTTCTGCAATACCGGGATCAAGTTGCACTGCACTGGAACAGCCAGGCTGAATCAAGTCCTCAGGACTCTCTTTTTCACAGCAAGCAGAAAAATATGAGCACATACATTCATAAAGCTGCAGCAAACTATTATGTAAATGCTGCATGTTGGAGTGGGTATTTTTATGGTGGGACAGCAGGAATAAGCTTATAAATCTAAGGCCTGGGGTCAGTGCTTAAGTAGAGATTACCTCTAAGCTTTACTTACACATTCTATTTTGGCCCAACAATTTGCAATGTATTTCTGGAAAAGAGAGAATGTCCCTGCTCATTCCTGCTGGGACATGGCACATGGTAAGATGCATCTTCCTGAGATGTCTGGGGTGGCACCTAAGAAGGGCTGGCAAATTCCCATCGGAGCAGTAAAGACGGCAATCTGACTTGAGCTGCGGTGAGGATAAAGTAAATCTGCTCGGCTTCAGGCCGGCACTTTTTCTGGCTCGTGGCACCGGCTTTCCTGCAGCCTCACTGCTATCATACAGCTCGTCATGACCCTCACCCTGACAGCTTCGCCTCCAGCCAAGATCCGTGACGGCTCCTTCCAAAACAAACCAAGACAAAGTTGCTCTGGAGCAATGTTTTTCCTGAACCGAGCATGACGCGACTCTGCTTCCACCCACGTAGTAACCCGTCCACATGCCCAGCAGCCTGTGACCAAAGCACACAAGAACGAACGCACCGAGCCCTCCAGTTGCCAGAAAGGAGTCCAGAAGCTTAGCTCAAGAGAGAAAAATTGTGCAGGAATTACAAAGAGGTCTCAGTACAATCAGCAAACTACATCTGCACACCTGCACACCCCCTTTTTATGAGGACATGAGTTACGGGTGCCCCTGTAGTGTCCACTGTCTGAAACGGCGCCTATACGCTTCCAGTGGCACCACCAAGCTCACAAAATAAGGTTGTAAAATAAGAATAACCTTTTAACAACACAATGTTGCTTGAAGAATGAGACTCTCGGTACACAGAAGGTATCAGAAGGGATCATCAAAACATTACGATAGATACTAAAATGGAATTCCTGTTAAGATGTTAACTTACATTTATACATAAAGCAGCCTATATAAAGCATGCTTGTTAAAATTCACAGTTATTTCACTGACAGGCATTCAGAGAGCATCGTAATGAAGTTACATGGTGAAAAAGCAACTATTTTAAATAATCCTAAATGCATTATTTACTAGAATTTAACAGTAGAGATTGAGAAGCAGCTCATGTGGATTGCTGGACTTTGTGCTCTAGTGGTAAAGAAGGATATGACAGCATGTTTGGGCAGAGGAATAGGAATGTTTGAGGTCTCCAGCTGCAGAATTTCAGGGCTGAGTTACTGAGCACAGGCCAGAGATTACCCTAACTTGGTTAACCCAAAAACCCACAGAGGGAGATTGCCATCCTGCCTGGCAGGGCTCACTGTGACGCACTCTCTTGGGTCTCTCACAAAGAAGAAACAGCTCCCAATGATAAGCATTATGCTAAACCCCCTTTTTAGCACTTCAGAAGTATGATTTCTGACTCGGCAAACTCCAGACCATTTCCTAGAAGGAAAGACAGTAAAAAGCCTATATTTGGAAACCATTCCTCCGCAGACCCCTGTAAAAAGGAGGGTGAATGCAGCCATAAAAAGGAGAGTCAATACATTTATCTGCTCTCCTTTTTCCTCTTTAGACTGAGAGGCACATGAGAGAAAACGGAGCGGGATCAAGTCCAAAGAACTATCCTCTTTAAGGATGGACTACATGGTATCATCAGCGAGTCTCAGCCAATATTGGCTAACAGTCGCTGTCTGTTTGCCAAGCAGAAGTTTGCCATGTTAAACTGTCACTATAATGCCACCTTGAAGAGGCGTTATCATCACTCTTGCGATGATACACGGCAACCGTGAACGGAAACCGAGGCCGGAGCTCACACATCTGAACAACAGACAATCCTGGTGCCACGGATAAGTAACCCAACAGACAGCCCTGCCTGCTTATCACTGCCACGATCCAGGAGCCCTCTTTGAATGGACACTGCAGTGAAAATTATACCGGTTTATGACTTTATAATGCGCCAGTTACTGAATTTTATTAAAAATACTGAGAATACAGAAACCCATTTTATCATTTTTCTAAAATTTGCTGCTTCCCTGCTCTGAATAGAGTATAGAAGCCTCAAAATCTCTTGTGCATCTCCTGGAATTGATACCAACCTAAAACATTGACAAAAACTCCTTCCCAAGGCCTCCTGCCTTAGGATCTTCACAGGTAAAGGACAGTGAGACAGCCAGCACAGGGGCCACAAAGCAGGGGCTCGATTTCCCCTTTAACTTGACTTGCCTTGGTATTGAATTAGGCATATAAAACCTGGGGAAAGGGGAGCATGACATCCGACAGAAGTGCTGTATGCTGCTGCAGGCACGGCTCACCATATGGGAAAGCACTTACACAATGTAGCTGCACGGCGCAGCCAGCGCTGCTGTACAAACTCCTCATTAACATGGCAAAGTTACACCATGAACTTACAGAACACAGAACCTGAAATTGGATTAGATACAGGGTGGGAACTTTTTTTATTCTTATTTAATACTGACTGTATAATATTGACCTTAGTAACTACAGGCTGGGAAAGCGAACTTCGCATTAACGGCGCCGTATTGATTTTGCAAAAGTACAAAAGTACTTTTATGCCCAAGAAAGCTTCCAGTTACCACATTTGAATGACCTCAGGAGAACAGTGTCTTGGAGAACTGTATTTTCTTCATTCAGTAGTGCTCCTAAGTGTACCCCTAACTGCTGTACTCACAAGACCTAATATTTAACAACCTGATAAAGCCTCCTCTGTCGTGCCCTCAGCTCCCCTCAACTCAATACTTTGCAGAGTTGGAGTCAAATCTAATGGGCCAAATGCAATTTAACTTATTAAAACAGTTTATTCAATGTGTAGTACATCAGTGAATTAATATATTATTCACCAATATGTTCTGAACTATTTAGCCAGATGTATGAAATGTTTCTAATACACTAGCTGACATTTTTTTAATTACACAAATACTTTGGGTAGCAAATAACTGTTCGCTATTTGGCAAGCCCTACAAATTATATACAGTTAATTATATTCAGGTTGGTATATGGGTTATAAATAACTGTGATAAAACTGGTATCAATGCTGACAGAATTTTAGTGGAAATCGACATTTTTCTATACTGAAGTAACTGAGAGCTAGGAACAGAAATACTGCCTCCAGAAACACAACTGTAAATTAATAAATTGTGTGTGTGCACAAAATGACTTATTATTTTAACACACTACATATTTTTGCCTTCCATTCTTATTAATTTCATGTTTTGCCTTTATTTATATTCTGCTTGAGAATTGTTTTTCTTTCCTCTTTTTTGCAGTGCTGTTCAAGCTACTGACTTTAAAAGTTTTTTGCAGGTAGATCCTCTGTAGACTTATACTTGCCTGTGAATCCCAAACTTAAACTATCAACTCTCAAACATGCAAAGCTGTGTGTCACATACTGCTAACTGGAGCCCAAGTATTAATCCAAGCCCTGGCACCGGTGGAGAACCTACGCACCCAAAAGAGTCTGGACTGTGACAGTTGTCCAACATCCTGTAGTCATTCACATTCATTTAAAGGCTATCAGCTTTACAACAACCTAAAATTTAAAGACAAAATTCTAAGAAGTTGTGGAGCTTGTGCTGTTTTCCATTACAGCCCTAAACCACGCTGTGGAGTCAACCCTGGTTTGCCTTAGTGTAACCATGCCAAAATTTGTTTCAGGCTGTGCCTTCTGCAAAGACAAACTCTACCATCTGCTTGGGGTTCGGCTACCCAGCTTCCTTTCCCGAGATTCCCTGAAGTAGCAACCTGAATATCACACCTGTTTATCACGACAACTCCGTTTAACAGATCCTTCTGTTTCCCTGTCCTGACTATTATATCTGTTAGCATCCTGCGGCAGGCATGGGGAACATGACCCCTTCCTGTACACAAGGGAAGAGGCTGAAATTTTTTAAGCCACGGTGATGTAGCCTGTCACCAGGTGTGGATTAGTTGTTCCAAGTCAGTGCACGTCACAGTGCTTTAAGGATGTGTGGAGGCGTGATGAAATCCAACACAACAACATAGATCTTCAACTTACCACATCCTCATCTCAAACAGTCATGCCCGGAGGGACCATTTCCCATGTTATGCTATGTAGTAAAATACAAAAACAACAACAAAGAACCCCCAACAGAACAAAACAAGACAAAAAACCTAAAGGAAAATGGATACCTTTTGTGAAGGAACTATTACTAAATGGAAAGTCAGTGGGAAAAAAAGTGGGGCAGGGGAGGAAAGAAAAGAGAAAAAGGAGAGCACGTTCTTCAGTAGGGGAAGTTTCTCCTGTAAATTGGCAGCGAATCAGTTACTAAATGACATGCCTAAAATCAGGTGGTGGATTATTGGAAATGAAATCTTTGTCCCAGGAAAGCCAACAGCAAAAATCCTATTGATTTCAATGGGACAGGGTTGTCTCTCCGGACTTAACAGTCAATCATGCAGAATTGGCAACAGCGTTTGAACATCCCTGTTTGTTATTAGACCACGGAAATCCGTATTAGTTTGCTTCATCTGCACTTGTGGCCAGTGCACCAGCACTTTTTTTTTTGGCATGGAGGTGCAAATAAGCAGAGTGGGTTCAATTTTTCAACCCAAGACACATGAATTAGAGCTTTGCTCTTTCTCCCAAGCATTTCAGAGTCCATTTTCCCCCTGAAAGGCATGGGCAGCCTCACCGCTAATGGGAGTGCTGTGTTTACAAGCAGAGGGGAACTAAGCCCTTAGTGTTTTTGCATATTTGCAATACATTATGTGATTGGGATGGGAGGAAGGTTTGTTGGAAGACGAAGATGGGGAGAAATGGTGGAAGAAAAAAACAATCTGATCCTCAGAGGCTGGTATAACTGTGAGTATACACAGTCCTTATTTTCTTCAGTCCTTTTTGCAGAAAAGCTTTGTTGAGAAACAATCAAACTAAAGTGCAGATACTTAATGTTATAAATATAATACCGTAGTATAATGCTCCCATTTAACAACTTTTCACGAACAACCTTTCAAAATTTAAGTGCTTGGAAATTCTTGGATGACAAAGCTGCTATTTACGACTAATCTTTTTATGTGAAAGCAAAACCGGGTCCAAATAAATAAAAAGACAATAAGCGAGTAACAATGTAGAAAGAATGCGGGTGTGCGCGACGCACACCCACGCCGAAAAACAATAAACAGATTTACAATGGCAAAGCGTGTGATAGGAGAGATATCATTAATATGGGGCCCAAAGCCCATCACTTAGATTAAATATTATATGGAAATCGCCACAGATTGATACAAGGCTGAGTAAACAAACGATAAACTGTAGTGGGTATATTTGTCCAGCCATGTATTAGTGCAATACACAAAATGGGACCCAGTGAATGCTTAAAGTGAAAATTTGTGACCTGTTAGTATCCCCAAAATGCCCATAGAACATTATTCTCCCTTTTAACCTTAATTTTTATTCTCTGTCTCAATTTCTGCTCTGCTTCTCCCATCATAGCCCAAGTTACCTATGCTGACAGCCATAGCAGGCCAAGGTAGCACAGATGGGGCGGCTGCAGCTGCATCTCACCTGCCAGACTGCAAAGCCCACCGGGACACTTTCCCACTCCCTTTATGTCTGTCTTTGTGCATTTGCAACAGCGCCTTTCCCTGGGCCTTTATCGAACATGTCACCGATGCCGCGCGACTCCGGCTCCGACGCTCCGCTAATAAGTCACAGATCCGAAATGTGTTCCTTCACAGAGGAAACCCAAGACAGGCCTCCCCAAAAAAGTATACCTTGAGCATGTCAGCGTGGGCTCTGATTTAAAGCAATTCAATATGCCTGGCTCCCCAAAGGCAGCACGCCTGTAGGGACAAAGAATACCTCAATGCAACTCAACAGCAAACCCTGCTGGATTAAATCGCAGCGCCGGTGGGCTCCACGTTTGATCTCGGGCTGCCTTTGTTGGGAGCGGCGCGGGCGCAGGTGGCGGTGCGGGAGCAGCCCGGCTTTCAAAGCGATAGGAACAATGTGCGACGAGCCGAGCGCGGCAAAACTTCCCTCGTAAAGTTGCTCGTTTCAGGCTTCATGGGAAACTTGGCAAAGTTTCCCTCGGGGCCCAATTTTTTTTTTTTTTTTTTTTCAAAAGCCTTAACCTCCCTTCCTTTGTTTAACCTTCAATTTTGTGCCTAAAAAAATAAGGGAGGGTGTCAGTTTTTCCATGCCTGGCTTTGCAGGCTGTGAAAAAAGTCCTGCTGCCACCTGAGCGGGGGATCGGACGGGAGGCGAGATGCCTGCATGCTCTCACTTACTTCCACGAATAATCCCACCTGCAAACGGAGAAGTTGGGTTTCAAATATCAGGCCCTCAGGTTCATGGATCTTTTGAAACGAAGCTGTGTCAGATTTATGGCTTCGGTGTGCTAAGGGAGGAAACCGTGGCCATTTTGAGCAAGTTCTGCCTGGAGCTTTCCGATCTGAACCGCAGGCTCTGCTTCCAGATCGGAGCACAGAAAGTTTTTGTAGTGCGTGTGCTCGCCAAAAGATACGGGTCCCTCCGTAAAGCGAAGCAGGCAGTGAGCACATGTCCCAGAGAAGCACGGCTGCTTTCCCCAGCCTCCAAACGCAGCTCTCCCACCGTATTTATCAACAGCTATAAAGCAAGGGAAAATCCCCACGTTATCCCATTCCCCAACTCCTTTCCATTAAAACAGAAGACAGTTCCTGCAGACTGCATGCCCTTTACTTTGGATGCAGTTAAAGATTTTGCTGGCTGCTGCACCAAAACTTCCCATGCTGTGTTTACTGAATTGAATATAATCTTTTTTTTTCTCCCTACCTTAATTTCAATATTTAGAATAGCTTAATTATATCTGATATCTACTAAATGTTAAATTGCTGCCATGGATACTGTACTTGTTTTAGGCTTTGCCCACAACCCAAAATGTAACTAAAGATTAATAGAATGCTGAGATATTTTTGGCTGCGAGTGAAATTTAATGAATAAACATTTAAATAAATTACCCCAATAATGAAACAATATGCCATTAACGCCTGAGTTATGCTAAATGCTTCACTTCTCTTACAATTCATGCAAATACTCGGGAAAAGAAATTATAGTGGTGAACTACATTAAACAAAATCCTGCCTAAACCCCACCCGTAAAACAGTGTCTCTACAGTATTGGGAACAAAAACTGTGGCTTGTCAGTCAAAGTGTCTAACTATGGCATATGGGTAAAGGTTTCAGTCTGCTATCTCCAGACTCATCTTATGGCCCGGGTTCAACGCTACTGAACCGCTCTCTAGACAAAAGGCGAACTCATTGAAAATGGGTGCTGTGAGCTGTCTGGTCAGGGCGGCCGCGCAGCCTGCGTCTGGATGCACACAAACTACTGGCATGGGGGAAACGCAGCGCGCTTTGGAGGGCTTTAGAGTTTCCTAAGAGCTGAAAAAGAAGCAGCCTGAAGGTTAAAGCTGGCTAGTCAGAATGGCATACTTGGCTGCATATATAGCCAGGTGGCCTGGGCATATTGGCAAACAACTGGCAAACTGCCCAATACATATGGCTTAGATTGCTTTGCTCTTCCCATGAAGCCTTCTTAGACTCTTGAGCAAGCATTCATTTTAGAGCAAAACGCATCCAAGTGTTAAATAAAATCATCCCCCAAATATACTGCATGTAACCTCTTCCTTTAAATAAGAACGAGATAACTATATTAAAATAAACTAATGATTTTTTTAATGAATCCTTGCATAAAAGTGACACACCCCCCTGGCCTTTCTCTAAGTGGATCTGCCCTTACTTTTGTTAACTCCTGAAGTACCAAACATGCCATTTTTTCCACACGTACTCCCTTTGAGGGGCAACTACTCATGACAGTATTTAAGCTCTTAGCACATCAGAACTTGCATTTGTGGTGAGGCGTCAGACGCTTGAGCAGCGCTTTAGCTGTGTCCTGCGCTGCTGCCGCCACACAGATGTTCAGGGCTTCTCCCAGTTTCCCAACTACTCTGTGGCTTAAGCAGATAGTTGCCTTTATTAAATGTTAAATCACATTTTTCTCTTGAAGAGTGCTTTCCCTTAGAAACTTTCAAGTCAAGTCCCAATAGAAATTTAAAAATTCAAGCGACGCACTTGGCACATACTCCAGAGCAAGTATATGTTTAAGCATCAATCCTACAGCGCAAGTCCTTGTGCTAAGGCTAGTGTAAATACTGCATTAAACATTCACAACAGCTTTGGGGAAAGGGCTAAACATATTTAAACAATTAACACATGCCGAACTCTAAGCCGGTGCTTACATGCCACTGCCTCTAAGCAGAGGTTGTGACAAAGGTAAATTCTTCTAAATTAAAAGCAATGGGACTCCCGTTGAAAGCTCAGTAAATGCTTAAGTGTTTCACTGAACTGAAGCCTCAGTTAATGAGAAACAAGAAATAATTCTCCTCAGTTCCAGAAAAAAGTGTGCTTGCTGACCCTCATCCCACTGAAACCCCTTTCTGTTTCACAAGCCAGACACTGAAGTTCTGAGTGCTGGGAGTGAAATTAAGACAATAGTCTCAGTTTTGTTATAATGGACTGTTACCTACAGTTCTTCAGCAGTTACAAAAGGCCAAAAAGAGAAAACTACAAACTTTTCCAAAAGCTGTTTTAAGAGCTAAGAGTGAGTTACCATTCCTGTGTCACCTACAAGTCCTTCTAATATACATAATATATATATAATATATATATTAATGTATAATGGATATAAACCTTGATACTAGTATGTTTTCATTAAAATGGAGGTCTTTTAAACATTTTAAAGGAATGTGTGTCACCTGCTAGTAAAAGTAAGTTCTACTAATCCAGGCTTTACCATCCTCATCTCAGAAAGGACAAATACACACAGCAGAGAGGGATTCAGAGCTGCCTTCCACCCAAGTCTCCAGGCACTACCTCCGTTCAATCACTTAATCTCCTTGTCATTTTGGGGTTTTGATAGGGCTCCCTTCCCTCTATTCTTTGCTTGTTTTGTATATTTGAAGTATGAACTCATCAGGTCAAGGAGTAGTTTACTTATATAGATTCTTATTTATATAATGTCTATGTACAAGGAGGACCTGACCTTCACCAGAACCCCTATAAGCCATCATAATATAAATAGCGTACATTATTTACTTAACTTCCTTGCTTCAGTTTCTTTAAGGGGGGAATAATATTTACAGGGATGTTGTGAGGATTAGCTCATTACTTCAAGAGCCTTGAAGATGAAACATGCAATGTAAATGAGAAATATCAAGTATCAGCGACACTGATGAAATTATCATCACCATTGTTAAGAGTGGCGTTTGAGAGTAAAATCGGGAGAGAAACATGTCTTTCTGCAAAAGCACATTGCTATAGGCCAAAACACGATGACCTTGGCGCCATCTTTTCCTTCACCTTCCTCATCCCCCTCCTCACTGGCAACGAGCATCATTGGGAGCTTTATTAGAACATCTCCACGCCAAGTTGGACATGCTCCAGGCAGAGCTGTCCTCGGCCAAGGGCAACATGTGAAGTGCTCTCAGACAACTCGGATGGCCTGGATGGAGGAAGAGAGAGGGCGGAACAAACAAATCGGGGATTGTTGTTTGTCCTGCGCTGACTTGGTCGCCTGAGCACTTGACAATTATGAATTTCTCTTGACAGTGTGAACTGGAGGCTCTGATGACGGCAGCAAAGGGGAAATTTGTGCCTTGAATTCCCTACTGCAGGGAGCTATTAGTATGGATTATACGTGCTGCTGCAATTTGTACTGGAGCTGTAACATGGCTCCTAAATGTTAAGATGGACCAACTCTAATCTGTTCTTCTTGTACCTTTATCACGTGCGTAAGGAAGATCAAAAGCAACCCAGGCACTAGGGATATTGAAATTCTGCATCCAGATCTGACTACATTTGGCAAAGGATCTGTGGGCCAGATCTTCACTGAATTTAGCAGCGTTACTTCATTTAATGATTGAGACCTTGTAATTGGGGCAAATCAGAGCTCTGACCCCCCACCACTGTGTCTGAGCTGGCTGAAATCTGACCATGATGCACTTGGACTCTGGGCCCCGAATGCACTTGCAGGACAGAGTGGGAGAAGGAGGGAGACTGCTGAGCTTTGCAAGGCAAATGAAAGAAAGCCTTTAAGGGAAGAGTAGAGTTACCAGTCCTTAGACGTAACCCAAGTATGCTGAATCAAATCAGCGCTTCAGACAGAAATTGGCTTTCTACCTGGGGAATTGGAACAAACTGACAAGTCAGAGCAAAATGGGGAAGGGGTAACATCATGCAAGTCCAAATGAAAGATTAGCTCGGGTCGCTCTGAGCTGACTCACACCTCAGTCCCTGCTCCAGAAACACCAATACGCTCGTACGCCTCGCGCCAAGCCCGTGAGCTGCCGGCAAAGCGCTGCAAAACCAGGCCACCGAGGGCTTGTCTACCTGGCAGGGTTTGTCTGCCTGGCAAAGGGCGCCAGAGGCTTGGGCAGGGTCTGCCGGAGCTTGTTTTGGTAGCGGGAGCGATCCCCCCGTGCAGCCTTTCCCCGCGAGGCAGAGGCTCACACCAGAGCTGCGGGTGATCTCATTTCCAGTAGTTAAGTGAAGTAAGTGCATAAGTATGCAGGACTGGGGCCCTGGAAACCATGAAGAAACTGGGTTTCTCTTTTTATTGCAGACAACTGCAGCGCCTGTGGACTCTTGCAGCAATGCTTCTTTTCCCCAGAGGAGGACCTGGTCCTGGGATTTTAAATTTTTCTTAATAGATAAATGACTTTGTAAGAAACTTTTCAATAAAATAAAGACTTGGCTGGGGGGGGGGGGGGGGGGAATGTTCAAAATATTCCCTAGCTAAGTAAATACACAGATTCAAAGCATATGGATAAAAATGAGTGTTATATAAACACGGAGCTTGTTTTTAAAAAGAATTTTGCAAAAAGATAAACTTTTTCTAACTGTATTTTGATTAAAGTTTTGAAGCTGTTTATTGTAAGTAATTGCTTTTCCTCAAGGAAAAACAGATGTATAGATGCAGGAGTTTGTTTCTTCTTCTTTGTGTGAAAGTATACATGAAAAGCGTTTCTGGAAAAGAAATACTAGGGCTGGAATAGTTTATGTCATTGTAAAGATAATAATAAATTAGGGCTTACTGTGCCTGTAAAAGTGCAGGAGATGGTTTCTCCTGCCGGTCCTCGCACAGGCAAACTTTCAGAATTCTCTGAGATTTAACGTGTAAAAAATTATGAAGACTAAAAGTTGTCCTAAGAGTCTCAGAAGTTTTGGGTTTGGCAGGTTTTCTTTTTAAATTTTCACTTTATATTAAAAAAAAAAAAAAAAAAATTAAAAATTTTTAAAGTATCGATTCCAGGGTCCAGGGCTGAAATGTTCTTTGTCCCTATCCGTGCTGGTTTCTACATTTTAAGAAAACTTATCTGGCTCCTACAGAAAGCAACAGTGCTTCTGGCCCTGGGCTTCGGCAGAATCTGGCCCCGGAGCTCATCCACCTTTTTCTGTGAGACAAAAGGTTGTAAAGGAGGCCAAAAGCTCGACGCTTTGATACCGTTCCCAAACATATGGGAACGTACGGCTTCATGAAACTGCATTTAACAGATGTTTAAAGAAAGACAACTAACAGATCCAGAATGTAGTAATGAGGAAAAAAGACAATGTACATAAATTCAGCTGCATGTCTCTTTATAGCGCTACCAATGCCCCGGAGACAAAATGCAAATGAGTCGACTTATTTGCAATATGACACTCTCCATTCTATATTTAATATTTTAGGTCATTACTAAAACTGGTTTTCTTCTGAAGTGATTTCTTCTGGCACCTAAATGGAGGGAGATTTACACAGTCTGCAGTGTATTGTACTTTGTCAGTTCAGAGAGTCATGAAAAAACCCCTTCGACTATCAATTTCAGATTTCCAAAGTAAGCGAAGAGGCCCCGTGCAGGCTCAACACACAACCCCTGTGCCAGGCCAGCGTCCTGGAAACATCTTTCTTTTTCATTTTGCAACTTCTGAGCCCCAAATTTGAGTTGTAGATAGTTTTGGAGCCCAAAGACCAACTGTTCAGTTTAGCAAACCAACAATGTCTGCTCATTTTGTCCCAATCTTTTCAGCTTAAATATTCACAATGTGCCATTATTACTGAATCATTATCTGCCTTTAGCTCTGACAACAGCATCATAAGGGCTATGAAAGGCTCCTTTCTTCTCATGATTAGTCTCTAAAACATTTCCTCATCTTACAGTGCTTTGCAGCCTCCCAGAATGCACCGCTCAATTACAGTGCTGAAATTAACTGTATGCCACTCTTATTTATTGATAAAAGAATAATCAAGTGCTCCAGCCCATAGCCTGCTTTGGCCACAGGTTTTATATCAAGTTTCAAGTAATGCGTTTTTTTTAACTCTTTGAATCCTCTTATAAATGGGTGGCATTGTCTGCAGCGCGGTGACAACATTGTGCCGCTCGCTGCGGCGCCCAAGATAAAGCCCCCTTCATTTGCGTGGGGTAATCTTGTTGAAAATAGTCATGTATGGCTGACACTTTAAAAATTAATCTTGAAAGGGAAGAGTTTGTTTGTTTTTTTTATCACTGGGAGTGATTAGGCTCCAAAGAAATCAGATGTAAATAAAAGCGAGATACAGAACTTGCTAAACTTTGGGCTGGGAGTTGCAGGCGCGCGTTAAAAGGCGCTGCCGTGTGCACCGCCGAGTGAGGTTATTTTATCTGGAGACGATAATTGGAAGACTCCTTACATCTACCTCAGTGGGATGTTCCTTGCACGGACCCTATTAATTGCTCAGGAACGGAATGCAGGGCTCCGGCTCTCCTACATGTGACATTAAATTGTGATTTAGCAGATAACATGCACAAAGCAAACTGCCCCAGAAACAATGGGCTCTCTTCTCCGAAGGCTGGCGCTGGAATTACGATCGACTTCAAAGAGAGCGGACTCGGGCGGGCTTCAAGTTCCTATCACTTCTTCCAAAGCAAAAAGATTTCCGATCCAATACCAAAGAATAACATGTAATTGGGCTATAGTTTGGTCCGGCACAAGAATGAAAATAAAAACACTTTCTAAACCTCAAAGATACTTGCTAAGCCATGTATACATTAATCATTTATACCACATGATTATTGTTCATTATTTGGGCAATAACAAATGGAAGGGTGTGGGGGTTAGTGTGGGTTTTAACAAACCACATTCTATTTAAGCAAAGCCAACTATTAAAGAAAGACCTAACTTGCCAAACCAAGATAAATATATGCCATTATTATGATCACATAAAAGCTACTACTCTCGACATTACAATTTCTCTTATAATTGGTACTATTATAATTAAATGAATGCATATGTTTACAGTTCTTCTTTGAATGGTAAAGTGATTTAGCAATGATGGTGTCTCTAATTTCTTTTAACTGTACTGGCAAACTTCACTTAAACAGTGGTCTAAATACCACATTGCCACAATAAATTAGTAAAGCATCTAGTAAAGTCTATATATGTAGTTATTGAGTTTAAATGCTTCAGAATAAAACAGCTAGTCACTCTTTGGTGTGCCCAGGTAAAAAAAAATACATATACTCCTCAGATGGAATGACTGCAAAATTCTTACATAAAATATATATTTAAAATATGACTCTACCAGCAGTCACAAGTGCCTACAGCCTTTTTTTTTTTGCAAGGCTGATAAAATATAGAAAATTTTTCCCCAGGAGTATCTGCTCCATTTTAAGGAATCCAGTTCAAAAAGACATTTGTAAACTGTCAGCTTACAGGGAAAGGTAGCAAGACACAAGATATATGCGTACCTTAAACATTCTAAGCATTTGTGTGCCCTGCCACTCCAGTCATTACTATACACTAGTGCTGGAAAAGTTAACAACAGGCTTTTTCGGATAATCCATTTTTATATCTATCAGCTGTATGAATTTGCATGGTATCCATCAGCCCAGCATCCAACAGCTTGGGTTAGGGAGTGAGTCTGAGCCTGGAGACCCATGAATGCTGCCCTGTTTCCCAGTGTGTGGCCTGAGGGCACGTCCCCACACACCAAATGATGGCGTGGGGGCTTTTCTGACCCCGCTGCTCTGTTGGGACTCACAGCTGAGATCCTAAGAGGCTCCCTCAGGGTGAGTATCACCAGCATTTCCCATAATGGCTGTGGTTGGTAAGGAATGTACCTGGAAGAACCACTTTGGAGTCTGTGTTTCTTGTGGTTTGACCCACCACACTGTAAACATTTTGGAAAATTTGGGTTAAGTTGGGACTGTCCTCGCCCGGTTTTATAGTTCCTGCCAGTTGAGCCAGCACATGAAACCCGGCAGATGTTTTAGTTTGGGTTTGAGATGTTGATTTGGACACTCCAGTTCTCAGGAAAACCAGAATTTGCTGACCCAGAATGAGGGATGGCTGAAAGACAAAAGACAAATGAGTGCCGGCTGCCGCGCGGGCTGGCCACAGAACGAGGACGGGTTATGGCAGCGTTTCAGCACGCGGGCAAACACATCAGGAGAAAAATCTGTTACGGTTCCCTCCAAACCAGGTGAATGTAACCAGCAGCCCTTGTAAAATCTGCCAGGGTTTCGGGCCAGAATGCCTGGGTCATTACTCCAGAGGCTTCAGAGGAGGCTAAAAAAACAGCATAATTTTTTTTCCAATCTTTCTCCTAAGCCTGGCTAGTAATTCTATTAAGAAAAATAAGGCAAGCTATAATGTTTTGAGTTTAAAAAGTAAAACACAGCAAATATGTGAACAGAACTTCTGACTTAATACTCTTTAACAGATGTTTTATAAAATACAGATTTAAAAGATTTGCCTGTCTTATTGTTCTGGCTGTTGCCATGTTATATGGCTACATTTTCAGTCCCAGATTTTGCCAGCTGTAACAGTTAAATAGCGAGGGGTCTAAGCCTGGATACTGTAGGCAAAATGCCCAAAATTATTCTCTCCCATGGAAAAACACCCCAGTATAAAGGCAGTGATGAGAAGGTGGAGTTAATCCTTTTGGCAAAGGAATAATCTCCATACTCTTAAAAATGGCTATGGTCATTTTAATGCACACTATTTTATGAATGATGCTTTAACTGCGCTGCCAATTAGCAGAGCCTTAAAAATACCTCAGTTATACAGGCCTGATAACTGTCTTTCTTAACCTTTATCTGACCTTTTTTGGTTTTGCCCTGCTCATAAACCAGCATATGAACTATCAAAGGGAACGGCACTGAACATCGATTTGAATGTTATATATTAAAAAAAGGGAAAAAAATACCGAATAAAAAGGAGAAGGAAAAAAATAAAAAAGGAGAAAGGAATGAAACCCAGCTGGTCAGCCAACTTTTACAAACTCTAAGCAGAAAACATGCTCTTCTAATTGGACAGAGAAGACAAGATCTGGAATAGGTGCAATTTTATTACTGCAACAGCGATTCACAGAGCCCACGCTCTTTTCAAAGCACGAGCCCCGTGGAGTTTTATCGGACATCTGGAGCGGGGCTCTGGCAAGATGCTGAGGGACTGGGTTCCCATTGATCTCCGTGCTGGCAACAGGCACTCCAGCCCTGCAGAGGCAAGCTCTCTCCAAAGGGTAATGGATGAAGTATTTTGCTCAAAAGTGTACCGAGAAGGATATTTTTACTTTTTACCCAAGTGGTACAAGACGCATTTCAGATATTTGGTCTCAAGACCCTGCGACTTCACAGAAAGTCAGAACCAAAACGGCTGACAAGAGCAGGCTGTGGCAGCCAATCTAAGGCTATTGACTTTTTCAAACACACCTAAAATAGACTCTGCTATATTTCATGTAAAACTGTGTGTATTCAAACATATGGCTAAGGGAAGAGATATATGCAAAGGCTTATGCACACACAATGTTTAGCTTCTACTTTCAAAATATATCTCCCAAGAATTTCAGGAGGCCCCAAAATAGCAAATATTATTCGCTTGATTATTAACATCTTCTCCTTTTATACCAGTCAGTCGAAAAGTATGCAATCACTGGGTATTTTTGGTGGCCTCTCAATCATGTCAAAGATCATAAGACAAGCAGATGGTGTACATCTGGGTTTACCCAGCAGTAAGGAAAACATCTCCAGCACAGGTAGGATGATAAAGACAGGACTAAACACACACCGTTCCTTTTGGACCCATAGAATTGGAACAGTCCCATGTTTCTATTTACCTGTCTGGAGCAGGATGACCCAGGAAGGGACAAAAGCAAACAGCACTGATGACACGGAGCAAAAAGAAGCCTTGCAACATCCCCAGCACAGCCCTCGGCCACACCATGGATTAGGCTGCCCCAGCTCATTTAACGCAGAGCCGAGAAGGAAGAAGTTAATGAAAGAGATTTGCAGGGAGGTGATGGTGGGGAGGCTCCCTGGGATTCCAGCAGAGACGTGACGAGGGGCCAAGCCCCCCACAGCATCAATCACCAGCACGACGCTGTTAATCTCTGCAGACCTGCATCGATCGGCCCCGAGAACCTGCCCCAACCTCTGGAACATTATTCAGGTTTGTTTTGGCCACATGGTCAGAGTTCATATCAGCAACAAGTTCATGGCCAAAGTCTGCCCCAAAGCGCTGTTTTGCCCACTTGCATAAGAGATGAAAGTCACCCTTGGCTTGGCCTGTCCTCGTGTTGCTGGAGCCCTGGGTGAGTTTTTAGCAGCAGCCTCAAAAACCAAAAGACATTTAGGAAGATTATGAGTAAAGGCCTGTTGTTATTCTGCGGCGAGCAGGGCTTATCTGGATCTAAGGGATGAAGTGAGCAGTAGTTATTATTCACATTAGACGCAGCTATGTGTGCTGCAGCTCCTACACCCAACTTCACCGTTTTTTTCCATAAAACTGTCTTGCAAAGAGCCGATCACCTTCCTGCTGGAGACATCCAGAGTCTGCCACTAGAAGTCTGAAAAGTTAGAAAAGTGTTACTTTCCATCACTAAAACAACACTATCATTACACTGTGGGGAAGCCTCAATTGCAAATGAGAGGATGCAACTAATTTTGTGTACAGACTAACTCTGAGCTCTGCAGCTTCCAAGGAACTCTACCCAGGATCGAGATGCCACGCATACTTAGTTTGTTCTTTCTTCTCTTCTTTTCTTTTCTCTTCTCTTCTCTCCCCCCACCCCATCCCTGAAATACCAAAATATCAGATAGCTGATGACAGGGAAGAAATGTTAACACTGTAGTTTGAAAGTTTTTAACCCTTGCCTTTCATCATCTAACACTTATTCAATCCCATGCCCCTCGCTTCACTGCTTCAAACCCTCCCGTACATACCAAGGCGATGACCACAATGTAAGCTTGTGCACTGACTGATTAGATTTAATTAGATGGATACTTTGTTCCACTGATCTTTCAGCTATACAAAGTATTGGGTTACTTAACCATATCAGTGAAAACATTGCTTGCACGTTTGAATGCGACGGATGTGCAACACTGTTCCGCATTAAAAAGTGAGATAGTTGGCTAAGTTTTAATGGCTGAAGTGAGTTATATAAAGATCTGTTTTAATTGAGTTTGTGTCCCTGGAAGATTATCTCATTTTTCCCATTATGCAGTCAGTTCAGTGATGCCTCTATGTAGGATCTTTGTCCTAGCTACGTTCTTAAACAATCACCGCCACCTTAAACAACTCTTTTTTTCTTCTTTTATTAAAAATCTTGCTACTTTCCAGTTTTGCCACGTTGTGTCCTTGCTGTTCTCATCCCAGTGCCAGCCCTGGCTGCAGCACCCTGCAGGACAGGCTGCTGTGTGGTTGTGGGACTGGTCCCAGTGGCAGAGCCCCAGCTCATCATCACTCAGGCGCCCAATAGTGCCCTGGCAAAGAGGGCAGGAGCCTTTGGCTGCCTCCACCAGCCAGAGTACAGGATCACAACCCAAATCTTTGGCATGGCCACCTCTGCACGGTTTAAGTATAATAATCAGTGCAAGCCCCATGCTCCCGGTGAGCACAAGGAGCTCTGCTGTTAGCAAGAGCAAAGCGAAGCCGACGTACAACTGATTACTTTGAACAAGTCTCTGGGCTAGGTCAGCCTGGCAAAGAAATTCCTCGTACGGCTCTGCTGGCAAACTCCTCTACTGTAACTGTACCTTAAACAAATAAAAAATGCTTTTGCCAATAAAGTTCATACTAGGTCCCCCAAAGCAACGGGTTGTTTTGACAGAAATGCCTTTAACACTAAGCCTTTTGCCAGTACACAAATGCTGTACACAAAATGACAAATTTAGAAGTCATACAGAATGTTCTTACTTGAACTAAAGTTTCTGCTGCAGTCGTGGTTCAGTTTAAAGGCTGATTTGAAAGATCACGCTCACTCTCCTTCTCCTTTGGATTTATCTTTTTTATCTTTGATTACGGTGGTTTATTGTTTATTCTTCACCCAGACCTTACTACTGGCAACTGAGATGTCTGCTAGAAAACTTCCAGTTTAATTCAATGCTCAGAGCCACGTAGGATGCTGCTGTTAAAGCCCAGCTCCATATAATTATTATAATCTCCGTGATACCCAGAGCTCAGCTCCCCCCCGTCAATAATTAGTGCGATTGCAGCTTAATACAATTTTCTTTTTTTTTTCCCTGAAGCAAATACAATCTTTTTAGATCAATTTGTAGATGGTTACCCTAGAGGAGGACAACAATATAAACAAGCTCTTTTTTTAATCCCATAGTAACTCATTTAATTTGCACAGATAAAAGCGTGAAAATATTTCGTCTCGCCAGTGGAGGGGCAGCCTCGGACCCGGGCGAGCTTCTCTGCAGCGGCTGCAGATCAGCCCTGGGTGTGGAGGAGTGAGTGAAAAAACACCCCACGCCAAACCTCTGTGCCGAAAATCAAACCCACATGCGGCGTTAGTTATTTACACGCTGAAAGGCCCCAGTTTTTTCGCCGTAGTGCTGCTACTTTCTGCTTCAGTGGAACTAAGCTGCTCTAACCTGGCAGCCCTGAGGAAAGGGAATCCCTGTGTGGCATACGGCCACCACCTCCTCCGCTGGCTGGGGGACAGTGGGCACGGCGGGAAGGTCCCAGGGTCCTGGCACGGCCAGGCTGCCAAACCAGCCCTTGGGAAGCGTTGGCAGCCCACAGAGCAACCTTGTTACAAACTCATCCGCATCTTGCACAAAGTTCTCTATGGCTGGGCCATTGCTGGCCCCACGTCTGGCTGTGTCACAAGTCCAAAGATCCCTGGGACAGCGGTGCTTGCCAGGCCACGTCCCATCGGGAGGAGGTTCCGCTCCGTGGAGCCCGGCAGAGAGCACAGTAGCAGAACATTAATTAAGTTTATTAGGAGGAAAGGGAAGGCAAAGGAAGAGACCGGGAGGAGCGTGGCAGAGCCTGGTGTGGACTCCAGCACAAGGAGAGAACATGACTGTAACCACAGTGCAATGACTGAAACTCACTCCTACCACCAAACCCTGCTTGTCCTTCATGTATTATGCAACTGGAGTTACAAAGCCCCTTTTCAGCCAGGTTACTGCCCTCTTACACCACCAAAAGGTGTAAAGGGCAAAGGGGTAAAGGGGACAACAACCAGGCAAAACTAATTTTGTTTAACATGAAGGCTTCTTCAGAGCCCTTGTAGAGGAGCTTGAGCATTGGCTGCAGCCCCATCCCTGTTGCAAGGACACTAACAAAGGCCACAGCCTCAGAAAATTCAGTGTTAAAAACACATTGGATCTGCAAGAAGATGACGAGGCAGGATTGAACCTAAAACACAACAAAAAATGTGTGGCACTGTTACTTCCTCTGCTCTGCTCCACATACCTTTCTAATGACAGTCCTTAGCTTAATGATTTGGGGGTGGGAGTGTTGAAAAGGCTTTTTATTACTGAACATATATAAGAAAAGAATGTTGTGATGGACAGGGAAGAAAAGAGGGAACCTCCAAAAGCAGATAGTGACTCTGAATAAAAGGGACAGCTAAGCAAGATGTACTAGCAAGTCAGTGCAGCAAAAATTTCACTTAATTGAAGAGGGATTCGTGAGACTACCATCTGGGAACACCTGAAGAGCCCTTCTGCAGCCTGGAACAAGAGCTGGCAAATGCATCTTTGCCTAGACACCTTCCACATGACAGTGCCTTGACTTACAGCATAAGTGTGCTATAGGAGAATAAATTTGTTTACAACAAATTTGCAGGACTGCCTGCATACAGATAGTTTTCCATATCCTGTTTGAAAAGTATACTTGGTATTCAATGGCTTTTTGGGAGACAATATTCATCAGTCAACTGAAGCACATTGTTTTGAATCATGAATATCTCTGCAGCCAGTGAATAATTTAAAATCTCGAAGGAGTCTCCCTGCTATAGCCATGTGCTTATCCTTCCCTAGAACATATGGAACTGTAAGTCCTGGGACACCAGTTAGCTCAGAGCTAAAGAATCAGAATTCCAGAATGGTTTGGGTTGGAAGGGACCTTAAAGACCATCTAGTTCCAACCCTTGCCATGGGCAGGAACACCTTCCACTATTGCAGGTTGCTCCAAGCCCTGTCCAACTTGGCCTTGAGCACTGTCAGGGACGATGCAGCCACAGCTTCTTTGGCCAACCTGTGCCAGTGAATCACTCCTACCAACAAAACCAGTATCAAACCTGGACAACTCACTGCAGAAATTACCATAACTCCTCAGGATCCCTTTGCAGGAGGCTGCTGTTATAATTTACTCACAGTTTGCAGGGAGGGAAACTGAGGCATGGATGTTTGGGATCAGACTCTCAGCTCCAGTGGCGGTGAGAGGGGCTTCCCAAGCACCCAGAGACCACTGCACACATCTGTGATCCATAACACATCTCCAAGTACCAAGATCCTCCCTGAGCAACTTGGCCAGGCTGTCTGTGGCCAAGGCATGATCTAAAGCCAACTCACTGGTGTCCCCAGCCCTGCTTCCGCTATAGATTCCACTCAGGCCATTAATCTTTGAAAGAGCAGAATTTGCCGCTAATGCAATCGGAAACGACGGTAGGAAAGGCTCCCATTAATGAGAGGCAGCTTAATATAACAACCGACTTCTACATTTCTTATCTGAAAATACCTCCCCTGGAAGCTGTGGATACATTACGGGCTTAAAAAGAATTACTAATGCATTAATTCTTGTCAGATTTGTAGTGTCCTAACCCACAGCTGCCTCACCCACTGACCCAGGGAACATTAGTGAGAACGATATAATTTGGTAAATGAGGGCCCGGCTGTGCACTGTAAGCTTGGGCTGTTATTTGGTCCTGGTGTGAGCAAGGGATACCCACTCACGCACTGAGATTATCCTTAAACAAATTTCTAGGATCTTTGGGCTGCAAATTAAACACTTTTCTTCCTTGCTATTTTGTGTTTATTCTAATGCAACCATACGTGTCTATTTTACATAGTAAAAGCAGTGGTTCTCCTGATCCTGTGAGAATCCATGTGGGTTGATGTTAAAATGGCATGTGTGGAGTGGAGTAAAAGTGCAGCCAGGGTTTGGGGATTAAATGCTGACTTTAAGAACACACTGAAAACCATCCTGTGTTGTGTGCAAAAACGGTGAAGTGGATATTTGCAAACACGTCGACTCTCAGGGAGCCAAGTGGCTGGGACGAAGGCCCTCTCCTCTGCACTGCTGCAGGATGCTGGCCTGGCACTTGTGTGTGGATCAGCCCAGCTCCATCCAGGAACCTGCACACGCTGCTGCCCCGGTCCTGAGCATGGTGCTGCTGCTGCCCATTCCCTAAAATAACTGGCCCGTGCATGGGAAGACCACAAAAGCTCAACTCCTTCCCTGCCACAAGGCAGAAACTGAGCCTCTTCCATCACAGGAAAGGAGAGAACATCCTGACAAATGCCTGTGTTTTGGACGGGTGACAAAGCTGTCATGGGAAAGAGGCGGCAGCTCCCTTCGGAGACGGGAGGTGGGGAGCGGGATCAGGAAACTTCTGAGCTCTTCTGGCAGCCCAGGTCTGGCGCCGGGCCACCAATCCCCCACTCCTCGCGCTTAAACACAAGCAGATTGACACCGAATGCTCGGTGGCTGCTCCAGGGTTCCTATGGAACAAATTTGGATATTCGGAGACCTGAGCCTGTTGGAGAGGTTGCACAACCCATATTCACCTCCATAATTAGCACAGCCCAGTACCTTGTGGGTTGTTTCTGCACAGACTGAGTCCCAGCTCAGCCTGGAAAGCCACTTCTGCCACCAGCTCCCAGAAGGTCCCTGTAACAGCCTGGAGAAATGCCTTGGGGGCACGCTGCAACACCTACTTATGGCTGCTGGGCTGGCCCTGCGGCATCCTCCTCGGCTTCCTCACACACATCATTCCCCGTCCTTTATATAGAGATCAGATGGGAAAGGGGCTCTGTGTGTGTACGCAGGGATGGGAGGAAATTAAACTGGAACCAGCACAAAGATCTTTGAAAGCACCGTGTTGCGTGCCCCACTCTTGGGTTCTGTAAATCATGACCTGCCAGATGCTAACCTGATACCGTCCCCACGTGCACCTCCCTGCTCCAGGAGCCTTATTCCATGGGGAAACCATCAACTTCCAGCATTCCCAGGTAATTTGTACATTTGACTTTCGCTCTCTGTAAAAATTGTCAGGATTTCATCTTACTTAAATTATCCTCTCCTTGGAGCTCCACTGGGTGCCTGGCCTCATGCCTGCTTTTAGGAGTCTCAATACCAAATGCAATCAGGGGAGAGAGGCAAGTACCTTCAGAGAGAAAACGAGGGCACCCAAATCCGTCGCCCGTAAGGAGGTACGTGCTGCTTACTGCTTGCAGAAGCAGTAATTTATATTAAATATATATATTTCACCTTGGCTTATTGATTAAAAAACAGACCGTTTCTCTTAATTTCTCAATTTTTTAGTATATTCTTTAACAGTGCAGTTTGATTTACGACTAATGGCATTCTTGTGCAAACAGCGGATTTCCAGTTTTTAAATATGCATATGAAAATGTTCTAAGAAGAAATATTTTCCTAAATGTTAACACTACCAGAGTCACCATTACCAGAAAGTAATGAACTTCATATGCAGGATTTCATGGCTATTTTGTTCTTGATAATTTTTAAAACTTCAGCATATTCCCACTGCTACCAGCCTGATGTGCCACTGTCTCCTTCCACTATTTGACCATAAAAGTCAACTTTTGATGGTGTAAACCTGGAGTAACGCAGCGACAAGTCAGGCCCTAACAGAAAGAGTACACTGTATACGTTTTTATTGTATAATTTATTGTTTTTTCCACTGAGCTGGCTATATTGTTTTATCCATTTGCGTGACAGGATGTCTAGGAAACAGCTGAAAGAATTATTTGCAGTGAATTTAAAACACACTGGGTTGAGAGACGAAGACACAAAAATCTTTGTTAAGCAAATAACAGGGTGCTACTCGTGTGTCAGGTTGGGAAACTTAACTCCTTCATTTCATAACCTGCAGGTATGATAGGCACAACAGCTCTGCCTCCTCTGCTGCCTGTGCTGATGTCCCTGACCAAGCTTTTCGTATGTCAAACCCAGGTATCCAAGCTTTCCCAGGACACCAGTGGAGAAGGAGCAGCCCAGCAGCCTTCCCATCCCAAACATGTTGGAGTTGTCTTCTCCAGCTGCATCCGTCTCCCTCCACTGATGAAAAACACTCCCACGTGACTTGTTGTGACTGAACACCTAACTGACAAAATCAAAGGATTTCCCTTTCAGACCTGGAGGATAAATCTCATTAAATTAAAGAAAACAACCTGGTAAGAATGAAACCACAAGTATCTTCTTTGAGAAAACAAGCAGAAATGAGCCCAAAGCCTTCAAGAAGGCAGGAGTTTCAGAGGTGGGCTCCCAAAGCCTGATGTCAGGACTGAAAATGCAACAGTCCAGTGCAAGCAGAGGGTATAAATAATTTGATTTTTCATCTATTGCTGCACACATGCAACAAATGAGTGCATATGGGTTGGCTGGAGGACTGGGTGGCCTTTCCTTCAAGCCAAGGTTGGAAAAACTCTCTAAGGTCATTGAGTCCAACCACTAATCCAGCACTGCCAATCCCATCA
Source organism: Aphelocoma coerulescens (assembly GCF_041296385.1). NCBI lineage: Eukaryota > Metazoa > Chordata > Aves > Passeriformes > Corvidae > Aphelocoma > Aphelocoma coerulescens. The sequence goes on along the minus strand of NC_091022.1, from coordinate 30,444,734 downwards.
CTAAACCATATCCCTAAACACCTAAAAAAAGATCCACACATCTTTTAAATCCCTCCAGGGTTGGTGACTTCACCACTGCCCTGGCAGCCTGTTCCAATGCCCAGCAACTCTTTCTGTGAAGAAATTTTCCCTCATCTCCAATCTAAACCTCCCCTGTGCAACTTGGGGCCATTTCATCTTGTCCTGTCCCTTGTTCCATGGGAGCAGAGCCCAATGCCCTCCTCTCAGGGAGTTGTGGAGAGTGAGGAGGTCCCCCTGAGCCTCCTCTTCTCCAGGCTGAGCCCCCTCTTCTCCAGGCTGAGCCCCTGCCCCAGCATGTACCCAAGTGTCCTGGTCTGGGACTCAGAGAAGATCCCACCTGAGCTCACTGTGACTGCACAGCACCCAAACTCTGTCACCAAAGGGATCCCCCCCAGCAGCATCTATTCAGTGGGTGGTGAACACTTGCAATATTGGAAATGCAGGAATGGAGCCGTAAATCCAGGGTTGCAGTCTCTACTTGTCTCTAAGAAAGTTTCTCCACAGTTAATGCTTAATCAAATTTGTTTTAATCTCTGCAAGTTATTGGCCAGTGATTTTATTTACCATCAATGTCCATTCTGATATTTTTAAAATTGAGATCTGTATTTGCGTCACTGAAAAAAAACATTCAACAATGTTGCTTAAGACTTCAATAATCCTTAGGCTTGTTTCCTTTTAACCCAGAAAAGGAAGTTTTTGAAACAGTACTGCCAGCATTTGCAAAATCCAGGGTTTGCCATCCACTGACTAATTAATCCTCACACATTATTGCCATTTCATGGAAGAGGAAACTGAAACACAGACAGGTCCCCAAATCCCCAAGAAGGTCAGAGGCAAATGTGGGACTGGACTTCATCAAAGCTGACTTCTCAGAGGGTGGTGAGGCCCTGGCACAGGTTGCCCCAACCCTGAAAATGTTCAAGGCCAGGCTGGATGGGGCTTGGAGCAACCTGGTCTAGTGGAGGGTGTCCCTGCCCATGGCCGGGGGTGGAACGAGGTGGTCTTTAAGGTCCCTTTCCAACCCAAACCGTTCTGTGATTTCTCCACTAGACGTAGGCTCCACATCTAACTTTACCAAGGACATTTACATTTTGTATCAGCCTCGAGCAGACTTTATATAGTGTAGGAAAAGTCATCCTCACAGCTACTTCATTTCCTCCAGCTATTCATAGCAGCCCTGCAAAAAGTCAACAGTGTATTACACAACAGCGTAGGTTTAGCGGAGAGAGTTTTAACAGGCCGGGCAGTCAATATACATTGCAAGGAAAACATATGCCAGACTCTGAACTATGGAAATCACAGGAGCCAACGGAGCTGTCTTGTGTTACGCTAGCCAGGAATCCAACTCAATAGCTGGTGCAAATATATACTAAATAAAACCCGGCTTTATAAATAGCATCCCTCTCCACTGGCACATACCCACCGGCACTCGGTCACTGAAAGAGAACCGAAAGCACACTCTTGGCATTGTCTTGAAAAAATGTGTCTGCCCAGAAAAACAGGATCCAAATAAATCCCTTTCCTAGGGCAGGCAGTTGTGCACAATGTATTGGAGAAGTTCTCTCTGTTTCTTTTTTTTTTTTGGGTACCTCATCAGTTCCATATTTTGTATCTAAATGACTTGTAATGTGAACCTGAAGATGCCATTGGAGGTATCGCTCTAGAAATGCAATTAAACTGTCTATAGTAGTTAGGGGACTGAGTTAATTCCTTACAAGTTCTTGTCCAAAATCCTATCTCCAGTCCAAGTGTTGCCTTTAGGCTTCTCTTTGGAGCAGGGATACCCCTGTTTCTGTGAGAGAGAGACCCAGGATTTGAAGAGAATGCTCCACATGGTCACAGACCTTAGAGCAGATCAACATTTCACCATCCTTGGCTTCCAAAACATCTTTTTTCCTCCAAAGGAAATTAGAAGGTTCACTCTTCCAAGATTCATAATACTCCCTTTACTAAGTTGCAGTGATTTAGGAGATTACTCACACAAGCCATATCTATGTTTAGATGGGGAACATCCCAGATTCCCCTTGGGGACTGGAGCAACCCAGTTTTTAAAACAACTCTTCCAGACCATAAACAAATTCAGATACAGAGAAGTAATGTCTACCACCAGTTTTCCCAATTTCCACAAGCTCTGGACCAGGCATTTTAATACTAGTTTATGCCCTACCAGAAGAGATGTGGTTGTAAGATTAACCATACTCCAAAGACGTGGGGGAAAATATACATAAATAAAAGAAAATATTTAACAACCAGAAGCCATTTCAGCTTCTTTCCCCTGCTCTATCACCCCTCTTCTTCTCAGAAAGACTAGTTGTTCCATACAACCATCAGAGAAAACAAAGCCTTGTTTCCTGAGGATTCGCATTGCATGTCTTCATTCCTCCCAGGACAACATCCTGCACTTCTCCCCCAACCACTTTATGATTCATCTTCCCTTTCCCTGCAATTCCTCCCTTCCCGACCTCCGGCCCTCACATCTGGAAGAGTGAGAGGCAGCTTGCGTGTGGCTGCTTCCAAGCTCTGCGTCTGCTGACGGACGCATCGGACAGACAGGCTCACCCTGATGACATTCCTCCTGGGAGGATGTGGATGGGGGTGTCTCTTTCCTGCTCAGCCACCATTTTCATAAAAAAAGAAAAAAAAAGTAGAAACTTGGTGTCTTTGAGAGCTTTTATCTGTCTGTCATACTGGAATGAAATTAGCCAAAGGGATAAATGTTCTGTGAGCATTACCTACGGGCAGAGGGGAAGCTGCTGCAGAAACCGAGCTGAAATATGAAAGAACTGAGAGGCACAGCTCGGGAAACCACTTCCACTTCACAAATTATCCCAGTCTCCAAAAGACTGACTGGAGAGAGACCCTAGGTCTGAATTTAGTAGCACACCCTTTCCCTGCTGCACACTGGTACCATTTCTTTGACCAAATAGAAAACCACAGGAGCTTTTCTATGCAAACCCCTTGGAGGATGCTTCCCTGCACCAGGAACTGCTGGGATTTGTGTTCATGGCTTAGGGAATGGGCTGCACCTCAGAGCTTAGAAACAAAGGTAAAGGGAGCTGCATTCACCCCAGGTACAGAACAGCCCAGGCTGGTCTTCCATACATCGGCAACTTCAAAATGCCATTCAGTGGCAACCTGACAAGGTTATGTTTCAACAGGAATATGTTATCTCTCTTTCCAAGGCTGGGCAGGCCACTTCCTAACAGACAACCCAACAGGCCCTGACAAGTGATTAAATAAGTTGGGGTTGGGGGGGATTTTTTTTCTCTTTTCTGTTCCAACACTTAAAGCCTGACTCTGGAGTCAGTGAAGCAAAGACCTTGTTCCAGCAGTGCTGATAAGGACAACGCACCCTCACAGGTGGAGCTTGCAGGCATGGAGCTGGATTGGAAGGCAGATACCACTGCAGAGGCAATGGCTTCGCCTGCACTGATGCCTACAGCACGTTCCTGCTGGAGGAACGGGATCAGTGTGGAAGGAGCCTTTACCACGCAGTGGGCCGAGGATGGTTTATGGGGATGGCAGAATGGATGTGGTTAAAATTTTAATCAGGATGACATGTGTTGTTGACATATGGCAACGCACCACCATCTGGATTCAGAAACAGACCTGGGTTTTCAAGCTGTTGCTGGCCAAAGCCAAGAACATTGCTGAGGTGCTAGGTCAGACTGGCTGGGAAGGGTTCTGCCAGCAATCCCTCTTGACACAGTATTGCTTTCATTAAAGCAGCCTGCCTGCCTACCCATCTGAGGTGAAAGAGGGAGAAAGTCCGTGAAAGGTGGGGGAAACAGTGAGAGAAAAGGTCAAAAAAGGAGTTGAGCTAATGGATCCACTTTCTGCCCCACTTGGGGCTCTGCAGCATGCTCAGGTCACTCCACTGCAGCCACTCGTTTTGTGGTCTTGTAGGGTAAGCAAAGTCCCTGCTCCCGGCGGGAGCCCTGCCGTTCCTGAGGAGTTCCTGCCTGCCTCCCAGCAGCAGGCATCCAGCACAAGAACAAAGCACCTGAGGTTCAACTGCTTAACCATTTCATCTCCCCTGCAAGCCAAGCGTGGGCTGAGTTACCTTCAGCCAAGGGGGGAAGAAAAGGAGGGAGGGAGGAAAATGTGAGCCACGTCTCTGTAGACTGATCTAACAACGTAACAAAAGAAAACGAAAAAGAAAATTCCAGGACAACTCTTAAAGGCTTAAAATGTCCAAGCAGCTAACATTTTATCCTAGCAGAATTCCTCTGGGATTAGCTTGGCTTTCCAGGCATAATAAAGTGTTTTACAGTTCCTTTATTTTACCCATCCCATTTCTCTTTTTTATTTGCATAACACTCTCATCAATTAGTGCGTCTCTGTTTGCTCTCAAACAAATCCAGCGCTCATGGCTAAAACTACAGCGCAAGAGAGACACCCAATAAACTCCTGCAAGTCCCGAGCCGTTGCCTCATTCCTGCCGGATACGCCGCTCGCTTGGAAGGGTTCGACTCTCGGCTTCGCTGACCTGAATGCAAGTGGCGGGGGGGAAAGGAGGGGGGCTCAGCATCTCTGAAATTTGGCTCCAAATCATTATGTTGCCATGAAACGTGCCTTAGCCTAACAAAAGCCATGGATTGGGATACACCAAGCAGCACTGCACTCACTGCATAACGACTTAGTCCCCGGACACACCAAGGGAGCAACTCAGAGCCAGCTTGAGATCAACAGCAGAAATTCCTCTTTCCTTCAGTGAAGCCAGGCTTTCATCCTCTGCCTTCAAAGGGATTACCTATAAAATTCTCAGCTACGAGGCTTGTGTAATTTCAGTCTAACTCCAGAGAAAGAGTAAAAAAATGACATTCTAGAATTCTCCTGTGTGTCTTAATAAGACACCATTCCCCTAATGCTGCTCCCTGAGAAGAAACTGAGATGGCACCATCACCTCCACCTTTCCTTTGTTTTTGCTTAATGTTTGAAACCTCCAAACTTCAGGGCAAAGGAGGATGAATTTATGATATGGGAGGCATCTAAGTGCAAGCCCCTAAGAACAGCAATGTATTTAACAGCTAACATATGTGCATATTCCTCCTTTTGCAATGCAAGAACACAGCTACATTTTAAAGTTAGGCTAAGCAAGACTATATAGGACAGATCCCACACTGCACTTTTTATTATAAATTTAAATATGAATGGGAATTGCACCACATTTTATTCTACTTCAAGTTCATTTTTTGGAAAGCCACAAACAAGTTGGAGATTAACATCAGTCATCCCAGACTTCAGACAACACTGCTACAAGCTGGGAAGTATAGATATTAAAATTTATGTTCACCAGTTGCAAAACTATTAGCTAGTTTGGAATGCACATACATATTTTTTGCATATAACACCCTAAAAAGCCATAATGTTAGGTTCTGCATGTCAATATAAAATTTGCAATGACTCCCTTTTAGATATTAATTCCAGAGAAATAGTTAGTCCTAGAGCCTGGAGAATGCAATATTAAAAGAAGTATTTTATTTCCCAATCTATATAAAGAAGAGAACCATTCCCTTGAAAAATGTCCCCTTGATATGTTTCGTAAATAGGTTAATACAATTTGAAATTAAACTTGATTCTGCAGCATGATATTATAATATCAGAAATGCATTCCAGAGGAAAAGCCGGCATTAATCATCGATTCCTGAACACAGTTCCTATTTCACCGTGAAGCAGCAATGCCCACAGAACGCTACACAGGCCACACAGACAGGAAAGATGCCCAACACCCCAAAGTGTTGCTGTCAATGGCTTAACTAAGCCCTGCGAGTGCCCGTAACCACGGTCTGTGAGAGACATGCCATCGACTCCCATCGCAGCGCTGGAGCTGAGCCGTGCAAGGAAAGCTCAGGAATTCTCTGGCCGTGCACACTCAGAGTATGAAAATAAACAAAGCATTTTCAAAGGCTCAGAGAAAAAAAATGTAGATGAGTTAAAAGGCGGCTGGTTTTTTAAAAAACCTCCATATCCTGACCTTGCACTCTCTCGGATTTTGTTGAAAGCTGGGGAGGGAGAACACGTCTTGGGAAATTTAGATTGTGGTTCTCTTTTGGCTTTTTCATGGTCACGGGTTTACCCCAAAGTTGTGTTTTCTTTCTACTATTTTACAAACTTAAAAATATCAAAGAAAGCACAACTGGATGCATTATTTACTCAGCCACCAGCCTTTAAATATCACTTACTGAGGCATAGCCACCTCACCTTTCTCCTCAGACATCCACACCCCCACTTATCCACTTTCCTCCATTTTAACCTTGTGTCAATGTTTTCTCTCTTCTTTTCCCTTTCTCTCTTTCTCTCTGCTTCCCTCTCATTCTTTCTACAGTTATTACTTAACCTTCAGGTACCCACTTAAGCAACCCACCAAATAGCAGTAATGAGCGCGCAGAGTCAATAGTGTGGTGCGTAATCACTTTGCCTACTGTGTTAATGTCAGTTATCTTTTGCTAATGTACATGACAGGCTTTATCTTTGCAGAGTGGCAAGAGTGAATTGCTGTTTGTTTGGGATCAGCTATTGTTACTGCACCTGGGCTCTTTTTTTTTTTCCCCCCCAATTCTTAAAGCATTTTTTATTTGAGTGGAAAAGAACACATTAACACATTTAAAAAACCCAAAATCCAAGAGAGATATAATACAGGATTCTCCTATCACATCCATGCAAACTCATCTCTGAAGATGGTGGAGTTGCACTGGTCCAGTGATACTCCCATGACATCCACACTGGGTAACAGCTTTAACTATGCCACATTATTGCCTGATTCTACCCAGAGACAGGGCACACCACCCACAGCCCTGGGTTCCCCTACAAGTTGGGGGGTTTTACCCCTTATTTACTGCTTTTTTACTGTTTTGAGTGCTTGTTTGTTTGGGTTTTTAACAGCTTTCTTATTTCTTTAAGGCACCGAAAGCCAGTTTTTCCCTGGGGAACAGCACACCACACAGAGGGATGTGCTGCAAAGCTGGACACCGGACAGAGAGGATCCATTGCAAAGCTGGATGTTCCCTGAACCCTTTGTGCCAAAATGGTAACCCAAGGCAAGTCAGGGCTCTGGGTGTAAAGCTCATGTAATTTGTATTAACTTCTAACATGCTCCTGGCTGTGAAGCCCCGGCTCCGGAGCAGAGTCCCAGGTATTTCCCTGCCAGCTGGGAAAAGGGTTTGCTTGGAAAAGCCAACAGTGGGGCAGCAGCAGAGCCTGTGCAGCACTGCAGGTATTTGTGGGGCTGGAGTGGTTCCATCATAACTCTCATCTGCATAAACCCATTCCCAGAAATGTTCTCTTAGCACTTCACTTTTATAATACCACAGGTACATCCAGCCAGCTCCACGGAGAGAAACAATCCAAACACACCGAGGGGAGAACAACTTCTTTTACATCTCTGAATCCTCTAATATTTGCTCTGAAGGTCTTCTATTCCCTCTCCCAGAGACAAAGATGGAAAGAGAAAGAGAAAGGAGCATGTGGATACATGTATACAGAGAAACACGCATTCAACACGATGGCAAAGCCTTATCTGGTCTTAAAAAACTGGCAGAAGGGTTGATTTCTTTATAGCATCAGACCATTAAAGCTACAAAACCTCAATTAAAAAACTGCCAGAAGATTTTTTTACTTTGTTCCAGAAGGATATAAAACCAGTTATGAGGGAAAAAAATCTGCTTTTACCATGGAAAGTCCAAACCATAATTACAGCCACACTTAATGTTATTGCACACCAGGATGACTCTAACTCCCATATCATTATTTTTTATTTACTATTTATTTTGCATTTTCTATTCTGTACTTGATAAGGCATTAAAAAACCAAATTAAATAATATAACATATCATTAATATGGTTTGTTTTACCCAAGGCCACAAACACACCAAACCAGCTTGTTTACCCTGGTTTATTCTTGCCTGGAAGCAATTCAGAGCAGGGACAATGGGAAGGAGTGGTGCACGGCACAACTGGGATTCAACCCAATCCAGCACCTTCGGTGGTTACTTGCATCCCTCATGTGAAAATCTAGCAATCATATGCCTCAAAATTCCTCAAATCTTTATGGCAGGCTTTTTTAATAAAGTAACAAGGAGACACAGGCCCTTTATTTCTCTTTGGCAGATCAAATCTGAGATATGGCACGAGAAACGTGTATTTGCCCTCTTCAGACAGATTTTAAGATGCAATCCCAGCAAAGTCTCTGGTTTAGATCTTGGTGATAATCTACCACAGCAGTATCTGTCTTAGGAATACACAGGGTTGGTAAGACAGATAAATCCAACGGGAGCACTAAGAGGACAGTAATCGGCCTAAGCTCCAATGGATTTTGATCCGTTTTGGGGGGAAATCTCTATGAGATGTAGAGGGCAGGAAGAAATGAGGGTAGAAGAAGTTTATGGCCATTATTTTGTGCTCTGGGATGATGCAATCTCAGGGCAGAGGAAGGTTATTTCCCGTTCTTTGCAAGCACTTCCACCACCACTCGGTGGGGAATGGGAGCCAGGTCCTGGCACTGTCCACTTGGGAGCACATCCTCCACAGTCCCTCTAGGAATGCTCTTCCCACCTGGTCTCCCTATGAGCAGGATCAGAAGACCTTATGGAATGGGTGACCTCTCTGCTTGTCAGGGAGATGGAACTGGATGATCTTTAAGGTCCCTTCCAACCCAAACCACTCTATGATTCTATGAATTCTGAAACCAGAAAGTCCTCAATCCGTGTGGGCACATGGCGTTTCCCTGACACGATGGGCATCCTCGTCCTGGCCACCTTCCAGCTCTTGTAATTACATGCTGCTGACCCAACGACCCCTCGCAGTTTCCATAGGCTGTGTTAGTTTTCACTTCCTATTGTGTTGCTTTGCACTTTCCAGGAGTTGCCATGCGCAGCCCCAGAGACACCTGCATTTTGCAGATGAAGCTGTGGAATGCCACAGCTTCTCAGGGAAGCTTAATTAATCTATTACTGCGAAGTTAGGTTAGTGCTAGGAGGTGCTACTACAGCAAGGACAAACCCAGGCGATGCTGGCAATTTGAGGAGGAAAACCAGTACTTCACACAGGTTCTCCTTCTTTCAGAGACGGACAACGAAAAAAAAAAAGAGAAGTTTTTTTTCTAGGAAGGCTTTTTCTGCCCTGATTCCAACCCTGCTGATGGCCCCGGTTCAGCAGCATGCAGTGCTGGGTGCTGCTTTTAATGTGTGTGTTTGTTTGTCAAGGAATTAAAGGAGAAAGAAGGATGAATGAGGCATGTTGAGGATCTGCTGCAGGGAAGACAGGGTTAAACCAGCCCTGAGCCCTATGGAGCATGTTTGAAGGAAGTCTCACAAAAGTAATTTTAACTCCCTCCGTCTCGCTTGCTCCCTCCCTCCCTTACTCTCTCCTCCCCTTCGTCTTCCCGGTTGTACATTATTCCTCATTCTTTACATTGTGGTTATATTTATTCCATGTTCCATTGAAGCCGTATATTAAAAGTGCCAGTTCTGAGCTTCTGCTGTACAAGGGGAAAGAAAGGAAGGGAAAAAAAAGAAAGAAAGGGAAAAAAAAGTGCTGGTATTCAGTTCCTGTGAGCTCTTGCTCACTTTGAGCGCTGTTCCTATTACACAATAATGTGTTATTTTGTTGAATTTTGGCATCCATCTAGCTCATCTGGTCAGGAGCCAAAAAATTAGAGTGTGTCAGTCCACCAGTTCCTCTGCAGAGACGTGCTCCCCTCGCCCAGCGCGTGCTCCGCGCTCCTGGCCTGGGGCCAGCAAGGGAAATCCATTTTACATACAGAACGCACAGAGCTCCAGCGCTCCGAGACTTTTTACCTACTAAAATAACTTTATGGACAAATGCCAGCCTGCGAGGCACATGCGGCAGGGAGCGTTTGGCACCGAAAACACGGTGAAGCGCTCGGCGGAGGCACCGAAGTTTTCCAGAAACGAGGAAATGGCTGTCGGTGCCGTCGTGGCACCTCACGTGACTTGGCACCGCCCGCCCCATTGGCCGGCCCCGCAGCCGAGCAGCCGCCATGTAAGGAGCGAGAGCTTCGCCCCTCGCTGCATCCTTAAAATGGCGGCCCCGCCGCGCGCCCGGCGAGCGAGCCCAGCCCAGCCCAGCCCAGCCCAGCCCCAGCCCCAGGGCTTCTTTTTGTCCCCCCTGTTTTTCCCCCTCCTTCCCCCTCCGCTGAAGTTTTTATAAACCTTTACAGATTTGAGTAGAAACAGATTTCTCACAACTTGCTCCGCGTCTCAATTTCACAGCTCAGCATACACTCAGGCACTGTCAAAAGCTTGACAGCGTTCCAGGGAAAATATTAACTGTAAACTTTCCAACAGGAATTGAAGGCACACACGGCTCCCGTCAGGATGGCCCCTCCACCAAGAGCAGGGAAGGCAATGTTTTCACAGGTTTCCAGAGCTCACACCGCCGCCAAACCCGCCGCGACCCCCAAGATGGTCCCGCTTTGCCGCATCACGGGTGCAATTAAGAGGATCGCCCGCCATGCGCCTTGCGCTTGCAGGCCGGACCCATTGAACACTGCATGCTCTGATGTATAAATATTTGCCTCTGGCTAAAGTTCAAGCAGCCCTCTGTGGCTGCCAGACACAACAGAACACCAACATCCAAGGGAAAGTGTTTACTGCAGCACTGGCCAAGGCAGTGACTGCCAGCGATCGAGCCGCTCGCCTCTGCCCGGCCCGCGGGCGTTTATCGCCGAGTACCTGGCTGGCAGCCACCCCACGCCTGCTGCCCTGCCTGGGAAATGGTTAATTTATTAAATGTGCCAGTTCGACCTCATCTGCACTGAGGGCCTGGCATGAGGGTCCCTGGCGTGAGGGGAACACGGCCTCTGCACAGCCCCAAAGCATTAACCCTTCGTTAAGGGAAGGTCCGTAAGGCCGTCGGGTGGTTCAGACACTTTCTGCCCAGCCTGTTTCTGAAGTTGAACTGTTCTCCTGGACTGGAACACGCACACAAAAGCTCCCAAAAGCTACTCCTGGGCATGGCCAATGGCCCATGCGTGCTGGGGAGAGAAATGGATAGATTTTAAAAGGTACAGCAGTAGCTGGTGATGCAACGCTGTTTAATGGACACAAAAATAAATTTTCTCACTTCTCTCCCACCCTCCAAACCAAACATGGTTTAGAGGCTTCACCAAGTAAGGGGTACAAAATCCAACTAATTCAACTCACGAATCAGCTGCTTCAATGTTCATAAAACCACTCTGGAAAGGTAAGGAAAGGAGGGGAAAAAAAATAAACTAGGGGAAGCCTGCAGGAGACCTGGCTGTGATCAGGACTGTTGTCATTGCGGTCATCCTTGAAATGGCTTCCCAGTACACCAGTAATCGCAGCATTAAAATGCAGTAAAGGAACATGCCAAGACCCTGCACATCTGACTTGCTCGTACCATAAATCAAGCAGACTTTTCGATGCCCAAACAGGAAAAACTGTATTTCAGGAAAACGTCTCGAAGAAAGAGAGTGAAGTTATTAAGGAAGGAAGAGATGAAGAAATTAATAAAAAGCAAGCAAGCCTTCATATTATAATTTAACTAAAACGTTAGAAGTTATACAAATCAATATTGTGGTACTGCCTTTAATGTATGCATTTAAGCAACTCAACTTTTGTCAGAGTCTATGTACTAAAGCAGATGTTTTGTAGCAGGTTACATGCTTTGTAGCAGCTCTAGGCCAGACAAAAATCTTTACTCTTTATTACTTTCTCAGTCTAGGTTTAAAAATTTGAGAATTCACTGTAAACCTCCACAAATAATCTATCAACTAATCCCATTTCCTTCTCCCTTTTCTTATCAAGTATGAGGGAGTTAATAGAGAAAGCTTGACAAAGATTTGAAATCTAGAGTTATACAGAAAATGCCTCATGAAATTTTCTTTTTTAATGTGAGTGTTAACACCTCCGCTCCAGCTGTCCAGCCCGGGGCAGCCCGCGAGCAGTGGGTGATGTCAGCGCCGTCGATCTCCTTTAGACCTAAGAAGCCCAGCACTAATAGTATCAGGATGGGCTTCCAGGAGGCCCAAGCGAATCATGTGAAAGAGGATCACAGAGGAATGTTCTGTTCCCACTGTGAACAAGACAGAATTAACTCTGAGATGCTTCCTTCTCTGCCCTGTTTGGCCGAAAGGTCAGAACGATTAGCTCTCGTATACTCGGAACCCACCGTCAAAACAAAACGTGGGCTAAACCTTCATCTATTTTAAATAGAGAAGGAGACATGCTTAGGAAGGATCATTTCAGATGCATTTAAGGTGTAGTAAGTTATGATTTTTCATTCTGCTATGCAAAAACAGCTCTCTGTTAACTTTTTGTTTTTTCCAGATGACTCAAGGAAGGTTTTTTTGAAGCCAAATTACCTTTTTCTGCTAAATATAAAGAAAGAAGCAATGTGGACAAAAGAAAGCAAGCCTGATGTTTAAGTCATTCTGCATTTAAACAACTCCACTATGCTGGCAAGCTTAATTCATTACAACAATTATTCTATCTGGCAGATTTCTGTGGAAATATATATGTTGTTTACCACAGTGAGGATTCCTTTACCAGTCATGTCTTTGAAGTCCAAAGATTAAAAAGCAGATACACGGAAAACATTAAAATTGCCCAAATGCTTTGATACAGTGTTTGTCTACATTATGCTGAAGAAAAGGTACTTACCAGGTCTTAATTGACTATATATTTAAGAATGATCATAGCAACATATTCAGCCTATTACCGGCGGGTATGAAATGTTACACCCAATAAATGTTGTGTGACACGTACCTAATGGGTATTCTATCATGTTCAAAGAGTATAAAACAAATACAGGAAAAATTTCATCCAATTGTATCTTTTTCATTGAGCATCAATGTAAATATAGACTGAAGCAATCAAAATGCTGGAAATATAAATATTCCTTTTAAAGCCACTGAATCCATCACTTTACTAGGAAAGGCTTAGCTATGTTATTTGCAATTCCCTCATTGCACAACAATGTACATTACTGTCTGTAAGCTCTAATTTGGCATGGCGCATCATTAATGACCTGAATGGTGGCTGTTTCACACATACATATTTAATTACAACAGCTGAACAAATTACATATTTATGCTTTATAAAGGGGATTGCCAGTCTAATTCATTTGCTATGCATGCAGGTACAGGGCTCCATCTGCAACAGCATCTGCACAACAAGAGCTAACAATTATCCATTGTAAGTGAGTGAGTGTATCTGGTGAAACCTGTAAGAGATGCAATCGTATTAACCACTTCACTGCCTACAAACCAGTATTTTCTCAATGGACCACAATATTTTAAATAATTTATCAACAATAATACTACTTTGCATTTTCACAACATCCCTCATCCGAACATCTCTGAGCACTTTATATGCTATAAAAAATTAAGCCTTAAACACTCCTGTGAGGAAAGTAGTTCTTATCCCATATATGGGGAAAGGAAGGCACCTAACCCTGAGGGGCTGGTTCCTCAAAAGGCCCAAAAGGCTCCAAAGGACTTGTGCTGATTTACATTATTTTAACCTATGAACTTGCCTGATGTAAAAGGTGAGCAAAAAATCAGCAGCAAAGAAAGAGAGGCAGATCTCCATAAAATTAATACAGTAGTTTAAGCCTTAAGAAGACTTGGCTTCCATGGGCTTTTGATCAAGCTTAAAATTATTATCCACAACCTACCATCCTTAATTGTACAAAAACTCTTACTGAATTATCTAACTAGCCCTCCAGAACATGAATAATTATTTCTAAAAATTCTTAGAGAAATGGCAAGAGATCAGAATACTGGAAAAATTAGAAATGAGACATAAATCTTCCAGAAAGAAGAGAAGAGTAATCCTGGCACTAGCAGTCCAAACTAATGTTTACAGAGTAAAAAATTAACAGAACAAAATCAAAGCACATAAGGGAGACAACTGAGCTGCCTGAACCAATTAGAATTACAGTTTTAGTGCGGATATTTTTTGACAAACCAGATATATCTATGGTGTATATCAAGTAGGATGACAGTATTAATAGAACAATAGAAGTTGTATATTTAGATTCTGGCAAAGTACTTAGCGCAAACTCTCATAAAATTCTGCATCCGCAGCATTATTTTGACTTGGTTCTGAAGTTATTGTATGGATTGAAAACTTACTGGAATGGATGAAAATTATGAATAATCCCATTCTGGGCTGAACCTACTCATTTAGTGATGTATTATGGGGAAAGGAGATAGCCAGGAAGAGAACCCCTTCTTATTTTACATCTTTCTTAAAAGAAAAATAGGAAGGGAATGAAAACCGTGCATAGCCACGAACCAGATGTTTGATGTACCAGAAGAACAAAGAAAGGTGCTAGGAGTCTGAAAGCAGTCTGAGCACAGAATAAATTTAGCTTCAGAAAAACGGCCAAACACAATAAGAAAACCAAATAATGACAGGGAGAGAAAAAATGAGGAAATAACGTTTCAAAATAAGCATAACAGTGACAGCAAAGAGATGGTTATACAAGAGCTGGGCATGTTGCAGGGCAGCAGCAAAAGTCAATGAAACTTCTGGCAGTCCAACATTTTTGAGAAGTGCAAAGCTTTTCATTACTTGGGACATTCAGAAGTGAAGTAGATCATCAGAGCTCTATTGGACAGGCTATGCAAGATCAAACAAGCCCCTTCCATCTCTAATTTCTCTGGCTTTACAGGAATGTTAAATAGCTTGAGAATGTTCACATAATAAATATAGACTAAATCCAAGGCACAGCGTAACTATAGGATTATCGAAAATTATTTCAACTTCAATACCTGAAAGAGGAAGCGTTTAGGAGCAAATGAATCAATAGTGAAGTTTCCGGTTATCATTTACAGGCTCTATTTAGAAATAAATAGGTCTAAATAGGCTACTTGGCATGGGGCAGCTGTAGGTCAACATTCTACATCAGACACTGTAATTTGCCATAAGTGCAGAGGTGCTCATTAATTACAGGGAAATCTGAAAGTATCCCTCAGGCCTATGGTGAGGCTGCCAAAGTGTGCAGTGAAGTGCAGGCTCCCTCCAGGAAGTTCTGGTGCTGCTGCTGCTTTAAAGCCATGATTGGGCTGTGCTGTAGAAAAGATCAGCTGTCCCAGGATGGATATCTCAATTGGAAAAGCTATTTTATCGAATTAACAGCTATGGTGTTCTCTGAGTGCACCAAGTGCCACAGCTGCTTCCATGTCAGCATCCAGCATCATCTGGATCTGCTGGCCCCACTGACTTCCCTCAAACACACATCTCCAGCTCTCCCTCAGGCGACAGAGCAAAAATACTGGACATAACAAAAAAAAAAAAAAAAAAAAAAAAAAAAAAAAAAAAAAAATCCCTTTTTAGGGCTGTGAATGGTGGAATAGGAATTCCAGACATCTCCTTCCCTCAGCAGGGCAGCTCTGACTTCCTCTTGGCCCAACCTGCCCGATATTTCTGGATCCTGGCACCAGAGTGACAGAGGGAACTCCTCACGGCGCCCAAACCCTGGGCAAGCCAGTGAGTAAACTTTGAACATCTTCCCTGGCGCGCGTGGCCGATTCCTCCCTGGTCTGTGCAGGAACAGTGGAGTTGTTCAAAGGTTTAAACTGCTCTAGTAGGAACTAAAATACAGTTATTTTGAAAAGGGAGGGAGGCGCAATTGCTTAGTGGACACATGCCAGGCAACATCTCTGTAATTACATTTTGTTCTGTTGTAATGCCTGCTTTTCCTACACCCTTAATTAGGCAAGAAAAATCAGGAGAAAGATCATCCCAATTTCCCCCCAGCTTCCTGGGTCAACATTACACAGGATCAACTCCTGTACCTAAATGCCCTGTCACAGAACCTCAAGTGACCTTGTCAACTCTGAAAGCTGGTCAACAATCCTCTTAATGCTGGGGAACACAAGCCACAGGTTTAACTCTGCTGCCAGGGAAAGATGCGAGCAAGAAAATCAGATTCCTTTCGTGTTTCTATTCCCCTACTCCCCTTTTAGACATCAAAGGGTCCAGAGCAACCCGCCATTAAAGCTACACTTAAAAACAAGGCGGAGGGGGAAAGGAGAGTCTCAAAATGAGGTTGCTACTATTTGGAGTAGCTGGGAATGTGTGCAGGGCTGGCAGAGAGATACCGGGATAAGGCCAGCTCGACTGCACAGCAGCTGGGGGAGAATATGACAGAGCAAGAACAATCCTTAGTGCAGTAAGTAGTTACCCCGAAGGAGAAAATGTTTTAGATAAGGATTTTGAAAGCCTGATCTTTATTTTTTAAGTTTTAGCTTTTCCAGAGTAATCTCAATAAAAATAATTAAGTATATATGTTAGGTTTCACTTATTATTTAATGTTGCACACTCAAACCCAGAAGCTGATTGACCTTTTTAAAATAATTTTCCCTTTAAACAATATATAACCAAAGTCCTTAGACTACACCATCTAAGGTTTTTAAAGATGCAGTTTTCTGCTCTGGAACGACAGCAAAAGTATTCTATTTATAAGAGTAAATATATTTTTATAATATATTTTCTGAGACAGTTAGTTTTTGTTTTCTTTTCTTTTGTTTGTTTTGTTTCAGCCAGTTGGAGCATTTCTTTGAAAAAGATGGGGTCAGTTTGCAAGTTGGTATAAAGCTGAACACTTCAACTCGAAAGCAAAGTGATGGTTTTTTCGCCTGTTATGGGACTGAGCCATCATTATGCTTAAGTTGCTTCATTTGCATATCCGATTTTTCCATGCCTCATGCCATAATCACTTCTCTATGTAATGTTGCAATTTGCAACTGGAGAGATAATAACGATTTCATAAACAAGATTATAACTCCAGGTATTTAATAAAGCAACGGGAATGCAGGATTACAAAGGAACAACTAAGGTAGTGCGCTGAAATTCCTCTGGAGGAATTAAAGCTGAACAAAAAAGACCAAAAAAAACAACCAACCAAAACCCCAATAATTGAAAACAGATTTTTGCAAATTTTCCAGCCTCGTTCTTTAGGCAACTATAACTCTTTAAACTGTCATTTGTAAAATTCCACTCGGATACTCCCCAGACTGCTGCAGCGGGCGCCTGTAACTTCAGTAGCTGCTCTCGTGACTGTGGGGCTACTGCAGTTGTGTTCCTGCAATGCTCAACGCCCAGAGCCTTGCTGAAATATTCATAAATACACACATATATCCCCTTGAATTTAAAAGCTAGTAATGAATCGGGTTTTGCTGAATTGCCTGGAAATGTGCAGCTATCGAAGCATTTAGCATCTTGTTGTGTGCATGTAGAGCTGACAAATGTGTTAAGAGCATCAAGTTCAAATGTCAGACGCTGATCCAGACCGGCTGAAGCCTGTTAGGTGCAATGAACTCTCCCCCGAAGAAGTTTACTGTAAAGAGGCCAAGTCGTTCTCTTAAAATAGCCTGTGGTAGCTGGATCCAAGAATTACAGTCCCCTTGGCCAAAGGTGTACAGTTGGGATGACTTCTGCTCCCTCTTGTCAGACCTTCTTGAGCCCAGACCAGTCATGTCTCTCTTAAACTAAGAGAAACTGCTTACAGATCTAGAAATGTCCTGCCAAACAGGAACAGCGCTGAAAACAAGTCAATATGGGTCAGTCAATGGACTATCCTGGGGAAGACACGAACTTCTGGCATTTGCCAAGCCCAGGCAGTTGAGAGATGAATTAAAGTGTTCCAGGACTCCAGATTATCTTGGAACTTCAAATTTCATCACCACGCTTCATCTCCTGCCCAGGACAGAGCAGGGCTGAAGCCCAGCCCCAGCAGTTTGTGCTCTGCTGGAGCAATGAGAGTTTCCAGGCAATACTTTAAAGGAGCCAAACAATCACTCCAGAAAATTCAAGACGGGGGAAAAAATCTAAAATGTCTCCCAATTCTCACCTAGCAGGCACAACTCACCTTAGGGGATATATGTTACAATTACCAGTGGTATTTCCTAGCATAACAATTGATCTATTAAATCGATTTGCAGGTAACATTCCTACTGTGCAGCCTCTTAAAAGCAGCAGAAAGGGCCTCTTAGTAACTGCTTTTCTTTGTTTTGAAAACAATGCAGATGCACAGTATTGTTTTAGCCTGAAAAGTTCATAATTCTAAAATGTTATGCCAAAAATATATTTGCATTAACCTGCCTGCATTTGAGTCCTCCAGAGCACACTTCCCCATGTATTTTGGGCTCTGCCACTTTCTGACTTTAGGCACAAGTTTGACGGTAAACTATTGTTTTTAAACAATTCTAGATGTTCCTTCCTTTCTAAGAAGCACAAAATTGCTGCCAACACATGGCTCCGATTCACAGGAATATTTATTGTGCTGATAATTGAACTCCAGTCATATGACTGAAAGAGGCTAACCCAAAAAAAAAAAGAAAAGGCAAAAAGCTCAACTGTAATTTCTAGACATCTATAAATTTCTTATTCTTTCTGTGGAGAGGAAGCTCCCTGGGGCTTTCTGGATAGCCTCAGTTTTATTTATCACCCACTCTCTTCCAATCTATGAATGCCATAATTCTCCCTGTTGCAAAGAGATGAACATGGCCTCAGTCACACACTCCCCTCGTATCAACAAGACATTGCTAAACAGCAGTTATGGTAATGGAAAATATCGACGGCCCAGGGCCTTGCTATCAGTTTCAGTTCCTGTGGGCACAGAGCTCAGGTCTGAGATCCAAACCAGTCTCTGGCTGAGTCTAACCATGGCTTCTGCCTCTAATTCAGTGTTTGGGACAGGGGCATGAGCAAAGCAGTTCCAAAAAGGATCTTCTAACAGGACTGCTGGCACCAGAGGTCATGGGAGGGGAAGGACATTGATCTGATCACACACTGGTATGGGCAGACCCTGTGGATCTGAAACTGTTCCCCATGCTGTAAAGCCTGTGAGCTACATCCCAGTAATATTTGTCCTAAGAAAATACAAATGCTGTATTACTGCAGCTCACATATAATAATAGAATACAACAGGTTCTCTCTAACCAAAGGTGCCTGTGTTTCTGAACAAACGAGAACATTTCTTGCAAGGCACAAATACGGCCACTTCCAGGCTCTTAAATGCCTTTTGAGTTAAATGAGCTCCAACTGGAAAGAGGTCATAAATTTTTAAGAAGACCTCCAAGTAGTTTTAAATATGCTTTATTATCTTCACTTTACTTTGTCAATGATATTTTTGTTACAAAGTTAAAATACTTTTGCAGATTGATTTTATCCTTAGCAGTTTGGAAAACGCAGAGGGTTTTTTTAGTGTCTTAAACAGACCTTAATTTAATACCACTATTTTTGGTTCAATCACAATCAAATCTATGTTTATAAAGCTTTCCGGTGTCCAAATAGCTTTCTGCACTCCAGCACACATTGTTTAATATTTCTGCATTAAAAGAAGCTTCTCATTTTGCTCAATTTAGGTGACTCTGCCAAGAAGTATTTCCGAGCATGAATAAGCCATGAAACATATATTCAAATTCAGATTAAAAATATGCATCTTTGAGCTTGGAATGAAGAATAAACACTTGGAATCAAACCCTGGCCCTATTAAGGTCAATGGGAAGAGTTTAAAAGCGAGTTGTTCATGATTAAGGAGATGTGGGTTGTACCATCAGCTTCACACACTATGAAGATCCCAATTATCACTGCCCAATCTTTACCAGCAAAATGGAAATACTGCCACCCCACACTGTGCATTTGTGAAAAACTCTAAGTGTTGTGTGTATTTTAAAAACACAAGAGTCACATGAACAATTCAGTAACTTGAAGAATTCCTTGCTACTACTTGGTACTACACTGGGGAGTAGAACTAAATCAAAGTTGCACAGCAGCTTGTGAACTTTAGGATTTGTAGTTTGAGGAAAATGGTGTGCATGTTATTTTCCACATTTGCTCAGGTGTTCTTTTCTTAATGTCCAAGGAAACTAGTTTTGGCTTTTCAAACATTTCTGAGGAGTAAAATTGTCTTGTATCTTCCTCAGCTACTGCTCAGATTAGGTCTCTTCACCATCATAACCTGGGTCCAGTCAAAGGTGTCCCTGCCCATGGCAGAGGTTTGGAGCAAGACGAGCTTTAAAGTCCTTTCCAACCCCAACCAAAACTCAAACCAACCTGTGACTCTGATTTTATAATTTTGCTCATTTGTTTGATTCAAATGAGATCAGGACACTCATTTGCCCACATCAGCTGTGCTGGTTCCCACTGACTGAGCACTTTTCCCTGAAAGTTAAGTTTTCCTTTTCCTTGCTCTGTGGTTTTAAGGGCTTTGCATTTCACCTTTCTTCTCTCCAAACAATATGATAAGTCAAACCTTGTTTTCCAAATAAATGGAGAACTTCAGATTAACAAACAAGCCAAGTCCTGCTGCAAACGGAAAACATTGATAAGAGAGTACAAAGAAATATTCACAACTACTGGCCACAATTAAACTTATTTTCTAATGAATCATTACAGCTGAATGCACACACTGGAAAATATTGTCATGGCAGATACCACCAGACCTTCAGTTGTCAGTCAAGTCCCTTCAAATCTTCCTGAGAAATTTCCAGGATAGCCTGGCTTGGGGCAGTGGTTTCTATCTTAATGACAGCCTCAGAGAAGAACATTTCTCACAACTCCTTGTGTGCTTTTAAATCCCAGCCTGCAGGTTTTGCCACTGCCCAGAGCTGGTTGTGACCAGATCTTTACAGCTGCCCAGACTGGAATCCAGCAGAAAAAAAAGTTCTGCTATTTTGCACGAGATTCTTGCAGTTCCTTCAGCAATCCCCAGGCCCTTTTATTTAATGTATATATGTCTATGTGTGCATTTATTAGTAGTGAGCACTATCACAGCGCTCTGCACAAAACCCAAAGCTCAGGCAGTTGCTTTTTCTGCCCTGGGACACAATCAAGATGTGGATGATGTAGAAGAGCAGTGTCTAGGATGAGAAATTTGCTTTGCCATGTAATCTCAAAACTACTCTGACTCCTACTTAAGCCCAGCTTCCTTTGGTCTTTCCTTTGTGGTTTTTTCATATGGTCACTTAAATATCACTTTTGCTATGGTTATTTTGGGGATGTGGATGGGTGCCTGCATGTTCCAACTACCATCTTCCCAAGTGCAGTGGGGAGCCATGCATGGATCCTGCTCCCCTGGGATCCTGGAAGTATTCACGAGCTAAGGGAATAACTTCATTTGTGCCATTTCATTACTGTTCTAAAAGCTGTTAAAACTGAAATAACTGCTAAAATAAATTGAATCAAATCTAGTAAATTCCACGGGTGTCCCTGGCTGAAGTGCAGTATAGCAGTGTTAAAACAGCATCACTGGTGGAATACATTGTGCATTATGTAGCTCAATTATTGGCCAAATCAAGTAGGAATCAAAGCACTGCACAAAACATAAAGGCAGAAAAGCTTGGTAAGATCACCCTGCCCTCTGTGTCCATAGAATGATCCTTACTAACACAGTTTTAGTCTTTTCTCTGCTTTCACATGACTCAAACTGAAGGGCATTTAATTTTTCTCTTGGGGAGTATGCCGCATCCACTCCATTTCTTTGATGGTGTGTGTTTTACTTGCACTCCCAAGTCCCAACCTAAATTATCCTTCACTCTCCTTAGTGTTCACACCCTTCATATCATCAAAGACCTTTCACATCTTCTCCCTAAGGTGAGTTATACATATTTAGTGCACCAGACAGCGATAAGATTATCCTCAATAAACAGCGCTTAAATAAGGGGCCCATTGAGTTGGAGGAAGTCTATCTGAGGACAGGGTTGTTAAAGGAATAGGGACAGGGCAATCTGGCCTTAATCTTCACCCATAAATCAATAATAGCAGATACCCTCAGCAATTGTGCTTTGTTCTGATTTTCCATGAGCGTGGCCGTTAGAGCTTCCAATAACTGGAACTGATATTTTCTGGGAGAAACAAGCCAAGGGAGAGAACTAATGAAGCCCTTTAAAGGCAACAGGATACTGCCATAGAAGTGACCCAGTCAAGAGGACTTCGGTGGATTCACTCAGGTTTTACTACGTTTGCTCACATTCCTGCTTGTCCAAGGGTGTCTCCTTGCCCCCAGAAGGTCACTGAGACAACAGAGCTCCACTCAGCAAGTACAAAATTGGGGCAGGTAACCACGAAGGGAGAATTTTGTTACTGTTCATGGGATAAAAGACTAGGAAAAAACCTATTTCTGATCCTTAAATGAGGACTGTCAAGAAGGCCAGCACTTAATGGTTTGTAAACACAAACTCAGAGCTATAAATGCATTGCTTATTCCCACTATAATCCCTTTTCGAACTGGTTCCCCTGATGAATATAAGGAGTATTGATTTTTAAACCCATGTAGGTTCTTAGAGACAATGCAGACTGACTTAATTATAATCAATAAAATTTACAGACAGTGATGCAACCCAGCAGAAACATTCCTACCAAAAAGTATGGCATAAGAATACTCCAGTTTCCCTACTAGCACTGCTAGAATATGACCTTAATACATATTTTATTATGTATAGAAGCTTGGCCATGAATCCATCAGATCACCTGCATCTCCACAGTTACATCTAATTTGGTACTGCCTATGAGCAAAGGAAGAGGGAAGCTCCATCAGACCTTACAAGAGCTACTGCAAACATCCCTTTCCTTCTGAATATTCTCCCATCCTTCAGACTACTTACTCTCACCATGTCTATCTGAAACTATTTCTATTGCACTGATAAAAACACTGACAGGCAGAGAGACTGGAGGTGAGATTTGTCTCACCTAAAAGTGTTGGTCTAATGGCTGGGCACAGCTCAAAGTGAGGTGCCTCTGCTCTTTGTGGAACCAACAGCGAGAGCCAAGCAGTTCCAAAAGGAATTTGGTGGGCTGAAATGCCCATTTCATCAAACAGCAGAACCAGCCTACACAACCATCTTACACCAAACACCCAAGTTTAAGACAGAAGAACTTAGATGAGGTTTACCTAAGCACAAAATATTTGCCTGGATCAGAGTCTGTGGCATAATCAAGTGGAATGATAATCTGGCACAGTTCAGACTAGGACAAAAATTCCCAGAGCGTCCTTCTTTTCGTGACAAGGTGGGAAAAATCAGTGGCAGAAGGAGGAACAAGGCAGAAACCTGGATCTAGACTGCCCTTTAAACTTGCCTTCCATTCAACTCACTACTGGTTCCTTGCATCTGCATGGATGTTGGACTCACCATTCCCAACACAAGTCTGCTGTGGAGTGGCCTGTGCAGTGCCAAAATACTCAAATAGCAGCAGCCACCCTCCCCAGGACCCAGAACCACACAGACACGAGCACAGCACCATAGCAGGACTGTTTATATCCACTGAAATGTGGTTTAGACATTAGAGGATACCAGTTCCTGCACAGCATCTGGCTAACAACCTTCCAAAATCCACACTTTCAAAGTCCTACCTTGTGGATGCACTATCTTGCACCTCAGTGTTGGGTGTTCCAAGGTAATAAATCCTATCTTGGTCCCAGCTATGAAAGGCCATGAACCAGACCAACCTCCTGAGATGATGCCAACCATCTGACACACATGGCACCAGACCCTGACTGCTCTGAGGTTACAATGCCCAGAGAAAAGCTGAAATACACAGAGGAATGTGGGCTGGGAGGACGCAGCGGGAACAATAAATTCTGCACCCCATAATTCTACAAGGAAACTGTCTGTCTGCTCTCTCCCAATAACTAATCTCCACAAAACTGCTGTATTACTAATTACCAGTATTAAATTTGAGAGAAAACAATGAGTACAAACTGTCTGACCACCCATGTAGCCTGGAGCCCACCTTTCTGCTTTCTAAGTGCTTTTGAAACAGCTCTGTGCTAATGGCTGTGACTTTGTCTCTGTGACAAATTAGTCGGTGTTGACAGCACAGGCTATCTGTAAGTGTGGAATAAAATCTAAGTAAAAAAAAAAACAACAAGAAGATACCTTCTTTTGTAAATATCTTTCAGCTGGCACAGTAAATTACATTGATTCAGAAGTGACTCATTTCCAACGCTGCGCACATTAGCAGCCAGTATTATTCAATTTGAGATTTTAATTTATAACATACTCTTGGTAATGTACTCCCAATACATTCCTCACTTCCCTACCCTGTGACTGACAAAAGATGAAAGATCTTTACTGTATAAATATTTTATATTAAACCCTTCACTCTGCTGTATTTCTTCCATTGTCAGTTCCCATTTGCAAATACTATACATTGTCCAAAAAAGTGCTGATCTCGGCAAAGGGCATGTGCTTGTAGGCAGCCCTGCAGCTCCCACAGCCGCTGTGCTGCTGCCAGGGAGAGGCTGGGAGCGGGGGTTCCTCCCGTTGGGAATGAGCCCTGCTGGCCAAGGGACCCGGTCACCTTGGAGGGCTGGATGTGGCCCTGCTGCCCCAGGAGCTGAATTTCGGGAGGGGAGGAAGAAGCATGCCCGTGGCTTTGCAAGCAGGAGATGCCTCTGCTCCTGCATCCAGCCTTCGACCTGGGTGAGAACAAGAGAGTAAAAATGCCTCTTTGTTAAGTAAACCTTTTACAAACTCTCCTGTCACCTTGTCTCGGGGTGAAACTGTGTCAGGAGGCAAGATTAGATAACTTGACCTAAATCGTGCTGGAAATCTGTGGCAGACCTCAGCTCAGATCTCCTGACATCCTGTCCTGCGCATTACTGACAAGACCATCCCTAATCTAGTAGGAGAATCCTTTTCTAAACTGTTACTTAGTAAGAGCTGAATGCTACCAGCAGACATCCTCGGTAAAACCCTCCTGGCTGAGGCCAGATTTGGCTCCTATTTCTAACCCAAGTCGTAGGAGACTGCTCACCACCAGCTACTCCCGGCTCCCACCGCTTCTCCCAACACTTCTCACTATTCTTGCTTGTTAAGCACTTATTATCTAATCCAAAAATACTCCCTGTCCCATGGAGTGCGCAAACCAGAGATTATTTCTCCTGCCCTGGGACAGTTCTTTGATCAAATGAACATTGCTGATTATTGTTTGGTCATTGTCAGGCTGCAAAAAGTCCCTTGATCAGCTACTCCTACTTTCTGTGGCTGTTGAGAAGAGTTATTTCGGGATCCTGCAGCTTAGATCATGCAGGTGTTTCATCCCAAGATTTAAGGCAGCACGTTTGAATGCGTTACCCTACTTAGATACATAAAAAATAATTTCAACTGGGCTAAATTACCTTTATTATCAACCCTGGTAATTCCACCGCAGCCATTTTCTTGACTGATGTAGGGAACACTATGAAATGAATCCTCTGAGAAGAAGATGGAAAAAAACAAGACAGTGATCAATGGATTCAATTAGTTACAGTATAATTCTACCAAGATGAAAAAGATCCAAGACGCAATGCAACTTCTCCAGCTCAGCTAACAGAAGTTAGAGAGAACCTGCCGCTACTTTGGGTTTTTTTTTTTTTAACTCTCTGGAATTACTAATCCATGTAAGGCAGAAGGAGAGGAATTAACAACAGTACTCAGCAAAATACTGGCAGTACAGAGAGGCTGTGCCACAGGTGGAGGCTCCGAAAGAGTGTTTTAATGGACTAGATACACATTATGTCTGTATTTCTTCACACATAGAAAGCGTTATAACAACAGAGAGATTTCTCTAATGACAACAAAATCAAACCTTCCCAACAGCACATCCAAGCAAGAAACAGCAATGCTGTCGCTACGCTGCGGAGGAACAAATTTCTCATCTAATAATTCCCTCAACGTTTCCAAACTCCCGCTTTCAGCATCTTTCCTGCATAACGCCAGGAAAGCAGATTCCCTTAATGCAGGGGTCATCTGAATTACACCCTGACTCCGAGGCGCACAGACCTCTCTGCTCTGTGCTATGTGACACCTCCTTGTCACCGGGGTCACCACCGCAGGCACGTCCCGGCAGCTGATGCCATTTGTGGTAAGCACGGCGGCTGGGAGGCCGTGGTGGGGAAGGGAGGGAGGCGCGAGGAAGAGCATAAAGACACAATTTAGTTAATCACATTATTAAGATCTTCATCACTGAGAGTACTTAGCACATGGAAATAGTCAGTTTACAAGATCCGAGCGGAGCAATCTGTATATTACGCCCGGGACGTTCCAGCGCCGGGAAATATGTAAATGTCATCATCTTAAAAGATAAAGGCATGGAGAGAGCAGGGCTTTTTTGCATGTAAAGGAAATAAGATGAATGAATAAAGCTGATCAAATGATTAATAGAATCCATAATCTTAATCTTATTATTTCTAAAGAAGCAAAGGCTGTTCAGTTAAGAGCTAGGCGTCTCCATTTCATTAGGAACAATTATATTCCAACTGATCAAGATCTGCACCGTGCAGCCCTTGCAACAGACTCATTTTTATATTTCCTGTCATTTCAGTGAGACCAACAAAGTTGTTGATGATTTGCAAGGAGAAAGCTCTGGAGATGGGTGTAAACAGATTTTAAACAACAGATCTGGCCAGGGTTGATTTAGGACCTCCCCCCCGCTCCCTCTGAGGAACACAATGCAAGGCAAAGGCGACCATGTGCTTGTTTCAAGATGTCTAAATCCCAGCCACGCTATCCATCTGAAAGGGGAAAAAAATTAAAAAGAGAGATGTTTTATAAAATGTTTTCACACCCTGTTGGGTTAAGAGAGAGTGGGTATTAATCCTACGGCTGCTTCCCCAGGCTTCCTCTTTGTGGTCAGCAGTGAGGCTGTGGTTGGGCAGAAGGAGGCCAGAGGCATATTTTTTCCTCTTTTTTTTTGAATTAAAAAAAAAAAAAAAAATCTGTGTTAAAACAAGAGAAAGTGGACCGGTTACACAGCAAAGCAAAAACCACAGCCAGCCCTCTCTGCTGTTGCTTTCCCCCTAAATGTGGCCTACAGCGATTCTGCTTTCCAAAAAAAGGTTTAATTTAAACCATACAGTGCTACAAGCTGCCACGTTTCCAAATTCCACATTCCTTTCTAATCTGTGCACTTCAGAACTGACAAATTCTGCTTCCAATGGTACCCAGACTAACTGTGAGGAAGGAATTGCTGCTAACCCACCATTCCTCCCCTTGATAAGGAACACCAACCCTCCCCCTCACCCCCAGCCCCTGGATTTTGCTGAACTTTTTAGAATTATCATATTTAAGGGGCCAGATTCAGAGTTTGTAAAATCTTTAGCTCACTTTTCACACAGGGAGTAAAGCATTTCCAGGACTCAGGGAGCAGGGAGGAAGGGAATTCCCAGTCCGGAATAAACCCACAGAACTCCCTTGACGGCTTTGGAAAAGCTATTTGCAGTTGCCCAGGCTGTGCCATGGGTGCTCTGTTTGCAGGAGCCCCCATGGAGAAGGATGTTGGCTCTTCCCTGCCTTGCAACCCAAAAATGTGCTGTGCAGAAGAGCCTTCTCTCATTTAAAGTTAGGTAAGTAACACTCTCAGTGAGAATGAGGGGGAAGGAGGATGTCCTGCTTCATCCATGAGCAGGAGTGGCCCACAGTGACACTATGGATGCAAGAGGAATCCCAGATTTTGCATCCTTGCGGAAGACCTGGAGAGATGGGACCAAAGGTTTCAAGGAGCACCACCTGTCCAGCTTAGGGACAGTCTGGTGAAGGGTGACTCGAAGGTCCCCATGGAGCCAGGGGCACACACACAGCTCCATCAGCCAAACCCCAGGCTGGAGAAGAAACAGCCCATGGGGGATTCCCTGGCACCGCACGTCCACATCCAACTTCCTGCGGTGCCAGCCTGGAGGAGCACTGGGATCACCGCTGTCATCCTGAAAACCCCTCACCCACAGTTTTTGGCCTGCAGCGCATAAAAGTGAGAGTTTTGGTTCGCCTAGCAGGTGGATTTATTTCTGCCCTGGGATTTTTTGGCCCTCCTGCAGCTCTGGGACACACAGCCATACACACGACTTGCCACTGCAGGGTAACAGCATGAGCCCTTCGGTAGGGGCTCCCATCTTAACCACCCAATATGATGATTTCAGGGCACATCCACAACTATTTATCCCATCTCCCGCAGACAATCTGCTGCTCAGTGGGGCACAGGAGTAAGGAGAAGCGACTGGATGGCTCCGACTCCAGCGGAACGGAGGGAGCGCCGCTCGCTCGGGCTCCCGCACCTGCTTTCTGGCGGGGCTGCATCCACCATGCAACGCCTCCTGCCAACCCGGAGCACAGCAAAAGCATATGTCACATCTCAAAAAGCATGGCATTTTCAAACTCCCTTTTTTCTCTTTGCCTTCTGCTTTCTGAGCCGTTAAAGTGCAGGCGAGGAACATTTTCAGGCTTTTCTCAAGAGTCAGAAACTCCAGCTTTCATCTTTTTTCTTCTTTTTTTTTTTTTTTCTTTTTTTTAATGGCAGCTGAGGTACGCATGGAAATTTTTGGTTACCTGGAACCTTAAGGAAAACATCAAACCTGGTGAGGCTCACAGTAAGAGCAACTGCCTGGTCACTGCATGCATCTTAAAGCACCATGTAAATCACAGAATAGTTGAGCTCAATGTTTACTTTCAAATAATGTCAGAAGTCGAGTGTGGAAGGCCAGGTTCCTAGCCAGTGTAAATCCATTTAAGTCATAGGCTCTTTCTCTGCTCCAGAATCATTGTGTTTATATTCAGACAATACACTCGACAGGCACCAGATGAGTGTTCTTAGCCTCAGCTCAATGATTTTTCTGGAAATGGAAAGAGCTTAGCTGTGGGATCCCTGCCAGGGTAGGAACTCTTTGGGGGGAGTTTTGAGGTGGGGATTTTCAATAGGAGTTGGGTCCATGTTTCCCTAGTGCTCCTTTGAAAATCCAAGATGATGTTAGCAAACTTGATCCGGTTCTTTTAAAAAAGAGAAATAGTATAAAACTGGCACAGAAGATAAACCATACTGATGTAATACATGCCTTAAGAAGTCGGTGAAACATTCAGATTTATACTAGCACAAATCTGAATTTTTGTCACTTCTGCCAGGACAGTCCAATAAGGCCTTAAGTTTGAGTAAATGTCAGTCATTCTCAGTTGTCCCACTAGTAGTCCCACAATGGGATGTGCTAGCCAAAAATGGAAAGGAGGTACAGCATCTGCTTATGTTTAATTTATTTCTGCATTTTGGCGTGTTGTCCTGGGAGAATCAATGTTTTTAAGTGGCTGCATCTTTTTGAGCCAACTTGCTGTCCTTTGCTAACACATCAAGGACATGTTTCTGGAAATGGAACATACTTCCATCGAAACCAGAGAGGTACAGGTATGGCAACCTTTCATTTCTAAAATTTAGTATGTGTTCTTAGAGTGAAGTTCCCTCAGTTTCACTCAACCTGAACTCTAGATTGCCCCCTTGGACTAAGCCATAATTCTCATTAGCAGGAGTTAACGTGCATGGATCATGGAGGAATAAATCCACTTAAGGCAGGTCAGCACTCCGGCTAAACTGGAGCGTACAGGGCACCCATTTCCAGTACTCTGGATTTATACAGAATTGCTGATGGCTGAAATCAGCCCACTGGTTTTAATAATTGCTGCTTTGAGCACATGGGTAACTGGGAAGCCCTGCAAAGCTGGACAGGCCAAGGACCCAACGCCAGCCCTGTACCCCTGGAAGACCCTTCCAAAACTCTGGCCACAGCGTGTCCCACTGATGGCAACGGCGTGGGTGCCATCAACTCAACCCCAAGCAGAGGGGAATAACATGTTCCTTTTTAGGGCTGGTTAAAATAAAGAGCAGAGAGGCTCAGTGCGCACTTTTGATTTCAAATGCTAATTTTGATTTAATAGTAAGCGGCTTGTTTAAGAAGTAAAAGTGGTTCTGAAACACAAAGGTGCTTGGATGTTGTTATAACTAAAACGGGGCTGATCGCTAGGTTTTTAACAATTTGGTAACAAGAAAAACTGGTCACATGCTGGGACGTTTTATGCCAAGTCTCAGCCAGAGCAAAATTTTATGGCCGAGTTATAAACCCTTGAAAATAAGGGTTTATAATAGAAATGCTGACAGACCCTTAATTATAGCAGCACTAGCGGGCACTGTTGTAATAAGGCCCACATATTTTCCTCTTTGATCATTATTTATAGGATGCATTGGAAATCATCCCATTTACAACTGTATGCCCGCTCAGTTAGGTGGAGTTTTATCCATTAAGAAAGGGAAATACAAAGTCGGCCGCTGAAGAAAGCTGGGGGCTTTACCTCCTGGCGTTCCCGCGGCATTCCAGCCCCGGGCTGCAGGCAGTGACTAATGCCTTTACTCCGCCGGTTTGTATAAGAGGTTGAAGTTCAGGCTGGTGCAGTGCAGCATTCCCCGGGACCTGCTGCCTCTTTAGGCAGGCGATTAATCACTTGATCGATAGACCATATGATTAGGCACTAATAGCTGATAGGAGGAGAGAATAAACAACCATAAATTTGCTTTGTACTGAGTAATCCAAGTGTAAGAGAGGTCAGATAATGGCCACATGAGGTCATGTTGCCTAAGGAGCCCATATGGGAAAGATGGAAGATACATACATTTTTAAATATCTTCAATTATTATTGTATTGCTGGGCAGGATTTGGGCTGCCCATGCGCCCCTGTCCTGGAGCATGGGCAGGCTGCTGTGCTCCAGCGCAGGCTGGTATCAAAAAGTCACTCCCCCAGCGAGTTAAATAAAGCAAAACAACCTCAAAAACCTCAGGCTGTGTGATGATCTCAAACTAAACATCCGCACTGGCTGAGGGGGGTGTAGGATCAGTGGCCCTGGGAGGTCCTGGGGATGTGGCAGGACCTGTGTCCCCATTGGGTTCCTGCTGGGTCTGGCTCCTGGCAAGGTGCAGGTTCCAGCATGGTCCCACCACTGCAGCCCACGGCACCCGGGCAGGATGCTGGGCAGAAAAGCTGCCTTCAAAGGACCATAAATCTCAGGCTCCCCACCCCCTCGCCTCCGGCCCTGCCTCCTGCCTTTTCTAAGGCTCTCTTCTTCCCCTGCATAAAAAATGGGCTTTTCAGGACTCAAGATGCAAACCAGGTTTAAAGCCTTTCTGGATTTTTTCTTCTTTTTTATTTTTTAATTTTTTTTAAACAGTAAACGCACCCTTTGTCTATGGCAACGAATTTGAGAAGAAACAAAAATGGCTGGTTAAAAAGAAGAAAAAAATACTTCAGTCACCCCAACAAAGGCGAGGAGTTTACAAACCTTCCCCGTCAGCGCCTGGACGCAGGCAAAGTACTTACTTCATTAAGTTGAAACAAAACTCGGCCAGTAAAACCGTCAGCTCCATCCGAGACAACTGCGGGCCCCTTGCAGCACGTTCCCGACTGACCATCAGCAGACTATGGAAATTGCTTTTTCTGCCAAACAATCGTGGGGATAAATGCCCTCCTTTATCTATGGGGCTATTTCTAAACTCCCCTTTCTCAGTGACGGGACATTCATGGGCTGCAATCTGATTTTGTTGCTTCTCAGCATTAGTGGGAAAGCGCATTCTGGGCTTTCCTGCTGGCACGGATTCCTCCCTCTCCCCCCTCCCTGTGCATTAACTGTGAGCACGGGTGTGTGTAACCACACATCCTCGCATTCAAACCCGGGAGGTGAGGATGTTGTTTGCCTGGGTTATAAAATGATTCTGTGCTTCAGATAACACCGAGGCTCTTGAGGTTCAAAGAGACCGAGATTGGAGCGCTCCCACAATGTCAAGCAATTCAAAATCACTGGAGTGCTGCAAGGACATTATGTACACTTGACTTTGGGAGTAGACCTGTGCACAATCACTGTGGCACTCCCAATTCCTTTTTTTCCAATTTATTTCACAGGTGCAGCGTACCACAGACCATCCCAGCCACTTGCTGCACCCACCTCAAGAGCAGCTCCTGATCCCCATGTCAATGCAGACGAGCCCTTTAGTGCCCTGCCCTGCTCACTTTGGAAGAAAGGCTTCTCCCATTTAACAGAAATTTCTTCCCTGTGAGGGTGGGGAGGCCCTGGCACAGGGTGTCCAGAGAAGCTGTGGCCTCCCCAACCCTGGCAGTGTCCAAGGCCAGGTTGGACGGGGCTTGGAGCAACCCGGGATAGTGGAAGGTGTCCCTGCCCATGGCAGGGGTGGGACTGGATGGGCTTTAAGGTCCCTCCTACCCAAACCATTCTGGGATTCTAGGATTCTACTAAACACACTTTACTGGGAAGGTCCTGCACATAGGCATTAAAGAATTTTCAGGGTAAACACCAAGCCCCAAGAAAGTCAAGTGCTTGGTGTATGAGCTCAGTGATCTCCATAGGGATGGATACCTACACCTTCCTTCAGCAAGAAGGAAGCTGTTCCCTTCCTTTTGAGAACAAATACAGCAACCACACCAAAGTGTTGATTTGACCTAACAAGCAGAATTTTCTTTCTTTTCATACTTTTTAACTACAAAGCATTTTCCCTTGCAATACCTACTCTTTTACCTCTTCCTGGTCTGCAGGAGCACTGTGTTCAAAAAAGCATCCATGGTCAGTCCTGCTGTCACTCCCAGCCTGGAAAGAAGGTAAATCCTCCTCCTCAGAAATACCTACAAGCTTCACTTAAAACCTTGATTTCCTGTGCATCTATCCTGGCAGTATTTGTCCCATCACCTTTCGCTGGGTGCTTCAGCAGAGACCCAACTTTTTTAACTGTCCGTTACTCTTGAAAATAATATTCATGGATATAATTCCATTTCCACCCACTGGTGCAATTGTCTGGTTTATCCAGCCAGTGCATCCTCAGCCACCTGCTCTATGTTTTAATTTTAAACCTTAACCTAAGAGTAAATGGGTGTTTCCCAGGATAAAATAATTCAGAACTATCCAGTGTATATAAATAAATAAATAGTAGAACAAATAACAATTATTAATAAAAATATGAAGTATTAGTGGTCTGTATGGCTGGACTAATTTCTTTCTAATCTTTTCAGCTTTCCTCAGGAATCGGTGAGGGAAAGTCTATCCACCTAAGTGCAGACCTTCCTCTTCCGACCCTTTACTCCCTTTGGTGGTTAAAGCAGCCGGAGCTGTTATCCTGCAATGTGAAATCTCACGTGCTCTTCAAGGATGCTGACATTTATTTAATTAATTTTCCTGCCGAACTTACACAGTGGGCCTGTATTCAAACAGCGCGCATGAATAATGCAGATTTTAAAACCGCATTATTACAAAGGATGTCAAGTTCACACACTGTCAACACTAATAAACTCCCCAAAGTGCTAAAATCCAGGACACCCGTCCCCCTCCTCATCCCTACATCCCTCTGGAATGATGCGGCAGCCCCCTCTTTGTGTCCGGCCGCCAGCAAAGAGCCTCACATGGAGCTGGAGGGTGGGGACCAACCGCACCATCCTAGGGAAAAACACACCACTTGGGGCTTTCATACCCCCAGGGACTCAGCAGATCCCAAATCGATGTCTTATCCCTATTTGTTATTGTTGCTGCCGTGGGACCGTGGGGCCGTGCGGGGCAGGGGTGGTCCTGGCCCTTTCCCCTTCCCCGAGCACTTGCAATCTAATTTAAGACACGGAAAAACAAGTGAGTGAGACAAACACCCGGAGGAATGGGGTAAGAGTAACAAGGTCACATTGCTACGCCGGCAGCTATTGCCAAACTTGCAAACTATCTGCAAGTTATTTATATATAAAATAATTAAAATCAGCTGTCCCATCCTGCCATCCCATCTCTCTGTCGCAGGTTTGCTCGTGCCTCGCACGCCATGCAGCGGGATAATTTGGGAGCTGTGGTGGAGGTGGCTGCAGAGACCACAGCTGGG
Organism: Aphelocoma coerulescens; assembly: GCF_041296385.1. Taxonomy (NCBI): domain Eukaryota; kingdom Metazoa; phylum Chordata; class Aves; order Passeriformes; family Corvidae; genus Aphelocoma; species Aphelocoma coerulescens. The sequence goes on along the minus strand of NC_091022.1, from coordinate 30,411,072 downwards.
ATCCGCACGGGATGTGGGGCACACCACGGCACGGTGGCCAGAATGCCCTGGGGACATGCAGCCACCTTGTCCCTGGGCATGGGCTGGGCTGGCATGCAGAGGGTCTGTGCACAGAGGCTTCCAGAGGCACGTCAGAGCTGCAGGGGATGAGCATCCTTAATCTGGCCATGACTCAACACTATTTTCAGAATCATGTAATCATTAAGGTTGGAAAAGCCCTCTAAGATCATCGAGTCCAACTGTTCCCCCAGCTCTGCCAAGCCCACCACTAACCCATGTCCCCAGGCACCACATCTACATGGTTTGTGAACACTTCCAGGGATGGTGATTCCATCACTTCCCTGGGCAGCCTGTTCCAAAACTATCACTATTTTCAGAAAGTGAAACACATCAAAACAACCCAGTGAGCAGGATCCAGGAGCTGAATTCGAGCCACACCAATGAAAGAATAAAATATTCTCAGTGCCTGGCAGACACAAGCACTTTTGATGCCCTTTTCCCAACTCTGTGAAATACTTTCACCCCAGGCACCGTCCTGCATGAAAGCAAAATGAAGAGAGGAGTATGAATGATTCCTGAGGTGTCTGCTAAAGCATTAATAATGTTTAAAAGTTTATATTCTAGCAGCAGGTCTGAGATGCATTAACTACCCAAAGGACAGCCTTTCCTGGCTCAGCATTAGAGACTGACACCACCTGAAAATGTTTGACTCCCCTACACCTAGTACAGATGAAAAATACCACAAAATCCCTGGATAAAATTCTGCCCTGGCATAGAGCTGTAGAAGTGTTTGGGTTTGGTTTTCTTTCCACACACACAGATAGTGATAGGAAAAGGAGAAATAGTTTTAAACTAAAAGAGAAAAAATTTAGATTAGATGTTAGGAAGAAATTCTTAACTATGAGGGTGATGAGGCACTGGAACAGGTTGCTCAGGGAAATTGTGGATGCTGCATCCCTGGAAGTGTTAAAGGCCAGGATGGATGGGGTTTGGGGTCTAGTGGGATGTGTTCCTACCCATGGCAGGGGATGGAGTAAGATGAGTTTTATGGCCCCTCCCAACCCAAACCATTCTATGAAGTGTACTTGGCCCTGGGGGGGCTCTGCATGGTGCTCTTGGCCACCTCTCCTTTCCCCAACATTTCTAAAGGTTCCATGATACTGGAATGCTCCACATTTGGAGCATCCAGGAACCAGAAGGGCAGTGAGACCCCAACCGTGGTAGAGACGAGAAGCTGGAAGGATTATTCATGGCTCCCAAAGCCTTTGAGATGCTCCCATGAAGAGCCTTATCAATATTGACACTGCCATTGGTACATGCAGGGAGGAGCTTACAAACACTACAAGCACTGGAGCTGACACCTCCCTGCAGCAAGGCAAGACAACCACCATCATCAGAAAGGGTTCTAGGGAGGAAGAGCACACCCAGGGTGAGGTGGGGAGAGCCCCTGACGCAGAGAAGATCAGCACTTCCAGCCTGGGTGTCACCTACTTTCCGTTCCCTGCTCACAGGTAGCAGAGCTGCCTCCCCAGGTAGCAGCAAGTCAGCCAAGTAGCTGCATTTCAACCTGGGCAGATAAGAAGAGATCAGGATGGCAAAAGGTCATCTTCGGGGACATCCCTGATCTCTGCCCCGGGCACGAGGTCATCCTGATCCTACTGCTTCTCTCACACTGTCTCCTGCCCTTACTTGACATGCAGAAGGAGCAGGAAACACTCCAGGCAAATGTCACAAGTGTCCAAACAGCTCTCCAGCAGGGGAATGACCCAGGCAGTGGACCGTGGCCCCTCTGCCTCCCACACCCACCCAGCCCCAGCCCAACCCTGGTGTTGCCTGCTAGTTAAAGGGGATAGCGCTTTTTTCCAGAAGTATCGGGAGCAAAGGGCTTTGCTGAGGCGATTTTGAAAATAATCAGTGTACTGGACAAGCTCTATTTTTCTACAGCATGTGACAGCACTGTGTGATGGCAGAAAGTTTGTGGGTGACAGCCCAGTCCTTCATGCCCTGGGAACTGCAGGCTGGCCCCGTGCGAGACACACGATGCAGACACATAGTGAGACAGGATGTCTTCCCGCAGAAAGACCAAGTAAATAGTGTATAATGACAGGATTTCTATTATTGATGCTTCAGCAAATCATCTTGGATCCTCGGAGGATCAATTAATCATTGGGATTGTCAACACCCAACTCCATGTTCTAAGTTTTTGCCATCCAACTCTCCCATCCTCCCGTACACACAAATGATGCCGGGGGCACGGTGCCAAACGAAGCGGAAAAAGAAAGAAGGGGAAAGAAAGCGCCGAACAGAGAGGCTGTTGTCAGGGCTGGACCCTGGCGTTGGCGAGGAAGATCAAATGCAGCTGCCCCCATGGCTGCATGTGGTTAAGCACGCCGTGCCTGAGGGCAGGCAGGATGGGGAGCAGCCAGGCAGCCTACGACGGGCACAGATAATTAAATCATCCGATTGCCGGGCAGGCCACATTAAGAAGCTCATCGGTTTGCATGTGGCCCCTTGCTGTGGCCACCCGTGAGCTAAGTCTTGCCTAGATGCTAGTAGACAATTAAGACAAATTGTATGGCTGAAGATCAGACTAGAGCACTGCCAATGCCATTGCCTGGAAGCTCTGCTGAAGAATGAGGGCACATGTGTGTGGGAACCAAGGCTCGGAAGAGAGCTCTTAATGAACAACGTGCCAGCACTTGTTGCCAGAACACACTCTTCATTTCAGCTCTTGGAGAAAACAAAACCCTTAAAACCAGAGTTTACTACATTTCACTGATCTTCAATATGGCTGGAACTTCAGGATGCTTCTCCTCAAGCTAAGTTTGTATCAGTGAAAATATGCTTCTTGTTAAAGAAACTATTTAAAATGTGGAATCTAAAATCAAGCAAAAATAGCAGACAGTATGTTCAGCTTCAAAATTGGCTTGCACTCAACCAAGTATACCATAAACAGAAGGCAGAACTGACTATTTTTATCTTAACAGCCCTTGGGTGATTAAAATTTGGGGCCAGAATAAACAATTTTTTTCCCCATTCCTTGCAAGAGAAGATGTGACATGGGCTTGGAGTACTTTCTAATTTTTTAACTCCCTTCCTAGCTATTAGTTGTTTGCATTAGAAATGTTCCCATGTACCCGACAGCGCAAAGGCTGCATTGCAGCAGGCACGGTATGAATTATAGGAACACACAGACCACTGTGCCCTGCAGAGATTACAGTGCCAGATAAGCCAAAGACAACAGCAAAGTGCTAAGAGGGAGCAGGTAGAAAGTTAACAGGGAGAGGAATGCACAGATACACAGCAAATGGGATTTTTCTTCACGAGGTGCAGTGTCACGGACAGCCCCTGCCACCCAAAGACACACGGGAGATGAGGGTCCTGAGGATGCACCTCGGATGGAAAGGACCAGAGACGTCAGGGAAGGTGATGAGTGAGGAAGACACAGAGGGAATCTGAACCAAGCAACAAGGAAGGCTGGAGGAGGGAGAAGGGAGAGGTGGCAGGGCAAAGGACATTGGTGAATAGACATGTGAGTGCTAAGAGAGAACGTGGCTGGGAGATGCTCTGAGGTCAAAGGCCAGGGATGAAATCCAGCATCAATGTGAAGCAGCATAGATGGAAGAGACTGGGAAAATCCAGGCCATGGAATTTAGAGCCTTGCAGCAGCCAGGACTAGTGAAAAAGAGCAATCATGTGTTGAGGGATGGGCAAGGCGAGAGATGGGGAGGTACAGATTGTTTGCATGTTTGCAGAACAAGAAGTCAAAGATGCAGGCCTGGCTTTGGTCATCCATTGGCAGTGATTCCAGCGACTGGAGGAAGGAGAAGAAGTGGTGATGGGAAGAGGAGGAAGCAAGAAAATAATTTTTGATGGTGTTAAATAATGCTGACGGTTTAATTGCTTCAGCAGAAGCAGCTATGGAAAGGGGCTGAGCCATAGGACTGAGCAGAGGGAAGCAGAGCAGGATGGGAGCAATGGACTGAGCGTTGTGGGAGCTGAAACCAGGGGGGCAGAAGCAAATGATTTGGAAGGTGTAGAGCAGGAAGCCTAAATGAGGATTTTGGGATACCTCCAACACAAGGGGACAGGAGGTTCTGACATTCACTGAGCTGTCTATGGCAGATGTTTGGGTCTCTCTGCAGCACCAGCCCACAGATTTGTTGGGATACAAGCCACCATCAACCCCCAATCCTTCCTCTGACCTTCATGAATGTGACTCCCCACCTTTTGTTACAAACTACACATTTTAATACCTAACACGTGAATGCTACAATTCATGTTTCACAGCGTAGGAACTGCTGAGTCCTGCTGTGAGGACCCCCCAAGCAATATTTATTTATAAACAACTAAAACGAAAGATTTCCTGACAAGATCTCTTAAAAACTGTGCAGATGTCCAAAATGATGTCAAACAGACATGATATATAGGAGGCCCAAAGAGTTCTCAGTCAATCCACCTGAGAGAGTCGACACCTGTGTTTCTGAATAACATTATATTCTCACATAATAACAGCAATTGGAGGGGGAGAATTATCTGACAAACTCTTTTTTCCTCATCCTTGTCTTCCTTTCTCCACACACTGATCATCTCTACTCAAACCCATTCAAATCTGCATTATTATTTTTGCTTCTTTTAAGTACAACCATTGTTCCTAACTTCCACCTCCAGCTCAGTGCTATTCCTCCAGTTTAGCATGTTCCCATTCGCTTGGTGTCAGCAGAAAGGGCTTCTTACTCCAGAAAAGCCATTGCATATGCAATAAACAAATAGCCTTTGACATCCTGGTTAATTATATCGGTTAGCGACAATCTCATATGCATGAATGCTGTGCTAATGAAAACACTTTGGCATGCAAAGCAGGACCGATCAAGACACTGAAGTGTCCAAACCTGCAAACTATAAACAGCACAGCCCATGGAATACAGTGGGACTTCGCAGTTACCCTTAGGAGGAGCATGGATGGATGGCAACACGGTCAGGTCAGACTCTCAACAAGGCACAGTATGAGCTTTAGGTGCTGTACAGTTTGATTTCATGGGAGGGAAGCCATAAATTAAGAATTTAATCCTGCACCAGTGGTGAGAATGGTGATGAAGACAGTGATGAAGGCATCTTAGCAATACAGCATCTCTGTATTTTCTATAAAGCACTGGCGTGAGCACCCTGTGAAGAGCACGGACCCAACCATGCCTCCTAAATTCCCAAACCAAGTGCTCACCTGAACCTCATTATCCATTTTCCTGCACTCCAACTGAGATAGACACAAAGCAGGACCTCCATCCTGGGCACTTCTGCAGCCCACTTACCTCATCACGATGGTCCACCTTTGCCAAGGCTCCCAGCAGCCACGCAGAGGAGCCTCAAGCCTTTCCCACCACTAATCCATGATCGCTCCAAAACAGATCTTCTCATGACACCCACATTTCAACCTGCTCCAAAGGAGCAGCTGAGTGGCCAGGCTCCGTGTCCCACCCCAGGAGCCATGCGGTGCCTCAGCCCTGGTGCACATGTGCTGTGCAGATGGACACGGAGCATGCTGCTGCGGCAGCTCCGTGCCTGCTCCCTGCACGCTCGCTGTGCAGCCAATTTGTATGTTTACCACAGCCATTTGTCCAAGACTTCTGAATGTCTGCAGCCAAAACCATGGAGAAATGGGAAAAATGGAGGTGAAAAACCTCAGGAAGCATGTGTAAAGAAGCCAGAAGAAATGCAGTGATTGCCACCACCTTCCACATCCATGTGGTCAAGAGCCCTTTTGCAGCTGGATGAGAACTCATCCTCTGCACAAGCAAGGGGAAAATTCTGACTTCCCTCAATGTCTCCATCTCTTTGGCCACACCAAACTCTCTTTCATTTTCAGCCTCTCCTCTTTCCACTACCTGGACTCATCCCTCTCACCAAGACCTAACGTGGTCCACATCTATCCAAAGAGAAAAACCACAGTCCTTGGAGACCTGGTCTCCTTCCATCCAGTAACACTATGCAGAGCTAACCACAGCCGTAATGTACTGACAGTTAAACTGCTTTTATCTCTTTTCTTTTCCACATAGTTCTCATACAATAATCCCCTGCCATATTTTTTACCAATAAAATATATGAATAGCTAATCTGGTGGCTAACTACAGTGATACGAGATCTTCCCTTGTAATGACTTCCAGAGTGAAATAACAAAATCCCTATCAAAGACAATCTTTTTATGGCTGTTAGGAAGACTGTCTCTACCCTGACGCTTGCCAAAAATTTGGTTTTGCCTCCCTTGTCCCCTCATATGACATAGAAAATGGACTAACCCTATATTAAGAATACACACATGATTACCAAGCATTTAACAACAGAAAACTTCCCCTACACTGTTTTGCCTAGAGACATCCAAGTGCCAGAGCCAAGGAATGTTCTTCCCCACCTCCTTTTAGCCACAGATAAACCCCACGCACTGCAAAAGAGAAGTTTTTAATCAAAATTGGCACTTCTGAGCTTGCAGTTGGTGGCAGATCCCTTCTCGAATAATGATGTCACCTTGGACTGTGGCAGCAAGGGAGTTCCATGGAGGCTACGAGCAAAGCTGTGTTGGGTTTTGGCACCAGCCTAGCAATCCTAAAAAGCAGTTTGGTGTTTACAAACCAAGGCTGAGCTGTGCCCAGCTCTGGTGTGCCGGGCAGAGAGCGGGAGTGAGGATGCTCCGGGCCATGTGCTGGAGAGCGAGCACAGGCAGCGATCCCCGCCGCCGCCAGCACTGCCAGCACCCTGGCTGCAAAGTTTGAAATGGATTTAAAAAGTGCCCAACGTTGTAAAAGTATTTCGAAAGTGCCAAACCCCTTGCTTGGTGTCTGTAAGCTTCTTTGTTTACCAGACACTTCAGCCCCACTCATCTGCCCCTTCTTCGCTCCTTCACCTTTCCCAATCCCTATCCCTAAAAGCTCCCGGAAAGCTGCGCATAGGAGATCATCACCAAAAAATCCCACAGCCACATGTAGACCTTATGCTGCTGGAGGATTTTCCAAGGATGGAGAGGGCTGTGGGGCTTGGGCAGGAGGACATGGGGTGGATGCCAAGGCCAGCACATCAAGGGGTCCCATGCAAAGCAAACCCCAAGGGAGCTGCAGAGCTGGCAGGGGACTGAAGAGGTCTTGGAGAGCTGAGCAAGGAGATCATCCAGTCCACAGAAAGAAACATCTATGCAAACTGCATCATAAAAAGCCCTGTACAAACTGCACCCTTGCCAGTGGGCTTGGGGAGATGAAGGCTGACAATAAGGACCCAGGGCAAAGCCAGCATCTCGAGGAGAGGTCACCTGCACAGTGAGCCCAGTGGGCACTTCTACTGATCATAACTAACCAGGGACAAGAGGAGCTTTGCAGCCCCGACCATCCCCAGCCCAGGTGCTGCTCTCCTACACAGAAAATGTTTTTATGGGTTTGCCAATATTGCAAAACCACAGCATATGCTGAGTGAGAAATTGGAACCCTGTCCGTGGTCAGCATGTGCGGCGCTCTCAGAGCTGAAGGAGGCTCTTGTGCCCTTCCCTGTTTCGGGCCACATCTTCCCAAACCCCTTTCACATCAGACAGATGCTTCTGCTTATGGTTTCGTGGGCAACACAAGGACCTACAGCACTTGGGAGGATGGTGGCTCATTACAGCAGGAACTTGGGTTCTCCAGAGGTAATTTACTGCAGGGAAGGACTTCCCGGCCATGGCCAGACTAGCAGGACTTTTAAATTACTTTCTTTATGTACCCAGCTCTGGGGGCTGGACCAGTCATGCATCATTGCAGCAGCTCTTCTGAGTCCTAGATCGCCAGGTCATCAGGCCAGGTGGCTGGGATGCCATGCCACTATCTCAACAGGAGAAGACTTAAGGAAAGTTCATTCTAATTAATTATAACTGTGAATTTAAAGTGGATTAATTAAACTGCATTAAATCCCTGTGTAAACTCCTCACTCAGACTTTAAAGTGTCTTTATTAAATTGCTAAAGCAAAATTCAGCTAAACCAAATTAAGGCTGTTTCATTTCTAAATGACAGTGTCTACACGAGGATGTAATGCAGTTTAGATAATCCACTTTAAAAGTTATTTCACATCCATTTCAATTGTCCCTGTGTAGACAAGCCCGAGGAATCCTGTCGCTCACGAGCCTGTGTACAAATATGGGTAACAACAGGACCTTTTTGAGATTGCCTTTTTAGGAGATTATTTCCAAATATCCTCATGGACAAGAGAGCAAAGAATTGATTGAGCAAAGAAGGGCTGTTTACAGGGCATGGAGTGACAGGACAAGGGGAAATGGCTTTAACTGAAAGAAGGCAGCTTTGGATTAGATTATTAGGAAAAAATTCTTTCCTCTGAGGGTGGTCAGGCCCTGGCACAGGTTGCCTAGAGAAACTGTGGCTGCTCCATCCCTGGAAGTGTCTAAGGCCAGGCTGGATAGGGCTTGGAGCAACCTGGGCTAGTGGAAGCTGTCCCTGCCCATGGCAGAGGGTGGGACTAGATGGACTTTGAGTTCCCTTCCAACTGAAAGCATTCTGTGATTCTGTGATTCTATGAATCTGTGATTTTCAGTGGGAATGGGGCAGGAAAGGACAGCAGTCATCCATGGGCTCACAGAGTGCAGCAGGACAAACATTCCTGGGAGATGGGGAGATATGGAGGGAAGAAAGGGATATGCACAGTCAGGACATGCAAATGCGACTGTGCAAAGTAGCTCTGACCATATTGCAGCGAGATGTTTCTGTTCCCAAGCGGGAAAAGTGGAGTTTAAGGATGAAACAGTGGAGATGAGGAAAATGGATGGTGCTGGGCATGATGTCTGTAGTAGGTGCAGAGAGATGGCAGGTTCACAAGTCATGGTGATGTTGGCACCGGGGAATGCAGAGACATTCCCTAATCCCACTGAAGCTGCCGAGTGGGATGGGGAAGCAGCCTTGGACCCCTTCCCCATGCGAGGCTGTACCCACGGCCGCTTGGCAACAAGGAGAGGACTCTGGCTGCATTTGGCAAAGCTGATGGATTAGGGGCATCCACGGAGCCCACTGGGATCGGCACAAGGGAGCCTGTGGGACGGCAGCACTGAGGGTCTCCTCTTGGCCAGCAGATCCACAACCCCTCAGCTTTGCAGGGAACAGCCGTCAATGTGCAGAAATATATTTTGGGGGAGCTGAGAGAAAGCCCCAGGGGGTTAAGGTTTTGGAAGGGCCCTTTGTCCTCACGCTCTGGGCAGCTGCAGAAGGCAAAGGGTTAAGGAAGCCCTGTGGTTTACAGTTTAGTAGCAGCCGCAGCACAGACCTTCGCAGGGAGGCTGGAGAGGCTGGAATAACTGCTGGCTGGAGCTGCAGCACGTCCAGAGGCAACGGCAATAAAAACAGAGTGGATTACATCCCTTTAGAAACCCTCCGGAAAAAAATAAAAAAAAAAAAAAAATAAAAAAAGAGGAAAACAAGAGAGTAGGGAAAAAAAAAAAAAAGGGAACGCCAGAAAGCACAAACCACAGATTCTGTCTGTTGGCTGCTTTTTGATAAGCTCTGCTCCAAACACAATGCTAATGAGCGTAAGGGACATCCTCTGCGTGGGGCGGCTGCTTGACCGCATTTTGTCTGCATGTGGCTGATTTCCTCACCCACTGCCAAGCCCCGTGGCATCGCTCCCCGCCGGGGCTTTTCCTTCGGCTCCTCGCCTCGCAGCCCGGCCCCGATCGTTCCCCAACCTGCGTGAGTCAGCAGTAACCGAAGGAAAGGGCTGAGGGGGGAACAAACGTCGGCGCCTGGAAACTCTCCCTGCCAAGCATTGCAGGGTGGCTGTGTGCTGCCCCTGTGAGCTCCAGAGCAGGGACGGGCAGCTTCTGAGCTCTTTTCATATTAACACCATATGATTATTTTGTTTTCCTGGTTGATCCCAAAGTCCACCCAGCTCCTGGTGTTAATTTGCCCTTTGCCAAAGCAGGAGCTGCCTGCTTTTATACTACTGGGCTCTTTACAAACCCACTGGTGATTGCTTTCCCAAGGCATCTACTGGGTTGCGTATAATTCCTCTAATTAAATGTAAAGGAGAGATGGTTTGGTGGAGCACCATTCCATCATTTTCCCTCTCGCTTCATGCTGTGGACTTTAATGAGGACCTAAAACACCATCTTGACTTGGCTTTAGTTTCAGGCCAGATGAGCTTTGCTTGTTAAGATGGTCTTTACTTGTCAGGAAAAATAGCTTTATTAAGGTCATGTAACACGGAGGGTTTGATTAAAGCTAATCAAGGAAGAAAACCAGACCAGAGTGGCACGAACCAAACTTACTGCGACATGTTTAACATAACTTCACCTCGCCTATCTGTTGAAAGCAGACAGAAGTAAGATCAGGTTACCCAGAAGAATGCCTGAGCACGTAGAGCACCGTACAACATCGTGTAGCACCGTACAACATCCTATAGCGCCCTACAACATTGTGTAGCACTGTAGGTAGTGTAGCACTGTACATTTACAGCACTGTACCACCTTGTGTAGCACTGTGCAACGTCCTGTAGCACTGCACAACATCCTACAGCATCGTGTAGCATCAGTACGACATCGTGTAGCGCTGTAGGTAATGTAGCACTGTGCACTGTGTACAGCACTGCACAGCACCATACAGCCCCACACAGCACTGTATAGCCCCACACAGCACTGTATAGTCCCACACAGCACTGCACAGTGCCATACAGCTGTGTATGGTGCCACACAGCATCACACAGCACCATACAGCAGTGCTGCGCAGCGCTGCACAGCACCTCGGAGTAACACAGCACAGAGCACTGCACAGCTCTCTCTGTGCCATACAGCACTGGATGGCCTCATACAGCACTCACAGCACCACACAGCTCTGTACAGCACCGTGCACGTGCAGCTTAACCCACGCAGGGCTTCCCGGGAGCGACCCGGCCAACTCCGGCCCCGCGGCTCCGCTCCCAATCCTCGTTAGCCGGGCTCTCCCGGCACAGGGTAATTGCCACGCGGCGGAGCGGAGGCGGCCGGGCTGCCCTGGAATGCTCACCGTGCCAGCTGCTAATCTAGAGGGGTTCTACACCTAAATAATGGGCCATGTCCTCACCAGAAAGAGACTCCATCCCTGAGGTTCCTCTGGGCTCTTCTGTCAAAGGGATGGGAGCTTTGCAGAAAATGCAGGGGTGTTTTTCACATCCAGAGGGCTGTCCCGTCACTGAGACTCATTATGGAGGCGCCTCCGTTTTGGATTTACTGGATATATTTTTCCATATTTTCCTCTAGGGAGCCCACAGCTGGGAGCTCGTCCTGCTTCCTCTGTGCACACCAACCACTGGGCTCCTTGCTTTTACTTTTACTTTGGTTTTACTATGTGGTGTCAACAAATGCAGTCAGGGAGGTCCGAGAAAATCATTTGGGACAGACAGGAAAAAAAACCTAGGTGCTGGTTCATAATTTTGGAGATTTTCTGAGAAACCTACAGCTCCAATCAGCAGCCAAACACTGTCAGCCAGGCCCTTGAGCTCCTTTGACTGCAAAACATCCATGCTTTGGAAAACAGGGATGAGCTCAAGCCCTCTGTACACACAGAGACCGAGGGACATTGTCCCATCTGGTGATGTCTGGGTCCTGCTGAACTGTCCCCCAGCTGCCAAAAGTAAAACTGCCAATCCAATCGCCTCTGCTTTTTGGTTTTCTCCTGAGCCCCTGAGTGGAAGGAAAATGCTGACGGATGTTTGAGACGCGGGCAGATTAAGCCGCAAGGTACAAGCTCTCACAAGCAAAAGCAATTAAACCTGGGCTTTTTGTTGTCGGGGTTTTTTTCAAGAGACAAGTTAGAAACTCGGTTCTGTGGAAGGGGCTTTTTAAGGATAATTTTCTCCAGAGAAGTTCAGGAACTCCAAACATACACAGGGATATCCTGCTTAGGACAAGGCTCAGCATTAAAAAAACACAGTCTAAACAAAAACGTGGGACTACTCCCCTGCTCCAGCCCCGCCGCTCGGCGAAGGATGGACAGGAAATTACCAGCAGTGGCATGGGGGCTGCTGCCAAGAGGCAGCGCGGAAACAAAAGACCCTCTATTGTGTAGGAAAACCTGACATCCATCCCCTCTGCTATACTCTGAACTCCCATAAACCTTTCCTGTGAGATATGATTTGTGGGAGCTTTCCACATTTCCAGTGCCCTGCGTTGTGCCCCCTCCGGCATATGCAAGTGGGATCTGCATCGACACCGAGTTTCACACCACTGCCAGCCTTCAAAAGCCTGGATTTCTCCCGACTTCTTCTCCTCCTCCTTCTGCAGCCACCCCACAAACTGCTATTAAGAAAGTAAATGGGATATTTGCCCTGTCGCAAGGCAGCAGCAGCCCCGTATTGCACAAAGGGCTCGATTTGCTCCATTATTCTGTCCTCCTTCAGCACAAAATAAGGCGCTTTTTCTTGGTAAAACAGCATTATTTTATATTTCCCCATTTCTTTTCGAAGCCATGCACTGTAATTGACTAACGGGTCACTCTCAATTAATTATATTTAACAAGTAGAAGCTGCAGAGCAACGCTCCCTCCCCCAAATTATGTCCTTTGGTTATTTAAATAGGTGCAAGTAGAGGGATGGGAGAAGGAACAAGTCGGTAAAGTATCAGCTGTGGAAGTTTGTTGGGAACTTTCCAAAACCCTACATCTGCTTGGCAACAGCTCAGAAAGGGATATGGTTACTCTTTTAACAGTAACACAGCTTTCCCAGGCTACAATATATGAAAAACAGCTTACCCCGGAGCAGGGAAGGGCCAAGAGAGAGCTGCAAACCCCACCCCAGCCCCACCGTGGGACCCCATCACCTCCCCATAGCCAGTCAGGGACCAGGAAAAATGCTGTCCTTGGATGTGGGAGCCCCCCCAAACTCCTCCCCGGCACCCTGGGGTGGGCTGTGCAGCCAGGAACAACTCAGGGCTGGAGAGGGGGCTCCTGCTCCAACTTTTTGGGGGGAGAATCACAGCAAGGCTCTTGTCAGCGTAAGCCTTCGTTCACCACAAACAACACATCTAAAGGCACTGTTTATAATTATAGCATTAATTGATCTCTCATTTATTTTTTTCCAGCTGCTAATTAGAGAGATAATATCTCGGGTGCTTTACAAGCATTAGAAGACTTCAGCTCGCATGGAGATACTTCTGCCGAGGAAAGCAGAGGTGGATGGAGCAGGGAGCAATCGCTCTGCAAAGAGAAATGATTTACCACAGTTGGGTGCATTTTTTATATTTTAATTAATCTCGCTTTAGTCAAAAAAAAAAAAAAAAAAAGAAGAAGAAATAGCAACTTCCCACAGCCTGTTCTGCGATACGAGGGCAGAGAGGCATTAAGAAGATTTAGTGCCTCTGCCGGGTCAGGAAAACACGGGAAAAAATCAGAAAGTAAAAACAATAGAGTGGGAGAAAGGGGCAGAGCATTTGGCACAGGATAAGACACCTCTCCATGGCACAGGGAGCAGGACAGGGCTGTCCCAGCTCTCCCGCACCAGGAGGGGTCTGCAGGGAGCATCTGAGCGCCCCGACACCCCTCCTGGAGGCCATGGGCTCGGCACGATGCCGTGGCTCCTCCGAGGGCCGGGATCTTTGCCGGGACGGAGGGAACACGCGTCAAGACGTAGTTTTACAACTAGGTGAAAGTTCCCGCAGTGGCACTGCCTGGTGTGACCCATTTCTCAAATAATTACAGCCTGAGTCACAAACCTGTTAAGACCCAATTAACAAAAATGTTATGCATCAGTGATGCGTGTTTTGTCCAGAACTTTTAATTCCACAGTTTTTCCAAGTAAATTCTCTCTCTTTATTTTCTAGTCATTAAATCCCCTCCCCTGGGTGCGAGCGGTTGCCTTCCCATTGTGTTGCGAAAGGGTTAGCGGGCCAAGAAGTCAGAAGGAAAAGGGTGTCATTACTTCTTGCCACTTTGTGGCAGGGAAAAAAAATCTGGAAAAAAGATTAGAAATAAACTCTTGCTGCTCCCAAAGCCGGCACGAAGCCCTGGAGATGCCCCAGGGAGGGTGAGGGGTCAGGCTGTGCTCAGCCGGGGGGTGATGGTGGGGAAGGGCCTGGCTCTGTCCTGGCCTGTGCAGACGAGGGGAGGCAGTGGAGAGGATTTTATTTGGCAGATGGGTGCAGCTATTGAGCTTATGCAGTAGTGGGTTTTTGGCTGCCCGAGTGGGTAGCCTGTTGTTTACTGTTTATGGATTTGTCAGTTTTAATTATTGTGAAGTGCCCAGATGCTCTGGCCGCCAGTGCCATAAGCATTTAGGGAGCAAATATATAACGAAATGCACTTGAAAACATCTCTGCTTCCTCCCATCCCTCTCCTGCCCAGCTCCCGGGACACCCCACGGCACCAAACACCGGCCCTCCCGGGTGCACCGCGGCCGTGCGGCGCTGCAGGGCATGCAGTGCTCCCACTGTTCCAGGGCTGCCCTGTGTTCTTCCACCTTGGCGCTGCAGCTCCATCAGCACTATCCCCGCAGTGAACACAGGCTGCCAGCACCAGGGGCCCCCCGGATCCGTGTTCTACCGTTCCTACCCCACTGCAGGCCCCGGGCGTGCAAATCTGGAAGCAGATCTGCTTCCTTGCACCTTTTTTTTTTTTTTGCTTTTACCGTCCATCTTTTTAAGGTTATTGGACTCTGTTTTCTATAACGAGGTTACGTGCATGGCAAATAGCATAAATGCATCCCAGACGGGGCCGGTGAGGAATGCTCCCCCTGGTTACACATGTACTTTTCATCTGCGGTCACGGGGCTGCGAGTGGCCATCTCCAAGAGCGCCGTAGCCCGCTCCTTCCTGACTCCATTGTAATCCATATTCCTCCTCCCGATGCGAAATACTGCGCTAGATAAATTCCACTGTATTTCAGAAAGTTTTCCACAGCTCCCTAAATGTTTCCATATGACACTGGGCTCTACAGGTAACTTGAGTTAAAGCCATTCCTTAAGCAAAACTCCCTGTAAAATTTTCCACTATCTCAGCAGTACTCAATGTGCTGTCATTAAAGCAGAGCACATATATTTCGGAGCAGGATTTGCCGTGATGTCGGATTGCTCAGTGAGCCCCAATTACGGTTTTTACTTTTTTTTTTATTAAAACCTCCTCGCTCAGGTCTTTTGCCTGTTCATTCACTGAGGTCCTTTTTAAGGGGGGGAAGATGCAGCTTTCTGAGCCATGCAGGGCGCAGGCTCAGGCTGGGAGCAGTGTGGATAATGCCAGCCTTGTTCCCGCTGCCTTTTCACTCTGTTCCCAACCCTCCTTTTTTCCACCCATTTCCCCAGGAACAGCAGCAAACCCTAAATTGCAACCACCTGCTCCATACATCATCCTCAGGCCTGGCAAGCCCGAAACGGCGGCGATGCTCAGCATTCCTGCAGGGAATTGCTCCCCAAAACGCTCAGCCCCGGTCCCCAAGGATGGCAGTAAAACCGCTGCACGCATAAAAGAGTTTAATTTACAAATAAGCTTATGCTGAAAGAGTGCCTCCTGTTCTCCAGGAAGCCCTTAGCAGTGATGGAGAATCTCCAAAGGAAAGGCAAAATGCATCATTTCGGAGCTAAGATCCCTAAGGATGGCGGAAAAACCCCGATCTGTGCAAAAAGGATCACAGCGCCCTGTGCATGCAGCGACTGCAAAACATCTGGCTGGATTCTGGAGAGAGGGAGAATACAAGATGGCAGGAAAGATTAATGATTTTGTAACTTCTTCTGGTTTCAATGAACTTTTTTCTGGTTATAATCAAGGTTTTCAGTGGTAGATTGGCTGCATGCTGGGCAGTGGTGAGCTGAGGTGGGGTGCTCTGTCTCTGGGAATGACAGAAGCACTCAGCCAGAAACCCAACTTGTAACCGTCCCATGGAGCCTATTACACTCAAATGGCTGGTTTGCCACCGGTTTAATTAATAAGCCATATTATTGGTTAATTTTATACCGTCCTGAACTTTTGTCAAGGAAAAATTGGTTAATTTTACAGTGAGTGGACTTGATGCAGCAGAAATAATGAATAAACAACTTTTTTAAAGGTACGGACTCGCAGCTTTGCTTTGTTCTGAGTAAACCCTTTGATTTTATTACACAAATAATGTCTATTATTGATGGACTCCTTTACAGACAAAGCATCTTCCCTGTCTTCAAACTTCTTTTTAAAAATCTATTAAACACCCTCTTCCCATCCCAGGGTTTTACACATGCAAATACACCCTCAAACACTTTTAATTCTCTTTTTTTTCCCCTCATCTATCTCCCTGCTTTCCAGATGGACCACCAGCTTCCCACCATTGCCAGCAACAGCTTGTGTATTGTTTGTTTAAAACAAAGATGACGCATTAAATATCATACACGACGTGAGGAGAGGGGCTAAGGATGATCCTCTGGAACCAAAAGCCAGTCCAGCACGGTGTTCCAAAGCTTGGCATGTGCTAAGGGATCCAGGATCTGGCCATCCTCTGCCTTTGGGGAAGGCACTTCCCTTCCCGCCTCGAGGATCCTTTGCCTCCAGAGAGAGTTAAACTTGTGCGAACGCTCTCCAAATTATACAGGCTAACCAACAATTATGTCATTTCATTCAAACATTCATTCACCCGTCATGTGCCCAGATTAAACAGTAACACTTTGTTTGAAACATTCTGCTGAAATTAGCAGACCAGAGTTGCCTTCACCTATATTTAAGCACTCAGCCCCGTGCCGAACGTAGCCTCGCCTGAACTCGGACGGGTTTAGGCAAGTTTAGCACTTTAATGTGAATCAAAGCCGTGCTTTTGTATGCTGCACATGGTTATTAGATGGGTATAGTCACAGGGATATGGAGCTGTGAAGATTTACAGAAAAAATGACAGGAATTTGAGAAGAATGTGAAAATCTGAAAAAAGCTATGAACTTAAGAAGAGGTTTATGTTCACTTACAGCCCCCCCAAAAAGTAGTTTCAAGCTGTGATAAGAGGAAACAATGCAAAAAAGCTGTAGTTGTGACGGACCAGAAAAAGCAGAATCTGAGTGCACAGCTCCAAGTTTTGCATTGTTTCCTTCTTTAAGGACAATGATCTGAGACACAGTATAGATTTTAATCATTGTATTTTGCTTGAAAGCAGAATTGCAACCACAGCAGCAGCCCTCTGCTGCAGGCTCGTCCATGATCTCCCAGCCGTGGGACACCGGCACCTCTCACCGCCAGCACGTGTCACACAAGGCTACGGAGCTCCAGGATGCCCAAGGCTGGCATTAATGCTAAAATCTGCAGTGCTACCAACATCTCCAAGATGCCAGTTTGCTGCCATCAGCTTTGTGTGACAGGAGAGAATAGCAGGCAGATTGCGTATCTAATGAGCCACACATACTGAAAATCCACAGCAATCTCTGGAATACATGTGGATTTGTCTAAAACTTTAAAATATGGCCTGGATGGTGTCCTGACTGCCAAAACCACAATGAATTCACTGTTACTGTCACTAATCTTCCATGTATGTTACATATGGTTGACATTTTTCTTTAACTCTCATATTTTTTGCATGTGTGCGTATATAAATAGGGTAGGAGGGAGGCGAGGAGCAGGCAGACAAACAAACAACCGGCTGGGATGCACGACGTTCCCATTAGGCATTGGAAAATTAGTCCTAAGTGTGTTATACAAATCTGCAGAGCCCCAAACAGCACGTTTTTGAGCGTAGGTGAAGTCTAGGTCTGTCCTGGGAAGCCAGATGTGCCTTCCTGGCCTTATGTTAAAGTGTTCATCCCAAAGTTGGAAGGGATACTCCAAGTCCTGCTGAATCCAGTGGGAATCTCAAGGCCTTTCAATATGATATGGGGCAATTCATCCCCTTTGTGTGTTTCTTCAGGTCATTAGTTTAGAATATTTATAGAATCACCAAATGGTTTGGGTTGGGAGGGATCTTAAAGCCCATCCAGTTCCAACTCCCTGTCACAGCCAGGGACACCTTCCACTGTCCCAGGTTGCTCCAAGCCCCATCCAGCCTGGCCTTGGACACTTCCAGGGATACAGGGGCAGCCACAGCTTCTCTGGGCACCCTGTGCCAGGGCCTCACCACTCTCACAGCCAAGAATTTCTTCCCAGTATCCCATCCATCCCTGCCCTCTGGCAGTGGGAAGCCATTGCACTCATCCTGTCGCTCTATCCCTTGTCCAAAGTCCCTCCCCAGCTCTCTTGGAGCCCCTTTAGGACCTGGAAAGGGCTCTAAGATCTCCCCAGGACCTTCTCTTCTCCAGGCTGAACACCCCCAGCTCTCCCAGAGTGGCTCCAGAGCAGAGGGGCTGCAGCCATATAATACACACTTCATCTTAAAGGAGTTGAGATTCCTATGATACACATTGCCTTGACCACCTGATCGGAATATGAACCCTTGCAGAAACAGGAATAAATCCCCTTTTCCTAGCAATGCAATATTACATGGCGTGCTGGCAGAAGAGTTGTATGTGAACTAAGAAATAATATTTCATGCATTCCTTTTACTTTCTAGGCAAATTTATGCCAGATTTTATTCCACTACAGCGTTACGAGCGGCACTGCTTATCTCTGTTTCCGTGCACTTCTACCAAACAGTAGGTCAGCTGAAAACTTTGTTTACTGCCTGAGGAGAAGCAAATAGTAGTCATGCATGGTTGGCAGGGGCTCACGGTGTGATATATTCACTGCTGTTATATGGCTCATCATACAATTTAAGTCTACTGTAAACAGTCTATTTATGATACACATCCCGTTTGGACATGCAAATTCCTTGGCTTGTAAGAACAGCATTACAGTGATGGGTATGTTCCTTCTACCACGTGGTGCTCGCTGTTGGTAAGTTTAATAATGAAGTGAATGTGGTTCTAGAAGAGGAGAAAGCCTCTCTTAATTTTTACTTGAAATAAACCCAACAAAATCTCATGCTAGGTATTTCTTTGGTGGCTATTTCCCAGCAGATCTGCTTGCTCCCCTCACCTTTTTTCCAAGCCTGTTCCTAGCAGGCTGCTTTCTTTGGACATCCTACAGGAATCTGCATTTCTTCTTTGTTCAAGCTATAACCTCTCAGATGGTGCTGCAGGGATGGTACCCACAGCAAAACAAGGCCATCAGCAGCTCTACTCAAACACAGAGAACAGCGCAGGCAAGGGCTCTAGGGATGGGTGAAAAATTCTGCAGTCAAAAAAAGCAGCCAGTCCCGCCCTCCTGAGGTGCCCAGGACTGTCACACCAGGGACCCTCCCTGTTGAGTTCCTCTCTTTCACCATATCATGTCTGTGATAGCTCACACCCCTATTTTGGGAAGAGCAAACCCTGAGCACTGTTATCCTGATGAGCCCCAATGCTCTGCATGAGCCCGCTCTTCCTAGCCTGCCTGGTAGACCATTTTTGGGTTTTATTTGCCTCCTTTCCATTTGCCATTCAGATTTTACAGGAGACACTCCAGCAGCCGCACGGCACAGACCCAGGAACAACCCCCCTGTTTGTGAGCTGCACTGCATTTTGGACAAAGAGGCTGCAAGTCCACGTGTCAAAGCCAAAGATACTGGCCTTTATCATTGATTTTTTTAACTTTTCAAGAGCTCTGGGTTGTCTAAAGCCAACATTTCTAATAAAAGTCATTTGGTAACATTCTATGTGTGTGCCAGGGGAGAGCAAATTTCAAAGTATTTCTAAAACCCTACCAGGTTGGATCCTACCAATCAGTCCTCAAAATTATCCTTCTTCCATGACTTTAAACAGACTTTTTAAAGGGATGTGTCAGTAGCAAAAGGCATTGGGAATCTCTGGGCTTTCTGCAGGTGTGTGTGGAGGCACGGGAGGAATAGCCCCAGCGCCGTCCGCCAGAGAAAGCACTGCCGTGTTCCTGAGAACAAGGACAGCATTATTCCGGGCACAGCATCCGTCCCAGCAGATGGGCAGCGGGGGAGAGGGTGTCATCCACTCTCATTTTTGAATATAGCAGATAGTTTTATAGATTGCTACACTTAAGTGAGTTCCTACGTCACTGTTGCATGCTCTGATCTAGACTGGTAAATGTCTTCTGCAAGCCAAGAACAATGGTAACGGTGATAAACATCAGTATCTGTGCCGTGCCTGGGCTGGGCACAGCAGCAACACCCACAGTGTCTGCGCTCTGGAAACTTTAATATCGTCAGCAGACAAATAGAGAGAAGAAAAGAAACAGCGGCGCTCCCACTCGTGCTCCTGACAAACTCTGCTATTGCAGAACCAGTTAAATAGTTTGCCCAAGGCCACAAAGAAAGGCTGTGGTGGAGCTGGAAGGGCACCCAACCTCTGCACATTTCCAGCCACGTGTACCAGTCCAGTGCTTTCTCCCAGCAAAGATTAACATATTCAATACATCTCTGAGTACTTTTGAATAATTGTAACCACCACTTACTTTCATCTGAGTGGCTGTGAAAAGCTACATCATCCTTTGGTTTAATTTCTTTCCCCGAGAAGAATTGCATTTGAAAAGAGCACGAGCAAGTCTGGACCTGCTAATTACACTACAGTACCAGGACAGAAAAAAAATCATATAAAGGTATTCCTGACGTTATATATGCTCATGTCAGTCACAGCTTCTAAAGAGCCAGAAAAAATTGACTGCAACTTGTTCAAAGTAGACCTTACAAAAACACAGCTGGTCTTTGACTAGTGGTAGGTATTTTGTGGCCATTTCATGACTACCATAGTGGTTAAAATCTGTCACAGTGGAGGTGCAAGAAGAGCTGGTTTGTTCTTTACAGGACTGGGCTCATCTTCAAAGAAAAAGAGTGATGAGAAAAGCATGAGGGAGGGATGGCTGTGAGAGCCTTGATGGTAACAAACTCACTCAAAACTTGCCCCTTTCTCCCCATCCATGCTGGAGCCCAAGGGAAACCTGATTTTTTCAGCCAGAAAACAGGGCTGCGTTCAGTCTTCATCAGCCCGTGTGTTCCAATGCTCAAAGACAACCCACGGTATTCATTAAATATCAGCAAAAAAAATTAAGGCAGGTACATACACAATTTAAATCATTTAATGCATGCAATTAATGCTAGTAATGCAATTAATGCAAGTAATGCCAAATAACAAAGAAAAATATCACATGATGCCAGTTGTGATTAATGTGATCAAACTTTACGTTTCTTTGGAGTTTCTCCTAATGAAGGGCAAGCAGAAATTTCCCCTCACTAACAACTTCCCAGCTCCAGCTTTACTTTCTAGTGCTTTTCCTTGTAGCACACATCATTCATTTTGCTGAGCAACTACATTCACTCCTATTAGGCAGCTATTAATTACTGGGCCCTAAAGGCAAGGTGACAGTGCATTGCATCGCCGTCGAGAAGTGCAGACCGGAAAGTTCACCAAGAACCGGGTGTGGAATAAAAATGAGGCTTTGTATCGTCATCTTCTCCTTCTTGAGTGAATTGTGCACGGGACGGACGCCCATGCCCAAATGGCTGGAGCAGGGCTGGGGGGTGGAAAACTGGTCCCTGGCTGTTCAGGAT
The DNA here is from genome assembly GCF_041296385.1 of Aphelocoma coerulescens. NCBI lineage: Eukaryota > Metazoa > Chordata > Aves > Passeriformes > Corvidae > Aphelocoma > Aphelocoma coerulescens. Next base: position 30,389,625 of record NC_091022.1, on the reverse strand, counting down.
GGCTGAAGGAATTGCTCTGTGTAGTGCCTGACCTGCACAGCTGGATTAGGATTGCTGTTGACAGGCGTCCCAGGGAGAAGGGGAATAAGAAACAAAGAGGCAGGGAAACCCGAAGGTCCTCTGGAAAGGAGGGAAGGAAGCGGACTATCCTCTTCTCGTTGCATTTGGAAACAGATGTTCTCAATATCCCCAGCTCCGAAGGGTAGGAAGTGGTGACCACAACTTGGGGAGCGCGGGTACTCTTGGCAAACAGCGCCTGTTTGTTTTTTTTTAACTTTCTGGAAGACTAAAATGAATAGCGGTTTTAGTGGCATTTGAATCTGTCCATGGCATGTTCCTATCTGCTTTTGAGATCTGCTTCCTCCCAGAGCCCTGGAGGAAGAGCCCGACTGGGAGCAGCGAGCTGGTTTCACAATGTGTGAATCTCAAGAAGGGTATCCGAAAACCCGCACCTCAAATTGAGCCCTTCCACATTTCCAGAGCAGATGTTACAGGGACCAACAGACTCGTGTGCCTCTATTCATCCCCTACAAGCAGTTTCCTCTTTAAAGGCATCTGGGGTCTGTTCTGGCATTGCCGTGCCGGGATTTATGTACGCCGCTCCCATTAGTGTTAATGGTAGTTAGACACATGCAGCCATTCCTCTCACACTTCAGGAAGAGAACAGAGCCTTATGGGAGAAAAGTTTGCTATTAAGGATTCTTAATACAATGGAAACATTCTGTCTCTTTTAATTGTAATTTACGTCTAAGTGTAACCGCTCTGGGTTGGGAAAACCAGGATTCAGTCCAATTCAATTATGCAATTCTTGCCACCTGGTAAGCCTTGTTATTTTATAAAGAGTACTGTAGTAGAACTGGCAGATTCATTCATGTTCAGAGCGTAAGCGCCCTACACTGTGTAATCACTGGCTCATAAAGGAGAGCGCCACACGAAAGTCAACCGCTCAATTATAACGCAATCTTTAAAAAGGAATATGCAAAACCACGAGGCGAGATTCCTCTTTGGTTCAGCTGGTTTACAATTACAAGTTCACTGGGGTCTTTGCTTTGCAAAGCTTTCCAGCACAGGTTCAGCCTCGAGTTAAACCTGAGCTCAACACAGGCCTCCAGCGTAGCTCAATCGATCTGCACCTACTTGCAGACGCCGGCGGATAATCTCCATCCAGAGGGCATAGCTGGGAGGGGATGCTAAATCACAGGCCTGCAGGAAGGGTTTTATTGGGCTAATGCACATTCACTCTGACTTAGCTAATGAAGCTGCAACAAGATAATACAGGAAAGAAAAATATGGCCCTGGCGACTGGGAACGCTTTCATTAGCACCGGCACACGGACACCTGACAGCCCATCAAAACCTCGTGCCACCCTCTATCCCCACAGGCTAACGAGTTTCCCCACATCCCACTCTGCTCAAACCCCTCAGCATCACAGCACTGACTGCCCCTATCAATGGCAGAGGCACAGAAAAAGTGATTTTTTGTAGTAGACAGTGAGCAGGCATAGAAGAAGACAGTGGAACAGTTTTAACCTACCCAGGGTAGCCACCATCCAAGAGGAAAACTCCCCTTGCCTTCATCAGCTTTGGCCAAATCTCATCCGTCCTCTCTGCCTGCTGCGGGCACTGACCAGGAGTTGGATGTTCAAAGGACACGGATCAGGGGGCAGGACCAGGACTCACCTACAAGCAGCAGAAGCTTCTCTAAACCAACACCCCAAACCCATAACTGGAAGACTAGTTGTGTTTTTACCAAATAAATAGTATCTGAAGTTTATTTTGCAGTTCTCTCTCTGCATTTCTGTATTCCAAGCTAAGGGCCAAAATTTCCAGTAGCCTCAGAAAGGCAGGAAACACTTGGGAGGACCCAGGTGGACTGGTCAGCTCTGCTACAGCGGGGACAGAGGGTCTCTGCTCATCATCGCTATTGCCACTGCTGTCCTTTGGCCTCTTCACACCATTCCACAATTCAGGATGAGAATTTTCAGCCCCTACTGGATGTGTTCTTCTCCCCAGTCCCCACCCCAGCCGGAGCAGACTAAGCCAACGTTTGATCGCGTGTGCAAAGGAGAGGGATGAGGGGGACAGAGCCAAGGTTTACTAATTCCAGAAATACTCCAGGAACACCCCACCTGACAGCTCTGCACCTCTGACAGCAACAGTGGGATGTTTTGAATCTCACACCTTGTAAATAGGAGAAGCACAGCCCAATCATAAAAACGTAAAGTATTAATTAATAGTATAACTTCAGTTTGTATTTCAGCTCCGACATAATGAACCTGCCAATTTTGATTGCAAAGTGAAAACTCATCTCTTTATTTTGGACAAATAGGGTTAAGCTTCTTAAGCAATTCTTTGTTGTTTTGACTTCAACAATTTATGCAAATGAGATGTTAATTAGGGTAATTGTAACTTAAATTATGCTTGTGTAAACCTCTCCATTGGTAGGAAAGTGTGGGAATCCAGACAACTGGTATTTAAAGCAGCTGTACTAACTCACTTCTGAAAGCAAAGCATACCAAGATCACTTTCATGTCTTTACAATTTGTTTTTATGAGGTGATAACATTTTTACAAATACCATCATTTTTGCTTTTTTATATTGTAAGTGACAGTCTGACATTTTACAACTGGCTTATTGAAAACAAGAATTGAGCACTCTCGCTGTAACGGACATTAACTGCTCAATAGAGATTCACATGCTAATGAGGTGAGAGGGGCTCCAGAAAGTTTTGATAAATGCGACACACACTCTAACTAGCAGTGAATGTGAGTTGACAAAGAACATCTACACCAGGGTTCAATAAAATGTAACCCTTTAAATTAATCATACTGGCAGTATTTAATAGAATGCACAACAATCTCTTTTCTGATGGCTATAAAGCAGAAGAAATGCGAAGTCTCGACAAATGAAAGTTCCCACATTTCCCTCTTCACACTGCTACTTCCATTCGAACTCCGACAATTGGTAAAAAAAGGTAGTTACTGTAAATAACAAAGTAGGAGGTTTAATTGTTTCCTTCTTTTAAAGCAGGATGCTTTTCTTCACATTTATTTGTCTGGATTCTATTGAGCAAATACCCCGACCCGAAAGATTGATCATAAAAAGCATCACCGGTTGCGCTCGGAAGGAAGTTTAAGGATACTGTCGGAAGGAAGTTTAAGGATACCGTACAGCAAAGAGAGGCTTAAATGACCAGCTTTCTGCCGGGCCTTTTTTCAGCCCAACTTGGCAATTTTTTTTCCTTTCACTAAATATAGCTCGAAGGAAAATACGCCACAGCAGTTAATCAGAAGCAGAAAGCAAAGTTCAGAGGCTTCGTTCACACCGAACTCCCCAGACTTTGCTGAGATTTGCTCCAGAGAGAGGCAAAGCTGAAACTTCAGCACCAGCATCAAAGGAGGGGAGGTGGAAAATTTTTCATCCCAGTTGTCTTACAAGTTTATTTTTTATTTTTCTGTCCTGCCACTCCTGACCCAATGACACCAACTGTTACACGTGAGCTTGCGAGATCTCAGGAAATAAAACTATTGGAAGGCCGATCGCCTCCACACAGTACACTAAGGCGTTATTTCTTCCTAAAGTGACAATCCTTAATACCCTTTTTGGGTTTAGCCCGTTTTAATCTTGGCAGGAAGTGTAAATCTGTGCGCTCAGCAGCATCGCAGCCTTGCTGGCTGTCAAAATTTTGCCTCCGCCAATGCTTGAGAGGTATTCTTGTCATTTCACTGGGGTAGGAGACTTCTCTGTCTGACATACAAGATCTCCCCAAGTAGTACAACTTGCCAAAACGCTGGCACACATACCCTGCTCACTGCCTTTCGTTTTGGTAACTCAGACTTGCTCTCTCAGCAGCTGCTGGAGGGCTCTATGCAGCACGAGGAGGGAGAGAAAAGGAAAATATCCACTAATGAACCCAGAAAAAAACACTCCACCCATCTCCCCGTCGCCTTCGGACTTTATGAGCTCATTCCAGCACATGCTGAAGCGCTCGGCAGCGAGGGCCCGGGCCCTGAGCCTGCGTATCCCAACACGTGGCCGTGCTCCCCGAGAGGTGTCCGGGCTGCTCGGCTCCGCTCCACGCAGAAATGGTGAGCCTGGAAACGCGAGCGAGCTGAGGAAGGCGTGCTGCAGCTCCGAAATGGCCATTTAGCCAAATTGCATACCTGTGCTGTGTCAGCTATACGGTAGATTCATCTCATTCCATTGGTCTAATGGATAGCAATTGAATTTAATTAGCAAAACTACTTTGACTTAGTCTCATACTGTGCTGAATGTAATGAAATCTTTCTCCTCTCTCTCTCCCTCCCCCCCCCCCCCCCTTTTTCTTCCCTCAAATAAAGAATGTCCTTAACTGCATTCCACCGTTAGAATATTAAAAGCTATATATGTTACTCCTAAGGACAGAGTACAGCCATCCCCTTTCACAGGCTTTAGATTTAGTTATTGTATTACATAACATAAAATAATTAAAAAGATACTTCGATAGTTACACACAGTATAAATTCAATTACCGCGATGTCTCCATTAAAAGCACTTTTATAGTATGAATAAAATGCAAATCCTCTTTAGAGATCGATACCAGAAACATAATTCTATGCTTCATCCTGAGAAGGAAGCTAGCCTTAATAAATCATCCTCTTAGATTAAAAAAAGAAAAACGTTTCAAAGATACGTATTTGAAGGCAATTCTCTAAAGCAGACATCCTGGTCTTATTTCTGGTGGACTCATTTTTTAGCAGCGAGGTTCACGGGCTGCACCTCCTGTTTCCATACAGCCCCTGCCAAGGAGAAGGATGCCGAGGGGAAGAAAAGCCCCGGCCATGCGCACCGGCAGCGCAGCTCTGCCGGGATTTATTGAAACGTCCCAGATCTGGCCACGAGAACTTTGCAGCAACTTGTCCCTCCTTGAAATAAAGTGTAAAGCAATTCCTCTGGATGAGTTTGGAGGGAATGCTCCTACCAAACCTAACTTTTGCCTGGCTGGGCACAGTGAGACAAGTTCCTATGATTGATTATCGTGGTGTCTCTGGATCTCTGACTTTGAACCATAACCTTTTTTGCGCACAATGACAGTTGGGACCTACCATTTGCCATCTGTAGAGATGGTGGGGGAGAAAAGGACTTTGCTTACATTAATCAACCAATTAAGAACAGACTTAAACAAAACACTAAAGCATAATAAAAACCTGACTGCTTAATCGCTTTCTACTCTTAATAGTTGCCTTCCTGTAGTTTGCTGATGGGAGTAGCATCACTCTGCCCGGTGCCCGCTGGGGACAGGGTTCTGGCTCTAGGGCTGGGCACTACCTGATCTCAAATGGAGCTGAGGATCCTCTTTTCTTGGGCAAGACCAAAACCCCTACATTAAAAGAAAAATAAAAAATAGAAAAGTTTGGAAACACAAGTTGCAAATCACAGCCATACAATGTAGTTGGGCTCTCCCATCAAATCCAACCATTAGAGAATTATTTTAGTGAGTGCAAAATTAGTAACTAATCAAAGACACAAATCACTGCTTCAGGGAGAATTACCCTTTTCTTTCAAAGCTCGGGGCAGTATCCAGGGACCCCAGATATTTTGTCACTGCCCTTCCCTCGTGGCTGGCAGCACATCCCAAAGGAGAGACTGAAATAGCAGCTGAATAACAGGGGGTGGACTCTGCACTTGGCTGCTTTCATGAGGCTCTGGAGGGAGGAGGTCCAGAAACCTGTCCCAACAACTCAGAGCCTAATTCTGCTCTCAGGGATGGTGGGTTAAACCACTTCTGTGCAAGATGGCAGAGAAATCTGGCTTTCCATCGGGGAGTTAAGCAGACACCTCGTGCAATACACGCTCTGCACTGCGGAAAAGAAGGAGGGAGACCTCCACGTTCCTTGTTTGCATCTGCAGCTGATGAGGTTGCAAGGCCAAGACTAATAAACTCGGACCAGTATCACCAAGAGGCACCACAGCAGCATCTTGAACAGCTGCTTGTTTCTGTTGCCTCTGGGTACCCACCAGTGCAGCTCTTAGGAGACCTCTTGGATTGTCTACTTAGTGAAGCTCTAGGAGAGCACATGTTCACACTGATAAAAAAATAACACATTTATTGGAAGGAATCATCTCTAAATCCAGGCATTTCATACATGCCTGGATATTTCTAAATCATCCCTCCACCATGTCCTGCAAATGTAGCAGAGTGTGTAAGGGATGAAGTGTATTTACGTCAAGGTGTACAAAAAACCTTTAAATGACTCAAGATCTGAGCAGCCAAGAAAATGCACAGTGTTACTGCAATGAACATGTTTTTGTGATATTTAATAACTGAAATTTGGAACAAATTTGCAGAGGTTGGCCAAGATGGTCTCTCCATCCTCGTGCTTTACGTCTCTTTGTCTATTGTTCTTTTTAATATATTGCATCTGTAAAAAAAATTGCAACCTACTTTATACAATTACTACACTGAAGTCCCAAGCAATCTATCAAGTTGTCATACATTTTCTTCACATTAAACCTTTTTTAAATCTTTCCTTTTTTCTACGTTTCAAGAAAATGCAGAAGAATATTGGCTTGGCCCAAAAGGCGGCACAGTAAAACATGTCGTTCATCAAATGTGGTAACAAGAGGAGTTTGTGATACTGTGTCAGGAGAAGAAATAATCCCCAAAGTGGCATGCTGAAGCTTTGGAAAGTTTGTAAATCAAGAAAATTCAGACCATCAATAAACCTGCAACCAAGGAAAAAAAATTGGAAAAATTCCCTGTGAGCTGGTTCTGGTTACGGAGTTTTGGTGAACTCCCTTTTTACAGCACTTCAAGCCACCTGAGGCAAGGATCTGAGGTTGCCGGTGGTCTGTGTCCCCTGAGGGAGGGACAATGACATGGCCGGGGCTCATGGGGTGGCCGGACACCCGTCTGGGTCATGGAAAAGCGCGGCGTTACCAAAGACTATTTATTATTAAGGAAAATGCTTTCATCTGTTGATGGCACCCAGAAACAATGAGCAGGAACACGAAGCAACGGGTGGGTGAGAGGGAAAGCGAAGGGAAACCGGGAATTATTTCAGCTGGAAACTGGATGAAATGCTGGGAGGAGGGGGAAAATTTTGCCCATTAGTTTAAAAACTCTCCATGCCGAGGTTTGCAGCATTTGAGTGACCATCTCTACAGCAGTGTGCAGAAATACACAGATATTGCCTTAATGTCCATCAGCCCCCAATAAACGAGCTCCATGATAAGGGATGGGATAAAGCTCTGCTAAGGATGGGAAGACGATGATCCCTTTCCTATGAACTACAGGGAAAAATTTTATTTCCAACTCTTCTTCTACCCCTCTTCCCTATATTGCCTCCTCCAAAAGAGGAGTCCCTGCATACCCTGGGAGCCCCAGCAGCTCCGAGATACCATGGCTGGGCACCCATCACTGGGTGCCACCACCTTTGGGACTGTAAGATAATATAAAATAAAGGCAAAATGTTGAATGCTTTGCCTTCCATGGTTTTGAAATGCTGAAACCTCCATCCCTGAACCTGGCTCGCGCCGCCGGTCCCATTTCTTGCAAAACAAAGAAATCTGTTTAGGCTCCAGGAAATCCCACGTTTTACCGCAACTAATTTGAGCCCAACTGCATTTGTGGTATTGTCAGGTCTTTAGGACGATCCCATGACCATTCCCAATGTAGGAAAAACCCGTGTGCTTAATTATCTTCTTTAATAATTCCACGGTATGTGATTTATTAAACAGGCTCCTTATTTGTAAACAAAATCAGAGGCACAAATGTGCGGCGATAGGCGCACTTCCTGGCGAAATAAGAGGCAGACAAAGAGCCCTAATGATGCACCAAAAATGCTCACCAAAAGTGTACTCTTTAAAAAGATCACCAATTTAATGCTTTTTGTATTTCATTTATCAGCCATGTAGTCATCATTCCCCTCCCTACCACCATCTGTACACACTTTCCCAATAGACCATCACAGCTGTCCCGTTTCTCACACAAACAGTACCTTTTATATGCTTCCCAACTGTTTTTAATAACTGTTCTGTGCACAGCACTGTACTTCCTTTGTTTTCTTTTTTTTCCCCCTTTTTTTAAAAAATATGAAAAAGAGATATAAGCCAAACAAACAGGTCATAGTCGCAATCAGTGTAGGAAGGCAATTAAAATGTTAAAAGCCTCCATGGTCACTGACCTGTCCTCGAGCCATGCCAGCGGCCCCAGCACGGAGCTGGAAAGTTCCCTGGAGAAGTTGCTAAGGTAGACGAAGCTTGTTCAAAAAAACAATGTACATGAGCAAGACTGACTGAGAAATCCTTCATCCTTTTTAATGAGGAAATATTACTAATATTAAATACTGCTTCTGCAACCAGAGAAAGTTTTTTGAGGCTTTCAAAGTCCATTTATCAGCTCCAAAGCATCACCGCCCTGTATTTTGGAACTGTATGGACAGAAACATCGCATTTTCTTTTCAAACTCCGACTCATTTCACTCTTTCTAAATGCCCTGTGTATCCTGACTTTGCATCCTGGCTGCTCCTGCCTTGCCTTCAGCCACCCCTGGAACTGCCGGAGCCCCAAACGGGGATGAACCGCACAAACTCACGATGAAGGCACCGTGCAGCCAAGGTAACTCAGCCCCAAGCCCTGGGCAAACAAAGCCGCTTGCAAAGGGCAAAACTGGGAAGAGATCCAGGCAGGAATGGGGAGAAAAGCAACAACTCCTTAGCGATCCATCTCATGGAAACCTACCCTACCAACAGGACGTTCAGGAATGAAAACTCTATATTTGCTTTTGTCCAGGGCCATATCCACAGCATCCTTCAGCAGGCTGCAGCGAGATAGGAACACACAAACAGTCCCTCCCCCTGCACCATACGAGACCACAGGAGGAAATGTAGCTCTGGGATGGGACGGGGACCCTGCTCATACCATCCTCATCCCATAGACAGACAGCTTCACACCCTGGGGCTGCTCACTGTGAGACACACCTCACTCTTCTAGGGGAGAGTTGATTACTAAAGACCACGCACGTGGAAAACAACCGGTCCGCTCACTTCTCACCATGATTTTGCCCTCCAGCTTTTGACTGAGAAAGAAACAATGTCCATGTTTAAAGCAGGAGTTGAACACATTATTTTGCCTAGAAATCATGCTCATATATCTAGGTTAGAAAGAGCAGACACCTTGAAGGTGCACTTCTGAGACAGGAGTGTGCACCCTAAAACAGCACCGAGCTCTGTGGCAGGGTGTTTGTAACTGCATCTGCCTGGGAAGAATCTAAATCAGAGCTGTTGAAGGTGATGTCCTTCTCTAAGAAAGAGGAAAAAAGGTCTTGACCACAAAAATCCCACTCTTAACTGATTGCTGTGTGCTTTTCCCAACTTTTCCAGCAATACCGAACCTCCGCCCGCAAATGTTCGGCTGCTACCGAGGCTGGTGCTGCCCCAGACAGGCAAACTGCTTGTGAAACTTTCAAATAAAACTATGCAGGATTTACTTTTTAGATAAGCAACAACTACTTTTCCCTTTTTGACACAAAACCCGAACGTAAATAGGTTTGTTGGCTACTTTTAATGAAGTCCTTGTGGCATCAGGAGAAGTCCTCATCAGCACACAATAAAAGCATTGCAGTGGCTATCCTCCCTAAAAGCATCCCAACAATAGCTGGGCTTGAGAAAAGCATCTCAATACAAAGAATTCATTCTTCTGATTTACTTGAAACTACTTGGCCTTAAAAGAAAAAAACCAAAAACAGCCAAACCTGAATTAAATTTAAATTTTACCCTATGTTTCCAGCATCACTCGGGGAGTTGGCCATTTTCTTCTATATCAAATTAAAACCTTATCGAGTAAAAGCAAATACCCTTAGGATGATATCTGACTGCCAATGTATTTTTGCTTTGAAATCTTCAGAGTGAGCATTTATCTTGACAATAAATGTAGCAACTATCTAACTTGTCTTTTGATACCCTTACAGGGGTGCATCCCTGTTCGTTCAGTGCATTACAAGGTGTTTTAAACATAAAAATGGTGATTTAACCAGACATGATGTTTATTACAAAGCTCAGGCAGCTCATTATCTGTCCCTCACACAGAAGATTAAAGTGGTAGATGCAGAAAAACACAGCATGTCCCAACACTTTGCATTTAGTTCTTCACCCCTTGTTTCCCCTGAAGCCTTCGGCAGACTGTGCACAGAGCCTGGATTCGCCCCGAAAACTTTCCTCTTGCCAGGGGCTTTCCAGAGCTTAGCTGTAAGGAGATGCCTCCCTATGAAATATTCCTCACGAGATGTAAATGCATTTTGCACCTAACAATGATCCCGCATGGTGGATTTCCTGGGCTGAAGAGCACTCCTGCTTTCCTATTGTGTGCTACTTAGAATGATAGCATCTTTTGGGTTGGAAAAAATCTTTAAGAACACCGAGTCCAACTGTACTGAAAGCAGGGTGACAGTGGCTGGGGTGAGAAGAGAGAGGTACAGCATAGAGGACAGTGCAAAACAGGTTTAGACTTTGTTTAGGTACTGATGCTATGGGCATATTAAGGATATGACAAATGGATTAAACCAAGGAGCAGAAACAACACTGGCTACTTCTCTGTGGCCAGGGCTTGATGACATGGTGGCACATCTGGAGGATGTGCTGTCACCTGCAGCTCTCAAGGGTGAATGCCATGCTGATTTTACACCTGTGGAAGGTGTGTTCCACCCCTGTGGGCACCTCTGTGTGCCACCATCCAGCTCCCCACAGTCACAGCAAGAGCCGGGGAGGGACACAACCTCCTCAAGTGAGTGAGATGGGCAGGAGAAACCCACTGACCAGTCACCCCAGGTAACCCCAGGGGCTTCCAGCTGAACCCTGAGGGTTTCTTGCTGGAGGAGACCTTAGTGATACACCCTTCTGTGATGCTTGTAAACCACCTTTTTACATCAACAAAAAATCCAGAGCACCAGCAAGTTTTCTTTCATCGACCAAACAACCACCAGGTACTGCACTCACACGACCCTCTACAGCACAGCCTGTTCACCTGGCCAAATAACCCCACTCTGGACACCCACCAACCCCATTTTTGTGCTTCACTACAGATATATCTCACCCCAAAACATGAACATGCTGAAACATCCAATCATGTTCTGGCACGCATGCCAAAAAAAAAAGCCCATGGCAACAAAGACGACAGCTTGCCAATGGCAGCTGCTGCACGCACACACAAAATTAAACTATATTCTTCTGAAAAGGGATATTATTATGGCATTTGTTTCCCCTCACCCTCACCCATTCCCTCCCAAAATAAAGGGGGAAATATCAACACATCTCAAACATTAGGGGAGATGGATTTAGGGGAAAAAAAAAATAAAAGAAAAGAGGCATGGGATGGAGAATGCAGGGTTTAATAAGAGATCCAATTGGGATCGGGGCTGGGTGAATGGAGCCTCCCTGAAATATTGGCTCACCTACGGGAGTTGTATGGCATGAGCATGTAAAACATATTTGGGGAGGCCTGAGGATGCTGAATTGCCTCAAGTTTGGTCAAGCCATCCCTCGGTTACAACACAAATCTGCAAACACACTTCAGTGCATTAAAGGGCATCTGATGACACCCATCCCTGCCTCCTTCCCCTGGTGTGGACCTGCCGAGTGCCTCCCGAGCTTGCGATGCAATGCACAAGAGAGCCGTCTCCTCACTGTGAAGATAAATGTCATATTGGACCTCTGACATCATGTATTCTCCAAGTAATTATTTTTGATATCATAAGAGTTGTACAGGGTGCACAATAAAATTAAAAAGTAGAAAGCAAGGTTAATAAGATTATCGTGTTGGTATAATAGGTAATGCATTTTGCAGTATATCCTTAAATCTGCCCTCTCCAAGCATAATTAAATAACTGTGATTTATATTTTAAAGGAACGCAGACATGCCGTGTATCCTCCTACCCACATATGCTAATTGCTTTCAGCCCCTAAAAATCACACAGTTGTTTGCAGCTTTTTAATCCTCATGTGTAAATAACCCGACTCAAGTCCAAGTTATGAACAATAAAGTCCAGGAAACTTTCAGAAGAGCTTGTCATTAAACCCGTCTTGATTTTATCTCGCTGATCTAACGGTACTGATGTGTGCTGAAACCCGTGGGAAGGAGGAAAAACTCCCTGAGGCCTTCGCGCCGGCCCTGGCCATGACACTGGGACAACACTCGGACTGGGAGGGTAGATATTAATGGAGAAGATATCCACACCCTTTAGGAGGAGCCGATGGATGTACAAGCTCAGGATACCCCTCCTGGGTCTTGCTGTGGGTCTGAGTGCACCGTGGTGGCACCGGGATCGCAGGCGACACAAGCCCACACGCTTCGCTCTAGGCCGAACTCAACCGCGCCGCTCTCCATTTTGACTCGCACGTGAGAGCCTGGCACACAAAATGGAGGCCCTCGTGTGTTTCACAGGCAGCGGCTACGAATCCAGCCCGTATCCACCCGCTCTGCACACCACATCCTGCTCCTACATCCCGAGCCACGATGGTGCCACACACAGGGCTGAGCTCAGGCACCTCACAGCCACCCCTGGGATAGGGACATGGGGGAATGGTGCCTAGGAATACTTAATATATATAAATAGTCTGTTTTCTCTTTAAAATTAATTACACTGTGATGACGGGTTCGTCCAGGCGCTCCCTTGCAACTGGGGATAAAATGCTGCAAGCCCTAAAAGAACTTGCTGGGGTAAAACTGCCCCACACATCTGAGGCACTATGACCCAGGTGCTGATGTCAGTCACATTTTTTGGTGGCTCCCATAATGCAGGTAACAATTAACAACAACCAGAGATGTGGTTGCACTACATGAATGGGAAAACCAAAGCGATTAAAATGAATTTCAGTCCACCGACAAGGCTTATCTACCACAAGCCCTCACTGGCGTAAGGAAACGTCCGGGTCGGCTGCTGTTAGGAGGCTAAAATAATTTCCCCTGAATTTACAGCCTGTAATTTAATCATCAGCTCCAGCCCTTGTCTGTGAGGAAAGGAGCAGGGGCAGAGCCAGATCCATGGCTCCCAGTGAAGATGCCCCAAAGTCATTTCGCTGGGGACAGTCCCCGACGCTCAAAGGGTCCCACTGAGAAGTGCAGGCTTTTGGGCAGAGGTTGAGGGGTTTTGGAGCAGCAGGATGGGGTTTGTATGCTGGTTGTAAAATCCTCACCAGTGCCTGAACCAGAAGCATCAGGGGAAGGAGGAGGAGGAGCTGTGAAGAAGCTCAAGGCACAGAAAGTGAGGGATGCCCCTTTCCTTTACATCCGAATGGGGAGAAAATATGTAATTGTAATAATAAATAGCTGGTTTTATGAACAATTAGGATTCCACTGTCTCTTTGAAGGGTTTGAAAAGCTGACATGATGTTTTGGGTTCTCCAGATTCAGCTTTGAGGCCTCAACCAAGAGAAACATTCAGCCCCGCTGTGTACAGCAGTGACCACAACAAAGATTGTGGTTTCTCCCACACTCGCCTTAAATAGATCTAAATTAATGCTATTCATCATTCGGTGGAAAAGAAGGGAAATATAAAAGTGCAGTTGCTTGTAGAAAAGCCAGAAGCATTGGGCAACTTTCTTACAACTCACAGGCTTCTCCTGCTTCTGCACCTCAAAGCAAGGAGGCATGAAAATAACACACCCTTATACTGTCCAAACCCATCACCTGGAAAACATCCTGGGCATATGAAATACGCCTTTATCCCGTGTTTATTTGTTGTTGCTGTTGTTGTTGTTGGAGAAAGGGAAAAGCTAAACCACATGACTGAACTCCTGCCAGGGGTTCGTGATAGAGCAGGCCGTCCCGAGTGCCGCACCAGTTAGTATCTGAATTATCACGGATACTCACCGGCTCAGTTACACCCGCACAGGGAGAGCAGTTGTCCCACCTAAATCCTGCTTCTGTCAGCTCCCACCCTGCTCGTGGCTGCAGCGAGCAGCCAGTCCTGCTCCCCAAAGAGGAGAGCATTCGAAGATGGGGATATCTCTCTGTGCCACACGGGGTGTGGAGGTGGCCGCGTCCCATGCATGCTCACGATAGGTGGGTGCATGAAATTTGGGGTGTTGAGGAGCTTTAGCTGTCCTCTGCTCACCTCTCCCGACTGAGATAGAGATCCAGGCTCCCACCACTGACTTTTTATGGGTACTTTTTGTAAGGCTAAAACAAAGCAAAATCTGCCTTCTCCTTTTATTCCTTGAGGGCAGAAATACTGTGAGATGTCTTAGTGTCACTTTTTTTTCTTTAAAGCTACAGATGTCTCACTTTGGCAAAAAATAATGGAGCAGAAAACAACTCTATCAGCTCACAAACATTAAAATCTCAGCTGAATGGTGATCTGCTCAGGTTCTCCTAGGCATGCACTGGGAGCCCTGTGCAGGGAACACATGTGAGATACCTGCTGCGAAGCTGCCTGAAGTGTTTTTTTGGTAAGAGTAAATGCAACCTGTTTGCAGAAAAAAAACTTTAAGGACTGTTTTGGATATACACTGGAACAGCCATGAGCTGGAAGTAGGTTTTTCAAAGCATTATAGGTCATGGATGCTTTAAAAGTCTTCAGATATGCGTAAAAACGACATATACGTTATGCGTTATCTCCACAGAACAAACACCATTTGAAATGCACCCCTTTTAACTACCGTTATGATCTGTCTAAAGAGCATTTTGGTTGAAACTTGGGAGGAAAGGAGAAGGGGAAAAAAAAAGCCCACTGATCTTACACCTGCTCTTTAGCAGTGGGAAGTAGGTTCTCAATCTGTTAACATGACCATCTGGCCAATCTGCATATCACGGCTATCTGGATTACCGTACGATGGAATGACAATAACGTAGCCAAAACAAAAGTAAAATGCATCAAAAACTAACAGGAGCGCAAGCCCTTTTGATTTCAAATTAAATAATAAATGTGGTATCAGAGCAGAGCGAGAAAGTCAGCTAAATAATTAAAAATGAGCCTTCGCTCCGGCATAATTAAGTAAACAATATGGTGTGTGTTTCTGTATGAGCCAGCAATAGTTTCCACCGTCGAACGCTCCACTTTTGCAGAGCAGCGATCAGGAGTTCAAGGCGCTGCGACAGCTCTTTCGGTGACGTACGGTATTGTCAGGACACCTCTGCCACCCCTGCGACACCCGGCCCGGCTGCAGCTATTAACAGGATTAATGCAGCAACAATCAATACCAATTGTACTAAAAGATTACAGCTTGAAGCCTCGGGTACCTCTCGGACCCCCCAAGACCTCCATGGGTACGGGGGTTTCGGCATTAACCCATCTTCGGGTTATTCCCATCCATGCCTCTTTGTGGTGGTCCAAGTAGAATATTTTAAATCTGTCTACGAGAGCGTAAAATGGGCCTAGCTGAAAGTTCAAGGTCATGTGCTATATACCACTGCCCAGCAATTAGCCACAGAGCACTTCTAGAGGTTAAGTAAATTTTCAGTCACAGAAATAGGGCCGAGTTCTGGCATCTTCGCTGCCTTCGAGTCTAAACATGAACAGAAAAATGAGCTCACGTAAATAAAACCCTAGCCCCAGATTTCTTCTTAAATTTGGGATTTTTAAATGTCCTTCTGAAAGATTAAAAGATTTTCTCTGCCACAAATACCTCGCGAGCTTAATTCTCGCCTGAAGCGCATAACGATGGCCGGCCAAAAAAATAAACCAGGCATTGCAGCATCGCCTCCTGGCCCGCCATCCCGCTTCGGCCACTGGAGAAGTCTCTAAAATCTGTGACCTCTCAGAAAATTTAACTACTTCTATTGCGAATCTATTCTCCAATCTGATCGCATTAGCAGGAGGAACTCCAAAGCAGTAAAAAACTCCAGAAAGTTCTCGGTTGAGTGCCTACTAATGAACAAAGGTTAACTTTATCTAAAAGGTCAAATGCCTGGTGGCTAAGGTTGTGACCTTAACAACTTAAATTGTGACCTTGCCACGTGCCTAGTATATTGTAGATTCTGATACAGATCATCTGGTAAAGGACCGGTCATAAATTAGCTTTACTGTTCGACTCCCACAAAGAAAACGGTTTGCCACAATGGTTTCCAACTTGTCATTTGATACAAGAGCAGAATAAGTGAAAACTAAAAAGCAAACCCAAGTTCAGGGTATGAAATGCCGCCTGCTTTTAGTTAAGCAGATTAGAAACTGCAAACTTAGAGCAATACTCTAGATTTCAATACATTTCTTGGTCAACCTCTAATTCACAAAATACCGATCTTCCTTTCCTTTTTATTTTTTTTCAATTTCTTTTTTTTATCCTTTTAACGAAAATGACATGTAGTTTGCCTATTTGCATATTTTTGTTTTCTCCTTCTAACCAGCTCTTAAAGAGAATAATTGATTTCAGTAGCTTTGTAAGAAGCACTATTTAAATCTGTGCACATGTGTTCCCTTACAGATGATAGTGCCTACTGAAGGAAAAGCGTGGATGCAAAGCAATAATTATCCTACATGTTTAGAAGGAAAGGGACATCTTGCTGCCGAAGTCATCTCGAATAAGGGCATCTTGGAACAGAATACTCCCCCCAAGAAAAGAAGACGAAAAGTGGGGGGAAAAAAAAAAACCACAAGAAAAAGAGAAGCGAGCACTATGGGTGAAAAGGTCACAATGGTTTTGGCACGTATCTTCAAGCACGTTTCGGAGTCTGTGCCTCCTGCCAATACTGGCAACTTCTCAAAACTTTTAAGGAGGTAAAAACATTGTTTAGTGTTTACAAATCTTCTGTACTATAGCAGATGCTTGTCAAATCCGCTATATGTAAGTTGACCGGCCTACCTAATATTTGCGCTGGTGACTTCCTCCTTATAAATA
This sequence comes from Aphelocoma coerulescens, assembly GCF_041296385.1. NCBI lineage: Eukaryota > Metazoa > Chordata > Aves > Passeriformes > Corvidae > Aphelocoma > Aphelocoma coerulescens. The sequence continues at coordinate 30,372,818 of NC_091022.1, read as the reverse complement.
TGCGGTCCATACATTTGGGGAGCGAGGTCTGATGGAGTTGGAGACAAAGGACCCTTAATATTTTTTTCTTTTGTAATTTTCCTGTTGCGCACCCGGCACAAGCTGCCATTACTGCGGGTCTGCGGGAACCAATGGCTGTCAACTTGGCCAATGTTCAGGTGTAACAAAGACTGCTGGGATACATCGGAGGGGGAAAAAAACGGGAAAAAGGGGGAAGAAAAAGAGGTAGCTCTACGCAAAGCTTTCGGTACACCTCTGTGAAGCCATATAGACAGTGACCACGCTGTGCCACCTCCCAAAAATCATCTCGTCCCCCTCCCCGCTGAGGTTTAGCAGGAATATGCCAGCACACGCTACTGCATTGAGAGCACAATGTGATGCGTGCAATCAGCAAACAACGGCCGAAAACACGGCGCGGTGCCGTGTTTTGCTCACACAAATCCCCAAATCTAACCCCAAAAAACCGCTCCCAGGCCTCGCACCGAGTTTCCGCGGCAAACACCGAGTCCGAAGGACAATCGGTGTGATCGCTGCCTGTTGATGATGAAGGCAGGAATAAATAACAGTTTGCTAGCAAGGCTACTGTTTGCCTCCAGCGTGCTGATAAGATGGTATATTCCTAATCACAATATTGAACTTTTATAACATTTATTGCCTGACTGTTATAACAGGGAGAGGATCCCTTGAAGCTCCCCGAAATACTCCCACCCCTGGGTTTGGTCCTTTTCTCCCTATCCTACATTTCTGTGACCCTATATGCAAGCTAAGCCAAGACCGTTGGTTTCTATCAACAGCTTGTGTGCCCCACAGAGGGCCTGGGAAATACAATATGGACCAGTATTTACCAGCACCATGCTATATAGAAATCTAAATAATAAAAACCTGCATGCTGTAGATCAGTAAATAGAAGTCTATAGCTTCCATTTGGATATCAAAGCATTTTAAATGTATCACCCCGCTCCGCCATGCGGAGGAGGAAACTGAGGCAGACAAAAGGGATGTGAGTCCATGGTCCCCTCGGGGTTGGTGATGGAATGGTAAGTGACCTGAAATGCCCCAGCCCCAAGCTCCCTTCAGTTAGTCATTTATCCATAATCCTTCCTTCACCGTGGCCATAATAAAGCTCAGAGTAAATAAATAATTTTCCTCAGTATTTGCCTACTTCCCTTTCACCATAAATGTGCAGTATGATTTACCACCTCACACTGAAGTGCAAAGTAAATGTTGCAGCTTATCTGTAGGAAATACCATGAGGATACTCAAAAGTTATTTCTGAACAGGGATCATATCTGTAAAATCCTAGCGGCGACATTGCCTAACACAACAACCATGGCAGGGACTCAGCGCAAAAAAACTTTGGGGAAGCCAAAACTTTCTGCAAGATCCTCTGAAAGAAGTTGGTATGGGAAATGCAGGCTCCCTGGGCTGTAATTTGCTTGGTTTTCTTACCAATAAATATTTATACAGAAGTGGTTTTTTTTTTTTACTAATATGATTCCTCTCCCCTCTGCTCCTCTGGTTTTCCAGCCTGTCCAGCCCCTCAACTCACAAGTCAGGATATGCTGGGGGACCCACTAATCCCACACATGAAACTCAGGGCCTCGCACTTCACACGCGCACATTTTTCTGCACTACAATCAATCAGAAGAACTACAGTAGCATACTATTTTATCCAGTCAACATATTACACATCCTCTGAGCACACCGAGTCACACCGCAGGCAGAGTGTACTTTGTGTTGGACTCTGGGATCCCAAGATTTTCATCACACGTTAAAACATCTCAGCCCCTCCTCATAAGCACAATATTGTCAAATAAGGAATTTTTTTCAAGACCTGCTTAGCTTTTAGGTGTATAAATTGTGATATTTTGGGGGGTTTAAATGCCTCCTTTTCCCCCTAGGATTACCCAGAGATTTGTTTCATGTCCACTCAGACCTGATGACTAGGTTTGCTATCAAGGGACTTTCTTCTCCTTTCCCTCCAAACCCGGTCCTGCAGGATTTATGTTCCCCATCTCATCTCTGTGGGGTGAGGATACCTGGTACTCCTGACCCACAGGCCTCAGGCACCTCTAGCCCTCCTGGACTACTTTGTGCATAACATATACAAACTTTATTAAAAAAAAAAAAAAAAATTAAACTAAAATCTGTCTGCTTTCCCCCAAAATGAGGGTAAAGGAAGCCACGTCCAGCCGTGAGCCCTCCTAGGACAACATTTAGGATAACACCTGTAAAGGATGCCTGAAATGCTGTTAACCGCGGAAAACAAGAGCCACTTTTATGTGGCTGCACCTTAAAAACCCCCATAAAAAAAAATAAAAATAAAAGGGAGTGGGGGTGTTTTGGCACCCTCCTCACCGCCCCGGGAGAGCGATAACCGGCATCCCCAGCTCCCTCCCCGGCTCATGCAGCTGCCGCCGGGGCACGGCACCCGGCACGGAGATAACCGAAAAGTTGGAGAAGGTGGTAGAGAAAGGCACTTACCTGCTGCGTGCACAAAGTATGCCAAATATAAATCGAGTTCCTTAACAGAAACTCCTATATGGTGGGGCTGTACGCACAGCCCGGGGTTAGAGCACTGTGGGGACTTTACAAGGCGCTCGCCATCAGTACTTTCGAGCGGAATACCTTTAAATAAAATCACCATAACAAGGTCCAACCTCCAGACCTTATCTGCCTGGCGAAGGCAGTCAATTCTTCTCATCTTGCCCTTCTGGTCTGGATTGGAAAGAACGCAACACGGAGGCTTTTTTCCTGTGACTGTGAGAACAAAATCCTCCCGAAATTCAGGCCTGATATCTTTCCGGAGCTTTGCCAGAAGTCTGGATGCCCATTTTTGCTTTACCTCGGGTTTTTCACTTAGCAGTTCGTCCTTCACGGCTCTCTCTTCCTCTTTTGACATGCGTTTTTCATGTTTTTTGAAGTATTTTCTTTTTCGGGCTTGCAGGTTGAACCACGTGTACGCAAACGCTCGGACGTGAGGCAGAAGTGCTTCGATGAAGGGATGAAATTCATCCTGAAAAAAGTTACAGAGAAGGGTCGATGTCACTGAAACCATCAACAGAGTCTTCACAAATGGGGCTTTCATGGGGTGGTCAGAATCAGGAGGGTACTGATAAATTTTAAGGGCTGTGGGACCCCTCGATGATGGACCCCGAACCCGCCATCGCCACGTCCCCGCTTCCTCTCGCACCAGCCCGAAACCTCTGCTCCTGCCCCCCAAAAACAGGGTCCAACTTCAACCAAACACCCAGATGGAGATGGTGCAATACTGGGGCCCTTTCCCCGGTCCCCAGACCTTAAAAACAAAAAAGAAAAAGAAGGGCAGAATGAGTTAAAAGCTAAAAACTCCTTTGCAAGTCCACTTGCGGAGCGCGTATCTCCCTTTGCTCTCTCCCTGACCCCGCTGCTTGCGGTGTAGCCAGCGTTTGCCCGCCAATTTGGCAAATCCTAAACATTTGGATGCCAATCAATGTTTGTATGGGGAAGTCTAAAGTATAGTAAAACTTTCCCTAAGATATATTTGGAAATAGCAGCCGGCAGAAAAGTAAAATGCCACTATAGCTGTATATACAATTACAATGAAGGGTGGTTTTCACTCTGGTTCCTAAACAGGGAAGGGAGTGAAAACTACCGCGGTCGATTTATCCCGTGAGCGCAACAATAACTAACAATAAAATCCTAGAAAAAGCAAGCCTTGCAATTTATTTTTTTTTAAGTTTTGTTTACATTTCATAAAAAAATAAAAAAAAAAAATACTTGATATCTGGGCATATTAGGGAAAGTCAAACTCTGAGTCTTCCCATAAAATTAAAAAAAAAAACAAACAAAAAAACAGGAAAAATTGAAAAACGCGGTAACAGAAAACTGTAGCACAACTTGCGCAAATATGCAAAGAATTATTAATTGTGTCAGATTTTCAAATATTTAAGAAGAAATGTCCTACTCGGAAAGTTAGTTTGGCCATCCAGAGACACTGCTTGCTTTGTGTAACGAGGAGTTAAAGATCACCCCTCTCCCTTGGCACAAAAATAATCGTAATTAAAATTAAGCTGACGCTAAAAAAAGGCGAGAAAGACCCCTTGATTTCTTTTTTTTTTTAAATAACTATATATACAGATAGATTTCTTTTCCTCAGACAGTATTACATAAATCAGCCAAAGAAATCAAAACGTATTATAATATACTGGGGCCATGCTTCTTGTGTTTTCCCATGAATAAATGAACGGCCGAACTCCAGGCTGCACATAAAAACGTATCCAGCCTGTGGGGCCTGATCCAGCGCCGCGTGCTGGGGATGTCCCTGCTTCCAGTTCCTCCTTTTCTCAGGATTGGGCCCTCCAGGAGGGAAAAATAAAGTAATTTGTGGAACGTTTTCCCCAGCATGGGAAAAGCCACCCGCTGCCTACCCCCGTGCAAGAAAACATTGGGCATTTTTCAGATTAACAAACTAACTTTTTTTTTTTTTTAATTATCCCGTGGCGTACATTTCCTACCCAAATCATTGTGGGTTGTGCAAATATGGTTATTAAAACAGACATCTTACTTTCTTTCAACACTTTATTATAATTTGCATGGTTCTTTTCAGAAATTATGAAAAATTGAGAAATCAATAGTAGAAATATCTATCAGCAAAATCCTGTCGTAATTCAAGACCTTCTGCTGACTTCCCAAAAGCTTTCATTGCACTTATTCTGAGTGGCCCCAGAATTGCAGATACTTAAATCTATAGGTAGCACTGTTGCATTTATTTTTATTTTAAACACAGTTTGCTAAAAACTTTCCTAGCAGCACAATATATTTCATTAGAGCAGAGCGGCAGCAATCAAAGTACTATGAATGATTATTAAAATAAAAGTAGGTAAAATGAAATAAATCACTCCAATGATTGGCACATTCCTCTTTTTTTTTTTCCCTCCTCTATGGGAAAAGATGATAGTTTCAAATTTCAATAAAGTTTAAAAAAAAAAAAAAAAAGATTGCTGTGAGTTTGCAGTCGGCAGATTCAAAAAGTGAGAGGAGGCACAATCCCAGCACATGGAGCTGCTCTCACCCACCAGAAACAGCTCTCACGGGGGGGGGGGGGGGGGTAGGAGACGGGGGGGGGGGAAGAAATAAAATATAAAAACTACAGTTCTCTACAAGCTATTAGAAATAATAAACCTTCCCTCCTGATCCCTCCTGTCCTTCCCTTTCCCCACTCAGGGAGAGTCAAGGAAAAAAGGCCTTTTGTCAAGTGGAAGTTTATCTGCGAAGGTACACAGAGCAGAGAGGCTCGACAGCCCCACAGCAAGCCAGGGCAGCGCTTCCAGCCTTCCCACTTTCCAAACACGTCTTGGTACATCCTGAAATATTTTAACTTTTCTGCTTTAAGCAGCGCTTTGTCCTGCCTGATCTCATGTGCTTGGGACTTTTTTGGCTCGGCGCTGGATACCATCCAAGAGAGAGTTGCTTTAACCTGCGCTAAAGCTGATTTCTACGATGTGAACCTGAAAGGGGAGGTAAAAACAACACCCAAAAGAAAAACCATTTAAAAAAATCACTAAACCACTTTAAAGGGAGGGGGAAAAAAACCAAGATGCTTTTTGGTGCAAAGTCAGGGTCTGTGGCTGAAGTAAACGAGAAGCACCGCTGCTCGGGCGCGAGGTGTGCATGTCCCTACTACACCCTAATGTGTCTTTTCAAAATGGTGTATGAGGAGAAAAGGTTAATGACTCATAAACAGACCAACTTTCAAAGTGTCGTGGTAAACACGCTGCTCCGGAAAATCGCACCGCTTCAATCTCGGCGCGGAGGTATTAGCAAAGTCCAAGTGGAAATAAAAGCAGCCAGGACTGATCAAACAGAATTGGGCTGGACGCGGGGACGGAGGGGGGGAGCAGCTGCTGCACAATACAATTTTTTATTTCAGTGGCGTTACAGCCCCCCCAAAAAACCCAAAAAGTTTTGGAAATGTGTCAGTGCAAGTGTGCTAACAGATGTGCAACTTGTCTGCAGACTCGCTGCAAAATAGCAGGATTTTAAGGAACTAGTGGAAAAGGTGATGATCTCTCCCTTTCCACAAGTTAGCTTGAAGGAAAACTTTGAAAGTATTTGATAAAGCCATTTGCTTTCCCCCCTCGGTGTTGGATGGGTTACCTAAAAATAAAAGACATCAGAAAGCTGGGAAAGCGATCCTAAAAAGTTGGGGTTTTCTTTATTGCACTCCTCAGCAAAGTTTGAGGATACAGCTCTTCTGAGAGCTGCCTGTTTCTAAGCAGCACCTAAAATTTGGGCCGCACAATTCTGTACTGCTTACCCCAAAATTCTCCTCTGCTCTTCAAAAAGGTGTTAAAAAAGAAACAAAACAAAAACCCTGCGACAAAAGAACCCCAACCCAAAGGCGCCTGCGATAATGTAATCCTGCAAAGGAGGCTTTGAAACAATGTATTTCTGCAGATCCTTTTGAAATTAAGCCAGCTACAGCGACCCTTGCTAATATTTTTACAATCCATTTGCTTGTAAATCTATGAGGAGACGTGCATATGTTCCCCAACTATTTCCTAGCTCCTCAGCAGATATGTAAATGGAACGATGTTTGGATTTTTCCTGACAGATGACACAAAATGCTTGTGCCATTTCGGTTCCAGGGCTTGGATAAATATGCTCAGAACCAGGATTTCTGTTTGTTTTCCTTTTCTAACCCACTTTCAAGAGCTTCCCTTTAAACCTGAACCAAAACTTGACCAAAAAAAAAAAAAGAAAGAAAAAAAAAAGAATAAAAAAATCCATCCCAAAACTTGTATCAATAAAAGCTCTTGAAATGATAAAATAGGAAATTGCTTGCAATAGCTCAGGGCTCACCCCCCTTTTTCTATGGAAAAATGACAGAATCACCTAATTGATCCTTCGGAGGGAAGAGTTTGTCAGGAGGCCTCTAATCCTCCTATTACTTTTCCAAACGTGCAGCAAGAATGCGAGATTTTCCTAACGGAGTCAAAGCACATGCCTGGCTTTCTGCTTTTCTTTTGATAAATTAAAAAAAAAAAAAAAAAAAAAAAAGGAGGGGGGGGACACACACACATGACACGACTGGGCCAGGGAGCAACAAGCCCATGGATTTATTTTCTCTCCTTAACGTGCGACTGGGCCTACTGAGACCCAGGAGCCCCACGTGGAGATGCCAAGCGCGTCGGCGCTGCGGGCCCTGCACGGAGCGTCTGGGGGTCCCTCCTGCAGCCGCAGCACTGACAAAAACCAGGTATTTCTCAGAGTTGAATTAAAGGCACAAACTTTGCCCAGGCACAGCCCGGAATTGCATCCCATCCTCTGCAAACTCCCGCTGCTCACATTTTCCTCCTGCCTTTTGAGCAAGTGTACGGTTTGGAGTTTCGTGCCCTCGCCGGCCTGGTGCTTTCTCGCCAACACCCCAAAATTTGGGGGAGGCTGGGGAAGGAGAGGGGACTGCGACGGGAGAAGGGGACGAAACTTTTGCAGCTCTTCGGGCTGCCTGGGAAGCTGCCGCCCCTTTCCCTGCAATTCCTTGCCTTTTTCTCGACGGAAAAAGCCCGGAGAGGCTTTCTCACCGGGAGAAAAAAAATATTCCAATTAAATTAATAAGAATAATGTAGTCAAAATCTCCTGCAGGAGGAAATAATCTGGGGTTTGAGTCCGCCACAAAGCATTTCCTCGTTAAACCATTATATCCTGCTAATTGAAGGGGTGTAATTCAGCGTCCTGCAGCAGCGCGCGGGTAAAAGGGGGGGGCCGGGGGCTCCGCGGCCGCGCAACCGGGGGGCACCGCGGAGCGACACTCCCCCCCTTCCACTCCCCGCGCAGCCCCGTCCCGCCGCGAGCGGGGGGCTCAAAAGTTGCGCCGAGTGCCGCGGGGGCCCGATCCGCGGGCGGGAGGGTGGCGGGGGGGGGACACGCGACACACGCGGGACAAGTTTGCGGGTGTCCGTGTGAGGGGACACAGGCACGGTCCCCCCGCTGGGGCAGCCTCCGCGGGTGCGGAGGGCGCTCTGCGCGGGGGCGGCTGCACCGCGCCGCACCGCGGGAGCGAGCCCAGGTGCGGGGGACGGTCCCTCTCTCCGTGCCCGGGGCGCTGGGGGGGGCGCGGAGCCGGCGCGGCCGCTCCCGCGGAGCCCCGAGCGCGGTGCCGGGGGGTGCGGGCCGCGCCGTGCCCGGGGCGGGGAGCGGCGCAGCGGCTCCAGCGCTGCCCCGGGGGCCGCGGTGCGGGGTGGTGCGGGGCGCTCCGGCGCGGGCGGCGGCATCGGCGGCATCGATCGCGGATGACCAAGCACGGCGGGGCCGTGCGGGTCGTCCCGCAGCACCGCGCCCGCGAGGCCCCCCCCGTTAATTAAAGCATTAATAAGTAGGCGCCATTAGCCATGTGCCGACACAAATGGCCGTGCGGGAAGGGGGTGGAGGGGGGGGGGATGCGAGCGAAAGGCAACAAAGTTAGTTTCGGCGAGCGGCGGTGGTGCCCCTTCCCCGGCGCGCACGGCCGCGCACCCCCGCAGCGCCGGCCCCACCGCGCCCCGGCGGCCGCTTACCTGGGTGAGACAGAGCGGAGAATACATGACTGCTGCGGGGGGCTGCGGTTTGGAGGTGTGCGTGTGCGGGGAGAGAGGGAGAGAGAGAGGGGGAGAGAGAGAGAGGGAGAGGGAGAGAGAGGAGGGGAAAAAAGAGAGAGAGAGAGGAGAGGAGGGGGAGCCCCGAGCCTGCTTCTTGCTTTCACATTTCCAACTCTGCCAAACTGCAGCCAGCGCGGAGCCGCTCCATGAGCTGAACTTTAACCCCGCCTCGACTTTCCCGCACTACGCGCTCGGCATGCCTGCCCCGCGCGCCGTTAAAGGCATAGCGCTCGCTGCGCGCCCCTCCGCCGCCCCCGCTCCGCGCCCCTCCGCTCCGCTCCGCGCCCCTCCGCTCTGCGCCGCGCACCGCCCGCCCCGCGCCCCGCGCCGCCCGCCCGCGGGGGCGGGGAGGGGCGGGGAGGGGGCTGCGGCGCCGCCGCCTCCCTCCGCCCCGCCGCCCCGCAGCGCGGCCAGCCGCGGAACCGAGAGGCGAGCGGGGCTCGGCTCAAAGTTTTCCTGTTTTTGGGTGTGTGTGTGTGGGGGGGAGGGGGGTTGTGTATTTTTCTTCCTATCTTATTTATTTATTTATTTGTTTGTTTATTTATTTATTTATTTATCTCTTCCCGGGGGCTGCGGCTCCGCTCGGCCCTTGACCGTGGAGGGATGGGGCGGGGGGGCCGAAGGAAGCGGCGTTGCCTTCCACAACTTTCCCCATCCCCTTTGGCACTTGTCATTTTAAATCAAGCGCTTTAGAATCAAGGGTGCTTATTCCACTTTAAAAAAAATAATAATTTTCTTTTAAAAAATAGCAACACATAAATTCATCTGCATATCGCACTCCCCCCTCTTTTTTCCTTATAAAATCTAAAAGTGAAGCGCTTAAAATTAAAAATACCTCCGCGCCTCCTGCCACTTCTGGAGCGCATTGTCTTGGCACCGGCAACGTTTGGGTTTGGGGTTTGGATGCTCTCCAGCCCGCTCCTGGGGACTCGGAGGGTGTCCCGGGTGGTGTGTTCCCCCCCCCCCCCTTTCCGCTTGGGAATAGCGTTTTTCACTGATGCTGGAGGCAGTTTAGGTGACCCCCGCGTCCCTGCGCGTAGTCACAGGCTTTTTGGAGGGGAGAGCGGGGGGGAGGGACGACGACACACGCAGGGAAAAATCCAATCTATAGGGGAAAACGAGGAAAAATCTCCTTCCGCAGCTTCTTTCGGAGGTGGCGGGGGAGTGGGTTGCGTTCCCCCCTCGTCCGTGTCGCACCGTTCCCAGCCTTTTGCGGTTTCCAGCATTATCTTTTAAGTAACTTTTGGCGCCCTTCGGGAGACTTTTGGCCGCGGGACGGCTGGTTGCGCCCTCTAGGCAGGGGCCACGGTCAAGTGCAGCCCCTCCGCAGCCGCGGACACCCCCCATCCCAAAAAAAATAAGGACAGAGCGAAAGCACCTATCCCCACCCCAGAATATTTGAGCACTAAACGGGTGGGCGCGCAAGTTATCCTCATCTTTCCCAACTCAGCATTTTACTAAGCACACTTCAAAAAATAAATAATTTTTTAAATGTGGTGGTTTCTGTTTTCTTTTTAAAAGGCTTTTTTATCCTTTCTTCTTCTCCCATCCCCCTTTTTTTTTTTTTTTTTTTTTTTTTTGGGTGCTAAATCCGGAGGTTTCCGAGGCTCCGGCCCCGCCAGCGGCCCCGTCCCCGCGGGGCGCCGCCAACTTCGGCGGAAAAGGCAAAAAAAAAAAAAAAAAAAAAAAAAAAAAAAAAAAAAAGGAGGAAAAAAAAAAGAGAGAGGAAAAAAAATAAAAGAGGAGGGAAAAAAAAAAAAAAGGAAAAAAAAAAAGAGAAAAAAAGAAAAAAAAGGCGCGCCCCTCCCCCCGGGGGAGTTCAAACGTCGCAACACCCACCCCCGCCGCTGATTGGACAGCGCTCGGTGACGTCACAATGCCCCGCCCCGTCCATTGGTCCCCGCCGCGGTCCGTCACAGCCCGCGCCCGGGCGCGTTTCTTTGTGCGCGGCCGCGGGCGCTCCAGACGGCGCGCACGGAGTCGGCGCGCACGTACGGGCGGGGAGGGGGGAACGGGGGGAATCTGTCAAGCTCAGCGGTTTTCTCAAATCCCTGACAAAAAAAAAAAAAATTAAAAAAAAAAGAGGGGGGGGGGGGGGGAAGCTGCGGCGCAGCCCTGCGCGCCCGCGCTCCCTCCGCGCCCAGACCCCGCGCACACAATAGCGAATTCCCTCTGCGAAAGCGTGGGAATCGGGTTAAAAATACAAAAACAAGAGTTTAAGCGGCGCCGCGTCCCACGGGCAGGGATAAGAGGGATAACACGGATAACCGTGCAAGAGAAACTTTGCGGGCTCTGGCGGCTGGCGGCACTTTCTTTTCTTTTTTCGCATTTTTTTTAGTATTTTTTATGGCTAAAATCGATTCGCGGCCGTTGGGAACCGGAAGGGAAAACCCGCCGCAGCCAACTGCCGCCGGCTCTTAGGTGGGATGTGTTGGGATTTTTTCTTCCCTTGGGTGAAGGTTTTGTTTTGAAGTGGATTTTGGGGTGATTTGGGGGTTTTGGTGGCTGCGGCGAGGGGCGAGCCGGGGTCGGGGCGGGCGTGCCCGGGCGCTGCCGCTGCCTGTCCCCGCTCTGCCGGGTGGGCTCCCAGTGCCCGGGACTTTGCAGAAGTTACGAGCGATTCGGCAGCCTCCCGCCCACCTCCCTCCTCCCTCTTCTCCTCCACCTCCTCCTCGCCCCCGCCCCCGCGTATTTCCGCAATCGCCGCGATTCGCACAGGAGACCCGCACCGGGGGGCGGCGGGGCTCACGGACATCCCCCGCATCCCCCCGCACACCCCCGGCCGGGCGGGCGGCCCCGCTGCGGGCCCGCAGTGTCCCGCCCCCGCCGAGCCCCTTCCCAGCCGCGGGGGTCCTCCGCGGGAGGGCGGCGGGGGGGCGGTGCGAGCGCCCTTCGCACGGGTAACCCCCCCGTCCTGCACGGGTAACCCCCATCCTGCATGGATAACCAGCCCCCCCCGCATGGGTAAAACCCCCTTCTGAACGGGAAACCTCCCTCCCCCCCGCACGGGGAACCCCCCTCTCCGCACCGGTACCCCCCCTGCGCACCCCCCGGCACGGGCAGCCCTCCCCGGCGCGGGGAACCCCCGTGCCTTGCACCAGCAAAGCTCCTTTGCTGCACGGGCAAAGTTACCTGGCATTGGCAAACCCCCCATCCTCCTTTGCACGTCCACCTTTGCACCCCTCGTGCTTTGCAAGCCCCCCCAGGATTTTCCCCCCCCCGGTGCGGTGAAGGTGCAGGGCCCCCCCGGCCGGGCAAGCCTCCGGCGGGGGAGGACCGATCGTCCCCGCAGCGCGGCCGTGCCTGGCAGCGATGCAGCAGCCGAGCTGCAAAGTCTCCAACTTACACAGCACCCCTAAAATAGTCCTGATTTCATCCCTGAAAGGATTTCCTGGCTTTGTGTGTCTTAACTAGCCTTGGCCATTTTTGTAGAATAACCCCATTATTCACAGCTCCGAGGGTACAATCTGCTAAAGTCACTTAAAAAAAAAAAAAAAAACAACAAAAAACCACAGAGGAGAAAGAGAAACCTTCAAAGGGCGTGAGAAATAAAGGCAAACAAACAATTGTCTGTGGCTCTCAGCTCCCCTTGATCGTGGATACCCGCTTCATTAACAGGAGAAGCATTATATGCTTAAAACTAGAAGCCTCAAGATGCGTGATAATACTGCAAAATTAATTCGGGGGGGGGGGAGAGCAAGTGGATCTGAAGGTTAATTGCTATTTTTTGACAACAAAGTGAGACTTCAACTCACACAACTCATAAGGAGTGGTGTGGTTACCCCTCTGAATTTACTCCTTTTAATCGACTTGAGCAGGTATTTAAAGACACAGAGGTTGCAGCCGCAGCGTACTGAGTACAGAGACAAAAAAAAAAAAAAAAAAAAAAGAAAAGAGTAAGAAAGTAAAAATCCCTGAGATAGTGATTTTCAGTTTGCAGTTTGGGAGCCCCAGACCTGCGCTCGTGACGGCGCAGCTCCGTACACGGCGGCGCGTTTGAACCTCCCGGCAGCGGCTCTGCTTTCCTGGTTACCTCCTGGTGACCCCTCGGAAGGAGCCCGCCGATTCCCAGCGGTCTGGAGACCACAGGTTGGAAACCACTGGTTTTGCATAAACTTGTGTTATTCGGAGCAGGCTTAGGTCGCGAGGGCTCCTCTTAGCAAATTGTCGAAGGATGATGTGTACTGCATAAATTAAAACATCATGTCCCCTTGCCATGTGAAAGCATTATTAAAAGAAGCATAATAAGGGATTTCCACCATGTTATCAAGTGTACAAAGAGAACTCCGAATGGGAGGGATGGCTGTCATCGGGGTAGAACAAGCTGGGATTTTGGAGAGGCTTGAGAAGCGCTTTGAATAGCCCGTCAGTTGGACAAGGATCAGCGCTGACAATAGCTGGGCTATATGTGGTATGGCCTGTTAACATACAGCAGCAATCATGAAAGGCCTGAGATAGACAACAGGGCGCTCCTGGGCCCTGAGAGATGTTGGTGGCTTTGGGAGAGCCACTGTGGCTGCCCTGGGAGCAGCTTCACCCCGCTGAGAGCCAGAAGCCCGCTGAAATCACCAGGCTCAATCCTGATCCCCTTTCCATCAAGCCACACAGTGCTGACTCACATCCCCAAGAGATCTAAGTGCCAGTATAGTTGATGGAAATCAATGCCCAGATGTTTCTCTGTTGTCCCACAACCCACTACAGAATTATCTACAAGTCCTAGTAGAAATGTCATGGAGGAGCAGTAGGTTAGTGCCGTGCCTAACCTGGTCCCACCATCTGCCATGAAATCAGGAATGTTCTAAAGCTACCAAAAATGAGAGTATTCTGTAAGACTCTCTCCAGGGAAGAGATTGCTTTTGTATTCCACGTGTGCACAGAGAACTGAGCATAATGGGGTTTTCCTCCTTAGTTTAAAGGCTTCAGGTCCTGAAATAGAGTCCCCCATAGCAGGAGTGTTGGAGCTAGATGATATTTAAGGTGCCTTCCAAACCAAGCCATTCTATGTCTCTACAATAAACACCATGGTTGTGTGAACACTGTGTCGTCCTAAAACAGGAGGGCAAGAGGGCAGAACTTTCAACCTCCAGGCTCCAAATTTCAAGGAGAAGCTTAAAAAAGTAGGGTAGCATGTTTAATGGAAATTCTCACCTTACACCACTAAATAGATGTGAATAATAACGTTTTTCTGTGCAATATTTTCTGTCCATTGCCACGATTCCCAGAAGGAGAGTGGGGGGATGAAGAAGTATTGCAGTCTCTATCTGGCAGGTGAAGGCAGCTCCACCATTTGGGGTCTGGGCCATGGCTGTATCACCAAAGCCACGTTCATGTGGAGAATTAAAGCGCTTGTGCTAAGAGCAAGTGGGAATAAGTAGACTGAAAATTGGTCAGTCTTCCTGTGGAAAGTCCTGCTTTGACCGTGAGCTGCTGGCAGCATCTCTGCCTGGCACGCCTGGATGTGGGGCGCCGGCTCCGGAGCCCAGCGCGTTGCAGAAATGCCTGCAGAGTTGTAATGCATTTCCACAGGGTCTCGAGTCTATTGCGAAATGCATTGCAGAGGAAATAACTTCCCAGCAAAAGTGTGCAGACTGCAGAAAGGAAGCAACAGAACGGAGAGAGGCGGGAGAGGCAGCATTTCCCCTTTTGTTTTGCTGTAGATATTCTTATGGGGAGCAAAATAAATGGTAACGCTACTTTAATGTAAAAACTGCTTTGCAAGCAGGGTTTTTTTGAAAAAACAAAATATACCTCAAAGTGAAAGTTCTCTGTGAAAGTGATTGCAGTTTAATAAGCTCGCTGTGATTTACGGGTGGGCTTGAGTAGTGCCCGTCGGCCCAGGCCACACTGTGGGCCCGCAGGAACCTAAAACTCCCTTCCCACCATGTTGATGCCACCATCGAGCTGGAAAATCCCCTGTTCACAATCAGGAAAGACACAAATAGGTACAGCCGTCCTCAGCTATATTTTATTTGTACACAGTCCCGCGGTGTTATCACTGCTGGGAGCTGAGGGACACCTCTCACAATGGTACGAAATCATTCTCCAGCGATACGGAGTGATTACAGCGTACAGAACTGATACTGCCGTTGTCCTAAATCCAATGTTTTATCAGGCAGTTTGGCATAAACACTTTGGTCCTAATCTCGCACACCTCAATGAAAATTTCGCTTGATAAAGTTTGCACAAGAGTGGTATAAACATGGTGTGGCAAATATTGTTTATATACCCATCCACACCCATCCACACACTATTTATTTTAGTATATTATGTGTCTATGCATTGTCATATTTCTTTATGCAATCTATTTCTCAAAAGGAAAGTAAGTCTTTTGTCCCTGATTTTACGTGAGAACATTTTACATTCAGGGTTCGCTCAGAATATAAAAGCTGAGATTCAACACAGGGTGTGAAAAATGAACCTGAAGAATTGCTGACTGGACTTTGTAAAGTTTCAGATAACATAAACAGTTGTGTGACAAAGAGAAGTTATGTCTAAGAGAAAACAGGAATATTAATACTAAATTAAACATCAACCTACACTGCTCAGAAGCAGTGGTGGTCTTTTAGCCCTCATTAACATGCATTCCCTGCTGCCCTTCGCTGCAGGCTTTTCTCTGGAGTCTGTAACTTTCACAATAAGATGGGCATTAATTCCCTAAATAAATAAATAAATAAATAAATACATAAATAAAAATCAAACCAGCAATCGGCTTCACTCCTAAGTCTTTTTTTTTTTCCACATTTCTTATCTATGCTAAAGTTTTGGGAAGAAAAAAGAATGACAATAACAATAATAATAATAATATGAGTGGCCTGTTCAGACACAAACTCAGACAACTTTGTGCCTAAGTTACAGATGGGCTGGTTAGGAGGGCACGGTAACAGGTGCAGGTTTATTACTGCTTTTCTGGCACAAAATTTATCTGCAAATCTCTTCTGCAACTATTCTTTATAAAATAGTTCTAGCCTTGCTATCCCAGACAGCACATGAGGTCTGATCACTTTCCTCGTGGGTACAGGGCAAGGAAGTTTTCCATCACAAGTTTTCCTAACTCTGTCTCTTTTCTACTATTAAAAATACATCTTTCAGCCCTAAATTATGTATTCTTTAAAAGGTGATAAGTTCTATGTTCTTCATAGGAAGGACAGGCACTAACACAGCTGGAGTTGGAAACCCCCGCTTCTAGACCATAAACTTCGAACTAAATTAAATTTTAGGGAATTAAAAGTAGTACTCTTCCTCTGAGATTAGTAACTTTTTACTTCTCTACCTCCTCTAATTTTATAGACAACTTCATAACATGCAAGGATTGAGTCATAAAAGCTGTGCCGTAGCTCACGTGCAGAGGTTGGTTGTAACAACTCAAAAACCTGCACGAGACCCAGCGCTTCTGCCTAAAAGATTTTGTAAGAAACCACACAGTGAAGTGCACCCGGTCCCTTCTGCTTGCTCTGCCTTTTCCCAGTGCCCACGGCTCCTCTGGAATAGCGAAAGAAATGTGTTAGTCTCAGCACCTGAATTTTTTTTTTTTTTTTTTTGAAGTCTTTATTACTGTAATTCACTGACCTGCCGCATTGTAAGCCCTGGCAATATAGATCCCTGCACTGGGCACCCTGCGCTGGTACTGGATCTCTCTGGAGAGGCTGCTTTGGTGGGGATTTTTTTGCAGAAAGGGAGTTTTTCTTTAAAAAAAAGAAAAAAGGAAGTGTAATCCGTGTGGGCTGCCTGTCACAATCACTGCTTTCCTCTCCTAACAGCAGGGAGAAGGTGAGACCATCCTCTGCTCACCCGACTGTTGTGTTAACTTCTATACTGGGCTGGGAAGATTTCCATAGGGTAACCCCCGGAACAACCAGGCGCGATGCACAGGTGGCCCTTACAAAGGGATACGCTCAGCTATGGTTTTATTTGGATTCCTGGAAAAGCACATAAATCACGACACTGCCCCACGTACGTATGCCCGACCCCTTCCTTAACTTCTTGCATGAAAATGTTATTTCTGAGCCTGTGGAGCAGGTGTACATACAGTCGTGAAGCTCGTGGGCAAAGACACACTGACTGCATTATTTCTCCCTCAGAAAACTGAAAACCCGAGCCAGGAGATCCCCCAGCCCAGCTCCCCCCTCCTCCAGGAGGAAATAAGCATTTCCTTAAAAATGTTCTATTTTTTTTTTTTTTAAATCCTCTTCAGATTCAGATTGTCACTAAATATAGAAACTCTTGTAGCCACACAAACCGTGCATCGCCCCACAGCTGCTCATTTGCAATTTGTTCCTGCACTTAAAAATCTCTTAATGCTACAAATAAACTTTGGGAAAGTTACATCCCAATAAACAATGAGGTGTTGTTTAAAATTACATGTGCTACTGTATTATTAGGTCTCTACCGACACTACAATTATCTTTTGAAGCTGGCAATAACGCATTAGCTGTTCAGTCAGATGCCGAAATAGACTGGTGGATAAGCCCTCTGCCATTTTTATGAATGGAAAATATTTTAAAAGATTGTTTCCACTTTCTTCTTTGTCCTCTCCCCCGAAAGGAGCCCCCGCGCCGGGACTCTTTCCCCACGTCACTTTAATATTCATATATTTTATCCATACATTGCGATACATGATTAACTGCCTCCCCCCTACCACACACACATCGCCCCAAACAATACAGATACTTATTGGATTAACTACTCAGTCCTCGCTGGAAGGAAAGCGGTATCCGTGAGCTCTCGCTTTTATTTGCACGTACAGTTGTAGATCTGTGGCATGACAACAAAAATAAATAATAATTAAAAATAAAAAAAAAGTGGATAATCCCTACGCAGGAGCGCAGTGTCCACCGCAGCATCCGCCCGCTCCGCGGCACCATTTTTACTCGCCGAGGGAGTTCGCACCGCGGCGGATCCTGCCCGGTTTTGCCCGATTCCTGCCCGGTTTTGCCCGATTCCTGCCCGCTCCCCGAGCAGCCGCTGCCCGGCTTGGGCGACCGTGATGGGCGTCGCAAGCTCCTCGTCCTCCGGGCCCCCCCTCCGACACAGCCTTGGCACCGCATCGGGGGTGGGGGGAGAGAAAATAGAGGAGCGGGGTGGAAAGAATTAAAGCAAAGCCTTTAAAGTTTGCTGCTTGATTTTGGTCTGCCTCTGGATTATTTGGGGGAGGTGGGAGGGAGGGGGGAATAAATAAATAAATCTCGCAACCTGCCAGCTCTGCCTTCCCAACGCTCTCCAAGTCACTGGTAGCCATTTTCATCTAAGGTACAGAAGGAGGAAAGAAAAAGGAAAAAAAAAAAAAGCCAAAAAATCTTTAAGAAAAAGCACCCCCAAAAAAGGAACCAAGACAGGAAAACCCCGTGGAGCAGCGCAGACCGGGGCCGCTGCAGCCGCTCCGCGCCCGCGCAACCCCCGCCGCTCGCTTCCCCGGCTCGCGGGCTGCCGAGGTTATTTTTTCCCTGTATTTCCGCCCCCCCCGGTTTTTTTTCTTTTCTTTTTTCTTTTTTCTTTTTTTTTTTTTTTTTTCCCCTTTCCCCCTCTCTCTTTTTCCGCAGTCTCCGTCCCGCGCTGGGCGAGTCCCGGCAACCCGCGCCGGCGAGGAGCTGATTTATCGCTGCTCCAGCCCCGGCTCGCAATTCTGTCACTGTAAATCACGCACATGCGGAGAGCGGGAAGGTTTTGGCCAGCTCGGAGCCCCCTCCCCCGCTCCCCCCCCCAAAAAAAAAAATTAATAAAAAAATATAAATAACGGAAAGAAAAAGGTGAGGGGGGGAGAAATCCAGGGGAGAACCGGCGCCCCCCAACCCCCGCCGCAAAATAAAGTCTCAATAAAAGTGGCGGGGGCGGCGCGGAGGGCGGGAAGGATGGAGGGATGGAGGGATGGAGGGAGGGGGGCACCTGGCAGCCGCCGCGCCCCCCCGCGCCCGCCCCCGCCGCTCCCCGCGGCGCCTCCCGGGCCCGGCTCCGCGGCGGGGGGTGCGGGGGGACCCCCGAGCTCTCCCGCCCAGCGTGGTCCTGCCTGCCAGCGCTGCAACCCGCTCGTACATGTGCGTATCCACATATATCCCCATCCCATATGGATGTGGCTGTGGGAGGGTTACACGTTCCCATGCTGGAGCTGCAGCATCCTCCTCGGCGGCGGTGGGATGCAGACCCCCGGGCAGCCTCCAGCTCTCCCAGATCCTCAGGCAGCCTCCAGGTCTCCCAGCCCTGCAGCAGAGGGGCTCTGTGCCAGCCGGGTGCAGCAACTGCGGTACCCCAGTGTCCAAGCACGGCTCCCACCACCCAGGAATCAAATCCATAAGGCCAAGGATCCCCTGGCCCTGAGAAATTAGGGTATCATGGCTTGGGACTGCAGCTTGGCCTCCCCCCACCATCCCTGTTAGGCCCTGCAGTGGCTTTGCCTGTTATTTCCCATCACAACCTTTAACAGCAGAGAAAGAAGGAAAATCAGTATGAAAAGTGTTGGTGGTATCACTACAATTCAGGGGTTGGCACAATCCCTGGGGATTTTGTCCCAATGTGGGGTCCCCTTGGCTTCGCCCAGGGTCAGGGCAGGGTTGCAGGGGAGAAGTTTCAGGAATGCCTGAATTCCACCAGCTGCACTGGCAAGTCACTGAGACTTGCACTGCTGAGCGAGGGAGGAGTCACTCCTGAGAGCAGGACGGTCGCATGCCGCTGGAGATGCTTACACGGCTAATAAAATCTGGGATAAGCCCCCCAGCAATAATGCAGCACACAGGGCAGGAGGCTGAAACTGTTTCCTGCCACTGCACTGCAGCATCAAACTCTGATTTTCACGCAGCTCCCCTCGTTAAATTCAAGAAATATCTCCAGATTTTCAGTTTGCTGAGCTCCAAACTTTGGTGCTAGTGACTTCTGCCCTGCTTGGCAAAGGGAACCTGTGGGCCGGCCTCCTGCATGTGCAACACAGAGAGAACACTGAATCTCCAAGGAAAGTCCTTCCCTATGGTTTAGAAAATCAGTAAGCCGAGGAGAAATGTATAGAGCAGAGGAAAACACTGGACACCTGAGTGGAAGGAGAGAGTGACCATGGCCAACTGCAGTCCCTGTCCAGTGGAGACTCCAGGGAAGCTGCTTTTCCCTCCTTGCAGCAGTGCTGCTGTTCCCAAAGCTTTTGAGACATGAAGAAGGTCTACAGGGAAAGGACCAGTGCTGGTGTTTTCAATGCCCTCCACCCAGGGGACTACAAAAGAGGCAGCATCCATATACCCCCTCTTGCAGAGGGGCTCTTCCTTCCTGCCGGGACCCCTGTTCTTCACCTCATCCCTTTGGATGGTTTTTGACATCTTGGGGAAGCCAGGGTAGGGAGGGGGACAGGTACCCCTGTGTCCCAGGTGCCCCAGCACACAGGTAGCCCGGCACAAGCACAGATACTGCTGATGCACAGGTGCCCCAGCGCTCAGACACTCCAGGACGCAGGGATCCCAGGACAACACAGCCACCTTCACATGGATACCCCGGCACACAGCTACCCCAATATGCCGCTACACCTGCCCACAGGTACCCTGCTACACAGGCACCCCAGCACAATGTAGCCCAGTATTCAGACACCCCAGTACCCCACCATGCACACTGGAACCCAACACATGGCTGTACTTGAACAGGGATACCCCGAAACACAGCCCCCGGCACTCAGGTACCCTGGCACTCAGGTACTCCATCAGCCCTCTGCCATGCCATGTCCCCTGTGTGGCACCAGGGTGGGCTCACCGAGGTTTCTACTGTTCCCTGGAGCAGGTGAGGTTCCCAAACGTCAGGAGCCTTACTCCAAAGGCAATGCCAAAGGCTTTTAAAAATTCCTAGTTGACTTCATTTAAAAAGTGTGAGTGTAGGAAATAACGAAGGTTGCTTCCCCCTGTTGCCACAAATTTGCATTCAGCCCACGGACAACGGCAGCAGGGCTGCAGCGTCGCTGGATTTCTTTGGAAGAGTTACCAGAGGCCTGCGAGACAGCTGGAATTCATATTAGAATATTTTTAACGTGCTCTTACAAATACTTTGGCATACGCCTATTCCACTCCTTTTAATGATGTTGACTTCATTTCCTTTAATACGGGGCGAAAAAATGCTACACCAACAAGACTTAATTAAATTAATAAGAAGAAACAATAATAAATAATCCCAGTTGCGTTCCTGCAGGGTTGCAAAATACAGATCGGAGGGTCGGGGTGGTAACACCCAACAACTTTCGCAGATGGGTTGTTCAGGCCGGCGCATCCCTGGGCCCCTGCTCTCCCCGCCGCTCCCACTTCCCGTGTGCGATGCGGTGACAGAGGGGCTCGGGGGGGGGCCGGGGGTGCGCGGACGGGAAGGGACGGGGCGGGGGGCGGGGGCTGTCCCCGTGCCCGCGCACCTGGGGGTGTGCGCGCACCTGCCCGCGCGCCCCCGCCGCGTGCCCCCGCCCCGCGCGGCACCGCCCGCCCGGGCCCCGCGGCGCCCCCTGGAGGCGGCCGCGCGCGCCCCGCCCCGCCCCGCCCGCCGCGCCACCGCCCCCCCCCCCCCGCCTCAGCGGCGCAGCGCCCCCTCCCGGCGGGAAGCGCGCGGGCGCCTGAGGGGGCCGCCGGGCCCGGGCGGCCTTTGCTGCCGAAAGCAGCAAAAATACGGCAAAACCGGGGAAAATACATCCGTGTTAAAGCCTCCGGGCACCTTCGCCCTCGCTTTGCCCGAGGTTTCCGTCAGGCAGGGTGCGTGTGTCCGATGTCAGCAGAGCCAGGCTCTCTCTCTCCACCCGTCTGCCTGTGGGGAGGGGAAGGTGTGGGGTGGCCCCTGCTCCTTCCTCCGTAATTCCAGAGAGGTTTTGGAGGAGAAGAGGGGGTGCAAATGTTACATTTCCCTAGGGGAAACCATTTCCCACCTTTCCTGCAACCCAACCCATCGCTGGACACCATCAGTGTCCCATGTGTGGGGCAGATCCCTGTCCCCAGCGGGTCAGGGAGGGATGCTTGTGCCCTGCAATTGGTGCTGAGGTTCTTTCTGTTATTTATCCAAAGGGTGCTTTGTCATGAGACCGAGAAGATCTCCCATGGGAGACAGGTATGCTCAGAAAAATGGAAGGTGGGCAGGTGGCTTCAGCTTGGGGGAACATTAATACACAAGGACAGGTCTCAGGCTGATGGATGTGTGCTGCCTCCACCTGCTAATTCACACCAGCTGTTGGCGTGACCTATTCCGCCAAAGGTCCTAAAGGTGCTTCGTCCCCTTTCCCACTCCTAACCAGCCCAGTAAGGGCAGATCTGGTCACTTAATGCTAATGCCTGTAAGGGTTTCAGAACTCAAAAGTATTTATTGTCTGTTCAGTATTAGTATGTTCAAGTTTTAGCTCTAAAATGCTGCAAACTCTTGAATAATAATTGCCTGTAACCTTAAGTCTACCACCTTTCTGTCTTCAGCCTCAGCAAAGCAATCCCTCTGCACCGGGAGTGTTGCCTTGAAGGACACTCCCTGTTATCTCCCTAAGTGACACTGATGTAAGCACAGGAGGACGAAACACTTCATGTTGGAGGTATAGGTGCATGTATATACCACAGTATTGCTATAACCGCCTACAGAAATGTTAACATTGATTTTAAAGGAAAACTCTGCACAGGATTTGTGATATTTTCCTAGGGCTTTCTGTGACTGGCTTCCAGAACCTCAGGAGAAAACTTCAAACTTTAGGGATTTTAACCTGACAGAGAGCTTTCCAACGTGCTCCACAGAAATGTTTCCTGGCTGCTTCTGTGACTGCCTCTCCTGCTGGTGTTCGCTGAGACAAAATACACATTTTTACCCGACCGGCCCATTTTTTTTTACCCAAGTAATAAAATATGACACTAGAGGGCGGCCTGTTAATGTAATTCAATAATGAAGTTGCAGCGACTGCACATGGAGACGCAGCACTGTCCCCTGCTTGGAGCCAGGGCTCTGGCTGGAAGCAGGTCTGGGAACGCCGCCTTCCCCCGCTCTGAGGCAACCACCACTGCTCCAAGACACGGGGAATATCCTGAGTGTAATACCAGAACCCAAAATAGTGACTATTCCTAAGAAGTGTGATTTTCCAGCAGACCCACGTGACTGCGCTGTCTCATGAGCAGTCCTGTGTTCAGCACTCAGTCCTGTGTGGAGAAGGATGTGGCAGGAGCGATCCTGTCCATTCTCCCGTGAGAAACCCATGTCCTGCCCCAAACCATGGCTCCTAGTTTTGCAGGTAAGGGACAGCGCTGCAGCTGCAGCTCGGTTTTAGCCGCCTGCACGGCAGTTCAGTGAGCACAGTCCCTGTTGGTGGCTGGCTCTCAGGCTCTGCACAGCCTTCCCGTGACTGAGGTGGTCTCTTACCATTCCAGAGACCGGTTTCCTTGTGTCAAATGAGGTTAATAGCTGCATGCAATTTAATTAATTAAAGACTGGGAATATTTTTAGAACACCAGGCGCAGTATGTGTCAGAAATACCAGGTATTATCTGAGTATGCAGTGCTGGCGTTATCGATATTTACATTTTGTACCGCCTGGAAGCGAGGCTCTCCTGGTGGGAGGCTGCCAACAGCAACACCTCTTCCCCCCAGATTTAGGATCTGTGTGTCAAGCGTGAGCCAACAGGCACAAGTGACATCAGGCAGAGGTAAGGCCAAGGACACAAGGTGACGATACACTGTGTGCTGGCAGACACCAGTGATGCTGGAGGCTGTCACACATGGACCACACCACAGGTGGGCTTAAGGTATTCTCAAGAGGCTTTCAGTGCTGTGAGCCTATCAAAGGTAATTCAGCATGTTCCCCAGAGAACATTTTAAGATGAATTTAACTGAGACTTTCTTATTGTCTGCAGCAGAAATTGGCCTGGAGTTACAGATGGAAAGAACTTAAATAAGTGGCCGCTTTCCTGAAAGCTGATGTTCCTTAGCATTTAGCAATAACGTGTCCTCGTTTTTTGCTAAATTGCAAACGAGCAATTAATTCTTCAGCACTTGTGCAGAATACTTTAAAAATGGAAACATGAAAGTCTTCTATTAAAATGAAGTTGATAGTATGCACCTGCCACTAATGTACTGTACACTGTGTCTTCCACTCATTATAGTGATGATTTGGGTTGAGATCAAGTGTCATATAGTGAAAATCACTTCAACATGTGCCTGTTCATATGCATAAACTCCTGTGTACCAGATGGCAAAATATAATGACATCTTAAACAGCTAATTGCATAAACCTTGTAATGCAGATAATTGCTGAACCAAAGTATGAGTTAATAATTTCCCACTGTATTGCCTGGCTTGACACTAATTCTAAAGGAAAGTTGTGACAATTCTAACACACTGAAGTTCACCAAGCGGTAATTAAAACTAGCACTTAAAATCATTCGACTTTCAAACCCTTAATTACAATTCAGTGGAATCACTTTGTAGAAATCTAACATTTATAGATAGTTACATGATAGCTGATATTTCATCATCATTCCTTTCATGGTGGTGTTCTAAGGCAGACTTCAGGAAGCGTGTAGCTCTCCCTGGAAGCTTAAGGTTGTACTGGTTTCTATACCAGTGGTCACTGGGAAACACTTGGAAAACAGTGGCCAGGACTAGGAGTTTTTCCACAGGCTATGCTTAAGGCAGCATGGCAAGTAGTCCTTTTTAATCACCTGATGATATATAAATGTAAATAAGCATTAAGCCACTACAATGAAATGTATCAGCTTTCATAGCGTGGGTTTAAGAATTGAATTGTTGTGGTTGGTTTGATAACACAACGTACTGACCTCAAAGCCAGGCCTCTAACACATCCTGAGCTGTTACTGTGTATTGGAAAAGCTGCCATGAAGAATGGAAATAGAATTAATGACGGTAAATACAGTTTTAGGAGAAATAAGCCTTAGCAGACAAACGCAATTTCTTTCTTTGATGAGGCGCATCAAATAATATGATGAAGGTAAAGACTGAATGATAAAGGTCAATGAAGAGATGTGATATTCATTTTTTAATGGAGATTAGAATTAACACTGTGTGATATTCCGATCAAAAAGCATTAGAAATACCAGCAGAGCATGCACTAATTAGATTAGGAATTGGCAAACAGCCTGTTAAAAAGTAGCTATGAATCAGGAGTTGTTATCAAACGGGAGAGTTTTACCAGGATCAGCATCAGGTCAGATGCTAGTCAATGTTTTCTTCAATGATTTGGATGTAAACACTGTAAATTCACAGCTGATAAATCTGAGGGTGACAGGAACATTGGTGGAGTGACAGACAGCGATGAGAATGACACTCCAAATGATCTCAGTTGCTTCATGAGCTGAGCCCATTCAAACACAATTGCTTTTAATACAGACAATACAAGATTATGTGGTTTCTAGTGCTCACACTTTTAAAAAATTGTTGGAAAACTGGAGAGGGTGCAGAAGAGAGCCACAGAGAGGATTTTAGGGCTGAAGAAAGTGCTTAATGGTGAAAGACTTAAAGCGCTCAATCTGCCTTGCTTACTGGAAAGAAGACTGGGACGTGACATGAGTGTAATGTGTAAGTATTTAAGTATCTACAAGATGTGTCTGGAATTATCTGCTGGATACTGACGACATTTTTAATCTTTCAGAGAAAAATGGACAACTGCAAGTTGAAGTCAAACAAACTCAAGTGAGAATTTAGGGGGTTTTAATAGCCAGAGTAGCTGAAGGCTGATTTTCAAGGCGCAAAGTAGATGCTATCTTTTTTTACATTTTGTTTTCAAAGCAAGACCAGAAGACCTGTGGTAACTAAAACCAAGTGAGTGCATTTAATGCAGGGACAATAGCACACAATAAGTTGTCATGTATCAAGGGGCTTTCTCTAGCCTTCAGTGCTGAGTCTATATACATCAGCAGTCATTGCATAAGCATTTGGGAGCAGGAACGTACACCTGTGCAATGGAATAATCAAGTAATAACAAGCCTAACACATTTCATGGGCTCTCCAGACTCAGGCCAGGTGTGCAGATATCGCACATTCATATATCTCTAATAACGTATTATTTTTAAAAAGAGACAGTTTGTGTGCTGCTGGAGCTACACAAACCCCCCCAAAAGCAGCCCCCTACCAGTAGATCTTTCAGCCCTTGCCTGCCTCCTGGTATGAAATGGCTGATTCCTCAGAGTTCTGTGCCTCTGCTCTGTGGCAAAGGAGAAGCAGTGACCACATCCCTGGCCGTCTTCCACCTGGAAGCCTGTTTTATGCACAATGTGAATCAGACATTCCTGGATGGGAGTGGGTTACAGGCAGAATATTAGCCTGAAACTTCACCCCAAGCCTCTTCTTCTGATACAATTCTGTCTCAGCGATTGATTACTGTAAGAAATGCTGCCAAACACTTGTCACGCTGCTCACACAGCTCTCTTCTGCTCTGGTCATACACACTCACCACAGCAGTTCCCTATGTGTTGCTTGCATCCTACACACTTGCTCCTCTCTCAATACCCAAAAAAACTGAACAACTGTCAAAGCCATGAGCAGGCAGTAATCATTTCAAGACTCTCCAGTACCATCTCATGGTGCCTCCAACTACAGCTCAATCTAATGCAGAAGGAAGAGAAAGCAGGGACCTCATCCCATTTCCTTCAGCTCTGGCATGTTCTTGGAGGTCTCCCATCTAACTTTGGATGGAGCACAGTTCAGCCTAGCCCCTGACCAAAGCTGGGAGCTATACTCTACCAAATCCAATAGCACAGACAGTTCTGTGCAAGGCTCAGCACAATCCTCTCTGCCTTTTAACATATTTATTAGCCCATGAATCATAACTAACAGGTGTCTACGTTGTTACTAATTTTACAGACAGATGTAACTGGATCTGATATGAAATACTTTAATGATCAGGTCTCCTTTACTGCTCCCTGCAGTCTTTCCAGCCACCCCTGCTGTGGATCGACAGCCCTTTCCTCTGTGGGAGCAGCACTGCCATGTACAGCTGGTGAGGATCAGGCTGTTTTTCCCTAGAGAAAGATACTCCAGGGAAGATGCCATTTCTGACAGTTAAAACATTTTCAGTTTATACTAAGCATCCTCTGTAAAACCTCAGCTCAAGGTGATTGTGTCGAGCTCTGCAAAGTAACTCCATTCAGCAGAGCTCACAGGGCATGTGTGGTACATGATGAAATGGCACTTTTTTGTGTGTTCACCTCCTAATTATTTACCTGAGGTGGTCCCTCAGCTGTCTGTAGCTAGCTGGAGTTACAGCCTTCCCTCACACACTCCACCAGCTGCATGGAACATGTGCCTCCAGGTGGTCCTGGATGGTTTTCCCAAGAGGACTATTCTTCAGGGAAATTTAGGTACAAAATTCTGTGAGATTCATGCATTTCATTCATTGCTCACATGTGTAAATGCAGAATGTCATTGATGGTATCTGCCCCATAACTACTACACACTGTTCATAGAAGAGACACTGATAACTCTATAACAAACCAAAGCAAAAAAAGACACCGAGCAGCATTATTAATTGATAACTCAAATGCAAAACATTTAAGGGACATTGAAATCGTCAGTGATAGCAAAACCTGGACAGCTCAACAGTCTCAGGGACTTAGGCAGAGATCGATGCAGTGGCTGAGGACCTGCCTTTGGCTTGCAGTGATGCTGGTGATCAACTCGGAGCAGAAAATTGTCCCACCAATCAACTCAGCATCTTAAAATGAAATACGAGCTGAAATTAGGTGATGGGAAGGATGTTATCTGAGAAACTTCTTTTTCTTTAAAATATCTGATAGATCCAGGACGTGGTGGTACAACATGATGGTGACTTATTTCTCAGTCTGTGAGTGTAAATTCATCTTCCTCTTTTCTTTCAATATGAAGAAGTCTTGGAAGTCGAACCTGGGGGTAGATTATCTTCCAGAAGTAGAAATCTAGAAAACAAGGCAAAATATGTTGTCACGTCTCTTTACTGCTCCTTGCAACATTATTTCCTGCTTAGGATTTCTAGATACTTATTATATCAATGCACTTGTAGAGTGAAAACAATTTCTGATCATGGGTTTTATCAAGACAGAATTCAGTACTGAAAACATAGCATGCATTTTGAGTTTTATTAACAAATACTGCTTAAATTGAATCTCTCCCCATCATTCCCTTTCTAGCCAGGATTCAGTAACATTCAAATAGTCCCAAGGTAATAAATATTCACTAAAGAGGAGCATAACTCAGAGTTCTCCTACCTGGCTGTGGTTGTTTGGTGCTCTTCAGAGGAGGAGCCATCTTCTCATCTTGTCTCCTCTTCTCTCCAGGAGGTTTTTAGGAAAGGATCAGCCATCATATTTTACCTTTTCCTAAAAATGCATGCCTGTCTTTGCCATGCCTCATATGTGTTCTGATATCCAAAGACAGCGGAGACAGACTGAAAAATCTGTTGGTAGGTAGAGAAAACACTCTGGGAGAAGTGGGCCTCCAGATTCTGTTCTCCATGGAGCAGTTGCTCTCTGCCATTACTCTGGTTAAAAACCTTATAATAAAATACAGTGTCATCTTAGAAGGGGAATTTGCTTCCAGAACTGGTGAAAATCACTGGAGATCTGTCATTTCTCCAGATGAACACCTGGCAACTGATTTTCTTTACCCTCCCTAATTTGCCTTTGATTTCTAAGACCCTAAGGCACTTTAGAGATCAGAAAATAGTTCAGTCTATAAAAAAGAAATGCACCTCTCTTCTTAGCATTGGTTCTCAATTTGTTCTTTCATGCACTGCTATCACCATGTGTAATTACTTGCAGGTGTCAGCTGGAACGTGGTGTCTTTTGTCTTCTCAAGTGCTTTGGCCAGCAGGGACCTAACAAGCTTTGGTTTGCTGTGATTAATAGGTTGGCTCTTGGTCTAAATGACCACTGGAAAAGGACATCCTGTAAGATAAGAGCTTTCACTGTCAGTCATATGGATTGCTTCACCTTGGAATGTTCCAAAACAGCATTGCTGGAACAATTTGGACCTGGGTCTGAAGCCAGTGAGACTTTCGTAGACATGCAGGACTCTGCAATAACTTTCAATTCAGTGGTTGAATTCCACTATGGGCACCAGAACAGGCTAAGAAACCAGTGATCTTGATCACAATTAGGCCTGATTTATATACATTATTTGCTTATCATCTATTCCATATCCCATCAATTTAGGTTCTTAATATGGGCACTTATCACAGCAGTGATTGCTGTCTGCTCTGTTAATTGATGATTTCATTGTTCATTGCACCTATTTATGTGTGGCTGTCAGGAAGGGTTTTGTTGTTTCAGCTATGTGAGCATAAGTAAGAACAGCTCTCCAAATCATCAAAATGGCATTCAAAAATCCTCAAAATCTCCAAAATGGGATTTTGAATTAGGTAGTGGTTTCAGGAAAACATCTGAAGATTGCCTACAGAAAGAGAACAAATTCTTTAGAGATTTTTGTTGTCCAGCAGATTGGCTGCTGGAGGCTTTTCAGGTAGCAAGGAACCTTTCCCAGGAAGCTTCTGCAAGGCTCTGACATTTATAGAGTGGCTGTCGGTGTTGCATAATCTCAGGAGCATCATTATCATTGACCTATTGTAGAGCTGCCACTATTTCATGTCCTGTGTTCTTCAGCAGAGCAATGCTTATCTGTGCTTTTCTTAACTCACCTCTTGTTGGTAAGAGCTTTTTTCTGTGTCTCTTGTTTCTATTTAGGATATAGAGCAAGAGGAAGATAAAGAGGCTCTAAAAATTAGAGAACTTGGAGTTATGAGCTGGTTTTATAAATTTTGGGCAGGGTTAATTTCTTAAAGATAATTCTCATTTTGTATTTAGTTCAAATAACAGATTCTAATGCTGTTTAAATTTTGCTGCATTTTTAACCTCCATTATTTTTCAATTTCTTTAAATTGTTTGGCTTGTTCACAGCACTTTTTAAGGCTTCTTCCCCTAGACTATTTTATCGTGGCATTTGAAGTGATCTCTGTATAGTCAAACACTACTTTATGCAGATCCCATTGGGGCTATTCACATACCCATATGTGCACGCAGTTCCCACTAATGCTTGTCAATGGGACTTAACATATGAGCATGGACATGAGAATAGACCCCTTGCTGGGCACTTGACTAGATGGGGGTTTTTTTTTTGATGTTGATCCAGATCACTCACAGCAAACGTGGCTGTTATTAGAAATCACTGCACTTAACAGGACCACCGAGTGCAACCTCCCTTCCCTTCTCCTTCTTCCACACTGGAGCTGCTTAGTGGGGTTTGCAGGCTCATGGTAAATATTACTTAGACACAAACTGGAATCCAAGGTTAATGCATAAAGTAGCTTTATTCTGTGTGTTCCCTTCTGTTTGCCATGAAACAGTATACAGTTAAGTCACTCCATTAAAGAAAGGGCAGGTTTTTAGGGAATTAAGTGGGACTTGGATGTGTGTGGCTCCACCTAGGCAGGATGGTTGGAGCTTTAACACCCAGTACTTATGAAAACAAATGGAAAGCTGAGCTAACTTTGAGTTTTACATTTTATTTCCGTGTACCTGTTTTTAGCATCTTTTGTGGTTCTTGTAACTGTGGGCTCCCCACTCTGCTGGAATTCACGTGCCTATAAGTTAAGTGATGACAGAACATTTTCCATCGTGAAGTTGAAGTCTTCAATATGTTTTGTAAAACTAATGCATCTTGTGCCATCTGCAAGCCCACTCCACTGCGCAATTCAGGGAGATGCAAATGTTGAATCAGTATTTTTTGTTAACCATATGAAAATAATTAGTGATTTCAGAGTAATTTGTAATGAAAATGTGTCCACATCTGAAAGAGGAAATGACCAAGTCAAGACATGTTCTCTCAATTTCTTTTCTGCTAGGAGGTTTCCTGCTTTTAAGCCACACTTTGAGATTTTGGATGGTTGTTTTTTTTTTAAATGTATGATCCTTGGAGAAGTTTACTGAGCTATAATTCTGGGTGCACTAGGGACCAATGAACTGAAGTAAAGTCAAACATGGGCAGGAAGCACAGTGTTTCAATAGCCAGCCCTTCAGGAATTAATTTACTTAGTTTAAATCTTTACTTTCTACTTCACTCCATGCTTTCAGGTTTTCCCTACTGGCACTAGAAGCATGAACAGGCCTCTAACAGTACCAGGATAAAACAGTGTCTGTTTTCCAGAGATCTGGTGCTGATCCCCCCAGCTACAGTGCAGGCAGAACCTCGTACCAGGGCAGAAATCTTGAATTTAATCCCTGTGGACATCAGACTGACCTCTGGTTAAACTGGGGCCACATCTCAGGACAGAACCAAATAAGAGCAATTTCAGCACACAGTAACTCACAGTTATCCATCTCCCAAGGCTGGCTGGTCAAGGTTGGCCAGTCTTTAAAGCTTGAATTTCAGTGCTCATAAATTTACCTGTTATTAACCATCAGAAGACATTTTCCAAAATTCATGTTTTTGTCAGGCTGATTTCCTTCTAGAAAACTTTTACTCAAACTAATTCATCTATTCATAAGAAAGGTTCTAGGAAATATTTTTCAGTGTTACTGTTCTCATAGTTTGACCCTGTAAAGGTCTGATAACATCCTGGTTTGAAAGCAACAACCAGGAGACTGGCCTACATCATCTGTTTCTCAAGAAATGTTTTATGGAAGTCTCAAAAATCCATCAAATCTCAAAAGCCTTTACAAACTTCACATTTGCTTGTGCTCAGCAAAAATTTTACAGCATTAAACTGCAAAAGTTAGAGCAGGTTTTACAGGGAGGAGACACCATTTGGGCAGAGTGCACAGCCTCTGTCTTGCCATGCAGGGAGTTCATGAACACCTCTCTACAATGTTCTTTCAAATATTTGCTAACTTCTGGGTGCTCAGTCTTGCATTCCCAGGATGTCCTGTGAACATCTCCACTTCATATGCAATTAAATGTCATTTACAAAGCAGGTAATGAGTTAAAATAACCGTGCCCCTGTTGCTTAGGAGGAAGTATGTCTCTTAGCTGGTACTAATGGATGGCAGCTATTAGTTACTCCTACATTAAGGTGCATTCATATTGAAATTTTCTACTGTCATTACAATGCATTTGATTAAAATGCATAAGAATTACACACTAAATATCATGTGGCTGGATGGAAGCGTAATTTAGCTGAGTCTGCAGATGCAGTCATGCAGGTGTTTCTGTAATTCTGATTCACTTGGTAAAACTGTTGATGTTCAGTGGCCCTCAAATCACATAACCATCTGTGGTTCAGTTCCTTGTGAAAGGAATTCCTTGTGCCTTTTATCAAATATGATCACTGGATTCCGAAGCAAAACTTTTGTGAATTAGGCAACGTTTAAATGTTGGGTGTTTTGTGAGGAGGAGAGGTATTACATACATCAGGTATTTCAGCTTGCGTTTGTTAACCACAGAGCTGCTGCAAGAAGAGGAGAAATCCTGGGGTCTTTGTGGGAACCTTGTCTCACTCCAAGGAAGCATTATGCTCTCTTAAAGAAAAATTAATATGTAAGTCTGGATTGTGTCTGATTTGAGGTTTTTGAAAGTAAAAAGTCTGGTCTTATGCATCTCCCTAACAAAATGTGCCTGAAAAGCACTGAATGTGAGTTTTTATAGTTAGAGTCGCATTTTTTGCCTAGACCTCATATCAATAAATACAATCTTAACAAGTGCAACTATTGCAGATTTAGTTTTCACAAAACACAAGATAATGCCAGGTAATTTCAATGCAGAGCCAGAGAGCTGAGCCCAACACCAGGTGGGTCCACAACTGCCAGCAGAAGCTCCTCTGTCCTTACAGACAGGCTCACGTCCCATTTCTTTGCTAGACTGAGAACTTCTCCAAGCCAGGAAGCCACAACTGGGAGCAAAAGACGAGGAAATCGGAGCAAATAGGTGAGGAAAGCAGGGACAGAGCTACAGGAGCTCTGGTTCCGTCGAAGGGCTATGGCTGGGGGTTTGCAGTGCAACTCATTGCTGACCTTGCTATGGTGTTTTCCAGCCCATAGTGCTTTCCAGGCTGGGAACATCCAGCCCTTCACTCCATTTGGAATCAGACTGACGTAACTTTTAGAGAATCACAGACTTGACATCATCTCAGAACACAGTGTAAAGCAATCTAGCTAATGTGAAGTTTTGTCTAGAAAGTCTTTCAGGGTTGAGCATAGTTAGAAAGAAAAAAAAAAAAACAAGGCAGAATCACAGGTGGTTTCCTCTTTACCTCAAGGATCACTGTGTTTACATATTTTGAAAAAGTGACTGAGCTAATTTATAAGAGACTTTTATTTTTAAGGAAAAATAAACACCTCACAAGAATTTTAGTCCATCAGCAACATATGGAAATGAGAAAAATCTGTCCTCAGTTGATGAAATATTTATTTATCATTGAAATTCCAGACATTTGCATCCAATGTAAGGGCAAAACAAATCTTATGCATAACCTCCTAGAGAATTCTGTTAAGAGCAGTTTTGGATACCTGTAAGTAATTACGCGATCACATTCTCTAACGGATTTAATTTGGGCCAAGTAGCAACTACTGTATGTCCAAAAAGATAATGAATTAAAGCAATGCTTTGGCATATCCCCTTTCTGAAATGTTAGCAGCCTCTCAAGTGACTTGAAAAATGGGCTTCAATAAATGGACAGGAAAATATAAGCAATTAAATTCAATCAATAAAGCTGTCCTTGACCAAAGTCCAAACATTAAAAACAACTCCAATTGAATTATGAGAAATCCTTTTCTGATTTTAACTAGATTAGTTTAATCACATGTGCATTGAAGTTGCGTGCCATTCCTCACTAAGTTTATGGAAACAAAAAGCTCCGTACTGCTCCCTGTCCCTCACTTTAGCCCAGCTCTGCTTTTCTTAAGAAGAGCTTTCTTCTGATGAACAAGGTCACTCAGAGGAAAATAGCAGAGCAGGGTTCCAGGGTTCCTGGTTTCCAGTCTTCTCTCCCTTTGCTTCACTTCCACGGAACCCCTTGTCCCCATAACTACTCCATCTCTTTCTTTCCTTTTGTTGAGAAACAGAAACATTTCCAAAACCCTGAAAAATGTAAACCTCTCCCAAGTCACAAAGTAACTGGAAGGTTTTGACAGCACCTCCTCCCCCCATTATTTCTTCAGCTTTTATTCTACTATACTGATATAGCTGAGGATAAATGTACTAACAAAATCAGGAGTGCTCCAAATTATGGTGAGAATGTACATACACACAGAGATAAGCAAACTGGACAGTACAAATTCTTTAGAGGTTAAAAAAAAAAAAGACAAAAACTCAGAGACTTATGGAAAAAAATATTTTTGCAACAATCAGTTATTTCAAGAACCATTACAAATAACAGTGTGTCTATATTCAAATCCTCCCTGAGAAGTGCAGCTCAGTAGGGAAATTTGGATTTCAAACTCTCTGCTGGAGCACCTCCCTGTTGCCTCAGAGAAAACAGGAGTTCACCTCTCCCTTCCCCAGGGACCCAGGAACAGCTGACAAATAACTTCACACAAGCCAGCCAGCCTTCAGC
Source organism: Aphelocoma coerulescens (assembly GCF_041296385.1). Classification (NCBI taxonomy): domain Eukaryota; kingdom Metazoa; phylum Chordata; class Aves; order Passeriformes; family Corvidae; genus Aphelocoma; species Aphelocoma coerulescens. Next base: position 30,338,772 of record NC_091022.1, on the reverse strand, counting down.
TGGGAATCACTACACAAGTCTACTTTGCCTGCAGGAGATCCGAACCAGTAACACGCGTGAGCTAAACATTGCTTGGCTGGTTCTCTGAGCTGACCTGTGCAATGAAAGTAATCTCCTATATTCAGAGGGAGAATATAATACAAGGTTATTTTAGATCTGACCTTTCAGCCACAAAGCACTTAAGATATGAAATAGGTGGATCTGGGGAAATAATTCATAAGTAGCCAGGTGTTAGTTGAATTTTTTCTCTTAGGGGACCTGAGGTTCTTCAGCAATTCCTTCCAAAATGAAGGCTGAATTATGACAAAATTATTTTCCTCAGATAAGGGACAGTGGATCAGAAGCAAAGTCATTTCCTGTCCTGTAAGAAGAGAAGTAAAACACTGTGACCAGAAAGAGGGAGGAAAAGGGCTGGGGGCAATGGGCTTGCTGGTTCTGCAGGATGACTCTGGAGACCTTCCCATGAATGCATCCCCACAAATGCTGTATCCAGATCTTTAGTGGACACAGAGCCAAGTGTGACAAAACTTAATATGAAATACTACATTATTGTATATTGTGTACTGAATATCACAAACCAATGCCTGGCGCTGCAGTTATGAGCATAGGAAAACTCACACTGACGAAGTCTCCTACTGACTTTGTCTTGATCACATTGGCCGATATTTCAGTAATGTGTCAGGAGATCAAGGTGAGCAGAAGGATACCTGAAAAAAGCAACTCCCTTCCTTGCTGACAGCGGAACCTCTGCCTTGGACAATCTCTAGCTGTTTGCACACATACTGGGAAGCCCAAGGAGCTTGTATTCCCTTAGCAACCAAAGTTGGCACCTGTGGTATTTGTTTTCAGCGACTGACACCAAGAGTTTGAACTTACATCTGTTTTACTGAATTATGGTAAAACAGTCTTACTAACTGCAAAAAGCAGCTCTCATTTGGACAATGCCATCCAGATCCTTTGCAGCTTGTGCTGCCTGTAATTTCACTTCATGTCCCACCCAGAAATTACAGGAAACTGCACAGCACAAGGACATGACAAGTCTTGTGCAGGCTGGGTCCTGACAGCTTAACCTATTCCCAGCTTTAAAACTTGCTTATGTAGAAGTTTTCCTGATGTCTTTTATAGTTTGTTCGTAAAGGATTGTCCACGTGGTGCCTTATCACAAACTGTGGAATGAGTCCAGGAGATGGCAACAACATGAACTGCTGTGGGGGATAACAAGGACTCTGTTATGACTGGGAACGTTTGCAGTACTATAAATAACTCTATCAATATTGTGATAATGGCACTTTAAAGAGGTCTATTTTACAAGTGTTGAATGTAAGAGAGACCACAGCTGTGCTCATTAATTCTGAAGTATGCTCCTCTCTACGTACAATTTGCAGGTGTAACAATAGGAGTGTTGACTCAGTGCAGGTCTAGCTAGTGTTTGGATTAAAAAAAAGGTCACAGTAGCATGATTAGTTCTTAACGAGCCTTTATTGTGTTTGGCAGAGGGAAGGCAAATGATGATAGTTTAATTGAAAACAATAAAAGTAAAATGGAACTTTGTTACAGAATTTAGCTATACGTAAATAGCTTCTCCCCCCCAAAGAGCAAGTACCGTAATTGACAGCAGTAGATCTTTTGATAATTAATTGCAGTAAATTATCACTTGGCACAAAGAAGGCATAATTCTAATTAATTTGCAACCTTTCCAGCATAACACTGAATTGAAAATGGCACTGCTGTAATTTTTTTGAAGCTAATATAGAACTGGAGTACAAACAACATTGTGATGCTTTCTTGTGTTTCCCTTGTTTGGAGTTGAACTGGGGTGATTCGGCCCTCTCCACACAATTGCTGTACCTTGCAGGGATGACCCAAATGGGCAGGAGTTTCCTGCACAGTCAGGATTAATCTGCCACAGCATGGGATAATATAATTATGTACAGAGATCCAGGCAGAGAATGGGTTCAGCTGGGGTTCGTCTGGGACATCAGTGCCTTGATTTGAGGGCATTCGGGGCTGCACAGTGTCCCTTTCACTGTCCTTTAAATCTAGGCTTGGTTAAAAATGAAGGTTTGTGGTAATGTGGACAGGCCAGACTGTTTAAACTGAGCTCAGAACTGCAATGTCTGTCAAATCCAACAGTTAACTTACAAATGAATTTTTTTACCTCTGGGAACACAAATCCCCCTTGGCAACTCCAGGGCCGGGCTATATGGCAAGTCCTCTTGAGGAGGTGTGATGGAAGGAGGTCTGTAGAGGCAGCCAGCTCACAGCACTGGCAGCTTTTAACTTCAAGGACTGCTGAGATGCAATGGCCAACAAATCCGTCTTAAGCAGGATGCTCGGTGAGTGCTTATGGATGAGGTGCTGTTCCTCTCTTATCATAACCAGAGTTCACAGTGATGCTCCCCAGCTAATGATTTGTTAATGGAATTAAGATCTGGGCCCCAATCTGTGACTTTGCAAACAGCCCACAACTCTTCTGTGCCTCAAAACTTCTCAGTGTCCCTGGGAGATAATATTTACCTCCCGCACATCAGTGTTGTGAGAATAAATTAACTTTGGGAGAGTATGTTGAGCTCCTTGGAAAACAGTTACTAAATAAGTGCAAGTATTATCATATATTAAATCAGATCAGCTATTAAAAACAAGAACAAGTCCTCAGATCTGTAGTCTTCGCTACATCAGTTTCTCCCTCCTTTGCTGATTACTGTTAGCCTTGATAATAATGAACTCAAAGACGATATTAACAGCCTAACCTATACTATGATTTAATCTTGATTGCCACAGATCAAGGTTTGATTTAATTGCTCTAGAATTAATTAGGAAGAGAAACAAGTTATAAAAAAGAATTTTCTCTCTAAATAAAGAAACTGTTTACATTCAATTGGAGTTCATGTTGGAACAAATCATTAAGCTATAAAAGATTACATCTGGGCTAGAATTAAAGTCAAGCCGATTCATTAACCCAAATGGTAGCCCAGAGATTACTAACATGGTATTTCTGCTTTGGTGATCAAAGGATCAAGGATACATGACCAGATGACCCTAATTGAAGAAATCTCCACTGAATTTTGTAAATGAACTTGAAAGTACTCAGAAGATAGGAGTGTCAACTAGGAGAATAAATTTATCCTGGTAGCCTTACTTCATACACAAGGAAAAGGAAAGAAAAGATAATGGCACTATGGCAATACTTTATGAAGTACATAAAGCAAGAATATTTTCCTTGAGTTATGGAGGAACCTTTTCCAAATTGTTTATAGATGTCTGTTAGAGATTTTGAAATAAAGGGAATTTACAGTCAAAAACTTAGTTGCTATTGCCCTGTCAATGACCTCATCACACCTGACCTATAGGGAGTATCTTCTGCTGGGCTAGCCCATAAATCAGCCTGCAGGCAAAGCCTTTCCCTCAAAAGCTGAATTAGGTATGATAGTTTTATTGTGTGAGCTACTGTTCACCAGGGACTGAGTAGAATCTGCTGGCTGTATTTCACTGCAGAGTGCAGGACAGATGAACTCCAGCCTTGGTCCCAATGGGGAAGGTCCAAGTCTGTGCCTCACTGAACCCCTGAACATACAGACTCTCAACTCATCATTGGGAAGACCTGCAGATGCTTTGTCAAGGTAATGCTTGGAAGTATAAGCTCACTTTGTTTCAAGTTTTAAATAAGAGGGATTCACTTAAATGCTGGAAAATAATAGCTGTGTGACTTCTTTTGAAAGCCTGGTATAGACATTAGTGAAATCCTGTGTATTCCTCTGTGGACAATCAAGAGTCACTGAGCATAGGAACTTCCTGAAGAGGGAGACTATGATTCTTGTTAGAGAGGGGAGGAATTGATAACTAGTGATGGACAAACTTCAAAAGGTTCAGGGCTTGTGCTTGTTTTGGATAACCATCCGAGAGTTTTGATGCATGTCCAAAGTTTATCTGGACCTCCTGCGCCTGTAAATATTGGGATGGAAATCTTGCAAGAACAGGCTCTCTCAAGAGGTTTTTTTCTCTTTTGGTATTTTGGGCAAGCATTTTCTTGTCATGCTGGAGATACAACAAAAATAGTAATGAAAAGACATAAAACCTGTTCTGTAAGGGCACTTCATCAAGTCTAAATCAAGAATAAATATAAAAGCTTCTCTTAAAATGATTTCCACATTGCCAGACCTTCTTGTGGTTAAGAGGGACAAACTTATAAAGTAAATGGGGAGAAATATGTCCCAGCTCTTTCTGAAGCTTAACTGTGCTACAGACCTTTTGGCTTGGGTATTGCTGTCATTTAGTCTACTTTGGTACAATTGCTTTTATGTGTAACATACATAACAATGCTGCAGAGATTTTTGGACAAATAAGGTGTAGATCAAGGTAGCAGGAATACTGGCATCCTCTGAAATGTTGTCTGTGTACATGGCCATTAAATGAAATAAACCCTAATTTCCAAAGGCCAGACTTTCCATGAAATCTCATGTATGTTTGAGAAAGTTTTTATATGTGTATGCACCCATGTACTTTTCCCTAGTTCTCCATAGGCACAAAGTAGTTTATAGCTGCTGAACAGTTTAAACTGGTTTGTAGAGGAGTGCTTTGGTTTACCCACTAAAAATATAGTTATAGCTAAAAAATATATAATATATATAAAATGTAGTATAACTAAAATATAGTTATACAGAGTAAAATTTCCTTGGCTGATAAGAAGAGGGCTCCTGAAGCTGATAGAGGCATCTGGTCTCTCTCTCAGGCTGGAGCAACAGAAAGTGGGCACCCTTCTAAGAGCTCTTTCCAGGACTGGCTGGAGATGAATCAGTAGGTTCAATTAGGTTTGTTTTTGGAAATGTGACCAAACTCCTGAAGCCAGGGATGACCTTCCTATATGTTTGTTTTACTACTGGCAAACAGTTTAAGTCCACACCATTTCTGAAATACCAGCTTAGGCAGGGGAGAGTTTCCTGTGACTGAGTAACCTTGGAGGACACCTAAACCTGAGGCTCAGGCCCGGTGCCAAGGCATGGGGCAGCACCTGCCCCCCTCAGCACTCAGAGCAGACACTGAGCACAGAACCTGCTTTGTAAAAGCATGCAGGGTTTCAGAGAAAGTTCAGTAAAACAGGTCTATTGATTAAACCCACCACTGTTTCAGGTACAGGTGTTATTTGCAGGTTTGGAGAGGAAGAGGTGCCCTCTGCCCTACCTCTCAGAGAAAGGATAAAACCAGTAATATTTCCACTGTGGCTAGCACAGACCGGTGGGAGAGGCTGGAAGAGAAGGTTCTCCCCCATGGTGGCTGGGGGAGAGGAATTTGGTTCCTCCAGATAGGAGTTGCAGGGGCAGATGCCTCAGATGAGGTGTTGCCACTCCTTTTCCCTAAAGACCAGTATGAAATAATGATGGGGAGAGTTGATGGCTGAAAGGCTTAAAAATACTGGTTAATCTTTTGGCCAGTTCACTTATGGAACCATAAGTGTCAAGAGCACTTTAAGTGAGTCACAGCAGTACATGGCAACTAGGATAGAAGCAAGACCTGGGGAGGGACTTCCTCTGAAGACCATGCTGGTCACGACCAAACTGACTTCCTTTCACAACAGAATAAAAAACCCTCATGTCTTTTATGGGGTGAGCTTTGAAGAGCTCTGAGAAGGACCCCAGCAGGTGGGGTTCACTGCTGAGCAGGAGCTGGGAGCTGATCTGTAAGATGAGACTTTGTGGTTCCTCAGTGCTGGGAAAGAGGCCAAAGCCCTTTGGAACCCACAGCTAACAACTCCTAACCTGTAGTCCAGCATTATCCCTACATGGACACGGTATCACTTCACCATTGGTTAGTCATTCTGAATGTTTGTTAAGATGCTGTAGCCTGCTATTTCCATCTACCTCACAGGCTGAAGTCATTGCTGCCTGCATGTCTGAGCCAATGGACCTGGCCATATTCCTCTCCCATGGCAGCCAGTGACCTAATCCAGCTCCAAGTCCATGGGAGTGTCTCTGTTGATTCCAGCAGAATCTGGCCAGGGTTTTGGGGACCTGGCAAAGCACATGGAGAGCAGCACACTGGGCTCTCCCAATAAGCACTGCAGCTCCTGTGTGCTGAGGGAGATGCTGTATGCCCAGGGAGCACAGTTTGGCCCCTTCGTAGTAGCAACATCTAAACATGGGATGGCAAGTAAATAAACCCATACGAACCCAGCCAACGCATGCAGCAAAAATTACCATCCTGTTCAGGAAGCAACAAATCAGGTCACACATCGTTGTCAGAACTATTTAAATTGTCATTGGCCATGTCACCCTTTCTTTTTTTAGCTGCCTCAGTAAGCCACGTTTTGGCATCTTTGTACTCAGATGGATATATCTTCAGTAGTGCACATGAAATCTAATGTGTTAGTAACTTGGAGAATAAATTTGCATCCAACACTCCATTATTTTTATCTTGTTTTTCTCTTTAACCAAGTCACAAAAAGTCTACACTTCAATCTCCAAGTATTCCAGAACGGTACAGCAGAATTAGGCAAATTAATTATATATTGACATAACAGCACTAAGAATAGAGATCTCTACAGAGCTTTGCAAAAAGAGGCTTTTCTACAGATGGAAAAACTTAGACACAGAGTTAAAGTTAGTTCTGTAAAAAACCCCCACAAGATGAAAACAAGTAGTTCAACTGTCTGCTCATGTAATCAGGCTTGGTTCCTTGGTTGTTTTTTTTCCCCAGTGTTGGCTTTTGGCTGCCCCAGAGTTGTCAAATAGACCCTGGAAACTGGTGGGGAGGTGAGAAGATAAACCTTGCACAGGGTTTCAGGCATTCAAGGGATAAGACTGGCTGAGGTGCATAAATACCAGATCTAACCTACATACAAATGAGGCCTTTAACGGGATCAAGGTAGCAGCTCATCACTGGGAAGGCTTTGGTTTGCTGCCATCCAAGAATAGGTGCAGAGCAGAAGACCACCCTTGCCCTCACAATCTCCCTGCCCAGAGGCAGGTCAATGAAGAACAGAGATGTACAGAGCCAAACTGACACACAATATTTGTTAATAGAGAGTTTCTAGATTTGCACGAGTGGGTCTATTCCTTATTTCATCTTCCCGAGGCAGCTCCCTTTTCCGTGTACTCTCAGAAAGCAGAAACAGCAAGTGAGGTGAGATGCTCACTGCCATTCTCACATTCTGTGCTAAATTATACTTCCCTATTTTAGGTACTAAACAATTGAAATGAAGTTCATGTCTCCTTGGTGCTTCTGACCTGTTCGGCGTGCTGGAGTTCCTTTGGCAAAGGGACAGGTAATGTACCCACCAACTAATGAAGGGCACCCAGTGAGAGCTCTTGTGTTTTTTAAACAATAATCCTATTGGTAATCATACAGATAGCAGAGTCAGACTTTAAAATCATTCCATCCCTACAGGGAACAGGTCTGTAGAGATGTTCTCTGTGTGGAGAAGGATGGTTCAGTCCCAGTGCCTTTTCAGTCTGGGGCCTCTTCAAGAGCTGTGGTGGGGTTTTGTGAGGTGGGAGCCCCACCACCACATCTCACACCAGCCACTGACAGCTGCAGAACGCTAGCTGGGTCTTTCAATGCAAGCCAGTGCACAGCTGGGCAGTATTCCTGACATTTTTCTCAAAAAAATCTGAAGTATCTTGGGAGAGTAATCTGCATGATATGCAGGAGGAGAGACAGGGGGCTCCCCTGCCTGCCCTCAGAGTAGTCACCTTCCACACACTTCTGACACTGCCCTGTCATGACAGGGCTGGTTGGGCAGGGTACTATCTCTACTCCTGCCAAAATGTGAAATTGGGCAAAGAACCTTTCCCTTTGCCTTGAGAAACCCAATGGATAGCTGATCTCAGCCAGCTGTCTGGTGACTTCTTTATTTCTCAAGGCATGGTGTTTCCAGGTGTGATTAAGTAATCAACCCATTTCCTGAAGGCAGCTGAAAGTTGGGAGTGATGGTAATGAGGGAAGTCCAGACTCAGTTTTACAGATGCAGTATTTTACACAATGTTAGTAACACAGTTTGAGGGAAATCTGTAGCTGAGAGAAACAGGAGACTTTTCTGTCTCCAAAGTGAGATGTGTACCAAATATGAAGTCACTGCAGCTGATTTTACAGATTTTCTGAAATACGTGAGTTGTATATTCTCAAATATTCAGCATTTATTATCAGCTTTTTGGAACTTCAGTAAATCTTTTATGAGAATTTTGCTGTTCGGCCTCCAAAGCTGCTGGGGGAGATGTGCAGAGTCCTAAAGGACAGATGAATATGAGCTACCCTGGCACTGCAAAAATAATATTTTAAGGTATCTTAATTGGAAATTCTAAAAGGAATCAGAGTTTTAAGGAACCTGGAAAATCAGCCCATGTATTTTAGCACCTGCAGGAGCTTTTAAAACCCACAACTAAAACCCCTGGCCTTGATTACAGATATCTGATGAGTCAATGTATTCAATCTTTGGTCAAAAGGTCACTTCACTGAATTCCAAAACACACATAAATTTATTTTTTTTATATATATACATGGAATATTACCATAGCTGTTACTCTGCTCTTCTGAATAACATCAATTGTAATGCTGTAACAATCTGTGGGGGTGAGGTTTTGCAGCTGGCTGCCTGATTTGAGCTCCTTGGAGCTGCAGGCCTGCAGTAGAGCCAACTCCAGGCTCTGCCGCTGGTGCAGGAAGATCTCCAGACTGAGCCATCAGAGATGGTGCAACTCGGTGTGACAGACAGCAATAGGTGTCTGCAGCCAAGATGTAGGTGTCAAAAATATTAATTAGCATAAAAAAGCACCTGTTCTAAACTGATAGCTTGAGTTGGAGATGGTGAGATAATGCCAGGTGATTGCATTGTATCCCAAGGGAGCAGTCCTGTGATGGGCAAGATGAATTCCTCCCTGGAAGTGCCCCTCTCTTCCTTGACTGCCAAGGCAGCTGAACAGCTGTTTCAGAGGTGACATCTAGATGTTAGGCAGTAAAATGTAACCGAGGAGAATGCACCCTTCATGCCCAGATGTGACGTGCTGTCTTTGTACATGCAATGTACATCTGATGCAAGACCTTAACAGAGCTCTACAAACAAGGTTAAAGCACAGACCAGTAATTACAAAGATCACAACTCCTAAGATCTGGATGCTTCCCCCCTCACAGCCTGGGCGTATGAATCTTGGAAAAGTAATCTTGGGCAGGATTTTTCTGGGTGTTTAGGTGTGAAATCGTGTCGGTTCCAAGTGATTTGTCCAGCTTATTGTCAATCATTTAGGTATCTAAACGCTGCTAGGATTCTTGCCCTTAAAACTGTCTCTACTTCCCCGTTTTCAACACAGGGGTGGCCCCTACCTGCTGGGCAGGATTGCTGTCCCCAGCGCTTTGAGGTCTTTGGGTGGCTGATGCTGCTGGTTAAAAGTGCAGGCTGGTCATGAATTTCAGATTGTCTTGCACGTGGTGGAGTGCAGACAGCACAGCCCCCGGGCCCCGCTGTGCCGAGCACTGCCACAACCAACCTCAGACTGCGGCGACAAAATTCTTAGCGCCAACTGGTCTGTGAGATCAGCTGCTCCCTTCCTCCTGGCTTCTTACTCCTTCTGCTGTGTGACTCAAAGGCCTGACAGGAAGCAGCACCCAGGTAGTACTTACTCTGGTCTCTGTCTCTGCACCAAAACATTTGCTCTGTTCCTTAAAATGCAGCTTCTGAAGAGAAGAATAGCCAGTTTTCCCTGTGTTGCTGGAATCTGGCTTGAGCACGGCACAGGAGCGGGCGGGGGGGATGCGAGTGGGAGCGTCTGTGCACTGCTGGAGCCTCCCAGTCAGTTTCCCATCTCTCCCAGTAGATGATGCTAAAGCGCGATTGTTTTCAGCAATTTTAAGGAAGTGGAAGATTTTATCAGGGGAAATCCGAGGTGGTAAGAAGGCTTCTGGGGCTCAGAGCTGCAGGGGAACATACTGCAAACATCCTGAAAATTCTGCAGACCAGTTTGCTCTGGTTTTGTTATATCAACAACTTGAATAGTAACAGGGTTAGAGGTTATGTGAGTTTTCAGGATTTTTAAGCAGGCCTACATTTACTTGTGTATTTCTGCAGTCCTTACAGCTCAAGCACAGCACCTCTTCACACTGTCTTACCGTGCCATTTCTTGGCTCTCACCATCACAGAGCTCCTCACCTTCATTTCCATACCATATTTTCTGACCTCTGTTCAGGCCAGTCAGACACATTCGAGGTAAGTAATTTGGAATGAGATACTTAACAAGAGTTGAAGCTTTCTGGTTGCTTTTGAAATGTGCAGAAATGTGTATTACTAGAAACAAAGCAGCATTTTGCCTGTAAATGCTGCTAAAGTTCTGATATGTTTAAGCTCTGGACGCTCTCTGGAGCCAGGAGAAGAAATGTTTCTGGAGTGGGAAGTGTAGGCTCAGATATACATTTTTCTGGAATTTAGGAAAATTACTGGGAGTTTGGCCTAGTCTTTACTTCCATTAGAATTTTTCTGAGGACTTCTATGGCAGCCAATATGATTCACTCTGAAATGAAATTTTAAAGTCCAGAGATTCATCTGGAAGTTCTTAATAAAAACAATAAACATACAAACTTACACTCACTTCTTTTAGTTAGAAAAATTGCCTACATTTTTTCAGTTGGATACTTTTTGTACTTCTAGAGCTGAAAAGTCTTTTTTAGCCCTCTTTTAAGAAAAAAGACAAGTTATGAGTCTCTTTATGAGACTTCTGGGGTCCAGGCCATTAGTCCTGCACTGATGTGCCTTAGGAAACATGCACAAGGTCCTGTCTTTGCAGGCAATTTAGAACAAAGCATATTTTGGGAAAAGGATGTACAGAAATACAAAAGATTTCTCTCGATCCCATGTCTGGTATGTGGGCAGGCTCAGAGGAGAACTTGATTCTTCATCAAGGGCTGGGTCTCCTGGACCATTATTGCTCCATGTTAGTACATTCATCAATTATACACCAGGGCTGTTGGATATAACACCACGACCTCCCCCCTTCCTAAATTCCTGTAGGCAAACAGAGCACATGTCAGGGATCCAGCACTGATGTTGCCTTGTCCCTGACTGATGCAGTTCCTTGGGTCAGGAATATATCCTGGGACAACGAAGAATGCATCAAGATATATGGATAGGTTTGTTTTCTTCAAAGCCCTTGGACTAGAATCAAATTGCCTGGAGGGAACTTTTAAAGAGTCTTTTAGTGTCTTTTAAGAAGAGAGATTCTGCAAATATTACCGGGTTTGCAGGTTTTTTGCACTGACTGCGTTGGGTTTTCTTGGATTCTCCAGAGATGATGTCTGTTTGGTGCACATGGCAAGCAGCCACTGTAGAGGCTGTTCAATAAATGGAGGTGTATCCCCTACTCTGGAGATCATGCTCATCAAACTGGGCTTTCTTCTTCACACGTCTTGGGAAAAGGTTATCAACAGGAATTGGGCAGATGGAAGTTTTACAAAGGTAGTTCTATGTGGGCTTTTATGGTGATGGATGAGGTGGAGACCAAGCCAGGTGGCTGTGGAGCAAGAAAGTTTACTAAAAGCAAACTGCAAGACAGCTGGAAAACAGCCTGATGGGCTCTTGGATCAAATTCTAAACTAAATGAGAGTATTATCCTTTTGGGATAGGGGGGCAACAGCAAGTATGCAAGGGCAGAATGGATGGTGGGATTTGTAGAGAAACTCCAGGAGAAAGATCAATAATTACATGAAGTGGCGATGAATGGGAAGTACAGCATGAGAAATCTGACAGAATTGTGCTCTTTCCACCCTAAGTAAGGCAAAGTATGAAATTCAGTATGTAAGAGAAAAATGGGATTTTTCTCTGTTGTCAGTGACCTTCAGTAGCTTTTACAAGTGGAGTTGTTATTTAAAAAAGAATGGCAAGAGCTTACTCCACTTTGCACTTTGTCACTATTTGAGAGACTTGGAAAAGAAGGATAAATATGGCTCATACAGACTTTGAAACAGCTAAATGCAATTGCAGAATGAATTACTTCAGAGTTACATGCAGTTATTAGAGTAAGGTGTTATCCTCTTCAAAATGGCCAAAGAAAATAAAATGGGAACCTCCAAGCAATAGTATTCTGACCTCACCAAATGCCTTTGTCTAATTTAGACTGCATTAGCAATTGTGTTCTTCACAAAATCCATGGTAGGGGAGGGGAGAATTTATAGACAGCATAATGTTCTTAAGGGATTCACACAGTGAAATTATCAAATGCATTTAAAAATACAAAATTAGCACTTTTCATCCATAAATTTCCAACGTTATATTTCAAAAGGAGGACATTACCTAACTCCATGTGAACTAAATAACTCTAAATCAAATGAGACAATTTATGTTTGGAAGATGTTTACACTTGAAATAAGAGCATCATTTAACAGGTTTTTTTTCCTTTCTCTCATACTGATTTATCTCCCAGATTTGTAGAGGTCACTCTTATTGATAGAAGTCAGCATTTGTTGTGTTTTGCAATGCAAAAATTCTTTTCATTCCCTAACACTAGAACAATATTTCATTGAATTGCTCTGGTTTATTAGACTAGTTGCACAGATGTCCTCTCTTCCTGAGCCAGATGTACAGAGTGCTGCTTCCAGCTTAGCCCAAACTGGAACATGTTGACAGAATAACATAACTGAGACCAGACATATTGCATTTTACACTAAAGGTCATGCAAAAAGCACAGACTGCATATAACATGGGCTGTTTTACATAAACACACATTTGGTTCAGCTTTGGTATAGGGATTACTGAAAGAATGTTCCGGGAGGACAAGCTATAAAGCAGTTGGAAAGATCTGACTGTTGTTGAATGAATTATCCCAAACTGGTACATCTCTGTCAGAACAAGTGTGAAGGGCTCTCTGCAAAAGGAGGTGAGAGAAAACTCTCTCAGAGGCAGAAGCTACTTGGCAAGTTGAACAGGAGATTTCCCAAGGACTTTTCCAGTGCAGTGGGATTGATTCAATACTGTCCTTAACTTGCTAATTCATTTCACCAGCAAAAAGGAGTCATCAGAGGAGAATAAGAAATCAAATTGCCCAGCAAGGAAGTTGTATGAATACAGGCAAAGCCAGGGTGTTCCCAATGGCTGCAGTATCTGTTTGGATGAGAGCCTGAGGAAAACATTAATGGATTCAGATGTTACAGATGTGGAAGGCTTGTCCTTCAGAGCTGCCACAACTTGAAATGCATAAATGTCACACTCATATGAGCTGAAGAAGCAGATAAGAACCTGGAGTCAGGTTAGTTCATAGAACCACAGAATGGTTTGGGCTGGAACAGACCTCAGAGATCATCCAGTTCCAACCCCCTGCCATACGCAGGGGTGAAGCAACCACAGCTTCTCTGGGCAACCTGTGCCAGGGCCTCCCCACCCTCACAGGGAAGAATTCCTTCACAATATCTAATCTAATTATACTCTCTGTCAGTGTGAAGCCATTTCCTCTTGCCCTATCACTCCAGGCTCTTGTACATAGTCTCTTTCTAACTTTCCTGTAGGTTCCCTTCAGGCACTCGAAGGCTGCAATTAGGTGACCCCAAAGCTTTCTTACCTTCTATTCTAGGAAAAGGGTGCAAAACCAGACCAGGACCAAAATTCCCAGTGTTTCTTTGTTAACCAGGTTGGTCTCAAGTGGTAGAAATCTTGCATGACACATGCCATGCTGCACTCAATCCTGGTGACAGGGGGGAGGGAACAAAACTCCTCTGAATTTTAGAATTCACCTGTGACTTGCAGCAGGGTTCTTTTGTCTGTTTGGGGTTTTTTTGCAAGAAACTTAACCTCTCTCAGTTTTCTGATCTGAAAACTGCTATAACCATTAACTTCCTAAGGAGTCTGTTCAGTTTAATTAATCGGCATTCATAAAGTCTTTGAATTAAAAGTACAGTACGGACTGTAAGTGCCAAGGATTACTGGTACTACAAACAAATGAACAACAGCAAGTGACTATAAGCACACTGCAAAGGAGGAATGTCATTAAGGAAAGAGGTCCCATTTCAAGCTGCCAAATACAAAAGAGTGAGTCATTTATTTTCAGTATGAAAAACATTTCAATGTTGTTCTTTAAGTGATTCTGCTTATGATCATTACTCCTTAGCTAACTGCTATAAATACTTTGAAGTGGTGACACGGTCTTCTATTCCCACCTAGAAATGCGGAAAAAGAGGAGAGGAAAATAGAAAAATAAAAATATCTGAAGAAGGCATGTCTGCTTTGCCACATGCTAAATTCAGTCATTTTTGTCTGATGCATAGTTTTGCCTTTTTTTTTTCCTGAAGACATCTCTGTGTGTGTGAGGGCTTTACTGTCCCATGCTTTGTTGTTACAGTCTGACCAAGATTTATGAGTTGATAACTGTCTAAATTCTGGATCACAAAGCATCATTTTTGTTCTCTCCTGACCTTAGCTGTGACCTCTGGGACTGCAGGCAGAGAGAAATGTGTGACTTGGGTACAGTCAGGCAGGGTAACGCAATCTGCTGGCGCTGCTAAAGCACAGTGTCACGTTTCTGTGACACAGTGCATTAAATTGGCCCGCAAAGGAGTAGCAAAGGGTACAAGAGGCGGTAGGAATTTCTGTCTTAAACAGTTTCAAGCAATGTCCTGGCTCTCTTGGATACACTCAGTATACCCTGTGACAAATGAGCAGGTTATGAGTTAAATTGTCAGGTTAATTTTGCATACAATATTCTGGCTGGTTTTTGCAGTAGTTGTGGTTTGAAACAAAACTGGAAATTCTGCTACCTGAGGTTTTGGAGCAGAAGATGTGTGTGGATATGTGTACCTGTTTATTTTATTCCTTGCAATGATGAGTGCATTTGCTGTCCATGTTCTGTTTAATGAGGTGCACAGAGCAGGCTGGTCTCTCCCCCCTGTGCTCCTGCCTGGCTGCCAGACCACCCAGCCCTCCTGTACCACAAGGGCTTTTCTCATGCACTGCCTCACCTATACAGCAGCTCTGTCTGGCCCTTGCAATAGAAAATCTTTTAATATACAGCGAGGCTGTCAATTCTTCACTAACATAAGGTTATTGAGACATTTTAACCCTCTGAAGAAGCATCTTTTTCCAAAGAGGGCACTAGAGAGACACTTGTTTAAAACTGGAGTAGCACAGTGGCAAATTGGACTCAGATCTCCAGTAGGAATTGTCTGCATTCCCTTCTCTCATGGAGGCAGTGACAAATGGCAGCCAAACCCTCTGGATGATGCTGCTGAGACGGGATCATTAGGAAAACATGGGTTTGCTTAGCTCCCTAAGTGACAGGGCTGTATAACTCAGAGGGCACAGCGACCAGCAGGCATCACCTGGAGAGCAAAGAAAATCCTTCCTGCTCTTTGAAAGACTAAGCCTATGATCCTTCCTTTGGGAAAGATGTGGCAGCACATGGCAGGGAACTGGGGGCTCACAGAAACAGAGGAGGCAGAAGATAAAATTTCAGACCTATATTTCTGATCAAGTCTGTTATTTGTTTCACATATGAATTTGCCAATCAGTAAAAAGTGATTTTATTCTCAGAGCACTGAGAGTTCTTAATTTGAATTTAGCTTTGAATATCTGCTGCTGGAAATTTGTTGGGAAAGCCAGTGCACTTTGACTGGGACATGTGACCTTTTACCTTGATGATTCCAGAGGAAAGTTGGTGCTGGTTATTAGGGATGATTTTTTCACATGTGATAGTGGTTTGGAGAAGAGCAAGAAATAACTTGGGGCTCTAAGGAGATTCTTGCCTCTGCTATTTTCAAAGCTTTGATTCTGGACCTAAGTGGAAGTGACAGAGGAGAAGCCGAAAATTCCATGGCTCCTACAGAGGATGAGCCCCTTGCAGCACAGGCACCTTTCTGGCAGGTATGAGGTGAAGGTGATTGATGAGTTCAGGGTGAGATCTCTGCTCTGTCCCTTCCAACACCTTTAGTGCATTTAGAGAAGAAAAATTCCAGTCTCCAGTTCTGTCACTCACAGACTTCTTTGCAGAACTATGTTTCTTGCAAAATAATTATAACTGCAAATTAGGAATGGGGGTGTTCAGCACCTCCTTAAATCTCCCTCATATGCATCTAAAATAAAATGAGTGTTGCAAAACTATTGTAACCTTCTGGTATAGGTTCAAGTCAGACATGAAACTGAGATGCTTGTTTAGTAGGAGCAAACTCTGTATATGCTTGATTTACTGCCCTTTTCTAACCCCAGCAAACCTATTTTCTGCACTAAACAGTCCAGGGTATTTGTAGCAACTTTAAATGTGCAACTCAAATAAAGCACAGCTGATCTTAGTCACACCAGGCCTTTGTAGCACAGCTTTTGGCCCTGTGGGGTGCCATGTCCTCAGCTCCCAGTGGTGATGCTGGTCAAGAGAAAAAGGCATTCACCTGCATGAATTGAGGGACATTCTCCCATTGCTCTCTATGGATCAGCTGGGTTCAGACTAATGTTTCCCAGGGCTTGGTGGGCAAATTGCAAGGGGAAAAGAGCAGAGGCATACAAGCCAAAGTTCATTGAGTTGGGTGAATCATAGTTTTGTTTGCTAGTGGCAGGATTCATCTTTTCTTAAAAATGTTGCTGCTCTGAGGTCCTCTAATTGCAGATGGAGATCCAGGAACAGGCAGAGCATAATGTACCACACCAGCCTTACCATCCAGGCTGTAATTTCTTTCTGGAGAAATTACTTTCCAGAATTCAGTGGGCTTTGCTCTTATTTAAAGGTATTTTCTAACAGCCTTTTAAGAGAGTGGTTCTCAAAGCTCTAAAATCTCATTTTGGATGTTTAGCTAAGTTATAAAAAAGGGGTTGAAATCAGTGTGACAAATTCCTTCCTAAGAAAGTGAGTGCTTGAGTCATTCTGAGTAATAGCCACATTATGGATGACCCAAATCTATAATCTCTGGGTCAAGAGCAGACCAGAGTCTAGCTGAAATCCTGAGATACCATTTAAACATATATAACAATTATGATCTTCACTTTTCTAATGACTGGAGTCCTCAGCAAGGAAAGGGAGAAGTACTGAATGGCAAATATTGCTGTCAGAGTATATTTTACTACCTGAAGTATTTTATTGACTGCTTCAAGGAAATCAATGCCTTAAGTAAGCATAACTACATTAGGAAAAAAAGAGAGATTGTTATATGCATTCCTGTGTGTTAAGTTCCTGCTGTATGTTTTATGTTACGTGCAACTTGTTGAGCTGGTTAGGGTTTAGGAAATGCTTGAGAAAGGAAATGATCTTGACATTTGCAATTTATTTGTAAAACAGATGCAGAAGCTGAAGGTTAAAAAAAAAAGATTTGTCTAAGTATATGATGGCATAAAAATTGGAATAAAATGTGAAATAAATCATAGGGACATATATGGAAAATAAATGCATTAAAGCCAATTTAAAATTGTAAGAATAATTCAAAAGAAGGAAACAAATGCAAGACTAGGCAGCACAATATATAGCATGGACATGCCTGGACTTTAATTGGAGTCAGGATGACTATGTATGTCTGCACTTCACTGCAGAATTCACCAGGGCAAGGGCTTAATCCCAAACCTTTTGCACGGGGTACAAAGGGTTTATGGTCCACATGTTTTAGAAACAACACAGGTACCTATTAATGTTCCAAATATATATTTCTATTCTAACTTCATTACCGTGAATTAACACATCAAAGACCTAATTATTTCCAACCATCACATAATCAGAATTTCCTGAGCAGGTCTCAGTAAAATCGATGGCATCCTTAGCCCAGCACTGAGGTATCTTGGTGGAGATGTACATGTTTTAAGGACTTCTGGGTCATCATACGATCAGCAATGTATTTCCTCCCGTGGTTAATCCCTCAGATGCCATGCTACGTTTGCCTTGAGGCTTGTTTCAAGGTCTTGATTAATGCCACCACTCCATGCCTAGTTAAGCTGGCAGAAGCGTGTTCTGCAACCAAAATGGGTTTCCTGTCCCCCCATGCTCTCCAGATGGTGGTTTGTGCTCCCTCCCCCTGTGTCAGCACAGGTGTTTCTCCGACCATGCAGTGAGAGATCAGAAAACTGATCTCAGTGTAAACTGACCTGGTTTAAAAAAGAAATGCCTGGTTTTCTGACAGGCCATTTCCTTGCCTGGGTTCACTGCATGAAGGGGAAGCGACAGCAGGGCTCCTTCTCTGCTCAGCTGCTCTGGAAGTCTGGGGAAGTGCATGAAAATACTTGTGCAACTGATACTCCAGCGATCAGTTTCACCTGGATCATGGACCTCCTTACAGACCTGCATGAGGAGAACACTCACCCAGCACCAAGCTGCTGAAGAAGCTGCTCCCTCTGCCAATATTGGCCATATAAGCAAGGCCCTGTGGGATTTGCAGCCACTGTTTGGTAGAAATTGCTGGTGCATACACTCTTCCCTCATGGTGAGGGAATTCCTTACAATAGAAATCAACTCAAACTTTGCCGCTAAATACATTCTAATTTTAGACCTTTAAAATCTGGGAAGGTTTTCTCACTGGTGAGGTTCTAGGCTGCAGTAGTATACTGGCAGTTGCATAGGAACAACTTGATATTTCCACACTAAAATCCAAATCTCGTGGTCTCCTATAGACACTTGCAGTTCCTTTTCATTTCCCTTAGATTAGGAATAGTCAGTTAATTCCCTAAAGGCTGGATTCAGTCCACCGGGAAAGATCATCAAGTGTGAGAAGAGGATAAATTGCTTGGTGGCCCCAGCTTGTTTACAGATCCCATTTTTCATGAGCACAGTGATCTTCCACTTCGCATCACCTGAAGTGGCCGCTACAAGACACAGCCGGGTCCCTCTCCCTGACATGACAATGACACATCTCCCCACGTGATGGCATCACGCAGGGAAGTGAAATTGTACACCCAGGTGCCAAGTGCATTGTCTGTCACACGACAGATTACACTGCAGCAAGGCACCTGACCAAACTTCTCTCACTCATTCAAAACAGAAACTATCACGTTGTGCTGGATATGAGCATTTTGGTCAAATGAGAGCTACAGCTTTGGTAACTGTAAGTAACAACTCTGAGTTCTGGCTTCTCTATGTGGTTGTGGTTCCCACACATTCTCATTGTGGTTTATTACCTGAGTTAGGTTTCAGCAAGTTTTATCTATAAGTCCGTTTACCCTCACATGGCTTGGCACAAGGCTTTAGAAAATGGGATAGGTTTTGGGCATCTCCCACATATGGAGTGGTACCAAAGCTATTCAGATGACTGGCATTCCTATTGAAAGGACAGAAGATGAATGCAATTCAAATTTTTGGGTTGGTGATTTGCATTTTAACTGGATGCTATCCCAACTCTAACAGCAAAATCTGTACATTGACCTGAAGTGTGCCTAGTAAGGTTTTAAAAACTAATTTGATTAGTTTGTGAAAAAAACCCATGCTGTAGAACACATCTTTCTACCCAAATATCAGCAAGGCTTTTAAGTGTTTTTAAGCTTGATTCCCTGACATCAGGGATCAGTATTTCTTAAACACTATTCAAAGACTGTAGAGGAGAGGCTGGCTGTTTTTGGACTCAGTTGAGCTCCAAAATGCTCTTC
Organism: Aphelocoma coerulescens; assembly: GCF_041296385.1. Taxonomy (NCBI): domain Eukaryota; kingdom Metazoa; phylum Chordata; class Aves; order Passeriformes; family Corvidae; genus Aphelocoma; species Aphelocoma coerulescens. The sequence goes on along the minus strand of NC_091022.1, from coordinate 30,319,265 downwards.
TTGTCCCTTTGAGCCCTGTTTTTACACAGGTCCAGAATGACACAAGCTTCTGATGTAGAAGCTGCTCCTACCCTTGTGGCTGAGCCGGGTGCTCCTGGTCCCCAGCACAGAGGACGTTCCCTGCACTCTTGGTGACAGTGAGCAAGGCGGGAGCAGCGCCGTGTCCTTCGTGAGCCTGCTCCCCCTGCACTCGTTCTGCCACACTGAGATGCATCGCTGGTGCCTGGAAATGATGCTGGTGTGGAAGGTGGCAGAGCCAGAATGCAGCTGCTTCTCTTCTCATAAATGAACGTGAGCTGGTTTGATTAAGGGTTCAGCAGAGGCATCTGCATCTGGCCTCCCTAACACAGTATCTGAAATACACTGTCAGGACTTCACCCCCTTCCAACATGTTATACTTAATTAAGCCGCATGCTTTTTTCTTAAAATAGTAGAAACTGCATCAGGGAAAGAAGGTAAAGCAACAAGAAAATAGAAATAAGATGGAACAGGCATATCTTAACAAGGATTGAAGGAAAACCAAAACTCTTTCAAGTCTTTGAACTTTTACAGAAGAGAGTAAAGGCAAAATGAATCATTGACACTATAATAATTAGCTCAATTTACAAGCTTTTGTGGAAGATTTTTTTCTCAAACAGCTATTTTGGAATTCAAATTCTATTTTTGCTCTTGTGTTTTACCTGTGTTTGAGGTAAAGTATGAAATTTCCTCTAAATGCCACCCTATAGTAGTTCATCCTTAGGATATTGTTTTAAACATAATTGAATTGCTGGGGTACATTAAACATTGCAGCATTTTAAGCAGGGGAAATAATTTAATGATGTGGTCTTTAAGACAGTTAATTAGCCTGGCATGTATGAAAGTGTAACAAGAACACCACCTACTGTAAAAGTGAATGTTCTACACTCCGCAGCACTAATTCCTGATAGCTTCACCCTGCATGGAAATCATTAACTCCTTTTTTGTCAAATGTTTTTAGGCAAAATTACTGAGTTTGGAGTTGGTGATCATAGCTCTTGCCTACATTAGCCAGAGGAAAAATCTAATAGGTAAAATAAATTACAATTTGTTTAAACATCAGGAGCGATCCTCTCTGAAAAGATTATTCTGGGGTCTGATACAAGTCATTTTCATAATGATGATGGATTTTTTATCTGGAAATAGTAAGGATTTAAATAAAATTTCTGGTGATGTCAGCACAGTTTTTAGAAAATTGCTTGTGGTGACCCTTCTGTGATACTGCTGTGCTGCTGACTTGATTTATTCACCATAGGATGGGCTGGAAGGGATAATGTCCAGCACTCGCTCTGTGGCTTCAGCAGGAGGTGACAGAGGTCACAGTGCAGGGAAGTTCCTGTGGTCTCTCCATAGCTCTCGAGCTCTGTTTTTGAGGACAATCAGCAAGATCTGCATCTCCCATGCAGCCTGAGCCAGTGGGGAGCCCAGTGCCACCAAGCACCTCAGGGTCCAGGAGCTCTCCGCTCCCAGAAAACTGCTGGCACTTGGCAGCATTTCCCCACTCACTCACATTTGTCTCAAAGCAAGGCAGGACAGAGGCTTCCCAAAAAAGTCTGCAGGATTGGACCACCCAGAATCTTCAAAAGGCCATTGCCAGCTTTTATCAGTACTCCCACAAAGTGTGGTGAGTCTTCCTCTTTTAAGCTTTGCCTCTTTATCTTGCTGTAGCAAAGTTGTGATATTTAGTGGCTGTAATAACACTCCAGGTTTGAAATCCCAATTCTCAGGGATCTTTTGCCCCTCACATGAAAGCCACTTACAACTAGTTATAAAGGACCACAGAGCTTCTGATTTTCCGTATTGCTGGGACAGTTGTGACACAATTCAATGAGATGATAACGCCTTCCACTAAGTGGATCAAAAAAGGAAAGAGAAATCGGATGGGGAGAAACAGTGAGGGAATTCTTCAGGGAACAAAGCATAGTGCTGGCCCTGTTGAAGGCAGTAGAGATGTTGTTCTTATTTCCAATAGCTCCCGATTTTACTCAAAGTCACTTTCTGCTTTTATGTCTGCTGCTGAAAGTGTTGAGCACAGCAGAATTTTCTCTTCCAGTCAGAGAGCAGATTTTGTGTTTTGCAAGCGATGCTGAGCACTGGCAGGGATGGGAGCATTCCTGATTAAACAAACTCCCTAATAGACCAAGTCTTGCGCTGCTAAACTCGCATGCATTATTGCGCAGGAGGCCGAGCATATTTCAGCCACAATGATGGAGTGGGCAGCACTCTGTCAGATCAATTATGTACAAGGCCCATCTTCTCTATGATTCCCTCAATTTTTCCTCCTGACAGTTCACCTTGTGCCCAACCTTCTGTTCTCACAGAGAAAAACCTGCCGACAATAGAAAACCTAAGGCTGTTTTTCCTCGCCACTAAATGGCATAAAGTAACTCTTTCCTGTCAGGTTCTTCATGACTTTTCACACAAATTTATCTTACCCAGTTTAGGGGATTTATAGCCTTTCTATGTCTTTCTTTCTTTTTTTTTTTTCTCTCTTTGGTAATGTCATGAAGACAGTGAGTGCACACCAGAGTGGTCCCTGCATGTTAATAGCACTGCAGTGGTGGCAGGTCCTCCAGCCAGCTCCAGCCTCAGTGAGGAGTGGCTGTGCTCAGACACTGCCCATGTCCCATCCCAGGGCAGGAGACCTGGTCCATGCTGGGTTGTGGCCTATTCCACATCCTGCCCGTGCAAAGGGCACTGAGATCAGGCTTTACCAAATGTTTCTTTTCATGACAGAACACACCATTGCCCATGGAATACGAATCCTAGGAGAGACTGTTCAGTTGCCAGTCAATTATCTGATGCAAGTGGCCTCAACCATTTACCATCAGTTCTGCCCTGAAGTATTTAATTCAAAGAATGAAGCTGAATTAATAAGTGAGGACCAGTATTGGACATCCTGTCCGGATTAACTCAAAGCAGATTTCATCAGAGTGAGGGGCTGAGTAAAAATGAACTGAGTGGTGTGAGCTGGGGCAGCCTCAGAAAAGAGAACTGAACTGAAGCTGGTGCCTCATCTTTCTCCATCCTGTAAATCAAGCTATGCAGCTGTGTCAGCAAAATAAGCTTGGCGGTGTCGAGGCTGAAGAATACCAGGGAAAGACAGCAAAGAGAGAAGTTGTTGAACAGCTTAGGCAAACTTTCTTTTATTCATTCTGTGCAGAAGGAGGAAATATTGGAGCACATGTTGAATTCCTGTGAACTCACTTGCGTGCGAGCAAAACCAACACAAAGCTCAATTAAGCAATCAAGTCCATTGTTAGAGAGTTAGATTCCGCATCTATCAGAAGTAGTACCAAACTGAAACAAAGCTCAGACAGATGTGTGTATACAAACACAAACCAGAAGCGATGGCTATCAGGGACCTCCTGGAGCCCCTACAACACACTGGTGGTGGGAAGTTCGGGACCCTTTCTCTGCGTTTGGTGGAACTGTTGGAGCCATCCCTGCAGATGAAACTTCAAATGAAGAGTTTTGGCTTAGCTAAGCTGTTCCAAACAGCCAGTGTTTGTGATGTGTGCAAGGGCAGAGAGCCCCACACCACCCGCACAGGAGAGGAGCTGTCTTGGAGTTGGTGCAAAGCACATTAAATGCAGCCAGAGCAGTCCGGAGCCCCGGGGAGCTGAGGCTGCAGACGTCGCTCCAGCTGAGGATACGAACGCATTTTTTTGGTTCAGATTGATATCTTCCACAGATGCCTTATCTTCCCAACAAACTAACTTCCCTTCCTTACTTCCCTCTCCTCTGATCAAAAAACTGTCTTTTGATAGGGCAGAAATTAAGCTGTTTTCTACCTTTATCACTTAAACCTGGGGAGAATTCAAGGTCCTGAAAATGCAGCTTTTCCACAGTCTTTTTTTTACTTCTCACCATTTTCCATTTTACTTTGATTGGAAGGGTTCTGCTCTCACTTTCCAATCTCACTTGTCTCTCCCTCTGTAATGAGAATCCAGGTAGCAGATATATTATGTGATATACTGTGCCAAGCAGTCACAACACTGTGGGATCACCATGTTATGGAATAAAGACTACACATGGCAAGTGCAAGATTTATCCATGGAAAGTCATTACATTCTTTGATTGAGAAATAATACTCTCCAAGACAAATTTAACATTTTTGGTCTCTGATACCCAAATTGATTTAAAAAAGGAGGTGATGCATAATAAAAAATTAAGTTTCAATAGCTAAGAAATACACAGTAAAATGTTTTCAAGTGTATGTAACTGCTGTTATATGGTATGAAATGTTCTTTTTATAGCTACTTGATCCTCCTATCAATGACTAGAGCAGAATCTTTTTTAAAAAGTATCCTGGAATGAGCAAGGTTACATCTTTAAAGATACCTCATGTATCTTTAGCAACAAAGAACAATGAGTCTTTTTTCAGTGGAAAAGGTCAGCCCTTTATATGGTCTCTGATATTTAAAGTTTTAATTAGAGATCAACTATGTAATGATGGTGCACTGCTCTGTGTTGTAAGGCTGACTGCAGACAGCCTGAGTCCTTAAATACTTTTACTTCCTATTTGGGCATATTTCCAGTAAATTCCTAGAATTACACACCACTAGGTGAAGTTACAACCTCTAACCATGATTCCACTGAAGAGCAGTGAAAAAAACAATCAGCTGGAATCTGGTGCTGAAACAGAACAAAGTTTACCTGAAAATTATGAGGCAGTGACTTGAGAAGATTTAACCCTGCTGGAGAACTCTGTAAGTCCAGTTCCTACCACTCCTGCCTTTCTGCCGGGTGCACTTTGGAAAGAAGGGGCCCAATAACCTACATTACAAGCGAATATTTCAATCTGACAGCTCACTCTCTCTGACAGCAGTGCTGTGACAACACGTCTGGGTCAGATTCAACACGATTATGTAAGCCACCAACCAAACCTTTTTTTGAATACATTAAAGGCTGCTTAAGTACAAAACCCACCCATGCAAATCTTAAAATGCATGGAAATATTTGGCTAAGGAGAGCTTTGGACACCCCTTTGTGCCCACACATTATAGCAAGCAATCACACCGAGAAACAGCCTCCACAAGAAACTCTTTGCATTTCCAGCATCCAACAAATCTAACACATGCCCAAATTCCTCTGCAAAAGGAACAAACCTTAACTCTGACCTCAGCTGGAAGCTGGCACTGCCAGCTTTGGAAGGGGAAGCTCTGACTGCTGGCACCTCTTGGGTGGAAGTAGACAGAGGAGGAAAATCAGCTCTAGGAAAAAGTCTGCCTGGACAATGTGGGCTTATTTCCAGTCTACAGCATAATGTACAACATTTCTTAAATCACTAGTTTGTATCCAGGACTGGAAATGCCATCTTTGGTTTCTGGGAAAGGGATGAAGGTAGGACTTGGTAGGACCCTGTCCCTTCTGGCAGGGGTCTGGTAGGTTTTGGCCAGAGCTACCAGACAGATGGTTGGTGTGACTGGAAGCTCAGCCATTTCTTTTGAGTCAAAATCCTTTCTCAGTGCTTCTGGAGCCCTTCAGCTGCATTTTATTTCTGACCTGACCATTCTGAGTTTGATTTGAAGAGGGCACTCGTAAGCAGAGAGAAAGATGTTCACAAAGGGCTTCGGAGCACTTGGACCTGTTTAATATTAGCACCTCAGAGGCTTCCTGTGCAGGCAGTGTTTCACACCTCCTGAAACAACTTTTCGTGACACTGGTCCATCATCTTGTGCTACAGCCATTTATCCAACCCAGCCATCAACCTGTCTGAGCAGAACTGGGGACACAGGGGAACCGAGAGGGAAACCATGGTTGGAGGACCCACATTCAGAGCTGCAGTTACGGCACAGGGACTGGATGCTCTGGGGTTTGAGTGGCACTGGCAGGGCTGGCTCCAGGCCAGGCACTGCGATGGCCTGAGGGACACATTCCTGCGAGGACAAGGGCTCTCAGCTCCCGAGGAGATATCACTTATGAGGCATATTTCATGCCCTCAACAATGGCCTCTCTCACCTGAATGTCATGTCAGTGTCACCGGTTCTTGCTGAATTTGGAGCTCAGCAGTTCCTGGGAGCTGGGAGCATCTGCCTGGAGGCAGGATATCGCTTATCAGCATCTTGGTTCTTTAGGAGGCTGATTCCCCAAACTCCTGTTGAGCTGTTACCCAAAGGCTTTCAGCTGAGAGAGAATGAAATGCTTTGCACTGTACTCGTAAAGGGCTGCTGATTCCTGGGCCACCAAGTCAAGACACCCAAACCAGCTGTGACTCTGCCTGTGCTCCCTGGAGGCAGAACTGAGCTCACCAGGTAAACAAGACAAGAAGATGGAGCAGAGAAAACCACTCTAGTAGGACATGTGGCCAGGAAGGCTCTTTAATGAAGTTGCCTCGGTACCATCCCACAGTCATTAACAATACTAAAAATAAATTAAACTGAAAGTAGATCAGCCAAGTTCCTGTGATATTGAAAGGATGCAGTGACAAGGAGTCCCTCACAGAGGCACAGATATAGCTGTGACTGTTGTACCAATTCCTTAAGTTAAAGGAAAATTCATTTACTAATAGGGGCTGTCCCCCCTTTCCTTAAAATGGGACATGGTGGCAGATCTTGTGTAACACTACTGGGGTTAGTGGAGGTACTTTGGATTTGCAGACTTTGCAGATCTAAGCAGACTTTGGCCCTTCTGGTTTTAAATGCTCCAGGAAACCTGCACTTCTCATGCAGAATGAAAAGTTGTCACAATACTAAATTTTATCATTTTCTCATCATTCACTGTGTAAGCAGGCAAAGAAAACACACATTGTGCTGCTTTAGAAAGGAATACTCTCCTTGGGGCTACCAAGTAAGAACTTCATGTTTCATATATGTGATATGCAAGGTATTTGATTATTTGTAAAAATCCCTGTGATTCAGCAGCGCTGTGGGCTCTGTGAATCAGGAGGTGATGTGAAGGGATGTTTATTTGAAAGTCTTGTCTCCCTCAGCAGCCCACATTGTCTCTAATCCTCAGAGACCTGCTTCCTCTCTTCCAGAAACAAGATCTTTCCTGCACAGCCTGGGTCCTGTACTCTACTGACCTCCCTGCCTCAGATTTTGAGGAGGTTACACATCAGTGTAGGAGTTAGGTTCAAGTATGGGTTCTCTGACAGGGGCGTAAATTTTCTGAGGTATGATTTATGCATTTGAAAATATGGTTATTTGTTTTCTTGTAAAATCAGCTACTGTTGCTGATGGTTAGGAAGAGAAATTTGCACATAACCTGTACCAAGTACCTGCAGTTGTACCTGATTCAGGCTGAGAAATGAAAGTCTTTCTGAAGGGGGCATTCACAGAGCCATCGATTGTTACAAGAACAAATAAGGCCCATGTCTGAACTCCTGTATAACACAAACATCCATGCTGATGCCTTTTTAACCTCAGGCTTATCTTTCAGAGATTCATTTGCTCCTAGTATGAACCCAGATGGATGAGCTACTTATAGGCATCTCTTATCTCCCAACAGATCTACAAGGGAAGGAGACCTTGCCTCTGAATTTTAAACACATACTCAGCTTTCATTTTTAATGGACATCCAAATCCTTGTGCTCTAAGCAAAGGGAATGGAAATCAGTACCGAAAGAGGGAAAGATGGAAGAAAATAATTTAATTTCTGGTTCTTTAGTTTCAATAATTTTATTAGTATTGCCCCTGTGCAGTCACATACTGCATTCTATTACTTTCCTGTACTAGCTGTACTCGTAAGAGTAAGAAGCACAGTGGCCCATGACTGGGTAGGTCAGCATTTTTTATTTCCTTTCAGCTCACTCTAATGAAAAGCACATGCATCCAGTAAATCTTGCCTTTTCCCTTATTAAACCAGTCGATGTTCATTACTGAGGTCCGTGCCTGGCTGGGTGGGAATCAATAAGATGATCCTTTTAATCGCCTTAGTAATCAACAAGCTATTTCTTATTTCAATCTCAGCCCAGTAGTCATTGAAATCCAATGATTTATCTGCATTACACATGCACTCACACACAGAGTAGGGAGGTTTATGTGTGTACATCTAGAGAGAGAAAGGCTGAATTTTGCAATACACTTTAGGTGATTGTGCCAGAGAAATACCCACAATGTCATTATTTACTTGCTGGTAGCCAGTACCCATGTGCCCAGAATGACTGAGTGGGAGTTGCATGTTATGCCTGCAATGCAATGGATGAAACTGCAGAAAATAAAAGGATTTTAATGGAGGGAATGGTCAAAAGGGCCATTTTACCTGCCCCAAATCCACCTTCTTTATTTTGCTTTTCATCCCCATGTCTGCCTCATCCAGACAGATGGCACAGCATTGCTGAGAGCACACTGTGAGCACAGATCTGCTGCGTAACCATGGGCAATATTTGCCCCTTGGTGCCTTATCTTCCCCAGCTGTAAAACAGGGATAGGTAGGTTGATTACCTGTAAAAACTTCAAAGAATACTATTGTACAAGAGCATTAGTTCTGGATAAATCTTGACTGTGTTTCAGAATTCAATGCTGTAGTTCCTAAACTTCCACAGCTGGAGGAGAGGTTCCTGCCGGCCTTCCTCTGTGGAGAGGCTCTGGGATGTTATTAGGGCTGGTTGTCTGAGTAAGGATTGTTTGTACAAGTGAGCTAAGCTGAGCAGTGCATGGTGGTGATGTATCTGTATGAAATTCAGTTTGACTGCCCAATCAAAGTATTTGGGCAGGAATAGCAAAACCCTGACAGTGTTGAAATAAACAGCAATTGTTCCGTTGATTTTAGTGATTTTACCCTGTATTTTCTTGCTGCTGAATGATCATTAGAGTATGAATCATGGAGCATGTTAATAGATGGAAAATTGGACACAGGGACTTTTTCCTGCTGATTTATAAACTTTGGTTTTGGGAGAGCAGAAAAAGGAGAAGGAGAAAAAAAAAGTCAAGTGCAAGTGCATCAAGTGCAGGCATCGGAGCATCTTTCAGCTGTGCCTCCTGTTACGTAAGGCTGGGCTGTGTTTGGGCTGCAACTCGACACTGCCCCTTTCTCCCCCAAACAGAGCTTTTTCTCATAAAATTCACTCAGGCACTTCTTCTCAAGTTCTTCATACACTTTTCGCAAGAAAAAAGAAATCATTCATATCTCTCAAAGAGAGTCTCGGATTCTTTAGATATTTTCCATTATAAGCTTTTGGCACCATTATTACCCACAGATCAAGTTACTTTTCTGATCCCCCTTCTTTCATCTACTAAAAATGGATTATTTCATTATTAGCCTGGAACCGTTACTGTTCACAGAGATCAGGTCTGTATGTGAACAATGCCTCCCCCAGTATATTACCGAAAATCCCGGGGCTGTTGTAAGGTTTCCTTTAAACACTAGAACTCTATTTTTTGTGAGCTCTATGTGGTGGCAAAGGCTCTGTAAGGCCATTCCTTTTCTCTGAATTCTACAAAAGCTAAATATGGCTGTTTTCAATAGTTTGTGGAAGATCTTAACTGGTTTGCATGCACAACACATAGGAATATGTGTATATATTTGCAATATCTAGACTGACATTTATTGTAATTTGACTATAGTTTAACTATTTAATTAACAGTAACTATAGCTTAACTATTTAATTAACTGTAATTTAATGTTGCTGTCATGTCAAATCTGTCAGTGTATTAAAAGAAGTCCAGGGAAAAATGGCCAGCCAGAGTCACTCTGAAATGTCCTATTTGAGTGGTTCAGAGAGTGGGGAACACTTTCAGCTGTTGTGTTTCCAGTTTCTATTTTTCTGTTCTTCCTCTTCCATTGGAAGTGCACCTGTCCACATGTGGATCTCGATTTAAGAAGCAGGGAAGTCTCTGGGAAGGAAATGCAGACCCACCTCATGAACTGGAAAGGGAATGTTTTGAAGTCACTGCAGGAGACAGTCCTGCTCTCCTGTTTCTGCCCCATTTGCCAGTTTCTGTGGTGAAAACCACCCCCAGCATCAGAGATCTCACAACTGAGGAAATCTATGAAATGGGGCAGAAATCTCAGTCTTACAGGTCCTGGGACAGTGCCTTCAACTGCACAACTATTCCTGCTTCCCCTCCGAGGCCTTAATACAGACAGCAACAGTGCCAAACCCTAATCCCACTGCCAGCACCTCTGTTCCTTCTTGGAGCAAAACATCCTTTCATGCCCTCCAAGCATTTTCCTGCAGGAGACCACCTGTCCTGTGAGAAGTGGGCTAAATCTTTCCAGTAGTTTCAGCAGGGGCCACTAATAATAACAGAATCATCAGAATGGTTTGGGTAGGAAGGGATTTTAAAGCCCATCCCATTCCACGCACTGCCATAGGCAGGGACACCTTCCACTATCCCAGGTTGCTCCAAGCCCTGTCCAACCTGGCCTGGGACACTTCCAGGGATGGGGCACCCACAGCTTCCCTGAACACCCTGTGCCAGGGCTCACCATCCTCAAAAGAAAAATTTTTTCCTAAATAATCCTGAGCCCGTGACAATTTCTAGACACCAGCAACACGGGCAGTGGCAGAACAGATGGAACCACAGGTAGAGCACTTGCTTCCCATCCCCACTCCTCTGAGAGAGCTTGAATTCTTTATGTCCTCCATGTGCCTGCTAATTAAAGTGTCTTATCTGGTTAGACTCCATCATAACTTGTTTTCTACTTAATATGAGACAAATGGTTTACATAGGTAGAGACCTGAGTTAGACACTCAGTTCCTACACAAATGAGGTGATTTAAATATTTTTAGGATTCATTTATAATGACCTGTTTTCTTCTCTATTTAATTTAATTGAACATTTTGCTTCTTTTTACTTTCATATTCCCTCCCTTCTGTGTGCCATTTCCATCCTCATTCAATCCCATGTTGATGAGGCAAGGAAAAAAAACCCAGAACACCCCACCATCAATTCCAGTTGCCTAGGTTTGATTCCAAATCTGGAATTTAGCAGGAATCCTCTGTTACGCTGAATTATCGCACAGAGGCGAGCGTAACATCTTTGTGGGATGTGGGCTCTTCCAGACTCTTTGTCCTCCATGGTAATGTCCCAATCACACTGAAGTGCTCCCAAATGTGCGAGGACTATTTAAGCTTTGTAAATGCCGTCCTCCAAAAATCACTCCACATAAATGTTTCATGTCTCTCCTCTGCGATGCACAGGCCCCAAACATTCAGCTGTGAGGGTGTTTATATTTGTGGAACTCTCTTGAACATTTGCTGTGGATTTCAAACAGCTGCTACACTGAAGCACTGGGAATAGTAAGATCATGAATATTCAGGTGAAGCCACTGGAATGAACAGCCGTTAATAGAATAAATGCCTAAACAGTTGTGTAAGGCTTATTAAGACCTATTGGGGCTGAGATAATAAATTCCCTCTTTGACATGTTGCAACTACTGTAGTTTAAACATTTTGGACCACCTCTTCAGAACTGAAAGAAAAAATTATGTTAGTTCTGTGTGATAACACAATGAAACACCTGGAAGGCTTGGCGCCTGTATTAGATTTGGCAGGGAGATTGTAACATGCTAGCTCATCCCCACTTAAAATCATGGCACTGTTTATTGTGTTAGTTGTCAAGGTTATCCAAATTACATACAGTCTGGACTGAGCATGCTTATCTCATTAGAGAATATATTTTTTACTATTTTCTCTTCAAGTTTGGAAATAAGAATATTATACTTTTGCAATGGAGCAGTAACATGGACAATCTGTTGCCAAGAAGACAAACTAATCAGAACATTAAAACAAGCAAAAAAACCCCAACAACGTTCAAAATTGTTTCATCCCAAACCCAACAAAGTTCAGGAAACAAGCACCAGCAGCCTAGCTTTGAGCCTTCAAAAAAGATGGGCATCCCTGCAGCTGACAGGCCTGCTATGGGGACTCCTTGGTGGCTGATGTAACTCCAAAGCACTCCAAGTATCCAGAGTGGTTAATTGTTGCAGAACTGTCTTTTCCTTTGAATTTAGCTGTCACGTTGCATTATGCTGTGCTGTACTGCCTGGTTCTGGCACACTGTGTCACGAAACATAAAATCCGACAGGATGCAGCGCAAGTCTTGCAGGTTAAAATTTAAAGGCAAACTCAGTAATATTTGATCAGTTACCTGCTGTCGGTTCAGATAAAGGGCGTTTGATCTCCACGAGCAGGGCTAACTTGTGAGAAGCAAACTTGCACATGGCACAGGGCTGCTCTCAGCTCTGCAGCAGCGTGAACTGGGGAGTGTCAAAGCAGCTCAGGTGCACTTGGAAGTGTTAAAAATTAACCCGCCTGGATCTTTTTTTAATATTTTAAGAAAATGATCAAACTATACCCCTATTTACTAGTCTCTGGGTGAGAAGCAGATTCTGGCTAGTTGTTTCAAGAGGAAAATCACCTGAAAAACCCAAAGGAATGACTTAATTCTGCTGAAATTTGTACAACCCCCCAATTTTAACACACTGCACTTTCAGAGCCTTTTCTGCCAGCACTGATGGGCTTTCCTGATCTGGTTGCATGAACAATCTCAGTGTGTTTGTTGACTGCCCACACGTATGCAGCACCTGTATAAATCACCATCTGCATGAAAGCATCAGAAGCTGGTCGGGATGAAATAAAAGATAAAATCCCAACATTCCCTTCATCCCTTTCCCCAAACTCCTGTTTTTCTGTGACCTGTTTATCAATATGAGAACCAAATCTGTGTCGGAAACTTCAGTGTCATGGTTACATTTTGGGAGGAAGGAACAGATGGAATAGATTAATTAGTCAAACTATGTTTAAGTAGAAAGGCATTTCTTTCCATGAGTAGCCAAAGGCTAGAAAGAACATATAAGGGACAAGGATAAAGAAGTGCCTCAGGACTTCTTCCTTGCTGGAACGGCTTCCCAGATTCAGACTTTCAGCAGCATAAAGGGTCTTTGATTTCAGCTCCTATTAAGAAGTAGGTCAGGAGGTGCCTGATTTGCAGGAGGGCAACTGCTCCCTTCAGCTTATTAGAAGTAGCCACTCCAAAACATTTCCCACATGTTATTTTATAGGGACTCTGGTGTATAAGGATTCCAACCAGCTACTCCTGCAATCTGTAGGGAAGCAAATGTCCCTGCTGCTGGGATCCATCCGTGCTTGCTCTTGCTCATCCTCAAGTGCCTGCCTAATACAGTGCACCATCATCTGTTTCCAGTTTTCCAGAGCCTTGGGCCGATCCTCATTTCACCACCTCCCCATTTTTCCTGCTTGGAACAGAAGACTTGCCACCACACTTCTGGCCTCAGTGTTGTGAGCTGCAAGGAAGCTATGCCAGACACAGCACTGCCTCAGAAATTCAACACGACTTTGTTTAGCACCAGTATTGATCTGTGACTGATGATACCACCCCATGTGAGAAAACAAAGCCTGCAGTACATCTGGTTTGGAAATCAGGTTTCAGTGGGTAACTCCAGCCTCAGTTTCATGCCTGTGTCCGGCCTGGTAGCATGCACTGCAAGGCTTTTGGCTTGGGTTCAGTCATCCTGCCTGAGAATAGATACTTTAAAAAGACACCTACCCAAGGGTTATGATCATAGTAGTATCCCTTGCCAGCCAGTGGAGAGGAATATGCCCATCCTGAATGCAATTTAGTTTATTTTATGGGCTTGTTTTTTTGCCATACATTGCAAAGGGAGTCGCTGACAACCTGACTTAGGTACTCATCAGCTGAACACCAGGCAGAAGAACTCAGCCCCTTCCTCCTGCTGATTTGGTTTCAAAGGCACAATTCTCACAAGTAATTATATTTACTGACTAAAATGTGTTAATTCTCCCTCTGACAACTTTTAGAGATTGTGTTTTAGTGCTGTTTCTGTTTTTATTTTCTGTCACGGACAGAAGGGGAAGATGGGCAGGAGTCTGGGATGGAAACAGTTATTTCAAATAACTAAGTCAGGGAAGATTTTGGCCAAGAGGAAGATTTAAATCTAACCCAGATGTAGCTCACTGGTGTCTGGAACGGGAGAGATGGTCCCAATCACAGAGTAGCACCCAAGGCTGGCTCAGGAAGCAGAGGGATGTCTGTTGGTTGAGGAGAAAACTGTTTGCCTAGCCCCCAGCCAAAGGAAATGTCCCGGGACTGCAGCTGGGCAGTACGGGATCAGGGAAAGGATGGAGCTTTGAAAGCAAATCCTGCTGGCTTCCTTTCTTGTTGGCAAAGGACAGAGTTGAAATAAGTAGGAGCAGGGTCTCAGGAGGAGGAAGAAAGTCTTACTTATTGTGTGGTGTCTGAGCAGGGGTCTGTGCCCCCTCCCTCCCTGGTGCCCTGGGCTGAGCTGCCACAACCCAGGATAAACCTGTGCAATCCCCTGCCTCATCACTGCCTCCTGGAGCAAGGAGACAGCTGTGTATAAGAGAGGTATCACCAAATGCCAAATGTCTGAGAGGACAGGTACATGTGCAGCTATACACCAGGTGTACTTGTACAGCAGGCTTGACTTTTTTAAAAGCAGCTTTCTGAGATAGGCTTAAAAAATCGCTTTAAATCCACTGTATCTGTCATGTCTTTGCTACAGTTATGAGGAGAGAGAAGGTAGGAAAGCAAGCAAGGAAACAAGAAAGAGATTTCTTTCCTGGTTACCTTGTGGTAACCCTGGGTACTAAGATCTGGACTAAACCTCAGAGTAGAAAACACTCTGGGTACTGTACTCATTGTGAGGCTTAGTCTCAGCAAAACAGATGGGGGAAAAAAAAAAAAGAAAAGAAATCACAAGAGGTCTGTTTAGCAAAGCAATATTTGAAAGATCAAAGAAACAACATGTAGATTGTAGTGATTATTGATAAATAATAAACTAAATTTTTGTTTTTGTAAATGGTGCTATGTGCTGAGAAAACCTGGCTCGCAGCTCCCTTTACCTCAGTCTAGTCACCTACTTTTTAAGAAAGTTGAAATCACATTGTTCAAAATGTTTGGCTCCAAGACTAACATTAACAAGGTGATACAGGGCAACCAGGGACCTGCTGATTTTAGCTTACACTTCTAAAATTCTGACCTTGACTGGGAACATCTCAAAGCCTTTGGCTGAGACATGGGCACGATCCCATTACAAAATATAGTTTAACACCAACAAACCCAGAGCTGTTTTGAAGGCCTTTAGAATGATGCTGTGTATTTATCTAATAATTCTTTAATTTAGACCTTGCACAGAGCTGGAAAATGGATTTCAGTCTTTTCTCACTTTGCTAACCTCCATTGGAGATGAGGATCCATGCACAGGGAATTTAAGGCCATGGGGAGTAGGTTTGCTTTACTAGTGGCTTTTCCTGGACTTGTTAGGAATAGTTTGTGAACCCTTGGGTGATTTCATCCCAGAGGCTGTAAGCCATGGAAGTATAATTTTAGGATGGGAGGGGGTGGTTATTTGATTCGTAATAGCATTAACTCATCTCTCTTTGTATTTTTCTTTCAAGAAAGGGATTAATGGAAGCAGGAATTTTTTCAGAAGGGGGTTCTTGGGTGCTTGCTGGTGAAAGGGTTGTTGAGACTGGGGGCACAGGGTCAGGATTCCAGGGGATACAGGAGTGGCATCCTGGCAGGAAGGAAATGGAGCTCATGAGTGAAAAGCACTTCTTATTTGGGAAGGCAGAGGGGAATGACCTGGGTAAAAAGTCCAGGGGATAAATATGGGCTCCCAACTTCATTGTCACCCCTGCACATGCATCTTTCTAGGGAAAGAGTGAGCACTTGGCATGGTATGAAACACCCTGGGAAATGCCCCTCGGTCCTGCGTGTCTCTGCTACGCAGGGTCAGCTAAATTC